>NC_135582.1:60896053-61521053 GCF_965152235.1 Eretmochelys imbricata
CCTTAGTTTGGCAAGGAGGCACTGGCTGGAGAGGAAGCTGGAGGACAGTGCCATGGTCCACAGTCAGCACAACACACACCCAGTCATTGCCTGCCAGTAGATTAAGGGCTGAGATTGTGGTTGACTTGGTCGGGGGGAGGCGTATTTGAGGGTTTCTTGTGTGCCCTCCTTTTGCCCACCTGAGCAAGTTTAGCCACAGTCCAGTCCTAATATAGTGTGGGTGACTGTCTGCTTTCAACAGGTTTTTCTAAATGACTGAGTTTCCCTTCTTGTTATACCATCTGTAATTTGACACTTTTAATTAGGGTGTGAATGTAGTGCCCATTCCTGCTGACTCTGAAGGTCAATGGGAAAGCTCCTTTTGACTTTAATCGGCGTAGGATCAGAGCTGTAGTTCATAGGCACAGGCAGGGAGCCAAAGGTTTGAAGTGTAATGGAAAGGATCTAATACACGGTGAGAGAGAATTGCCTTAAAGTCATCTAATTGCATATTTTAGAATATCAGGGATTTTCTATAATATCATAGCTCAGGTTTTAAGCTCCCTGGCATTTTATTAGTCTCCTGATGGTTACTTGATTATGGGAATTTCATTTTCATTAAACCAGCAATTCCCTTAAAGCTTTCATCAACCCAGTGCTGAAACAAGTTCTTCTCATTCTAATGAATCATCAGCTTCCCCCACACACATGCCAGCTGCTTGAAGTGGCGGGTGAGGGGCAAGAAGAATTGGAAATCTTCATGTAAGCAGTGGAGAAGGAAAGGAGAGAGAAATCAGATTGCATGTGCTCTTCGCAAGCTGCATGATGTAGGAGGAAGAAGGCATTCGATTGATGCTGATAGCAAAGTAGTGGGATTCTGAGTTTTAGGATTTTTAGTCTCTGCCCCTTATGTGTACAGATGTGCACACACACACACGCATGCATACCCAGGAAGAATCAGTCCCTGTTTTGTCTTACAGATTTGATCCAGACAGATTCAGTGATGAATCCGCTATGAAAAACTTTTCCTTACTGGGCTTTTCGGGAAGTCAGGAGTGCCCAGAGTTGAGGTGAGATAAAAAAAAAAAGGCTATGTGTATGTGTGGATGCAGGGGTAGGAAGGAACAGCTTGTTCCTGTTAAATTTGTCAAGCATTGAACACCAGCCCTGGCAGACTGAATCAGCAGTGACTGCAGAATTTATCTCATTGTTTTCTTTTATTATTCTTTCCCCCTAGGTTTGCCTATATGGTGGCCACAGTACTGCTGAGTATGTTGGTAAGGAAATTATATCTGCATCCCGTGAAAGGGCAGGTCATGGAGACCAAATATGAGCTGGTAACCTCGCCAAAGGAAGAAGCATGGATAACTGTATCCAAGAGAAGCTGAGTGAACAAAGCCAGGAGTGAGTTAGTGAGAGAGAAAGAGCGCGCACCTCAGAAAGGAACCCTCCATCATGCTGAACTGGTCAAGGGTTTAACGTCACTGTTCCATTACCTTCCATGTTCTTAACCCAGCAGCCTCTTGGTATTTTTTTGTAACTCAAAAAAATTGTCATATTAAAGTAGATTTAATTCTTACGCCTTTTGGATACGTTATTTTGACCTCTAGCCATTTTGCATTCAAGGAAGCAACATAATCTTACAGTTTTACTCATAAGAACTGCTGTATTGGAATAGGCCAATGCTCCAGCTAGCCCATTATTTGTATGGGGAAAGGGGTAGAACACCCCAGCAGAGTGTGATGGCAGCAAATAGCATGTTAGTTTCATGATGCACTTTTTAGAGGCTTTTAGTTAGGATAAACAACATGGAAAGAAAAGGGAGGGGCAAGGGCATGCTGGAGAAAAGAGGGGTGTGGGGGCAGGTGTGAAGTGAAGCAACTCTGGAGAATAGGGAGGGGGAGAGTTGGCGCAAACAGCCAATCAGTGCAGGGCAGAGACAGTCCAGTCAAAACTGTAGGAAGTTCTCTGGCCACAGGCCCCTGCTTTGACTCCTCCTCAGCCCAGCAGCTCCAGCTGGCTGGGGTCTCTGGTTGGTTCCTCTCCAGTTTCTCCTCAAGGCCATCTGGTGAGGTGGGGGGAGGCAGGGAGGCATCACCTGAGTCCTAGTTTCCCCTAATTGTGGGGGATGGAGGGGGTCCACTGCACTGTGCTGGTGGGGAGGGGTGGCCCTGGCTGGTCATGTAGGGCTGGGGAGGGAAATCGTTGTCCAATTCCTGCTAAAACAGTAGTGGCAGTTTTAAAAAGAACAAGGCAGGGATTCTTTAGCCAGCAGATTTTGAGGCCAGCATCTGATTTAATCAGCATCAGGAATGATTGCTGAACATCGTTCATCGCACAGCATCAGGTCATCAGGTCACTGCAAGGCTGGCAGAGCAAGTGGGGGAAGTGGAGAGGGCTGATTTTATAGGCCTTTGGGTTAATATTCTAATTTACAAGTAAAAAGCCCTTTAGAGAGTCCTCTTCCCAACCATTGTTAGCCAAATTAGCACCAAGTACAGCCTGTTTGTGCAGGTCCTTCTCATTGCCCTAATGCAGTGGTTCCCAACCTCTCCTTTTTTGAGCCTGTTGGGATGGGATAGACTGGCTGGTGCCCTCATGTCCCTTTGCCCTAAATCTTGACACACTTGCTGTCCTGTCTCCTTTATTCTGTCCATTTTCTCACTCTTCCTTGTCCCTTTGTTCTTTTATACATGCTTTCCCCATCCCCTTACCACTGCTCCCCCTAAACCTACTTCTGCTGATGACTCTGATCCCCATTCCCTCTCTCAACACGGTGCCGGCAGTGCTCGTGTGGGGGTGGAGTAGAGAAGCTTGGGCTGGCAGGCTGCTACTTCGGGCTGCAGCCACCATGTGAGCTGCTCTTGCAACCAACCCTTTTAAGAGCCACAGCAGAAGGGGAGAAGCTTCCAAGGAGCTACCTTCTACCTCGTCTGCAGAAGGGTCAGCATGTTTCAGGTGGGGAGATAGATCTGGGCAGCTGCAGTTTTCTTCACCTACACTGTGATCCTTTTCTCTGGCACCTCCACGTTGGGAAACACTGCTCTTATAAAAGTGTCTTTGTTTCTTTCTAGTTGCTCGCTGCCAGCCTAAATAGTGTCCTAATGGCTCTGCTTGGATTAACATCTGATGCCATCTTCAGCTGAAATCTAAACAGAAAATCCTGCCTTTGTGTTCAGATCAGCTCTGCTTTTGTGGAGCTGAGATTCAAAACTCCAGAATGGTCCCTGATCCAATTGATACACGGTGGTGGGTGGGAGGGAGGGAAAGATATTTTACTATCTTTGTTTTCTGGGTAAAAAGAATATCACTGTGTGATTCAGCCCCTTGCACCTCACTGACATTTATTTCATAATGAATTACACAAAAGCTCTATTAATCTGACCTCCACGTAACTGAAGGTTGATCCTGTGCCAGATAGCTATGCACCCTAAGCCTTGCTTATGTAAAACTCAGTTTTCCCAAAGGTTCCAGATATTTCCAAAACTTTGGAAAAATAAGTATACACAATTTTATTTTAAAATATCCCTGGTGTGTGGAGGAGCCAAAATGGAGGATAGTTTATTTCTTGGACTGGTAGAACAACACTGTGTCTGTTAAGAACCTGTCTGAGAATAGCTGACTTTGTAGTATACTTAAGGCCACAATTTGCTTTCTTACTGTCACACAGTGGGAATGATGATTCAGACACTAGGAAGCTCTTTCAAAAATAATTGTCCAAAAGCATCAAACTTCTGTTTAGTTCTGTTCAGAGTTCCCTGAACTGTGATAAAATGTACTCTCGTGATGTCCATTAAAGACTCAGGTACACACAATGCTTATTCACCTCTTATACTGGTATAAATTGGAAATAACTCCACAGCAGTTGTAAACTTAGTCTATGTCTGCACCATGCACAGTTAGGGTTACTGGAATACAAACAATACACTGGTGTAACAATCAGTAAGTGGGAGAAGAATCTGGCCCAGTATGGTGGAGGCTAACATCTGAGGAATAGCTTGTATTAGCTCTAGTGGTCAGTGCCAATGTAGAAAAATTCCCTGCCCTTCTCAGCCAGGAACTGTGCCAAGTGCTGTTAGAAATGGGAAGAATTAAAGTGATAAATGCCCAGAATACAAGTCTCTAGCACAGTTACATTAATATTATGACACTTCTTCGCGTGACTGTGACTGAATTATTTGCTTAACACTATACGCAACCATTCTTCATTGCTTAATATCTGTCATTTCAATTTGGATGAGTCTTAAGATTCAGTTCATGAGTCATCAGCCCAGTTGCATTGCCTTATTTTACAAAATTTCAATTTCCAGGCAGTTGTTCAAGGATCATTGCTATCTGCTCCCTTACTAACATGTTATACATTTTCATATTAAAAGCTCAAAAATACATTTTATGGTCATTTCCAGTAGGCAGTTGTTTTTTCTCCAAGGTGTGTGGGTTTGGTTGGCTGGGGATTTTTTTAAGTGAATGTTTAGGTTTGCCATTTAGCACCAATGCCAAAGCATTCAGACAGTAAGCCCCCCTAGTCACAGAACAGGGTCAACACCTGCAGGAGCAGTACAGCCCTTGTGGAAAAGTCCTCTAGAGACAAAACCAATAGGGTGGTAGAGAAATTGCCTTTATAGGCTTTTTTTAAACTGTCCTATAGGCTTCCACGGTAGAATCTCAGAGTTACGAATACCTCAGGAATGGAGGTTGTTCATAAATCTGGAATGTTTGTAACTGAACACCACATTATGGTGGTTCTTTCAAATGTTTGCAATGGAACATTGACGTAATACAGCTTTGAAACTTTACTGTGCAGAAGAAAAATGCTGCTTTCCCTTTATTTTTCTAGTAGTTTACAGTTAACACCTTACTGTGCTGTATTTGCTTTTTGGTGGTTGTTTTGGCTCTGCTGCTGCCTTATTGCAGACTTCCAGTTCCAAATGGGGGTGGCGGGGGGGTTGACTGGTCAGTTTGTAACTGAGGTTCTACTGTAGTCTATAGCAAAACTATAATTCTATTAAATCCTATAGGATGGTTCAAAAACCTTATACAGAAAGGTTATTTTCTGTTATTTATGGTATTTTATCATAGAATTAAGCCATGTGTAGGGGTGGACGGTAAATCTGTCTCCATGCCTATTTAGGTTCCTGCAATGAGAACCAAGCAAGTTCTGGAGGCGGGGAGTGGGTGCAGAGGGCTGCCCTTTTATTTGTATTGCAGAGACCACAAAGGGGGATAATAAGTGCCGTTATGGTGGTGGTTTTGTGATACAGGCACTTGTCAACTAGAACAACCACCTTATTTCAGCCAGGCCTCCAAATAGCCATTAAATGGCCTTGGCTCATAGTCACTGTTACCCAGCATATAAACCAGTTGCCTAGGAATAGCAATATGCATAGCCTATTACTTGACATTTGAGAAATGGTTGACTATATTTGTAGCATCCAGCTCTGGGGTAAGTGCTGTATATTTCACTTTGCATCCTGCAATGGAAATAACTTTCAGGGCCAGTTGACACTTGCTCTCTGAAAAGTCTTTGTTTGGCAACTCTAGGGGTCTGTCTACACTATGAAATTAGGTCGAATTTATAGAAGTCGGTTTTTTAGAAATCGGTTTTATATATTCGAGTGTGTGTGTCCCCACAGAAAATGCTCTAAGTGCATTAACTCGGCGGAGCGCTTCCACAGGACCGAGGCAAGCGTCGACTTCCGGAGCGTTGCACTGTGGGTAGCTATCCCACAGTTCCCGCAGTCTCCGCTGCCCATTGGAATTCTGGGTTGAGATCCCAATGCCTGATGGGGCTAAAACATTGTCGCGGGTGGTTCTGGGTACATATCGTCAGGCCCCCCTTCCCTCCCTCCCTCCGTGAAAGCAGCAGCAGACAATCATTTCG
This sequence comes from Eretmochelys imbricata, assembly GCF_965152235.1. Classification (NCBI taxonomy): domain Eukaryota; kingdom Metazoa; phylum Chordata; order Testudines; family Cheloniidae; genus Eretmochelys; species Eretmochelys imbricata. The sequence goes on from NC_135582.1 coordinate 60,901,914, forward strand.
TGCCTTTTTTCCTGAGTTACCTGTGCAGACGCCATACCACGGCAAGCATGGAGCCCACTCAGGCAACCGTCACCATATGTCTCCTGGGTGCTGGCAGACGCGGTACTGCATAGCTACACAGCAGCAGCAACCCATTGCCTTGTGGCAGCAGACAGTGCAATAGGACTGGTGGCTGTCATCGTCATGTCCGAGGTGCTCCTGGTCGCCTCTGTGAGGTCACAGATTCTGGGCTTGGGAAACAAGCACAGACTGGTGGGACCGCATAGTGTTGCAGGTCTGGGATGATTCCCAGTGGCTGTGAAACTTCCGCATGCGTAAGGGCACTTTCATGGAACTGTGACTTGCTTTCCCTTGCCCTGACGCACATGAATACCAAGATGAGAGCAGCCCTCACAGTTGAGAAGTGAGTGGCGATAGCCCTGTGGAAGCTTGCAACGCCAGACAGCTACTGGTCAGTTGGGAATCAATTTGGAATGGGCAAATCTACTGTGGGGGCTGCTGTGATGCAAGTAGCCCACACAATCAAAGATCTGCTGATATCAAGGGTAGTGACCCTGGGAAATGTGCAGGTCATAGTGGATGGCTTTGCTGCAATGGGATTCCCTAACTGTGGTGGGGCCATAGACGGAACCCATATCCCTATCTTGGCACCGGCGCACCAAGCTGGCGAGTACATAAACCGCAAGGGGTACTTTTCAATAGTGCTGCAAGCTCTGGTGGATCACAAGGGACGTTTCACCAACATCAACATGGGATGGCCGGGAAAGGTACATGACGCTCGCATCTTCAGAAACTCTGGTCTGTTTCAAAAGCTGCAGGAAGGGACTTTATTCCCAGACCAGAAAATAACTTGGGGATGTTGAAATGCCTATAGTTACCCTTGGGGACCCAGCCTACCCCTTAATGCCATGGCTCATGAAGCTGTACACAGGCAGCCTGGACAGTAGTCAGGAGCTGTTCAACTACAGGCTGAGCAAGTGCAGAATGGTGGTAGAATGTGCATTTGGACGTTTAAAGGCGCGCTGGTGCAGTTTACTGACTCGCTTAGACCTCAGCAAAACCAATATTCCCACTGTTATTACTGCTTGCTGTGCGCTCCACAATATCTGTGAGAGTAAGGGGGAGACGTTTATGGCGGGGTGGGAGGTTGAGGCAAATCGCCTGGCTGCTGGTTACGCACAGCCAGACACCAGGGCGGTTAGAAGAGCACAGGAGGGCGCGGTACGCATCAGAGAAGCTTTGAAAACCAGTTGCATGACTGGCCAGGCTACGGTGTGAAAGTTCTGTTTGTTTCTCCTTGATGAAACCCCCCGCCCCTTGGTTCACTCTACTTCCCTGTAAGCTAACCACCCTCCCCTCCTCCCTTCGATCACCGCTTGCAGAGGTAATAAAGTCATTGTTGCTTCACATTCATGCATTCTTTATTCATTCATCACACAAATAGGGGGATGACTACCAAGGTAGCCCAGGAGGGTTGGTGGCGGAGGGAAGGAAAATGCCACACAGCACTTTAAAAGTTTACAACTTTAAAATTTATTGAATGCCAGCCTTCTGTTTTTTGCGCAATCCTCTGTGGCGGAGTGGCTGGTTGGCCGGAGGTCCCCCCCCACCGCGTTCTTGGGTGTCTGGGTGTGGAGGCTATGGAACTTGGGGAGGAGGGCGGTTGGTTACACAGGGGCTGTAGTGGCAGTCTGTGCTCCAGCTGCCTTTGCTCCAGCTCAACCATACACTGGAGCATACTGGTTTGGTCCTCCAGCAGCCTCAGCATTGAATCCTGCCTCCTCTCATCACGCTGCCGCCACATTTGAGCTTCAGCCCTCTCTTCAGCCGCCACCTCTCCTCCCGGTCATTTTGTGCTTTCCTGCACTCTGACATTATTTGCCTCCACGCATTCGTCTGTGCTCTGTCAGTGTGGGAGGACAGCATGAGCTCGGAGAACATTTCATCTCGAATGCGTCTTTTTTTCTTTCTAAGCTTCACTAGCCTCTGGGAAGGAGAAGATCCTGTGATCATTGAAACACATGCAGCTGGTGGAGAAAAACAAAGGGACAGCGGTATTTAAAAAGACACATTTTATAAAACAGTGGCTACACTCTCTTTCAGGGTAAACCTTGCTGTTAACATTACATACATAGCGCATGTGTTTTCATTACAAGGTCGTATTTTGCCTCCCTCCACCACGTGGCTACCCCCTCAACCCTCCCCCCTCCCTGTGGCTAACAGCGGGGAACATTTCTGTTCAGCCACAGGCAAACAGCCCAGCAGGAACGGGCACCTCTAAGTGTCCCCTGAAGAAAAGCACCCTGTTTCAACCAGGTGACCATGAATGATATCTCACTCTCCTGAGGATAACACAGAGAGAGAAAGAACGGATGTTGTTTGAACACCAGCAAACATACACTGCAATGCTTTGTTGTACAATGATTCCCGAGTATGTGTTACTGGCCTGGAGTGGTAAAGTGTCCTACCATGGAGGACGCAATAAGGCTGCCCTCCCCAGAAACCTTTTGCAAAGGCTTTGGGGGTACATCCAGGAGAGCCGCGAATGCCAGGGCAAATTAATCCTTTCACATGCTTGCTTTTAAACCATGTATAGTATTTTAAAAAGGTACACTCACCGGAGGTCCCTTCTCCACCTGCCGGGTCCAGGAGGCAGCCTTGGGTTGGTTTGCGGGGGTACTGGCTCCAGGTCCAGGGTGAGAAACAGTTCCTGGCTGTCGGGAAAACCGGTTTCTCCGCTTGCTTGCTTGAGCTATCTACAACCTCCTCATCATCATCATCATCTTCGTCCCCAAAACCTGCTTCTGTGTTGCCTCCATCTCCATTGAAGGAGTCAAACAACACGGCTGGGGTGGTGGTGGCTGAACCCCCTAAAATGGCATGCAGCTCATCATAGAAGTGGCATGTTTGGGGCTCTGAGCCGGAGCGGCCGTTCGCCTCTTTGGTTTTCTGGTAGGCTTGCCTCAGCTCCTTAAGTTTCAAGCGGCACTGCTTCGGGTCCCTGTTATGGCCTCTGTCCTTCATGCCCTGGGAGATTTTGACAAAGGTTTTGGCATTTCGAAAACTGGAACGGAGTTCTGATAGCACGGATTCCTTTCCCCATACAGCGATCAGATCCCGTACCTCCCGTTCGGTCCATGCTGGAGCTCTTTTGCGATTCTGGGACTCCATCATGGTCACCTCTGCTGATGAGCTCTGCATGGTCACCTGCAGCTTGCCACGCTGGCCAAACAGGAAATGAGATTCAAAAGTTCGCGGTTCTTTTCCTGTCTACCTGGCCAGTGCATCTGAGTTGAGAGTGCTGTCCAGAGCGGTCACAATGGAGCACTCTGGGATAGCTCCCGGAGGCAAATACCGTCGAATTGTGTCCACAGTACTCCAAATTCGACCCGGCAAGGCCAATTTAAGCGCTAATCCACTTATCAGGGGTGGAGTAAGGAAATCGCTTTTAAGAGCCCTTTAAGTCGAAAAAAAGGGCTTCATCATGTGGACGGGTGCAGGTTTACATCGATTTAACACTGTTAAGTTTGACCTAAAGTCCTAGTGTAGACCAAGGCTAGGACTCCTCTGTTAAAACACCTGGAAAAGCTTAGACTCCCCATTTATGCTGTGTTGAATACATTGAACCCCAGTGGTTGTCCATGCAAACTGAAAAATCACCTGGATAATACCTTCAGGGGCACTTCAGAACTGCCCATTTTAAAGGTCAACTACCACTACACGAAAATGTCGGCGATAATATAGAAAAATATGTGTATTGCCCCTAGGCAATAACTAGAAGCTCACCTTTGACTGTGACCCTACTTAGCTCTTTTCAAGGCTTTTTTCATTACTGCAGAAAGAACTACCTGGAATTAGATGCTGGTGTATAGATCCCAGCATTCTGATTAGTGCACTAGAAGTACACTGGATATTTGGATCCGTTCTGTATCCAGCTCTATATATGGAGGTGGTGCAAAGGGAGCCAGCTAGGATCGCACCTGTGAAAGCAGTTTGGAGAAACAGGGCCCTACCCCTTTCTCTCTCCTGGATGGGGTGGTCTGAAACTGAAAGCAGCAGCTTTTAATGCTTGAGTTAAAGGCAAATCTCTATTGTTAGTGGTTAAGCCTTCAGCCCCCAGAAGGTGATACCACGACAACTATACTAGCAGTTCTTGCGGACCTCCATTTGGCCTGAGCTAAGGCTATTATATGGGATGCAAAGTGTCTCCCTGGAGCTCAAAGATGAGCACCACATTGGCAGCTGTCTCTTTTAGGGTTCTCACTGATCACTTTTCACTTAGGCAGATGCCACATGACATCTCTCCTGCTGAAGTGCTAGGATTTTGGGGATGGGGGAAGGGTAAAAGGAACCACGAGGAAAAGACAAATAAAATGCTCTACGTATGAGTGGGGGGAGAGAAGATAAGAGTTGTCATGGCAATGTTGCCTCAAGATAGATAGATATTTAAATCTCTCTGAATTTTAGCATTCAAAATACATTTGCATCTCCCTGGAAGGTTTTAGGATTTAAAAAAAAAAATCATTTTCCCTACTTTTCAGGGCATTTTTTCTCCTGGAGAGCCAGCCCCCACGAGATAAATAATGTCATAAAAGAAACATTTTGTTTCCAGCAGGACAGAAGTATCCATCATTGTCCTATTCCCTTCGCCAAATGTCTGACAAAAGCACGTGCTCATCTCCCTGGCAGAGGAGGTGGTTTAGCAAGGGCCAGTGCTTGCCATTAAAAAGCCACATGGGCAAATTTTGCTGTGTTCCACCCGTAGAAATCCAGAATAACTCTAATTTGGATTATAGTCAGTGCTTAGATACCAAGTGATATAGCACCTCCACTAATGTAACTGAAAATAGAAGTTGGCCAAGAGAAACTAGGGACTTAAGATTCAAAAAAGCAAAGAAAGGTGAGACAGACAAAAGGTTGGCCATAGTCAGAGTCCTGAGTGGGGTTACAGCATCATGAGCCAATGGCTGGAAGTTGAAGCTAGACAAATTTAGTCTGGAGATAAGGCATACATTTTTGACAGTGAGGATAATTAACCATTGGAACAATTTACCAATGTTCAGTCTCTATCACTGACAATTTTTAAATCACAGGTGGCTGTTTCTCTAAAAGATATGCTTGAGGAATTAGTCTGGGGAAGTTCAGTGGCCTATAGCTGATCACACTGATCCCATCTGGCATTGGAATCTATAAGCTAGGGTTGCCAACTTTCTAATGGCAAAACACTGAACACCCTTCTCAGCCCCTTCCCCAAGGCCCCACCCCCACTCGCTCCATTCCCCCCTTCCTCCATCACTTGCTCTCTCCACCCTCATTTTCACTGGGCTGGGGCAGGAGGTTTGAGAGCAGGAGGGGCGGGGCTGGGCTCCAGCTGGTGGTGCAGGGGATGAGGGATTTGGGTTGTAAGAGGGGGCTGGGGCAGAGGGTTGGGGATAATGGGCTGTAGGTGCAGGCTCCAGATAGGGCCAGAAATGAGGGTTTCAGGCTAGGACTGAGGGGTTCAGAGTGCAGGAGGGTGTGTGAGCTCTGGGGTGGGGCCAGGGATGAGGGGTTTGGGGTGCAGGAAGAGGTTCAGAGCTGGCAGGTGGGGTTTTGGGGGGATGCAGGCTCAGGGAGGGAGTTTGGGTGCAGGAGGGGACTCCAGGCTGAGGCAGGGGGTTGGGGTAGGGTCCAGAAGCACTTACTGCAGCTCCCAGGAAGTGGTCACCAGGTCCCTGCAGCCCCTAGGTGCATGGGCAGCCAGGGAGACTCCACATCAGAGGTGGGCAAACTACGGCCCATGGGTCACATCCAGCCCGCAGGACCCTCCTGCCCGGCCCCTGAGCTCCTGGCCTGGGAGGCTAGCCCCCGGCCCTTCTCCTGCTGTTCCCCCTCCCCCGCAGCCTCAGCTCTCTGCGCTGCTGGCGCAATGCTCTGGGCGGCCGGGCAGTGCAGTTGCAGAACTGTGGCCTGACCTGGTGCTCTCGGCTGTTCCCTCCAGGAGCCACACGGAGCTAGGGCAGGCAGGGAGCCTGCTTGCCTTAGTCCCGGGTCCCCACTTCGCCACCAGCCAGACTGATGGCCCTGTCGGCACCACTGACTAGAGCTTTTCAACCGGGTGTTCCAGGTGAAAACCAGATGCCTGGTAACCCTACCATAAGCACCTCCTGTGAAATGCTGCTGCAATCAATGCAAAGGATCCTCTGGTGACAGCAGCATTAAGGGCACCAGATCCCCTCTTGCTGTAGGGTACCAGCCAAGCCTCAGCCGAGATCAATTTCTTAATAGCCGTACACAACGGGCATTCTCTGCTCTATCTCCCCCTATGGAACCCAAGCAGGTCGCTGCTGTCAGAAGCCCAGAGAGGAGAGATCTGGCTCCTCTCCTGACTTTCTAGTCTGACTACAAAAAGGGTATTTTTAACTGACACTTCCAAGTCAATAATGACTCAGCCACTGCAGCAAGGAGACTATTGATCATCATAGTTGAAAAGCCAGGACTCCTTGGAAACACAGGGTCACATGCTGGTAAGGTAGACTCAGCCTTCATCCTGCCAACATAAATACACTGTAGATCTTTTAGACAAGACTTTTGCAACCATGGTCCTCTCTGCTCCATGAGTAGATAATAGGGCACCTCTTCAGCTACCCAGTGAGCAGTGGTGACTTACCTGTTTTTGCTATCTTTCCATCACAAACACATCCAGGCTGTTTCCCCTTTCACCCCGTGTACATTTACTCTTCAGTTCCTACGCAAAACAGAACATGATCCAGCCTTCCCCTGCTCATCCTCTGAGCTCTTCTACTTCCTGTTCCTCCCAACTATATATATAAAACTTCCCAGTTACTGAGCCAACTGTCTTATTAGCCCGGTAACTACTACCCAGGTGTCAATAATCCCCACCCCCAAAAAGAAAGCGTGTACCCTGCAGCCTTCTCTATGCTGCTGCAACTTCGGTGACCAAGCTGCTATAGTTAGCCCTCTGTCAAAGCATCAAAAAACCCAAGGCACTTTTTTTGCGGAGTAAGTGACAGAGCTGGTCCTAGTGTCAGTGGCCACCATGTCCACTAACATATCACTGTGTAGGGTGCTGTGTGTGAGCTGCTTGAATGGCAGCATTTCACTGATGGCTGAGGCCATTTCTGTATGTATATGGTATATAAAGGCCAAACGGATGAAAAAGCACTATATGAATGCCCGATATTATGCTCTTGCTAGGACAAATAGTAGGGATGTAGCTGGGAACCAAATTATCACAGGCCCTTATACCAGGGAAGGAACTAAATATACCAGAACAGAGGAAAAACAGTAAGTAGCTCTTAGACATTTTGGTCAGAGAGTTCTTAAAAACAGAGAGCTGTAGTTTCAGCTAGTGGAAATCAGCACCAAAGTCAATGGATCAACACCGATTTAACACAAGCGGAGCATCTGGCCCAGGAAGAGTCAAGGTTCACCTCCAATTAACAACATTTTAGTCCCCCTTCATGGGGATTTTCTTACATCTTTTTAAGACCAGATTGCTACAAACACCTGTCAGGATCTAGGTTTACTTGGTCCTGCCTCAGTGTAGGGGGCTGGCCTAGGTGACTTCTCAAGGGCCTTCCCGCTCCACATGCCTACTATTCTATCTTCACTGGTGACAAAGGCAACTGTCATGGCGCATAGTAGCAAAATACTACTTTATGCAGCTCTAAGACATAGTTTCTTGTCATTGTGATTCTCTTTGTTGTTGCCTGCCGAAGCCAGACTCTGATATCTTTTTTCAGCTGATCCAGAGGGCACAGTGGTGGCCTCATGCCACACCACCAATTTTGAAAGGCACGGCACACCCTGGATTTGTAATTCCTGGAATGGCACGTTAAATAATTTGCTTGTACAGTTTCGTCAGATGTAAGTGACTGGTTACATATTTTTGTTATTCCATCTAATCCTTGCAGAGCATTTAGGCCTTTCAGCTCTTGTGCTGCACAGTGACTCTGTAGCTCTGAAATCTGTATTTTGATGGAACGCTTGGAGAGCCAGCAATTCTAGGCTAACAAAGGAACAGCAAGGCAGCAACGTCAGTTCCTGCTCAGTAGGCTTCAGAACCCAGTGTTGTCAAAGGCTGATTGATAGCAATCAATCAATCCTTGTGTTGCTAGTGGTTGAACCCAGTCTACTACAGCTTCAAAACAAAAAGAAAAGGAGTACTTGTGGCACCTTAGAGACTAACCAATTTATTTGAGCATAAGCTTTCGTGAGCTACAGCTCACTTCATCGGATGCTCACGAAAGCTTATGCGCAAATAAATTGGTTAGTCTCTAAGGTGCCACAAGTACTCCTTTTCTTTTTGCGAATACAGACTAACACGGCTGTTACTCTGAAAGCTTCAAAACGGTACGTGCATCAGACAGTGGTAACTGGATTACCTCTGCACAACTATTTGAGAAGCTGCTGGCTTGTTACAGCATTTATTAGCATTCTTACGTAGTTCTAAGCTTTCCACAAATAAGATTCCCATTCCAGCAAAGCAGCCTTCTGGCAGATTTGCTACTGCCTGACACCTTCTTGCATGCAGAGGAGGGAAAATTACACATATTGTGGCAAAACTGCTTGCAAATTTTACTTTTCTTTCATGCTTTGCAGGATTGGTGTCCTGTTTTCACCCATCACATTCTAAAAACCTTTGCACAGATGAAAAGGCATCTTGGGAGCAATAGGACTGAATAAGTTCATGCAAGATGATAGTGATGACTGCATGAATAGACCATGGTGTGTCCTGGAAAGTCAACTAGCACAAGTGGTGAGAATGCAGGTGTCGCACATTCAACATTGAGCAAAGCATTTTATTAGAAGGAGGATCTTTGAATCACTTAATCCTTGAGTCAGCCAGTGGAACAATTTCACATTAAATTTGCAAGAGATTATGCCTTGATATGAAGCGACCGTACTTGTAAAAGAGAAGTAAATTCATTGCTTGATAATTCACCATTCCAATTTACCTCTATAGTGGGCCTAGGCTTGTAAGCTTTTATTCATGTGTTATTATTTATTGTATGTAGTTTCAGTAAATTCAGTACAACTATTCGCATAGCCTAGCACAATGGGGCTTTAATCTCTAAATATTCAGATAGATGCCTAATGGGATTTAGGTTTTGTTGCAAATTCCACTAGATGCCTACATATCTTTTAAAAATCTACGCCCACCTTAATAAAAATCATTAGTAATAATAAAAATAAAGGGTTGCTAGGTCAGATCTCAGGTTTTTATTGTAACCGATAAGTGGTTAGGGACCAATTCTATTTATACTGAAGTTGATGTCAAAACTCTCTCCGACAATAATGGGCTGGAGCAGGCCCCTGCTGGTGAATTTTTCATACTAGGTGGGAAGAATACTGCTATGACATCCTGTGTTAGTCTTTATGCCGTTTAGAGCTGCAATGCTCAAATACAGTAAACCAAACCCAACAATCTAATTTTCTAAATCACCTTTGTGTTGAAAATTCTTCTTGCCTTTACCTTTCTTTTCCCGCATTGCACAGATATTGAAATTATTGTCTCAGCTATGATCTTCATTCTGTGATGAGATAGGGTTTTTCACAGTGTGATCTCCTCATAGAACTCCACCAAGTCGTTCGCTTATGTGACTCATTCAATTACGCAATGTGGGCAGGCGTTTAGATAATAAAGGTAGCTAGCAGTGAGAAATACTGCTGATTCCTGAGGAGGTGGAATTCTACTGCTGGTGTTTTATCCTATGTGCTGCTAAATTCACTGAGCTTCCAGCCATTTTAGAAGCTAAAAATTTCTCCTTTCTGCTATTTTTTTAAGAGCCACTTACAAAAATCAGGTTGGCAGTTAAGGAACAAAAAAAGTGTCGTACCAAATGCAAGTTTGCGGCTATCCTCTTCTAAGTGATATTTCTCCATTTCTGGCAATTTAGTGACTATAACCAGCCCAGGCCCCAAACAATATCCTTTATCCTAGTTGTGCATATGCTTAAACAACAGTTGATACATAAATGGGTGCTGTTCTCCTGATTCAAGAATTGCAGCTAGTGACTGTGCCTAAGTGAATTATTTTGTTTGAAAAAGCTATATGTACTGACAAAAAACAGACTATTATACAAATAAATGATAGGCCTTGGAGATTAGGCATACTACAGGTCAGCAAATACAATTAGACTGCAAATTCCAAGGGAACTTTTTATTTAACGAACATTGGGGGGAAAAAAATGCACATCTCAAACTCTGTGCAAGGGGGAATTATTAACTGGTCGTAAATACAGCTTTGATGTGGAAGTCTGCTGACGTATTGAAATTGTATGCATATGATGGCTTCAAAGGGGATGCAAACTGAACCAAAAACAGAATTAGTTAAAGCAGACAAATTGATTAGCACTGAGTTATAGGCCTCTGCACATTAACGAAAATGATTAACCGCTTGGTTGCTGTAGTCCTATTGGGGAAACATACCTTGTAGAGGCTGCCAGATGTGGCTGTCGAAAACAGCTGCTGCAGCATATGCACATTCCAGCAACACTGAATGGATTGGAAAGGACAGGAAATTACAATATTTTCACTTCACACACAGGATGCGATGTGATGTGAGATCAGTGATTTATTTGCAAAATGAAATTCCTAGATCAGGGAAGCCATGCACAGGTCTTGAAGCTGTGAACCAAGGTAAAGAGGGTGTCGTATTATATATAGCAAATCCACGCTACAGAAAAATATATAGCAAAAGGGAAAATGCATTCCTTGGCTGAGCGTGTGTTGAACACTGAGAGCCAGGGAACAGAAACTTTAGAAAGGAGGAATTTCCCTGGCTGCCCGCTACAAATAAATCACTGTGTGAAACTGGCAACGTGCACATAGCTGTACATCTGGCACACTGATATAACTGAACTTCAGAGTGCAGCTTTCATATTATTATTATCATTTATTTATTCCAGTAGCGCCCAGAGGCTCCACCCAGGAGCAGGGCCCCATTATGCTCAGTGGTGTACAAAAACTCAGCAAAAAGCAGTCCCAAAGAGCTTATCCATCTAAGGCTGGGGTTTTCAAAGGAACCTGTGAGAATTAATTGCCCAATGCCCATTGAAATTCAGGGATTTAGATGCCTAACTTCCGTAGGCTCCTTTGACAATACCAGCCTAAACAGACAAGATAGATAAAGGGGGCGGAGAGAATATTATCCCCATTTTACAGATGGAGAACTGAGGCACAGAGGGATCAGTGTCTTAGCTGAGGTCACACAGGAAGACTGGGTCAGACCTAGGAATTAATCCTAAATCTCTTGAGAATAAGGCTAATGGTTTAACCGTACAGTCAGCCTTCCAGCCAGAAGGTCTACTGGGTCTGGAGTGGCTTGCAGTGCATACAAAGGCTGGGCTGGCACAGTAATCACTGTGAGGGGAGGGAATGACATTTTCCTGGGTGGCCAAACACACTGGTTGTACTGGCTGACCAGATACCTTTCAGTAAATCTCTATGCCAACACAGACAAATGTAAAATTAAACTGTCATCAAAAAGAGAAAAAGTATCAAATCTGAGCTGTTGTATCAAAAGGAAGAGAGCAAGACTTTTGTTCCTGATGACTCAAGAGTTTTCATGCTTTTACAGCCAGAGTAGGCTGACACTGACAGGGGGATGCAAGCTGTTACTGTGCCTTCTTGTGTGCATGAAAAGGAAGATGATCTGCAGGTGTTGCCAGGCTAGTGCGAGGGCATTTGAGCAGGCAATGTTATGGTTAATGTACTGTGTCTAGAGGATTGCTCAGGGTCATTCTGATGGAGGAAATGTTATACAAAGTTCCCGAACATATTGCAACAAAAGTGATCACTTCTTAAATGCAGTATTTAAAGGGCCCATAAAAGAATAAGGATATGCCTAGATTGCAAAAAAACAACAACAACGACCAAACCTCATGACACTGAGTCTCAGTCAACTGACTTGGGCTTGTGCAACGGGGATAACAGCAGTGTAGACATTTGGGGTCTGAGTCCTACCCCCTCACTGAGGTTCAGAGCCTGGGCTCCAGCCTAAGCCCAAACAGCCCTGCGAATCCCCCTGCTCCCAAGACTCACTTCTGCAAGTCTTTTTTCGTTTGCAGTGTAGACATATCATAACAGACCTATGGGGCCAGCGTTAAGGTTGTTTGCGGGGGCTGGTCAGTGAGAGCTTGGGTAGTGGTGTGTGTGATTTGTGTGTTAAGGCTGGCTTCAGAATATTTTATGTAACCTCATATGACTGCCCTAGATGTCTTTGATGTTTTTAGCGATGTATGTATTGGTTTGTCTTGTTCTAAATTGCCCTTAGCACCCTTCACAAAATGTTACTGCTTGTTTTTTTGTGATAGAATGTGCACCTAGAGCTCGCTAGCTTGTGTTTCTTGCACACCCAAAACATCCAGGGTGAAATCTCGTCCCCGCTGAAGTCAGTGCCAAAACTCCCACTGACTTGAGTGGGACCAGAATTTCACCCCATTGTCGTCAGTCCTTTTGCACCCAAATCTCCCATTGCAGAATTGAGTCATGAGGACACATTCATCTACTGATTTCATTCAAATTACAGAAAGGATGAATTCCATCCCCCCACTTCCTTGTGTTTAAAATTACTCAAATATGAAACATTGTCTGCAATGCATCCTTTCTGTCGCCCTTGGGAACATGTCTTGTACTTGTAATTCCAATTAAAAGGGCAAAATGTAGGTTGTGTGTTAAAAAAAAAAGTACAAAACCTAATATTAAGAGAGATGGATTTTTATTTGTTTGTTTTGAATGAAATCAGATTGCATCCTAACCTGATTTGTTGATAAATATATACAGTATTCATCAATGGGTTTTAGATAGCAGAACCAAAATGCAGATATTAGGCCAAAATCTGCTCTCAGTTTCACTGTGTAACTACGGAGCAATTTCATTTAGGCTAATGGAGTTACTCTGGATTTACATAGGTGTAACTGAACAGGGTTTGGTTCTATTACTTATAAATATAGCATTGCACATTCAACAGGACAGCTTTGTGTTCACATCCTCAGCCAGACTATTTCTCTAAGATTCCCTCAAATGCTGTTCCAAGTGTGTTGTGACTCTGTTTACCACCTCATCTGCTGAAAACCATCAAATCCTTTGTTATTACACAGTCATCGGGAAATATTACTTAAAACATTCATGCTGATCCACATATCTATCAAAAGTACCTGAGAACTGAGGCCACTGGACCTGAATCTAATCTCATTTAGAGTGGTGTAAATACAGAGTAACTCCTTGAAAGCTAGTGGGCTACAGTGGTGTAAAAGTGATGTGATATCAGAAACTGCCTCACTGCAACCTAATTCAAAGCCCCATTAAGTCAATGGGAGTCTTTTCATGGACTCCACGGGGACTTAGGTCAGACGCTATGTATGTATGTGTGATTCAGATGAAAAGGAGTCTTTCAGTAATAATAATCTTGGTCCCTTCTATGTCCTCGTCCATCCTAGAATCTCAATCCACTTTAACAAAGCGGTCAAGAATTATTATTATTCCCATTTTGCAGAAACCTGTGGCACAGAGGTTACGATTTGTCCAGTAACCTAGTGGGAAAATTGACACCTGGAGTCCACACTATAACTCTGACCCCACTCTGAGTTCCCACAATTCAAAGAAATCTTTGCCTTTGAAACAAGTGGTTCCTTTAAACTCCCTCTCAGAGGAGACAGTGTAAGCATGGTTGTCTGAATTCACCACATAAGTACTAGGTCAACTCAGGGCTTCACGCTGAGCTGGGTGAAGCTGCAGTTTTTGTTACCTCTGTTTTCCAGGGAATCATCACTCTCCATCTCCATCTCCAATAATTTAACAGTGGATCAATGAGATTCATACTTTACCACCACAATAAAACTATTTGAGTGTGATGGGAGCTCCTATTAGCCATGTTGGAGAAGAAGGTGGATGGGTGGGAACAAGGTGCTAAGCAGAAGCCACAGGGTCACGGAGGGGTTGCTTTCATGGACTAGCAAAAAGGGATTATTCAATCGGATGTGTGACAGAAGCAGGAAAGATTGCTTCATACACACACAGTTTACCACAATTTTCAGACAAAGAAAGTGTGTATGCCTTCTATGGTCATGAATTATTCAAGAGCAGCACATATGTTTGGTAGCACTGTAAAATAGCCAATGGAGCATAAATCTTGACAAGTTTTGAGAAATGTTCCTGTGTCCATGTATTTCTTTTGGTTCAAGCACAGTTCCAAGCAAGGCTGGATTAAGGCACAGGCATTACAGGCTCAGGGTCCCAGCTCCTGGAATCATGTGATTACATCAGACTCGCAGCTTTCATGTAAAAAAGTAAGTTGCTAGCTCTTATAGTTGAGAAGAAAAGCTTGAAAATGTGAACCATGTGTAACCAGTCCAATATCATCTGCGTGAGGCTGCAGAGAGCCTGAAACAATAGTTGTGAGAGAGGTGAATTTCCCTAGGCATCTCAATGGGGTGTTAGCTCCAAGATCCACTCCTTTGAGGGCCCCGTCAACACTACCCTTAGTGGGGACCCTGTGTGTGGCAGGAGAAGGGTGCAGCAGGCCAGGGGTGCAACAAGGGGAGGGGACCAAGGGGCCCAGGCTGCCCCACTTGACCAGTTCTGAGGTTGCAGAGACCCAGTAGCCCCTGCCTCCCACATGGCCATGCCCAAGACAGCAGCAGGGTGGCACCATGGCCCAAGACTTGCCACCCACACAGGAAGTAACGGGCTGGGGCATCCATATCCCCATCCAATGGGAGAGCTCCTGCCCAAGTCCTGACATTGTGGTCTGGGAGGGGAAGCCCCAGCTCTTCCCCAAGCCACCTATCCCAGGTGGGGCAGCAACAGAGAAACAGCTGGAGGTTCCTATCCCCACAGACTTTCTGTCTCCTGAACCCTTGGAGATAGTTCTTAAAGAGAAGAAAATGTACAAGAATGAGGGGAACAGATGCCCCAAATATTTCTCCTTTTCTCTCCAGCCATAATACCTGAGGAACAAAGAAACAGCTTTGGACTGAAGGAGGGATTTTGAAAGGAGTTCAGCCAGTAAGACTGCTGAAGTATGTGGTGAGAGAGACTTTTTGCTTTGAATTCACTTAGCTTGTTAAATTAAGAATTAGTTGTGTTTTACCTTTTATTTCTTTGTAACCAATTCTGACTTTTATGCCTCATTACTTGTAATCACTTAACATCTATCTTTCTGTAGATAGTAAACTTGTTTTATCTAAGCCAGTGTATTTGTATTGAAATGTTTTTTGATAACAGGATTTGTGCATATTATTTTCTATTAATAAAATGACAGACCTTATTTGAGCTTGTGTTGCCCAGGAAAGGACTGGGCAGTACAAGACGCACATTTCTGGGGGGAAGTCTGGGACTGGGAATTTGATGGCATTAGTCTGCAGTGTAATTCAAGAGTGGCTGGCCACAGCACTCATATAATATAGCTGAGAGTAATTTATGTGTTGGAGACTGTGTGTGGGCAGACCAGGAGTGGTTGCTCTTGGAGTGAAGCAGTGTAAAAGGCACCCCAGGCTGGAGAACTAAGGCGACACAGCTATTCAACAGTCCAGATTGTACGCTGGGTAATGTCACACAGCCCCACAAACCTGCCTGTGGTAGGCTCTGCCCTTTGTGAGCCATGTGCCAGATTGAGCCCATGGGGCATGCTGTGCCCCACTGTCTCCTCTGCCCTGGGTCATGTGCCCTATTGGACAGGAACCACTGCTGCTCTTGGGATGAGGGGGTTCCCTGCTGCCACTGCTAGGGAGGAAAAGGGGACCCCATCCCACTGCCTGCCTCTCTGGGAGGGAATACCCCCTGACACCATTACAAGTTATCTTATGTATTTGTATAGTTGATCAGAGGGTGACCGTTGCTGTGACATGTGGACTTTCCATATTTAAATTAAAAACAAAAAATATGAGTCATTCAAATAGGGAACTCCATAAAATTGTGTACCACCCTGCCTTGCTGTGATGGTAAAGAACTAACTATGAGCCTATGCAAACAGGTGAGCCCAGATACTATGGTGATTAGGCCTGTGTGTATACCTAACATAAGATTTTACATTATACCCTAAAAATCATTAAACATACCCTCTGGCAGACCAGGAACAGGATCTACAGATGCGAACTCTCCCATGAGAAAGCCTGGCTATTGGTCATAGAATATCAGGGTTGGAAGGGACCTCAGGAGATCATCTAGTCCAACCTACTGCTTAAAGCAGGACCAATCCCCAATTTTTGCTCCAGATTTCTAAATGGCCCCCTCAAGGATTGAACTCACAACCCTGGGTTTTGCAGGCCAATGCTCAAACCACTGAGCTATCCCTCCCCCCAAGATCAATCCAGCAGCTGAGACCAAAAGGGCCCAAGCAGATTTTAACTGTGTGCATATAATGACATCCAAACATTAGAGGGAAGATGAGATCTTTGGGCCATTAGTGATTATCTCTGACAATTTGTGGAGGACAGGAGAGATCCCAGAGGACTGGAAAAAGGCAAATATAGTGGCTATCTATAAAAGGGGGAATGACAACTCAGGGAAATAGAGACCAGTACACTTAACTTTGGTTCCCAGAATGATAATAGAGCAAACAAACAATCCGTTTGAAAACACTAGACGATAATAAGTGATAAGCAACAGTCAACCTGGATTTGTCAAGAACCAATCATGTCAAAACAGCTTATATCCTTCTTTAACCAGGGGAAAAATGGGCGAAACAGTAGATGTGCTATTTCATGATGTTAGTAAGGCTTTTGAGATTCTCACATGACCTTTTTAAACCAGAGAAATATAGCCTTGTAAACCTACTATAAGATGGGTTCACAACTAATTGGAAAAGCGTACTCGGAGAGTAGTTATCAATGGTTCACAATCAAGTGGGAAGGGCATATTGAGCACAGTCCTTCAGGGATCTGGTTCTATTCAATATCTTCATAAATGATTTGGATAATGGCCTAGAGCAGTGGTTTTCAACCAGGGGTCTGGGGCCCCCTGGGGGGCCACGAGCAGGTTCCAGGGGTCCACCAAGCATGGCCAGTGTTAGAGTCGCTCGCGCCCTCGGCAGAAAGCTGAAGCCCAACTGCATGGGGCTGAAGCCTGTGGCCCTGAGCCCTGCCACCTGGGGCTGAAGCCAAAGCCTGAGCAACTTAGCTTCGCAGGAGCCCCTGTGGCATGGGGCCCCAGGCAATTGTCTTGCTTGCTACCCCCTAATGCCGGCCCTGGCTTTTATATGCAGAAAACCAATTGTTGTTGCACAGGTGGGCCATGGAGTTTTTATAGCATGTGGGGGAGCCTGAGAAAGAAAAAAGTTGAGAACCCCGGCCTAGAGTGTACACTTATACAGTTTGCTGACACTACCAAGCTGGGAGAGGTTCTGTCAAGGTTCCTCCCCCACTCTGAACTCTAGGGTACAGATGTGGGGACCTGCATGAAAAACCTCCTAAGCTTATCTTTACCAGCTTAGGTCAAAACTTCCCCAAGGTACAAAATATTCCACCCGTTGTCCTTGGACTGGCCGCTACCACCACCAAACTAATACTGGTTACTGGGGAAGAGCTGTTTGGACGCGTCTTTCCCCCTAAAATACTTCCCAAAACCCTGCACCCCACTTCCTGGACAAGGTTTGGTAAAAAGCCTCACCAATTTGCCTAGGTGACTACAGACCCAGACCCTTGGATCTTAAGAACAATGCACAATCCTCCCAACACTTGCACCCCCCTTTCCTGGGAAATGTTGGATAAAAAGCCTCACCAATTTGCATAGGTGACCACAAACCCAAACCCTTGGATCTGAGAACAATGAAAAAGCATTCAGTTTTTTACAAGAAGACTTTTAATAAAAAATAGAAGTAAATAGAAATAAAGAAATCCCCCCTGTAAAATCAGGATGGTAGATATCTTACAGGGTAATTAGATTCAAAAACATAGAGAACCCCTCTAGGCAAAACCTTAAGTTACAAAAAAGATACACAGACAGAAATAGTTATTCTATTTAGCACAATTCTTTTCTCAGCCATTTAAAGAAATCATAATCTAACACATACCTAGCTAGATTACTTACTAAAAGTTCTAAGACTCCATTCCTGGTTTATCCCCGGCCAAGACGACTACAGACAGACCCAGACCCTTTGTTTCTCTCCCTCCTCCCAGCTTTTGAAAGTATCTTGTCTCCTCATTGGTCATTTTGGTCAGGTGCCAGCGAGGTTACCTTTAGCTTCTTAACCCTTTACAGGTGAGAGGAGCTTTCCCCTGGCCAGGAGGGATTTCAAAGGGGTTTACCCTTCCCTTTATATTTATGACAGGTTCCAATGAGCCCTTTAATTTTTCCCACCCATGTGCAGAATGAATTTTGTTATATGCCCCAATATGGAGATGACATGAGAGGACTCCCCTCAGATTTCTCTCCCCACAACAGCACCTGGGCTGATGGGGAGAGGTGCCTCTCCCCACAGTGGCAACTCCTGAGCTGGGGCTGCAGGATGGGCACCCCTCCCCTGGCCCCAGCAGGTCTGGGCCAGGGCTGGGTTTGGGGCAGCCAAGCCAGGCCACTCCGGCTGCGCCTGGGTCTGCACTGTTCCAGCCGGGCTGGGCCACAGCTGAGTTGGGGCTGGCAGAGGGGTGCCCTTGCCGTGGCAGCTTGGGGGCCGGGCTAGGTGGGGGCTGGGGGAGGGGCACCCCTCCCCCAGTCGGTCCCCGGGTGGGTTCCCTGAGTGCCTGCGTAGCTCTAAATAGGCTAATGTGCGGCTGCACAGCTTACAGGGAACTTAGGTTGCTAGTGCTTTGGAGGACAGGACTCAAATTCAAAATGATCTTGACAAAATGGAGAAATAGTCTGAAACAAATAAGATGATATTCAGTGAGGACAAATGCAAAGTACTACACTTAGGAAGGAAAAATGAATTTCACAAATTCAAAATGGGAAACGATTGCCTAGGAAACAGTCCTGCGGAAAAGGCTCTGCGGGCAATAGGGGATTTCAAACTACATATGAGCCAGCAATGTAATACTGCTGCAAAAAAAGTAAACATCAGACTGGGATGTATTAGCTTGTCTTGTAAGGAAGACTAGAGAAGTACGTCTTCCACATTACTCAGCATTGATAAGGACTCAACTGCAGTACTGCATCCAGTTCTAGGCACTACACTTAGAGAAAGATGTGGACAAACTGGAGAAAGTCCAGAGGAGAGCAACAAAAATGGTTAAAGGTCTAGAAAACATGACCTTTGAAGAAAGACTGAAAAAAGTTGGTTTGTTCAGTCTGGAGACAAGAAGACTGGTGGGGGACATGGTAACAGTCTTCAGGTATGTAAAAGGTTGTTATAAAGAGGAGAGTGATAAATTGTTCTCCTTAACTCCCAAGGACAGGACAAGAAGTAATGGGCTAAATAGCAGCAAGGGTGATTTAAGTTCGACATTAGGAAAACTTCCTAACTCTGAGGATAGTTAAGCACTGGAACAAATTACCTAGGGAGGTTGTGGGATCTCTGTCATTGGAGGTTTTAAAGAAAAGATTAGACAAACACCTGTCAGGGATGGTCTAGATCAGTGTTTCTCAACCTTTTTGATACCAGAGGCCGGCTTGCTGCCTTCTTAAACTGTGTTAGGGAAATCTCAGGGACTGGCACCGGTCCATGGACCCGTCATTGAGAAACATTGGTCTAGATAATACTTAGTCCTGCTTCAGTGCAGGGGACTGGACTAGATGACGTATCGAGGTCCCTTCTGGTCCTACATTTCTATGATTACAAACTCCCTCTCACCAAAATCTGCTGCTACCTAATCCAAACCAAAACTCTTATCAGCATCTTTGGAAAACCTTCCTTGCAGGTCTCGGCAACATCCTCCTCTTGCAAACAGATAATGTAGGGATTATACGTGGGATGGGTTCTGGCTGACTGGTGCCAAAGAAGAGAATGAGTGAAGAGTCCTGAAGTTCCCAACCCCCTGTTGGCTGAGGCCACATGCCAAGAGCCTCTGGAGCTTCATCTTAGGCCTGGAGTGTGTGTGAAGAATACCTTGAGCTGCCTGGGTAGGCCAAGGGGCAAAGGCAGATGTGGTACAGGGGTGGGAGGCAGAGTCGATGTGGGTCTGAGGCAGTAGTGTAGGCACAATATGAATTAATATGGGGCTGAGAGGGCACAAAATTGATGTGGGCTAGGTGGGTGCATAATTATTGATATCGGGCTGAGGATTTGGCAGATGCGGAGCTGGGACACAGAATTAATTAGTGGAGGGGGGAGGGGTTGGGAGAAGCTGGAAGCTCCACATTAGCAGGCAGTACTTCATACACCATTTTTGTAATGTGAACTCAGTTGGGTCTTTTAGCCAGAGCTCCTGCAGCAGGGGTCAAAACCTCCTCCTATACATTTGTCAAGGTTGGCAACCCTGCAAAATTCACATGCAACAGTGGGGCTGGGTCAGGAGCGTTCACAAATCAGAAGACACACTAAAATACATGATTGTATCTTTAAAAGCAACAAGTGTTTTTTGGGATGTAACTCAAGATCTTTGAACTTCTGGGATTGGCAATACTGAGATTGTACAGTATTGAAATCTTCAGTGCATGTAGTTGTAGAATACGTATGATAGGGTATTTCATTGTTTTCACCTGTCTATATGGAGTTAAACTGGTTACAGTTATGAAATATGAATTAGTCTCAAGGAACCTTAACTGCTTTAGAAAAATTAAAACACACTATCAAGAAGTTGTAAATTGCAAATTTTAACCGGCATAAAAAATGTTAGAATAACACTTTGCCTGTGAGGATTTTAAAACACTTGAACAAACATTACATCCAATCACTCCTCCCATGGGAAAACCTGGGATCAGGGCTAAGAGGAAGAAGTCTCCAGGAGTTTTTCCTTGCAGTGATTTCTTCCCAATTATTCTCTTGAGAGAAGAGCAGAATGGGGCTTGCCCAAAGGCTGTAGGTCTGGCTCACAAATCCTGCAGATTCTTTAGAATCCACATATATTCTAGGAAATCAGTTGGAGGCCAGGCCCATCTAGGTGGAGGTATTGTGCCAGCTCTAAATCCCTGGCAATATTCCCTTCCACAGTGCCATCGCTGTGCAGCTCCAATAGGACTGCTGTGTTGAGGCTTCTCTAGCTGGTGGCTACCCCAGAATCCCTTGCAACACGGAAACTGTAAGAATAGAAATGTAATACTGCCTGGGTCTGTATTACATTTGTGCAAGAATCTCTGTGGGGCTCTTGGAAGGGTGATGCAAGTCAGATTACCCTCTCCCCCTGTCCAGATACCCAGCTCTGAAAAGAGCTCTCCTGGGAAAGCTGAAATGCTTCTCCAGTAGTGGCTGACCTAGCTTTCTGTATGGGAGGTGGAGTTCTGTGCACAGAAAAGGGACTTTCTGTGCAGGTTAAAGGGAAGTGATCAGGAATTAAATCATTCAACATTCATGTGGGATGGGTATTATAATTTTAATTGTATAGATATTAAGTGACTTGCCTGAGATCACACAGTAACTCAGTGGCAAAGCCAAGACTAAATAAACGGTGTGCTTTAGCCGCAAGACAATCCTTCCTCTCTGGTTGGAGTGCCCTTTGGATTATAAAATGTTCTCTTTTGATTCTGAAAAGCACACTGGTTTGTGGCTCAGAATTTACCCTTTCACTCTCCCTGTACAATTGCAGCTTTTTATGTGGGATCCATACAAAAGAAACATTTTATTCTTCTTCTAATTAGAACTGAGCAGTAGTTACATAAAAAGCACAAAAACTTGATCCTGGTGTACACTGTAGTCCTGTTGAGATGAATGGTGCAGGACTGGACCTCTGTTTCAGAAATGTGCTGTTAGCTTGCCACTGACATGCTGCAATTATCTAATTTAGAAAGACAGCAGCACAAAGTCAAAAGTTCACAAAATGGAAATGTAGGTCAAAATGGTTAGTAAAGAAAACACTATTTTCAGAGGACGTAAGTCACAAACCTGAGGGGGAAAAAAGTAAACCCTGATTCAGCAAAATACTTAAGCATGTCCATAATTTTAAGCATGGGAGTAGTCACATTGACACCATTCTTAAGTACATTAATAAAATGTGGTTGAACAAAGTGCTTGACATTGGCTTTTTGAAATAATTCCCATAACTGTGAAATTACTGGCTATCATCACTGTACAATAATATCTAGTACTTTTCCTAGAATTTTTGATGACCAGCTCAGTGATATATACTTTTCAATGTCAGTATATAATACACTGTGACTTTAATATTTTTTTATATTGTCTTAAATATATTGTTTATATTTGTTGCCTTTTTGGGTGTAATTTTGTGATCATCAGGCATCTACCTTCAGCAGATGGGCAGCAAAATATACAGAAAGGGTGGGCATGAAGTACACAGATTATACTGGCTCTGATGGTTTATTTGTGAAATTCATAGGGGAATCTTCAACAAGTGTTAGACTGAGGTAAATAGAGTATAGTCACAACATATTTTAAAAAAATGAGGAGTGCTTGTGGCACCTTAGAGACTAACAAACCACAATTTCAGCCCGCGCATGTCGGCGGAAGCACTCTATGTAGAAGTCCAGTCTGTTGTTTCGACCTTCAGGAGCAGTCCACACAGAATCCTTCTTTTTGTAGCGTTGGTAGGAAGGCTTGTTAGTCTCTAAGGTGCCACAAGGACTCCTAGTGGTTTTTGCTGATTCAGACTAACACGGCTACCACTCTGAAACCTGCCACAATATATTTAGTCAATGAGGGCCTTTAGTTTAATTGTAGTTTCAGTTAATTGTTGTTACACAGCATCCTCTATTCAAGGATTATATCCTAGATTTCCAGGGAACTGGACTTGCTTTATTATAACCTGTGATGGAAACCAAAGAGAAACAGAGAATGACGGTGTTGGAAACTTCAAGGGTCAGATTTTCAACTTTGCAAGGATGGATACGTACTAGGACTGTACACCCATGTACTCGCCTCAAACGCTCATATGCACATGTGTAACAGGGGCCCAGATGTGCAAGTGCAAAATGCCTGTCTGGTGCACAGCAGTGGGTAAGGAAACCGCTCTGGGGGCTGCTAGGTTGAAAATGCAGCACTTGGAGGCAGCAAACGGATGGATGCAAGTGCAGAGAGAGAATTTCCTTGGTTTCATCCCTTCCCCCAACTCCATCCCGTCAGTCATTGCTTAGTCCCCGTAACACACAATCCCTGCCCTGCACAGCCAGATGGTCTCCTTCTGTTCTCGCCAGCCCTCCTGTTTCATCCCTCTCCAATGCCCGCCCCTCAAGCCCCCAGACCCCTTGCCCCTCCCCTCCGACCTCCCCAGCCCTCTCGCCCCTCCAGGCGCGCTGCCCCGCCCCTCTGGCTCCCCCCGCGGCGGGGACGGGGTTACTGGCGGACAGCCCCCTCGCCCCCTGCCGGGATGAACCGGAAGTGGGTGTGCGCGTGAGGGGCGCCGAGCCCGGGGGATGAGGGGGGGGGGGCGGTCTGTCTGGCCCGGGTTCTGCGCCTGCGCGGTGGGGTGGCCGGTGGTTGCGCCGCGCCGCGCCGCGGTGGGTGTTTCTCTCCCTGGGCCCCGGCCCGGTCTCGGCGGCGAGGCGGGGGCGAGGATGTGAAGATGGCGGAGCTGCAGATGCTGCTGGAGGAGGAAATCCCGGGCGGGCGCCGGGCCCTCTTCGACAGCTACACCAACCTGGAGCGGGTGGCCGAGTACTGCGAGACCAACTACATCCAGGTGCCGGCGGGAGCGGGCGCTGCCGGGCGGCGGGGCCGGGGCCGCCTCTCCCCGCGGGCTGAGGGGGCGGGGGGCTCCAGCTGGGGAGAAAGGGGAATGACCGTGGGGGGCCCAGCCCGGCTCTCTGCCCGCGGGGGGCGGCGGGGGGGTGCGTGGTGCCGCCGCCGCCTCCGGAGACCGGTTCACCTCCCGAAAGCCCCCCCACCCCCCGGGGGGCGGGTGTATCTTGGCGCCCGGGCGCCTCTCCCTGATGCCCAGCCTGGGCTGGCCCCGGCTGGGGAGGCGGCGGGCGCTGGGCGAGCAGAGCTGATGAGGGCTGTAGGGGGGTCGGCAGATGGGGGACGGAAGAGGTGAAGCGCTGCGGGGGGGGGTATTTATAGGGCTCGGTCTTGCAGGGCTCTTCGGTCCGATGCAGCCGCTTTCCGTCGGCATCGTGGGGGAAGGAAGCAGCGACGGGCGCGCAGTTAGGCTGGCGGCCGTGGCGGGGTCGGGAAGAGGGGGTGACAGGGGCTTGCGGTGGACCTTGGTGGGGAGTCACGTGGGCCGGGCATGTGTGGAGGAAGGAGGCTAGTGCTGCGGGGGGGGTTGCCGAGAGGAGTGGAGGAGCATGGCAGGGGGCTGTCAGAGTGAGATCGCTCCCGTGGGGTGAGGAGTCGCAGGAGAATAGAGATGAGGCCAGTGAAGAGGGGGAAGGTGGAATCAACAGCCTGGTACCTGTCGAGAATTTTGCAGCACTCTCCTCACTGCCGTACCGAACAATCATTAAAAGAAGTGCCTGGGACCCCAGTTTCATATTCTCTCTCTTTCCCCCCCATGGAAGCCGTTTTTGTGTGTTTCTTTCAGAACTGGCACATAAGGATGATAATAGCTGTGGCCAGTTTGAGATGTTGGTAGGATTACTGTAGCAGGTGACCCGGGGGACGGGAATGATATAACCAGTGCGGGAGAGAATAGTTAAAATAATGTCACTATAGAAGAGATTACACTGTTTAATTCACGGCATCCACATCATAGAATGACCAACATTTTACTGGGAAAAATATTTTATTTATTGATATTTTAGGTCATTTACAATAAGATTTCAATTAGTGTGATGACACAGCTAAATACATACCTTGTTAGAAAATGAACAGTATTTAACAGCATGTTATATCATTACTATTTCCCCTTTTTCAAATTATTTAATCAAAAGTGTACTTTGATAATATGAATGTTTAAATATGTAACTTTTTAAAATCTGTATTGCGAAGCTGACTGTCTTTTGGGTGGGTGGGAAGAGTCTCAAAGGCACAGGAAGTGGGGAGATGTAATTCAGTTATTGTCCTCTGTGTATGCCCTTCTTGACTATCTGTTGTCCCTATAGATACAAGATGATTGTGTCCATGTTATTATTTGTATTACCATATAGCATCTAGGAGCCCTCATCATGGACCAGGACCTTGTTGTGCATATCTAAAGATCTCAATGATTTCAGTATTTCCTTTGTATTGTTTTCCTGTGCAAGGTGTATCCATTTTTTTTAGAGTTTATCTGGCACTGTCCTCACAAAATGTTGAGTCTTCCATTAGTAAATATTCTACTGATATAACCAGCTTGGTTAAAGGACTTCTGAATCTTTTTTTGTTACTGATCTGTCTAGGTATCTATACCATGCTTATGACTATCTGAGCCTCTTACAAAATTGCGTAAATTCACCCAAATAGTCCATGCTTAGAGCTACATTTTTGTTTCTCCTTTTCAGGAACAAGTAGAGGGGACTAAATTACTCTTTATGGTCTATCCCTTTCCAAAAACAAGCAGCATTGTGAGCTATTTTGCTTAGTCATGTGAAAAAGGTTAGTCCTGCAGTTTGTGCAGAAGATGGTCAGAGTTGTGGTCATTCTTAGCTATGGTGGAGAATTAAGCCTCCAAGAAGCCCTGTCTTCAGCTTCTACTAGTTCTGCCATGGTCTTCTAGAACAGTGGCTTTCGACCTTTCCAGATTACTGTACTCCTTTCAGGAGTCTGATTTGTCTTGCGTACCCCAAGTTTCATCCCACTTAGAAACTACTTGCTTACAAAAATAAAAGTGTCACTGCATACTGTTACTGAAAAATTGCTTACTTTCTCATTTTTACCATATAATTATAAAATCAATTTGTTTATGTAAATATTGTGCTTGCATGTCAGTGTTTAGTGTATAGAGCAGTATAAACAAGTCATTGTCTGTATGAAATTTTAGTTTGTAGTGACTTTGCTAGTGCTTATTATATAGCCTGTTGTAAAATTAGACAGATGTCTAAATGAATTGAATTACTCCCTGGAAGACCTCTGCATACCCCTGGTTGAGAACCACTGTTCTAGAATTTCCTTGTGTGTTTGACTGCTGCAGTTTCAGGAGGTCTTTGTTATGGGGACCTTTGCGATGTCTAAGGGCTAGGCCAAGCTAAGACTAAGATTTGAATTTGATCTAATATTGGATGGGTAGCCGCTACAGTGATTGGAGCATGAAAGTGATATGCTCATATTGACCTCTTTGCCATCAGTTTGTCAGCAGTTTTGTGTACCAGTTGGTGATTTGTAGGCTCTGTAGTTTTATTCCGAAGTATAGAAATTGTTGTTAAAATGGGCGGATGTGTAGATCACTGTGAGAAGTCTGACAAGATTCATCTGCTTATATCACTTAATAGAGAATTTGAAGTATACTGTTAATATATATTTGATTTTCTTAGCAACTTGAAAGGTGCTTCAAATATCTTCAGGTATCATGGAGATCTCTGCATGGGATTTGCTAGCTGGAGCAATTACTGTAATTTGATATGTTTCTTATGAAACTAGGTATTCAGATTGTACAACTTTGGGAGTCATAAACTTCAAATATAGAAATCTGGCTAATCAGCTATACTTGATTTGTTGTATGAAGAGTAAGAGTTACTTCAGCACCATTTAAAAACAAAAGCAGGTAAACCTTTCTTATGGTTAGTGTTCAAGAAATAGGTAACCAGCCTTCCCTTGCATGTGCTGATACAGCACCCTAAAATCTTGTGATAGCAAATGATCAGATAAAACATCAAATGTATAGTAAGTAATTTAATTTCATTGCAAATATAAGAGGAGAAAAAATGTGAAAGACCAGTGTTTTGGCAGAAAACAGCTTTCTTCAGTTTTAGCTCTAGAAAAATGTTTGCTCTTTTTAAATTCTCCACTGAGTCCCTCTTTAGTACACCAGCCAATCAACTGATATGGTGACATGTTTTTCAGCAGCCATTAACTCTGCTGAAGAGGAAAATAAATTGATACATGCTATGGAAAAATAAAATTTCCAGATTACACTCAAATAATTCAGACTTTTTTTTAATATCTGACTTAAAGCAAAAATAGGCATAAGGTTACCCAGAGCAATAAATCAGTTTCTAAACTTAAATTCATAAACATAAATATCAAAATATGCAGTCTTTATAGAGAAATGGAATAAAAATAAACATTACTCAACAGACAAGACTTATTCCTACAATAAAAAGAAGTTGGGGGAAGCACATAGTGATCTCTGCATTTTCTTTCAAAAAAAAAAAATACAATACAGCATGTACGTGCATTTTTCAAACAACTTTGTTCAGAAGACTCTTCATCAGAGCTGTTAGGGTTTGCTAATCAGAGGCAGGAATCTGATGCTGGTTATTCATAGGCTCATCTTCTCATGCTCTGCAGATTATACCCAGTTCAGTGCTCAGTCTGCACCATGTTATAAAGTTAACTTTATTGAAGAGTAGCTAATTGATGACCAAGAATTTAATTAATTATTCAGGGTCTCCATTTTCACAAAAAATAGTTGCATTGTACAGTCCTTTTGTATGGGTCTCCTATAAGAAGCAAAGAATGCTCAGACTGGTCAATAAGCCACAATTGTATAATT
This sequence comes from Eretmochelys imbricata, assembly GCF_965152235.1. Classification (NCBI taxonomy): domain Eukaryota; kingdom Metazoa; phylum Chordata; order Testudines; family Cheloniidae; genus Eretmochelys; species Eretmochelys imbricata. Next base: position 60,929,474 of record NC_135582.1, read on the forward strand.
TTGGTGTTTTAGAATTTTCTTTGCTGTTCCAAGAAATGTTACACATGATGTGATTGCACATTTTTTTTAATCACACTTATTTCTATTACTAATATACTAAAGTAAATCCTAGCATTATCTTGGCTTATCCATCTTTTGAAGGTTATACTACAGGTCTCTGTGAGAATAATCAACTATTATACTCTGTTCAGACCTTTTTTGGTTTACCCAGTAATCACTGCTTCTCTTAAAAAGCCTCTCATTTCATGCAATGCATCTAGCTTCCAAAACTCATGAACTCTCAAATCTTTTGGCACGCTTTGAAAGTGAGTTGGAAAAATTACTAGATACATGCTGGCCAGAGGACTAAACCTACTTGTCACAAGCAGATATAAAATATTAGAGTGGAGAGCTTCCGCCATTGAGGTATGTGTTCAGGTGAAAAGCCAGCGTGCCACATCTAGTTTTTGGGATAGGTGCTGGGATTTCTACCAGCTGCTGTCCCTGGAGCCTTCTGAAAGGCACTGTCATTCTCAGTCTTTGAAGAATGTGATGCTCCACTCATCTCTAGTTGCTCGAAAGTAAGAATGAGCTCTCCCACCCTTCCCCACCTTCAGAGCCTCAAGGCTGCTGTGAGGGGTGTGCGTTTCCAGTATTGTATTGGCTTCTCCAGTCTCTTGGCTGTTGTGAGGAGAGGAGTGGCCAGTAGGTTTCTACTACTCTCTTTCCTCTAGAGCAGGGGTCGGCAACCTTTGAGAAGTGGCGTGCCAAGTCTTCATTAATTTAAGGTTTTGCAGCCCCTGATAAATTTTACATTTACAGGGGCCCCTGACAGAACCCCAGACTGGCAGTGGGCTGAGTGGGGCTGGCGGCCAGGACCCCGGCTGGCAAGGGGCTGGGCTGCTGGAACCCCAGACCATCAGCGGACTGAGCGGGGTGGCGGACAGAACTCCAGACCGGCAGCGGGTGAGCAAGGCCGGCGGCCGGGACCCCAACCGGCAGCGGGGCCGGCGGCTTAGCCTGCCAGTCTGGGGTTCCATCCGCCTGCTCCTGCCAGCCAGGGTCCCGGCCGCCAGCCCTGCTCAGCCCGCTGCCGGCCTGGGGTTCTGTTCACCCAGGCAGGCAGTGGGCTGAGCGGGGCCGGTGGCTGGGATCCCGGCTGGCAGCAGCATGCCAGTAAAAATCGGCACGCATGCCACCGGTTGCCGACTCCTGCTCTAGAGCCACTACTTTTCGAAGCCCTTGTAAATAACTTTAGTGCCTGCTCTCCCTTGGTGCAGGTAGCTTCCCTAAGCAGTAGAACTGTGAAATCAACATGATTCTTGACAGTTTTACCACTGCCCATAGGGTTCTGAGTAGCAGCATTGAAACTGACCGGAGTCGTTAACTTCACTCTGCTATTTCTTACCCAAACTGAATCACTATTAAAACATAGGAGCTGTCTGTGAACTCTACAAGACAATACTGCATTCTTTATATTTGGAAGATTTTTCCACAACTGTATGGGGTATAAACTTTTTTTTAATTAAAAAGAAAAGAAAAAGGTGCAGCCATAATTAATAGCCTTCTAGGCTCTTGTATTGAGATGGGAAAGTTTCCTGCTCATGGGTGGAATTTTCTAGCCTATTTCAGTTGCCTTCCCATTTGTTCTTAGCAATCCTACTTCATCATGGAACATAAATAAGGGATTTTACTGTATAAATAATGTTAAACAAATACTCTGCTGCAGTATTTGCAACCCAAACATTCTGTTCAGATTCTTCTTCTGACCTTACCTATCACTATAGCATATTGTAGCTTGTGTTAGTACATGAGAAACTTACTATAGCCAGATCATTCTGTTTTCAATGTCCAAATAACAGATTTGCACAAAGTAAACAAACAGTGCAAATAATGCAAAGTAAACAGGTTTATTAAACTTCTCCTTTTAATATTAAAGTGATGCATGCAAGTAAATTTGTTTTTAAAAACTATTTTTAACCTGACTGTTCCTTTAAATTTTGTTTTCTTTTTAAGCTAGCTACTAGTATATTAGTGGTTATACTTGGATCTTACAAGTGTGCATGGAAGGCTTGTTCTGCAAATATAAAAGAGTCATTGATGAGTTTAAGGCTGCAATAGTTGAGGAGTGCAGAAAGATGCTGATAAATTAAAGCTGCTTAACAAAATTAGGGAACTGGAAAAACAAATCTGATGGATCTGTGGACATATCAGTACATAAAATGGTTAGACTTTCAGCCTGTTGTTTCCCCAATGCACATGCAGTTTTTACCCTCAGACTACTGTAGCATTCCACAAAAATCATATAATTTAAATAACTGCCTAAGGGAAGGTCCAAGTACTCTCTGCTTTTATGGTATCTACTTATTTTTTTGAATATCGTTGAATACCAAGCAGTATAATAGCTATGTAAACTGAACATTCCTTGTTAATAAGGTTGTATGTAGCCACTATTCTGTTGAAATAAAGCAAGCATTTGTTTGACATGTCTCTCTTTAGGCTCAAAGTTATCTGCTGGGGAATGGGAAATTCTCATAGTTTTCCTTAAGCCATGTCCATGCTATGGGTGCTACAGCTGTGTCACCATAGCACTGCAGTATAGGTGCTTCCCACTTCTCCGAGCAGAGGTAGCTAGATCGATGGAAGAATTGTCCCATTGACTTAGCTGCGTCTCCACTGGGAATTAAGTTGTCTTAAACTGTAGCATGACAGTATGAATTTTTCACACCCCTGAGTGGCCTAGCTAGGTTAGTCTAAATTTTAAGTGTAGACCAAGCCTAAGTGTCTCCCTTTTTGTGCTCTCCCCTTGAGCTTCCCCCTGTAAATTCAGTGAAGATCTTACAAATGTATTTTCAATTGTTTTTAATTTACTATAACTTGTCTTTTCCTCCTAGGTGCCTAAACTGTCCAGGCTGTCAGTCCATTAGGAGGCTAATGGTTTTGGCAGGTCCTGTTAATTAAATGTGAGGGTTTTTAGCTTCCATGTCTAGGTAACGGGATAACCAAAATATCTCCTTCCTGTGGAATGGCATCAGTAATGAGGCTCAGGTAGCTAGGAGAAAAATCAGACTGATACAGGTATTTAAGAATGAGCACTTTAAATTTTTTTACGTATTTTAAATATACTGTAAATATCTAAAAAGGACTGTTATTTTATCCAATACTATGTGTACATGTCTTCAATTGATTTTTTCTTAAAAAATGATTCTTTAATTTATTTTTTTTTATACCTAGAATAGTATTCGATGGTGTGTATTCATTCATTGCAAGCACATCCGAGTTATGGGCTGCTGTTACTGTGTATTTATCTTGTGGTCCAGGTTTATGGAGAGATCATTAGTGGGTTGGTTGAATTGGTATTGTGATAATCTCTATCAGCTCATTTTGCCTTTTCCCCCCTAATGAGCCATATAACTGGTAAACTAGGCGTTTATCACTCAACCACTGTACTTTCCTTTGTATAACTGTGTTACATTTTACAAAGAGTCATTCAAAGCATTTAATAGGGTCACTGAGTTAAAAATCATGGTTTGTAAAATAGTAGGATTGATTCTTCTGTGTGTTCAGAATAGCATGAGCCATTTGTTATCTGTGTTAATGGGAGTTATCAGTTTTACTATCCCATGCACTGATGGGAAAACAGAATTTATGAATACTATATAGTTACTGCTGGAAAAGAGGCACATCTATTCTTGTATCATTGAGTATGTTTGTTGAGAGTGGCATTTTGGTAGCTATCTTCTGCTGTGTATCTACTTCCTGATGATGTAGACATTGAATAATGTTGATCAAGGATGCCATTCAGAGCAGCAAGCTTATGTTCACTGTTATATATGCATCATAAGCGTTTTAAAATCTGAATTCTGTTGCTCACATTTTATATGTATTTGTGATCATTAATCTTTGTGGCTTTAGTGCTTTACGTTTCAGTGCAGGAAGTGGTACACCATTGTGGTGAATATCTAAAACCCACCCAAAGCCTTCACCAAGGAGCATTCAGCTAAGTGAAAAACTTCAGATCTCCATTAAGTTAAATTGAACCATGATTGGAGGAGAGAGAAGAACTTCTCTAGCTGGTGTGTTTTTATGACAGATTTTAACTGCAGTCTGAATGCTAAATTGTGCTGGCCCAGTTTTAGTAGAATTTGTGAAGATGAAGTTTTTAAGCTATTCTTTGTTTACTTGTGTATAATTGAAAGCAACATCTTGCTTACCAATGCAAAACCTCTAAATTTTGTTGGTTATCCTTTTACTTGAACGAGAATCTTTGTTAATGCACTTTTAATAACTTATAAAGCAAGAAGAAAAGGAGTACTTGTGGCACCTTAGTGACTAACCAATTTATTTGAGCTCAAATAAATGCTCAAATAAATTGTTTAGTCTCTAAGGTGCCACAAGTACTCCTTTTCTTTTTGTGAATACAGACTAACACGGCTGCTACTCTGAAACTTATAAAGCAAGATAATGCTCTGTTAGATGGGATAGATGATGGGCAACATAATGTATTTGGGTAATTTTTTTTTCAATTTTCAGGGCTCTGATTAGCCAATTTGGACACTTTTTTTTTTTTTCCTGGAACTAAATAAACTGCTAGGTGAAAATGGATCTCATGCATGTTTCAGTCAGAATGAATGGGGTTTTGTGCAACCTTAATTTTAGGTTCTTGGATTGTTTAAACAGAAGTTGACTAGGTTCTCAGGGAAGGAGATGAGTGTGGATTAAAATGACATGGGAGACACCACCCGTAAGTTTTGAGCGTGGAAGGAAACCTTGCTGTTAACCTTTCCATAGCAAGCCCCAGAATGATGTGACTTGAATATGAAGTGGAACCTATTTTTTTTTATATGGTGGCTTATGTTAGGAGGGTTTGAAAATTTCACTTACGTGCTTTTTTCAGAGTAATGGCCGTGTTAGTCTGTATTCGCAAAAAGAAAAGGAGTACTTGTGGCACCTTAGAAACTAACCAATTTATTTGAGCATAAGCTTTCGTGAGCTACTTTTGAGTGTTGAGGACGAAGTTTCCCTGGAAGAGTGAGGGCCTAAGTGATTGTCTTTTGTAGATTAAGTGTTCATTTAAAAAAAAATTTTTTTTTAACCCTTCTGGTTAATAAAGGTAGTCTTTCAAATGTGAAGTGGTTGTTAACCAATCTAGGGCTTTACAAAATCTGGAAATGAAGGGCTCCATTGCCTCTTAGCTGCGCCAGGCAACAGTAGAATGAAATTAACAACTCTGATCAGTTTAATTGTTTCAGTTCAGAACCTTGTGGGTAGTAGTGAAACTGTCAAGAATCATGTGAATTTCATGTTTTTGCACCTTTGGAAAAATGCACAGCACTGCAGTTATTCCTGGGAGTGGAGGACCCAAGTAGGCTGGGGGAACATATATTTTATAAGTGTAGTAGGCAGGATCTAGATCATGTGCTGTATTTGACAGAAAAAAGGCATTAATTTTGCTACAGCTTCTGTATCCTGTAACTACCCACATTAAAAACTACAGTTAGTGGAATTTTCTTAGTCTTTTAATAATAGATAATAGTGTTTTGTTCTGGCATCTATTAGCGATGGGTTAGCATTAAGGCTAAATGAAGGTCTGCTTTTGTTGTTTTTAAAAAAGCAGAATCTGTTCCTTTGACAGTATGTGTAAAGCTGCTACTTTAATAAATGGTCTAAAATGAGGTTGAGGTGGTTGAATTAATTTGTCTTGGTTTGTTTTATTCGTAATTCTAACATTCCTAAAATTTTCTTATCATAGTTAAATGTTTACTGAATAAGAATACTGTAATGAATTTTCAACACAGTTCAGAAGTATTTGCCACTCTTTTATTAGTACCGGAACTGTGAGTGGTGTTAATCTCCCAGTAAAGCTTCTGTTTTATTGATCTTTCCCAGCAGGAAGTTGTCTGATACAGTTTGAGAGACAGGAAATGGGGCTCAATGTTTGAATGCACAAGAAGGCTGGAGATATTTGTTCCAGAATACAGGAATCAGCCTGGATAAAAGAACAAATGTTTATAGATTTGATGAAACTACCGGGGTGTGTGCACACTAGCCTTTACAAATGTGTTAAGTATCTCAAGTGAATTGGTGACCAATTAACTGAAGATAAAGTCCAGTGAAGATGAGCTTTAAGTATGTAGTGAGTTTAAAAAATAAACAATGTAGGATGTAAAAGGAATGGAATAGACCAATATGCAACAATGTGGTATGTTGTATCTATGGAGGCATTCCTCAGCATTTTCTCTATCCAACATTTAGTGGGTTAACTCTAAAGAGGGGTAAGGCTGTTTATCCTGATGTCCTTCCTTTGGCAGCTTGATTTCACAGCGTGGTTCCGTCTCCAGAACTAGCCAGCTGTTGAATGTGCAAGGTCCTGGAGCAAATGATGTAGCATTGTATAAAGGATCAGTGTGTGCTTAGCCTTGCTAGCTAGGACATTGGTGATCCTCAGAATATCATAGAAAGTTCTTTTGACCTTTTTCAGGAAGTACCCACATAAGCACTTAGACTGTAGCCTCTTCTGTCTGAGTACATTTCCGTACATAAGTCTACAAACTGGGATCGTAGAATGGGGAGAATAATCTGTAGAGTCAGGATCTCTGATATTGCACTTGACAGTATTTTGCTTTTCTGGTGGATCTGCTGTCAACATCTTTGCTTACAATGCAATAGTTTGCCTTTAACTTTTTTTTGTTGTTGTCTGAGTGCATTACATAAAATTGGTTACTTCAGTTGATCTATCTTTCTTCAAATGGAAGAGAACAGTACTCACGAGCTTACCCAACAGGATACTTAATGGAATAAATGAACAGAACTTTTGTAAATGGTTATGGATCATCTTGGGATCTGTTAGAAATACCAAATTTGGAACTTTCTCAGCATTGCGCAGTCCTTAATTAATACGCACCAAATATCATGACTCAGGCTAAAAAGCATCTGGAACTATTGAAAGTCAATGAGACAAACTGACCTTTTGGCAACCTTGGAAAAAGTCAAACTTTGGATATCCCCTCATGTATTTGGGGGTGTCCAAGGTTGCCTACTCAATGTCAAGATTTGAGCTCAATATAAATACGTAAATTGTCAGTGAATCAGCCTGTTGCAAGCCTTTGTAATATATTAATGCTACTTATTCAAAGACCGTTTACAAATGATATATACTACTTTGGACTTATGTTCTTATAAATCACCTTACTGCATCTGAAGTGATGTGTAGTTATTGGTAAGCTGGAACGCAACCTGTAACAGTGTATAACATTTAGGACAGAAAGTGAAGAATGCTATTTTGAAGGCCCAAACTTCACTGGGCTAGGAATTGATTTAAAGGTGAATTGAAGAGGGGACAGAAAAATTGCGTTGTCATATTTTTTCTGTTTTATGATGAAAGAAGACTTGCATCTTATTTTTACAGATGTGTGGGTTTTTTTTGCTTGGGTTTGACCCTAAAGATATACAAAGTATGAGGTTTTGTCTCACTGTTTTTGATGTAGGCTGCCTTACAGGATCAGAGAATTGGAGTGAGAGCTTTCTCTGCCCTTATTTGAAAGGTCATGGTGTTAAATCTTTAACAAAGATCTTTCTTTCCCAGCTGATTGTCAGTTGTTTGACTTAAATAGGTGTTAACAAAAACAGTTTTGACAAGTCTAACTTAATCCTTTCACATGGCAGTTGCTCAGCTTTCACATTCTGAATACATAATGTTGGCCAGCTTCTGCCGTTGACATAGCAACTTCAAGGAATAACAAAGCAAGACCTCAATTTCTAAAGTTAAAAAAAAAAAAAAAAAAAAGGCAGAAAGCTCTTTTGGAGGAAAAAGTCCTTTGTGTCTTTTATAAACCATAAAGAACCAAAAATGAGCACATTTTTTCTTTTGGATGTCACCTTGAAGACAGTAGTGTATCATATGTGCTACAATAGAGACTACGTCGAATCAGCAGTTTTCCACAAGTGGGACATCCTTTGAGGCTGATATACTACACCATTTCGTTTGGTGAGGAGAAAGGTTGGTCTTGTGGCTAAGTACTGGAATGGAACTCAAGATTTTGGCATCAGTTCCTGGCTCTACCCCAGACTTCCTTTCTCATATTGGGTAAGTCACTTTCTCTCTCTGTGCTTTGGTTCTCCATCTGTAAGATGGGGATAACACCTCCTTTCTGTCCTGACTACTGTATTTAGATTGGTTTCAGAGTAGCAGCCATGTTAGTCTGTATTCGCAAAAAGAAAAGGAGTACTTGTGGCACCTTAGAGACTAAACAATTTATTTGAGCATAAGTTTAAGTATCTCCAGGATGCCATTGTCTACACTGTACACTTCTACACAAACCGAATCACACCTTGAGCACTTATGTTCTGTCTACCTAAACTCCTATGCAGTTTTAGTTAGTATAGTTCATATGTAAAATGCTTTTTATCTGTAGATCTCAGGGTCTTACAAAGGAAGATAAGTATCCTTTCTGTTTCACAATATGAGGAAATCAAGTCGCACACAAGTGAGTTTACTTCCCCAAGGATCCATCTCCACTGGGCTTTGCACACAGTTAATGGCACTGCTTAAATAGTTTTTACTGTAGTCCTGCTAAAGCTAGTTCTAACATGGGATAGCCAAATGGAGGCATGTGTGAAAGGAAGAATAGTCTTGTGGTTAAGGCATTGGGTTGGCGGAGCCCTGCGTGGATACAAATTACGTCTGATCTGTGATCCCCAAAAAATAGTCCCTGGATACGGATATCTGTGGATTTGCAGGGCTCAATGGATCAGAACTCAGGATTGCTGTGTCCTGTTCCTGGCTTTGCTACACGCTTCCTGTGTAACCTTGGTTAATCACTTTATCCCTTTGTACCAAAATTCTTCATCTGCAAAATGAGGTTTGTACTTCCCTAATTAGGGGTGTTGAGACTATATTGTTGATAAATTGTACAGTCAATTGCTAGACCGCACTTTGGTTCATTATGAAATATACTCAAGAAACCAAATAACCAATGTCAGGTTTATTAATATGGTACAGGGAAAAGGTTCTATACAATATCAGTCTCCGAAGAGCGGTCTCGTACAGCGATGGTACAGTTGCCTTATACCAAAGGTGTCTTTTCGCAGGTCACGCATTTTAGCTGGTATTATTTATATGATTTTACAAGTTACACATCTCCTTACGCATCACTAAAATCCAACCCTCAGTTTAACCCAGTTCCCTAACTTCTTGTTGTTTTTCCTTCCTTATCTTTGTTTTGGGTGCTAGCCTTCCAGGTACTGGTCTGTGAAGGTTCTTCCTTAGCTTGTACTAAGACATAGAATAAATGTATCTTGATTTTTGACAAGTTTCCTCTCCGCTTAATGCAAATGCAAGGAGTTATAGGATATTTAGCATCAGTGAACTAGATCATGGTATAGGCCAGTTTAGGCTGTATCACTGTCACAATATTTGTGCTTAATGCATATGTGTGTGTGTGTGTGTGTGTGTACAGTTAATATGATACATATTCAGATATTCGCCAGCATTATTAGTTAGCAGTATGTAAAATGGTCTGATATTCCAGTATGAACACCAAGAAAAGCCAGTAAGTAAAGTAAGTATTTGTGTGTGTTTTTGGGATGGTGGTGGTTAGGGTAGACATGAAGTTGGTGGGAGTCTTCTGGACTTAAGAAACCAGTGGGAATGAGGAAGGGGATTGCATGAGGAATAGAGAAATGAATGCATAGATTAAAAAAAGTCCCTTGAGCAAGTGCACCTGTAATCTTCACATCCTATAACTTTTCAGGGACTTTAAGCCTGAACAGCTTTGTTTAATATTGTTAATAGTTAGAGATGGGGCTATCATGTAAACAAGTCCCTGTCAAATAAAAAGATTCATTGTGCAGAAGTTTCGTTGACCATGGTGTAAAGAAATGCCCCTTGGTTCATGCAGTAGTAGAACTTGCTGAATATAGATTTAAAATAGCTGTAAGGTCAATTCAAAAACAAATGAAACCACTTTAACCATGAAAGAATTCAGGGTAAATGAACTTTTTGCCAAATGAACAGGAATTAAACATGTTTCAAACGTTTTTTCTTAATTTTGATCATTGCATCTTTCCAGTGATTGTATTTTGTCTCTGAGATAACCAAAAAACCCACCAGCAATTATTCATTTTTCTGTGTATTTTGATTGCTTCTGGAATTTATAGTTTGGTGATACATTTGCTGAAGGTTGAAACTTAACTTCAAAGGTCCCAATCTAGCAATGACTTAAAGTTTAATTTTTGGTACAGTGAATTAAACTATTGAATTGTATGTTTATTAGCCCTGACAATGGAAGAAATATTAAGATTGCATTACCAACTCATTCTTCAAAGTCCTGTTTTTCCTCTTACTCACTTTTAAGACAGTCATCATGACCATCTTTGAGTACTGGATACTGCTTTCTTCAGTTCCTGTCAGCTAGAGGTGCCATTAAAGTGGTGCAAAGGTGTCTACCACTGGCTCTGTGTACTACTTTTTTAGTGCTCTTACTCCTTGATGTCCTAAAAACCAAAAGAAAAATTAGTCTCGAAGTATGGACCCATACATGACTTTGCTTTATTCTTACCTGTAGTCGGTGTCTTAGAATTGTAATCCAGTTGTTTTTCCCCGTATAGCCCCAGACTACCTTAGTGGTCATGCTTAACATTTCAGTTGCCTTTGATAACTATATAGTAATATAAGTGGCTTATCTTTACATCATGAAATGTTTTGGGACTGTGACTCACTAGTGGATTACAGCTTGTTTTTGGAACTCTCTGTATTGTACTGGCATTCTCTTGTTGGTAGCAATTCTGATGATGGAAGTCTGCATTGCTTCCAAAAATAAAAGTAGATATACTGGAGTATATTTTTCATTCTATCCCTGGGTATCAGTAGGAGATAACAGGAGGGACATGTCTACCAGTGTCTGCTCCCAACCTCTTGCAATCGCCATATGGGAGAACAGAAGAGGTAGTAGAACAAGTAGTTAAATGTCATCAGTTATTGGTCCATTATATGGTCTGGTGGCAATAGCTATTTTGAAAAGCTGTTTTAAAACTGACAAGATATTATAAGTGACAGTTTTGCTTATGCAATAGCTTTTTCAGAAAGCCTTTATCCAAAGACACCAAGGACAGCTGCAGTATAATCCTATGCAAAATTAAAAACCCCATCACATTGGAGCTGGGATTCTAAATATGTTTAACTTTAGGGGGGGCTGGTAATAGGGAAGAATGGTATGATTAGAGGAAGATTTTTTGCTTTTTGAAACACACATACCAGCTTGGAAATGAAAATTAGTTATATTAAACCCCAAACATTAGACAGGGCAGTGCATAGTTATGGTCACCTGAACAACCTTAAGTCTGTTCCACCTATACCTTGCTGATCCCCTCTGCAGTGTATGCCCATTGCAGCTTGTGTTAAATCTCTCAATTATATCCACACAAAAAAGGATGCTTTTTAAAGGACTACATGTTGTTTAAAAAGATACCTTCCGCTTTATTTGCATAGTTTGCCTTGCATGTGAAGAAACTTTGGAGTACACAGCTTTGGTTTTGTACTTATATGTTTAATACATAAATGAAATATACCTGTCACCCTGTGCCTCAGTTATGTTAACAGTTTAAATTTTGGCCTTGCCCTTAAGATAACATCAGATAATAGTAGCTTTATGTGTGAAACTCACATTTGGAACTCCATGTACTTCTGAGGAATGTGTTCATGTGTGCTGAAGAGAAGTAATTAAAAGCCTCTATTTGGTAAGCATGTATAGTCTTAAAGAAGTCATGAATAGTTTGTAGCAATCTAAAAACACTTCAAGTGTTGTCATGTATAGCAAATGTGAGTAAGATAATCCCATTAAATCACTTCTTCATTGTTAGTGACTATGAAAATTAATGACAGGTTTCAGAGTAGCAGCCGTGTTAGTCTGTATTCGCAAAAAGAAAAGGAGTACTTGTGGCACCTTAGAGACTAACCAATTCATGAAAATTAAGATGTAGATTATTTGTGACCAGGCTTTCACTTATTTGGCCAATGAGAATGAGTAGAGTTAAAGTTTAGTATGGAAATTTATATTTAAAATTAAAAGACCTACACACATTCAACTTGATTATCTTAAACATTGAAATGGTTAGGCTTTTTATTATATTTTTTAGAATGATTTTTGTAATCTCTGGGGCTTTCACTTGCATAACAGATATTAATAACCATAACTCCAGTTTAATTAAAATTTTATTTTTTGGCCTGAGTATTTTCTTGTTTTTAAAATTTAAGATTTGTATCCATTTTGCTGTCATGTATTTAGAATGTAAACTTTGCAGAACGGGGAGAATCTCTTTGTTGTGTTTCTATAGTTCCTAATATAGTGAACCTGAGGCTCCTAGTTGCTATCACAATACAAATAATAATAATTAGATAGAAGTACCTGTGTATTTTGGAAAATCCCTTAGATCACTTACCTTATCTGGAGATGGTCCTGTTCCTAAGATTAGATCTCTGTTTGTTTGTTTGTGACTCTGTCTCCTATTCCTTGCTCATGATAACATGTGGGTAGGTGGGTGGGCCGTGCCATGGAATCTCCTTTTTTCAAGATTGCCTGCCTCCTACCCCTCTTCACGCCATCCACATGCGATATGCATCATTTATGAGAGCCTCATTGGGACATTAATGTCCTAGAAAATGCTTCCAACAGTGAAATGCTTGAACCCACAACTTTTCATTCCAGCTCCCTCAAAAACAGTCAAAGTCATGAGTCCTTCTCAAGACTAATGGATTGAAACTTGCATGGAGTTTCTAGGCCAAGCAGTTTTGGACTTAAAATAAGCCAGAAAACATTAAAAAAAAAAAAAAAAAAAAAAAGTGAGGTCACATTTTAACCCTTATTCTTTTTAACCTTGAAACTTCATTAACTTGAAAGAATCAAGCAGTTGTCTAGCAAAAGTATTTCATATATTTGTATGTATATGGTTAATTTTAGGGAGATCACGTTGCAGGAGTGCTCTTTGTGCCTTGTGGTCAGCTACCCTTCAGGTGCATATCAAACCAGCCTTGCCAATAGATTGCCATCCTGCTTGGCTGATATGGAAGGCAACCATGAAGGGATTAGTCATGGTTCAGTCATTCTTAAGCTAGGGATGTAAATACTGTTTAAAAAGTTAACCATTTAAACGATTAAAATTTTCATTTAAATGGTTAACTGATTAACTGTCCGGTATGGCTAGGGCTGGGGCTGATCTGACGGAACTGGTGGGGCTGGGCTGCTTCAGCTGGGTGGTGCTGCTCTGTCTGAGCGGTGTGGCTGGAGCAATAAGACTATTGCTTACCAGTTAACCTTTTACATCCTTATTTCAAGCTTATTCCATTGTAGCTTCTGTCCAGAAGTTTTACCTCCACGTGGTTGCTAACAGGCAGTTGCAGAGCTGCTGTTTTAGCAGAAAATTACCACACATTGATTTAGGGGGAAACCTCGTAGTGAGTTTTTAACCTTTTAAGCCTTATTTGGCTCCACTTTCCGAACCTTATTTCAGGTAGTTGTGGGACTGCCACCATAAGAATACTCTCTGACCTTCGAAAGGGCAGGCGAGTTTAAGCTTCAACAATAGGCCAAAGGGAGAACTTTATGCTTTGTTGTGTAAATGCAATCCTGAACGTAAAGATATAAGAGCACTCAGACTGCCTACAAATGAAGTATGTGTAGCCCACAGGAACATAATGTCAGATTTAACTGATCAGTCTCCTGTACAGGTCTCCCTCTTCTCCCAATTATCAGGATATGATCAGCTGTTAATTTCTGCTTAACAGTTATGATCCTAAAATGAGAATGTCTTACTCTTGAACAAATTAACAGGACAAATTAGCTTTTATTGGCTTGCTAGTCTTCTGTTATCTGAATTTTATTACCTGTAGATCACACTTTGTTTCCAGTCACTGATTTGATGTTATACATATGACTTGGTAAATTGCAGTGGAATAAAAAATGTTCTTTTTCTTAAATTGTAGCCATGCTACTTTTAGTTTTCATTCATCAGTTTTATGCTCCAAGAAAAGAATACTGTTAGAAAATGGGTACATAGGCTAAGTTTGCGTGTCCGTTATATATATCTGAATGTTGGCAATGTGCCATAATTAAGATAAATGTTCTAATGAAATTTGGGGCTGCTTAATGTTTTGTAATCAAGCAAAAGCTGCTGTAAAAGGAGTCCCAGGCTCTCTTTCACAGTTACAGGTTAGCTACGATGAAGTGAGCTGTAGCTCACGAAAGCTTATGCTCAAATTTGTTTGTCTCTAAGGTGCCAGAAGTACTCCTTTTCTTTTTGCGAATACAGACTAACATGGCTGCTACTCTGAAACAGGTTAGCTACAATCATTTTCTGTTTTTGCCCCTTGCTCTGCCATGTCTTTTCTTTATCCTCCCAGACCTACAGGCACATAGGACATCCACCAGATTCCTCCATTTATTTTGGTTTTGTGCTGGTCTGTTCGTGCTTCTGAGTGTCATGTTGATGGATTGGGCTTCTTCCTCTGTTGTTCTGCATAATGTTTATCTAGGTTGCCCTCCTTTTTACAGGTAATGTCCCTATTATCACTTGACATTTAAGCTTTGTGTTGGTGGCATCCTTAAAGAGTGTCCTAAATATGTCTGTCATCTTACCATATTTGCTTTAGACTGGTTTGCTCCACTTAGAATTTCTGATATTGCAAAAAAGTCTTTCTAGTGGGCCCTGAAGATCGTCTGTGGGCATTTACTTTGGAATGCGTTGATCTTATCAGTTTCAGTTGTGATTGCCGTGACTGCTCCATAAAGGAGGATGGGCATGATGACAATGTTAAAAATTGGTGGTTTTGAGTCCGGGTCAATCATGCTACTTGCATAAACTTAAAATAATTTAGAAAAGCTGTCTGCTGCTTTTGATATTTGTTGCCACAATTCCTTGCACATCTTACTCCCTAGACAGATGAAATGGTCTGGCTCTATTAATGAAACATAACTTTGTGAGTATTACACTGAAATATTGTGAAATGTGGTACCACATTTTGCTTTTCTCTCAAGACATTATTTTCTGAAAATATAGTTCCAATACTGAGCAGATAGCGGTGACACAGTGCACTTGAGAAATGATCAAAGTTTGAGACATGAATTTAGCTCTTTGCTCCTGTAGAAGATGTTTGGAATGTTGCAGAGACAGTCCCTTGAATAAGTGTTCTTGTAGCTCTGTGCTTATTTGCTTGGCCAGTTCAGGTCTGATAGTGAATTGGAAATATGGGTTGTTGGATGATAGGGTAGAGGGTCTTGAAGATGAAGGAAGTGAGCTGCTTTGTGTTTAAAAAACAAAACAAAAAACTCCTCCAACTACTGAGGATCTTCTTTCTGCCTTGGGGGAAGAGTGTTCTGGTGACTGTACAAACGTCATCTACTTCATCCACTGTGCTTGCTACGTTCATCCTCTCTTCAAATCTCCTTCCTTGGTTTCTCATTGCCTCTGTCATTAAATTCTTTATTCTTGCCTATGAAGCCTTGTGTAGCAAGCTAACTCTTTGTTCCCTCCAAAAGCATGTCTTAACTACCTCCTTAATTTCCTCCTTTTCCTCTCATGCTGGGTCTTCTTCCACACAGCCCCATATATCTGGCACTCTTCTACCTAGTCCCCAGCCTGGTTTGCTATACCTCCATGCCTCTTCCATGTGCCATATAAATCCTAGGTATCGAGGGTTGCCAGTTTTGGTTGGACGTATTCCTGGAGGTCTCATCACATGACATAATCTTTTAATTAAAGATTAATCTTTAATTCCTGGAGACTACAGGACAATCCTGGAGGGTTGGCAACCCTGTATAACTGTCTGGAAGGTTCTGAGCATGTTGTTGGTGCTATACCAATAAGTTGGTTTCATGGCTGTAGTAATGATTTAAAATCTCTCACTAGGGATGTGTATTATGGCTTCTATCTCTTGGCACTGTGAGACTTATTAACATATGTAAAATTATCTGGTATTGTTGCTCATTAGATAGGATGAAATTTGGTTTGTATAGGAAGTTGTTTAATAATTCTATTGTTTGGGATAAAATGAAGGTTTTATTGAAACATTCCAGGTTCAAGTTGGGAATTATATCTCAGGAAGGAGCTTTCCTTTTATTCAAAGTAATCTCAGTTGCTATATGATCTCTTTCTCCTTAGAGATTATATATAACAATCCACCTTCAGCCAAACTTGGATAATTAGTAAAAGTTCTGCTAGTTTATATATAATTTTTGGATTGATTGAAATGTGTGTAAAAATGTTTTGTGAAAGTTCTGAAATTGCTTCAGTTGTATTAGCTATCTCTAACTGTGGCTGTCTGAAGGGGGAAAAAATAGCATAAAATGGTTACATTTTTATTTTAGCTTCTGTCAAGATGGTTGTGACAGATGGTTTGTAGCCTGTCCAATATGAGTTCTGCCAGCTGCATAAATATTGATTTTAAAAATGGTGTTCTTTAGTTTAAAAAAACAGGTCTTGAGAAATATGTACCTCTGTTTGGATGGAAATGAAGTGCTGCTAAGTGTTGATAAAACCCTTGTTGATAGGAGTGGCTAATGGACATGTATGCAAGATTTGGGTAGAATAGCAACACTTTGTGCAGAAATCAGCAGCTGAACATATCTGAAAGGTCTATTGGAAATGCAATGTTACATACATTCTAAAGAGCAGGAAATAAGGAGTATTTGTTGATTTTTGGGGAGAATATATGTTAAAAATGTTATCTGAAAATATCCTTGTAATAGGAAGAAAATTTGTGTACCAGAAATTGATATTTAGAACTGGGTATTCCTTGATTAATGTATGGTTATGATTTAATCTGATGTAAAGGTGGATGTCCACATAGGAGGAAGGTCTAATGACCAAGGGTTGGGGCTACACAGACACTTTCTGGAGCATCTTTAAAGAGCTTGTCTTGTTCATATATACATCTGTCACATGAGGAGGGATCACATATTTTTCAGCTACTAACTTCTTGTGCTGGTGTAGCAGTATGTCCCATAGTATTCCTCTAGCTGTATGGTGTTCTGTTTTTATAGTTGTCTCTTTGTAAATTTGAAAATACAGAGTTTCTATTGAAATCAAAATGAATTGGTTAACTTATTTGTCTGGGGTAACGTGCTCTGTTGGAACTTTGTTCCTTAACCTCTAGAAGGGTAGCTGACTGTAAAAGGCCAAGGGCACAGATAAAACTGTGATCTCCCTCCAGAGTGATGCTACTGATTACAGTGGCTTGTGAGGGTTACAAGGAGGCTAAGGTGGTGTTGCAATCTTTCTTGTAGGGTCTCTGCCATGTCAGGTACTTTAAATCTGTAACTTAGTGCAGTATTTCCTTGTTAAGTTATATTCTGTCTTTTACTTTCTTTGTGCTAAAGGTAGAAAATTTTAAAAATTGAAAATGTTGAATATAAAACAAATAGGATCCTCTGTAAACAAGAGGACAGGCTGAAATGTTTGAGTCTGCTTACGGATTGCTTCCAAAATATTCTTTAGTACAGCTAATGTTCTCAGGTATTTAAGGTTTCAGAGTAGCAGCAGTGTTAGTCTGTATCCGCAAAAAGAAAAGGAGGACTTGTGGCACCTTAGAGACTAACAAATTTATTTGAGCATAAGCTTTCATGAGCTACAGCTCACTTCATTGGATGCACCGATGAAGTGAGCTGTAGCTCACGAAAGCTTATGCTAAAATAAATTTCTTAGTCTCTAAGGTGCCACAAGTCCTCCTTTTCTTTTTTCAAGTATTTAAGATCACTCTTTGTGGTAACTTGCTATCTTTCAAGGTTCTAAGCTTTTGATTCAGAGGAGTTATTTTGTATATAATTTCCTGTGCTGATATGGGTAAACCAGTAAAAATAACCATTCAGAGACACTTACATTATCTTGTCAAGTTTTGGGTTGTTTTGGCCATCGTTATGCCAGTGGTTTGCTTTTTAAATGCAGCTTTTTCTTTTGCCATGAGTGCAACACTGAATTTATGCTTTGGATGGAGTACATGTGTCTCACAGCATAGAATTATCATCTCATTTAGAAGCATATGACCACACTAGGATGATCTATTTTCTTCTTCTGTAAGTAAGCAGAGCTTCAGTCAAGCCCCTGACAGTACAGATGTCCACTCGCAAAGATCTGTTCTAATCAGAAACACCAAATCCAGTTAATTTGATGCCCTTTTGTTATAGATTTCTCTCTCCACCCCCTCCAAGGGTGATTCCTAAGTTCGTGGTTGATGTGACTTTATACAGTTTACTGAAATTTCCCAAATGCCTTTGTTCTTTCCCAACTATTTACATTTTAAAAATAAAAAAATTCAGGCCTCTTATAGGCAGGCTTTACACAAGCAGTAAATTACTTGACCAATGCTACTTAACATTTTGCACAAACAAAAAAAAATGCTGCTATGATGCCTCTTGAATAGCTTGATTAGGAAAAATGAGCAAGTCCAGTGTGTACGTGCTGCAGAACTGCTGGATGTTTTCTGTTGAACCTGTAGTTTTTGGTGAACTGTAAAAAGATAGATGACGGTTTGAAAAATTGTAGACTTACTCTCCAGCCTTTCTTCTGTGATCTGACGTTCATTGTTGCATAAAGAATCCCTAAAACATGAGTAAGTTTTTATTTCATATCTATTTACCTTTTCCAAATGTGTTTACAAGTTGTATTATAGAATAGGTTAGTGCGTTTATTAGCTGGTCACCTTGCAGAGGGCTTGCTGAAAACAAACTGTACTTGTAATTGTATTTCTGCATATTTGGAACAAATGGGATGCAGAGCTTTTCTCTGAGACAGGCCGCACTAGCACCAATCTCTGCCAATCTTTAGCACCCTCTGGCTATTCATTTTGGCTGCAATATTTAAGCCATTTGAAAATTATTCATAGTCAGTTTTTACAATGTAGAGTAGAGATGATCAGACATTAACTTGACTTAGTTTTTTCAAGCTGAGGGTGAGATTTTGGTGAAAATAGGTTTGGCTAGTGGGTTTAGTTTAAGATGTATTCCTATCAGAGAGAGACACAGGCTTTTACAGTCAGCAAAAACGTAAAAATGCTGTGGGTAACAGTGTCTCAAAGTAAATTGGGCAACCTCACAGTAGAACCTCAGAGTTATGAACACCTCGGCAGTGGAGTTCGTTCATAACTCTGAAATGTTTGTAACTCAACAAATGTTATGGTGGGTCTTTCAAAAGTTTACAGCTGAACATTGACTTAATACAGCTTTGAAACTTTAGTATGCAGCAGAAAAATGCTGCTTTCCCTTTATTTTTTTAGTAGTTTACATTTAACACAGTACTGTGTGGTATTTGCTTTCTTTTTTCTTTTTCGTCTCTGCTGCTGTCTGATTGCTTACTTCTGGTTTCAAGTGAGGTATGTGGTTGACTGGTCAGTTCATCGTCATCCTCATTTAGTTAAAATAAGTACAATTACATAGAATAGATCCAAGTTCATACTGTTTTATGCTATAAACACAATCTGTACTCTTTACATTGCTTTGAAAAAAGAACCAAAAAACCCAACAACCCCAAACACATTCCTGGTGTAGTCTCTTTCAGGGGAAGACGCTTCACAATTTGTGTGAAAATTTGTTAAAAAAAAAATATGTAAAATATGTATCTTGATTACAATAATTACAGAAGACTTGATGCTGATGTGGTAAATTATAAGGTGCAAGTTGTGTATAACAGAACTTCCTACACTTAAACCGCATAAGAACACAGATTTCAAATATTGAAGTAAATGGACTAAAGTTGTTTCAACTGATAAGAAGTGAGTAACTTTTAGCTTTAACATCAAAACAAATGTGTTTTACATTTAGATTTGTGATAGTTATCTGCTGTACACTTTCTTAGGGTTCTATAGTTAAGTCCTTTAAAGTGTCCTTGTATTCTGAAAAACGCCACTCTAAACATGACCTTCTATGTTTGAGAGTTGATATCTCCATATCAGATTTTCTCAACTGATAATTGAAAAGATATAAACAAACTGCCAGTCCTACAGACTCAAGCTGTTCTGAGAGTCTAGCTGCCCTCTTTAATGTGTGATCACCATTAAGAGTTACATGGGACTTCAACAATCACGAGTTACATGGGACTTCAGCTGACATTTGGAACTTGGCTAGCAATTCTGTTGCTGAGTGAGAGAGACTAGAATCCAGCTTGCTTTCCCAGTATGGTCTGTTGTGCAGTGATAATAGGAGCAAAAAAACTAAAACAATACTGTTGGAAAAATAAGTAGATATAACTCTGAAAACACACTGGGAGCAGATCTTTTTAGTAAGAAGATGCTACTTTATATAGTAACTTTTCAGAGCAGACTTGCATTTCTTTCCTTTCTGGCTTCACTTTCTGTTTTCTCTTGCTAAAATAGATGTCTTATGTTGCTTTCAGCATCTATCTCCTGTTCTCTCCACCATTTACATCTTTCTTTCCCTTATACTATGTCATCCTAATTTATGTTTTCTTACTCCTTTCTTCTCTCCCCAAAATCTCATTCAATACTATGCTTATCCTTTCTAATCTGTTTAATAACCCCCCCCACCACACATAGTGCTTGAAATCTTACTGAACCTAACACCAAATTACTTAATTTCCTAGCCACAAACCTTTATGACAGCAGATAGGGGACATTGTCTAGTAGAAATATCCAGGTGAGAAGCCAGGCCCCTTCTCCCCTGTTCTCCACCCCCCCCCCCCCCAAATCTGCTGGGATTCTTGTCACGGGTTCTGGTTGATGGCTCTCTTTCATCAGCTACCAGGTAGTATATGTCGAATACGTTTGAAGGCCTTCACAAATTACACTCTCACTGCCAGAAGGGAGGAGAGGGCTTGTCTTCTCACTACTCTACTCTGCTCTCAATTCTGTGGCTGTTGCATAGAGATGTCTCTTCTGTTTTCCTCTCCCTGGTCTTGTCTTAGTTAGTGTCTGCCCCTGTTTCTACTTGCAGAGTTCCTTAGCAGCATCAGAATTAAATTGACCTGTTTGTCCATTTCCTTGTTGTCTATAGAGGTCCTAGAAACAGCTCTGAAAACTGTCGCAGAGTCAAAGATGGAACTGCATTTATTAATCTTCAAAATATGAACAAAATATATTGTTACAGATATAAGGGCAAAAGGCATAGTTTTTAAATGAAGTGACTCTGTAGAAGTTGATGGCACTTGCCTGAGGAAGCTTCCTATATGCCATGGATGAATGAGTTTCTCAGCCCCTGGCTGTTATGAATCTAGTTAGTCATTGCATTTTACATAATTATTAGTTCAGTTATATTTCTTGCTGGTGCAAAAACTTGACTCAGTTTGAAATACGGGGAAGCACATGTTGCTTTTGGTTGAAATTGTTAAATCACGTAGTCCTTCCAAGCTTCTCCATTAACTCTTGTTTAAAGGATCCTGGATTACCAAAGCAGAGGAGTGGTGATTATGTGGTGTTACATTCAGACACCTATAGGATAGATATTTTTCTACTGAGCTGTCATTGTAAAGTGTGATCTTTAGAAACAGCAGGTTCAGAATATTTTTTTAAAAAAAGTCCTGCATTATCACCCTGCCTGAGGAATAAAATAGTTTGAGAAAAGAATGGCTAAAATTGTCACTTTTCTGCTAATGAGCATAGTAATGAAAGAGAAGCTTCTTTAGTAAGCTTGAAGAACATATTTATAGGTTGGTAAGTAAGTGATAGTTCATCAAGCACAGCATAACCAGTACTTTTAGGCAAGCATAGTGGCTTTAGAAGGCTACCAGATTCCAGGTTTGGTTTTTAGAATTGAGTCTTGGGTCGGTCATCACCTTGGTTTTATACATGGTACTTTTAAAACCCTGCGTCAATCCTTTGTAGTTACCTTTCTGTCATCTGCTAAAAGTGGTCGTGTAGCCACACAGAGACATCACTTTTCTACTTTCCCACTGCTCCAGGGCTGATCATACTGTTCCTGCAGTATTCCCAGACTATGCTAGCTTGAGGGCAAAATATTGGCACTGTGGATCCTACAGAAAATACTGTTGCCTCACAAATGTTATACATCTGATGTGAAATTTGGTTTTGGCTTATACTTTCCTTTATCAGATTTTTCATAATATACTTTGTTATAATGCAGTGGTTCTGAAACGTATTTGATCGCACACCCCTTCTTTGTGTTTAGTAGTAGTATACACCTCCCCTTCAGCCACACAAGTACATATAGTGATAAAAAAAATCAATATGCAGCTCTCACTAAATATTAAAAACAGTAAAGCATTGATTCAAACAGAGCCAGTGATCCATTGTAATAAGAGCAAAAGCAAAATTGTGATTGTGGTTGATACTTACAATTAAATGTGCATACCGTGTCATAGCAAACCGATTTATTTAAGATGGCAACGACTTTATATAATGCTATGCGAGCTTAACAGAAATCTGCAAGATGCACAGCGCCATCTAGAGTCAAACGCACAGTGCCATTTGAGGACCTGATATGTCTGGAGGAATCAGCTTTGCTAGTTATTCGTTCCTGTGGGTAAAATGTGTGCAGTAAGTTTTTTTTTTCCCCCTCCCCCCTAAAACTTCTCCTCTCTCCCCCCAGAATACATTCCACACACCCTGCCTCACAGGGGCCTGCCTCCCCAGTTTGAGAACCTCTGTTCTAATGTGAGATACTTGATATGTATCTGAAGACATTTTGTTTCCTTGAGTATATCCTGCCAGCTCTCTGGCTGCATTAGCAACAACTTTGTAAAGCATTGAACAAGAATGTGTGATTTTAAAGAATCGAACAATGAGTTGAGGGATTTGTGTTATCACAGTATGGTTATTTCCCAACTAGTGATGACCCATGGCTTAGCCACTCAAGGTAAGCATGTGCTGTGCCTGGAAGGTTTTATGTTGGTTTATACAGTTGGTGATTGAGGTATGTGCTGTGGTGAGAGGCCACGTGTGTTGTGTGGGTGGTTTTGAAGAACTGCAGCAATTAGGCTGAGTAATCCACTATCTGTGCAGTCTCCCTCCTACAACCAGTGAAATTGTTGCATGCAAATTAGCTGTAGAGTAAGAGTGGTTGGCTTGATAGCGTAGTGATCAAGGACTCTTGGCATGGCATAGATACATGCCTTACTGGAACTGTACTGATATGGGTGTAATTCGTAAGTCAGAATAGCAGAGAAATAAAAAATTTGGATGTTAACAGACCGCAAAACCCATTGATGATTCAACCCTGTGATATTCTGAACAAAGAGCTCAAAACCATGCTTATAGCTGTTTCCATGACTTCCTTCAGACTTTACAGAGATTCTAGTCTTCAGGTGACAAACCTAGAATCTCATTACATAGATGAGTGATTATGCAAATACCTGTACTTGAGTTATTATAAAAGCCTCTGTTTTATCTACTGCCCTCAGAACTATGCATCCATATGCCCACAAGCTTGACAACTTGTACGTCTGACACCCCTCATAACTCCAGATACTAAATGTGGTTAATTGAAAATGTAGTTACCCATAGAGAAGAGAGTGATAAGATTTTTTTAAGCCCCAAGGCAGAAGGGGATGGATGGTTATTGAAAGGACTTGGGTTGACAAAGTAGGAAAGGGTTTTGAGGTTGAATTGACCATGTTTGATGTTGGTAATATGGACAAGGGCTTATGAGGGTAGTAAATTCTTTGTGGCAGGGTCTCTTGTTCTATGTTGGTTCCACTGTGCAAGGCAGTGTACAATGTTCTTGGCTGGTCCCTAGGCAGTATTGTAATAAACATGAATAAATGGAGCAGAGGAATTTTTATAGTAGTCAGAATACAGAGATGGGTATAGTCACTGTAGAATATTGAGAAATAACCTTAGTGATTATACAAATCCCTGCACTCCGGCTAATACTTTGGCAAATTTAAATAGATAGTGCCCCTTTAAATTGGAAGGTGTTGTCAGCTCTCATAATAAGGTTGTAAAATCTGTCATGTTCATTCCATTGTGGATGTCAGTAAATGTAGTTCTTATGACTATGTGAATGTAATAGGTGGTTCTGATTTGCTTTAATTTAAGTGCATTTCTGTTCCAAAAAGTGACTGTAAAGTCATTGTTGAATCCATATTTGTGTCAGTGACTTTCAGAAAAAAAATTGTTTACTACTGATGCACTTCTGTAGTGTTGCATCCCCTATCAAATTCTCTTAGAATACTATAGCTTCTTTCTGAATGTCACCACTGTATATGGCTGCACTCAGAAAGCTGTGCTATTTTCTTTGACTTGTGTATCATCGAGTAGTAAAGATTACACAGGTCAGCTTTCATCTAAGCTTGTCCACATGGCAAGTTACAGTGCTGCAAGTCCGGATGTGAATCTACAGCTTGCCAGTTTGCTGGGTGATAATGCCCCATGTAGATGCTGCATCAGCACAGTGAAAGCATAAGCATGATTTTCAGCATTTCAAAGAAAGAAAACTTGCAACTTTTGATTAGAGTAAAGCACATGTATGTGAAAACTAAAGTCGTTCATGTTTTTGTGACTGAACTGAAAGCGGTCACCAGTGTCCACTCACCATTTCTGAGGGAAATAGCAGATTTACTAGCACTACCAGCATGAAACACAATGGGGCAAGTGGTTAGGTGTCAGTGGAGCTGTGCCAGTGCAGAGTTTTGTTGACATGCATTGGATTGATGCTCTTCACACAGACTACGCACTAAGTGTGGTTGTTTGGTATTGGCTTCTTTGGCACTTTTAAAATATGCAGTAACTATTTTAGAGGACTGCTAAATCTTTTTCGTTTCTTAAGAAAATGACAGAATTAGTATTAGAATTTTTATACATTTCTTTGAGAACTAGCTTTTTCAGAATTTTAGGTATTGGCCTAACCTACATTACAGTACTTAACAAAGACATGGAAAACCTCCATGACACCAGTTGCAACGGGAATAGAAGGATTTGAGTGGCATTGACAGTGGGGAAGAGTGAGTTGCAACTAAGCTCTGGAAGCTTGCAATGCCAGATTTCTACGGTCAGTGGGCAATCAATTTAGAGTTAGCAAATCCATAGCGGAGAGCATTGTGATCCAAATATGTAAGGTCATTGATCGTTTCCGACTACACAGGATTGTGAATCTTGATAGAGTGCAGGAAATAGTGGATAGATTTGCAGCAATAGAGTTCCCTAACTACGGTGAGCGATAGATGGTACACACATTCCTATTCTGGTGCCAGCCCACCTTACCACTGAGTACGTCAACAGAAAGGGCTACTTCTCATTAGGCATCTAGTAACTTATTCCAGGGAGTTTGTCAACATTTAAAAATGAAAGGGCTGGGTAAGGACCTGACCGTTCTTCCAAAAACACAGCCAAAAAGCAATGTGGCATTGTTCTCTGTGTATATAAAATCTCCCCACTATATTTTCCACTGAATGCATCCAATGAAGTGAGCTGTAGCTCACGAAAACTTATGCTCTAATAAATTGGTTAGTCTCTAAGGTACCACAAGTACTCCTTTTCTTTTTACGGATACAGACTAACACAGCTGCTACTCTGAAACCTGTCATCATATTTCAATGTGTTAATAAAGTAGGCTTATTGAATATTGCAGTTTGTTTGAACCTCCTTAGTAGAAAGAAAAGGAGTTCTCTCCCCCCACCCCACTCTCTTGCTGGTAATAGCTTATCTAAAGTGATCACTCTCCTTACAATGTGTATGATAATCAAGTTGGGCCATTTCCAGCACAAATCCAGGTTTTCTCCCCCCCGCCCCCCCAACCCACTCTCCTGTTGGATTATTACCAGCAGTAGAGTGGGGTGGGGGGAGAGAAAACCTTTTTTAGTGGTAAACACGCATTTTTTCATGCTTTGTATGTATAAAAAGATCTTCTATACTTTCCACAGTATGCATCCGATGAAGTGAGCTGTAGCTCACGAAAGCTTATGCTCAAATAAATTGGTTAGTCTCTAAGGTGCCACAAGTACTCCTTTTCTTTTTGCGAATACAGACTAACACGGCTGTTACTCTAAAACCTCTCCTTAGTAGATGGCTTGAATATGTTGTAGTGAGGTAGTGTGGCCAACCACGGATGCAGAGGGAGAGGAACCCTTAACTGAGCCCTGGTGGGTGGAGCCAGGCCGTGCTCACCCTTCCTGCCAGAATTCAGTGGGCGGGACAGGAAGTATAAAAGGCGGGCCTGGGAGCTCAGCTGCGGGGCAGCCGCCGGAGGAGCCAGATGCCTCCTGCTTGCTCCCGAGCTGGGAGACTGCCGCAGGCTCCTGTGGAACTGAGAACTGCCCAGAGCTGCCTGCTGACCCGACCGCAGCGAAGTGGCCAGGACTACCGCAGGCCTTCTACCCGGATGATCTGGAGGGCCCCCTACACATCCAGGTATGCCCTGAGGTTGAGTTCGGAAGTGGCCCGGGGCAGCTGACCCTAATCTGGCTGCAGCGCTGCTGGAAGTTAGGTCAGCGTGTTGCGGTCAGGATCCTTGCTGACCCAATGGCAGATTGGTCTGCCGCTGTCAGGGCCCTGGGCCGGGAAGCAGTGGAGTGGATGGGCCTGCTCCCCCCTACCACCCTAATCCTGGGGTGGCAGTCTCTCCCTCTCTCGGCCATGGAGTCAGCGTTTGTCGGCCATCCCGCAGGAGATAGGATGTGCGAACCCCTTGCTGCTCCTGGTTACAGGCCCGAGATATTCAGGGCCGGCTCTAGGTTTTTTGCCGCCCCAAGCAAAAAATTTGCTGCCCCAAGCTCAGGTGGGGCTGGGGCTTGCAGGCGGTGCTGGAAGCAGAGGGAGTGACTTCACCTTCTCCCAGCGCCTGCAGGGGCTTTCCCCCCTCCCCCGTCCAGCCGTGCAGAGAAGCCCCGATATAAGGGGTGGCACAAGGCAGCGCAGCAGCCAGTGCGCAGATGAGGTGGCGCAGCCCTGGCTCCCCGGCAGGACTCGCCCTCTCCTCCCCACGTGGCGCCTGGGCTCTGGCAACTCAGCATCCTGGGGCTGGGGCTTCCCCTTCCTGCTGCGACCGGGGGCGTGGCGCCCTTGCCCTGTCAAAGTGGCGCAGCTCCGAGAGCGCAACTGCCCCGAAAAAAAGGATGACCGGATTGTGCCGCCCCTGGAAATGTGCTGCCCCAAGCACGTGCTTGCTTTACTGGTGCCTAGAGCCAGTCCTGAAGATATTGGCACTTGTTGCCCAGCCCTGACTAAGGGTTCGGGCTCCCTGATTGTGTTTGCTGCTTGTTCCTGACCACAGGCCCAAGCCCCAGACTCCTGTTGCCCTGCCCTGACTCGGGGCCTGGGCCATCTATCTGTTCACTGCCCGGCCCTGACCACAGACCTGAACTCTAGACTCCTGTTTCCCTGCCCTGACTGAGTATCAGGGCTATTTAACTGTGTTTGTTGCTTGCCCCCTGAAAACAGGCCTGAGCTAGAGACTCTTGTTGCCCCGCTAATTCCCCACAGTGGGCGATGCACAGGTGTGTAGTGAGGTGGTGTGGCCTCCCACGGACCCAAACGGAGGGGAACCCTGCTGCTAGAACACTACATATGTCTTGAAACTTCTGTAAAAATCTGAATTCTGCTTGCCAGGGCTTAACAGAAGCCACAAGTGGGACTTCCTTTTGCAGTAATGAAGAGAAAGTAATAACTTCTCAGTCTGATTCATTGCAGATTCTTTTGAGGGGTTCACTTAAGGATTTTGCAGCGTTTGGTTGAGAAAATATGGGTTTTGTTGTTTCGCTACTAAAAATTGTGTTTTTAACATGGCTGTAGGAGTTAATGGAAGGTCATTGTATGTGTTGGAAAAAGGGATTATCAGATTCCAGACACTTCATTTGTGAATGGAATTAATCCCATATTGACCTGTTGAACTTCTGCTTCTACTCATGACATCTAAATATTATTGTGCTAACATACTGCACTTTATAATGCCTATAATGACACTTGTGAAATGTGTTGACTTGAATTAGAGAATTTACATTTGTGATTCTTTGTAAGAAATATGTTGGTTATTGTTAGCTGCGGTTAGTAGTACATTAATACCTTTCAAGTTTCCCAAAACTCCAGAGAGAGAAACTACACTTGTTTTGTGAACTGCAACAACCTGACAGATAACCTTGCAAAAGTTGTTCTTGCCTGTATCAACTATAAAATATATTTAAGCAAATGTTTTCAAATTTAATTTGATACTGCTGCTAGCATTAGGCACTCAGAGGTGACAGTTTGTTTTTAGCAGTTTAGAAGCCCAGAGTTTCCAGCTGGATTAACCTCAGACTAACTTTACTGTGAAAATGTCCAGTGATTGAACCGTCACAAAAATTAAGTTTGGGTAGGAAGTGACCATGGCTGCAAAATCCAGTATTTACCAGAGTTTTATCTAATTTCAACGTTTCCATTGATAGGCCTCTGTGATCTCTCTTGGTGGTTTTGTGCATCTACTGATAAGAGCTTTCTTTATATATTCATCTTTGTCATTCATACTTGTGCAGCTTTACTTGTCCTTGTCATTGCCATTCTTGGTCAACCTCAATGATGTGTTCCATCTTATTTTAAATCCTCTCTGAATAATTTTTATAGAGCTATCGTGTCTTGTTTCTTTAAGCTGTATAAGTGAAATTGTGTTAATTTCATCATATACCTCTTATTTTACCTTCAACATTTCAGTTGCTCCTTTGTTTCCTCTTTTTATAGGGAATTGCTCGTGATTGTTACACAATGGCTCACAGGCTTCATCACCGCTCTTGAGAGTTATGTGCCATTTCACCTGTCATTATTTGTAGGCAAATGTCAGTGATATGGCTATCTTGTTCCTTTGAGAGGTCACTTAGTCTGGTCTTCTCTCACCTTCCCCTATCTTTTTTCTGCGCTTCAGCTATCCAGCCAACAGCATCTACTTTTTTTGTTTCGTTAGTGCTGTTGTTACTAACTGTAAAACTTCACATTTTTCCATAGTAAATTACAGTTTTGCAATCTCTTGTTTTGGGGCATGGAATGACTTGGGATTGATAATAGATATGTTGTATAGTCATCAGGCTGGACCAGATCTTGTGCAAATCTAGTGTCATAATACTATAGCACGAACTGTGTTCCTCACTTTGGCAGAAAGCTAGTGAGCTGCTGGGCTTGTGTCCTAAATAATCACCTTTGCATTTATTACATCTGAGTCCTGTTTCTTCTCTATTGTGAGGAACACCACCACCAGATTGAATAATAAAGAGGTATGCGATAAATGCATTAATGTGTTAATTTTGTTTTCAGTTATTTGCAGGCATTAAACTGTGATTGACAGCCCTAATAGATGTACATCATTTTCACAAATAGGATAAAGTTTAATTGTTTTTTGTTTTTTACTTTAGTTTAAATGAGGTGGTTGAGGTCAGGATCCTGACACATGAGTTGGTTGAGTTCAGGATCCTGACACAGGGAAGAAAGGTAAGCAGCAGGATACGGACCCTGGACTTCAGGAAAGCAGACTTCGACTCCCTCAGGGAACGGATGGGTAGGATCCCCTGGGGGACTAATGTGAAGGGGAAAGGAGTCCAGGAGAGCTGGCTGTATTTCAAGGAATCCCTGTTGTGGTTACAGGGACAAACCATCCCGATGTGTCGAAAGAATAGTAAATATGGCAGGCGACCAGCTTGGCTTAACGGTGAAATCCTAGCGGATCTTAAACATAAAAAAGAAGCTTACAAGAAGTGGAAGGTTGGACATATGACCAGGGAAGAGTATAAAAATATTGCTCGGGCATGTAGGAATGAAATCAGGAGGGCCAAATCGCACCTGGAGCTGCAGCTAGCAAGAGATGTCAAGAGTAACAAGAAGGGTTTCTTCAGATATGTTGGCAACAAGAAGAAAGCCAAGGAAAGTGTGGGCCCCTTACTGAATGAGGGAGGCAACCTAATGACAGAGGATGTGGAAAAAGCTAATGTACTCAATGCTTTTTTTGCCTCTGTCTTCACTAACGAGGTCAGCTCCCAGACTGCTGCGCTGGGCATCACAGCATGGGGAGTAGATGGCCAGCCCTCTGTGGAGATAGAGGTGGTTAGGGACTATTTAGAAAAGCTGGACGTGCACAAGTCCTTGGGGCCGGATGAGTTGCATCCGAGAGTGCTAAAGGAATTGGCGGCTGTGATTGCAGAGCCATTGGCCATTATCTTTGAAAACTCGTGGCGAATGGGGGAAGTCCCAGATGACTGGAAAAAGGCTAATGTAGTGCCAATCTTTGAAAAAGGAAAGAAGGAGGATCCTGGGAACTACAGGCCAGTCAGCCTCACCTCAGTCCCCGGAAAAATCATGGAGCAGGTCCTCAAAGAATCAATCCTGAAGCACTTACATGAGAGGAAAGTGATCAGGAACAGTCAGCATGGATTCACCAAGGGAAGGTCATGCCTGACTAATCTAATCGCCTTCTATGATGAGATTACTGGTTCTGTGGATGAAGGGAAAGCAGTGGATGTATTGTTTCTTGACTTTAGCAAAGCTTTTAACACGGTCTCCCACAGTATTCGTGTCAGCAAGTTAAAGAAGTATGGGCTGGATGAATGGGCTATAAGGTGGGTAGAAAGTTGGCTAGATTGTCGGGCTCAACGGGTAGTGATCAATGGCTCCGTGTCTAGTTGGCAGCCGGTGTCAAGTGGAGTGCCCCAGAGGTCGGTCCTGGGGCCGGTTTTGTTCAATATCTTCATAAATGATCTGGAGGGTGGTGTGGATTGCACTCTCAGCAAATTTGCGGATGATACTAAACTGGGAGGAGAGGTAGACACGCTGGAGGGCAGGGATAGGATACAGAGGGCCCTAGACAAATTAGAGGATTGGGCCAAAAGAAATCTGATGAAGTTCAATAAGGATAAGTGCAGGGTCCTGCACTTAGGACGGAAGAACCCAATGCACCGCTACAAACTAGGGACCGAATGGCTCGGCAGCAGTTCTGCGGAAAAGGACCTAGGGGTGACAGTGGACGAGAAGCTGGATATGAGTCAGCAGTGTGCCCTTGTTGCCAAGAAGGCCAATGGCATTTTGGGATGTATAAGTAGGGGCATAGCGAGCAGATCGAGGGACGTGATCGTCCCCCTCTATTCGGCATTGGTGAGGCCTCATCTGGAGTACTGTGTCCAGTTTTGGGCCCCACACTACAAGAAGGATGTGGATAGATTGGAGAGAGTCCAGCGAAGGGCAACAAAAATGATTAGGGGTCTGGAACACGTGACTTATGAGGAGAGGCTGAGGGAACTGGGATTGTTTAGTCTGCAGAAGAGATGAATGAGGGGGGATTTGATAGCTGCTTTCAACTACCTGAGAGGTGGTTCCAGAGAGGATGGTTCTAGACTATTCTCAGTGGTAGAAGAGGACAGGACAAGGAGTAATGGTCTCAAGTTGCAGTGTGGGAGGTTTAGGTTGGATATTAGGAAAAACTTTTTCACTAGGAGGGTGGTGAAACACTGGAATGCATTGCCTAGGGAGGTGGTAGAATCTCCTTCCTTAGAAGTTTTTAAGGTCAGGCTTGACAAAGCCCTGGCTGGGATGATTTAATTGGGGATTGGTCCTGCTTTGAGCAGGGGGTTGGACTAGATGACCTCCGGAGGTCCCTTCCAACCCTGATATTCTATGATTCTATGATTCAAGGGAGAATTGCAGTCTATGGAGTTGCAGTGTATACAGTGCATCCCAGGATGTGTAATCCAGGACATATGCTTGTTAGTGTCACAACTCAGTTTGCCTAAACTGTGTTTCTCAGTCTGAGAACCAGAGAGCTACAGGTCATCGGCCTGCACTCTAAATAAAGAATCCCCATTGTGCTGGTTTATACTAGAGCCCTGTGTGTATTGCCCCTCACAAATAAAAATATATGTAACGTTGTTTTGTATTGTATAGTTGTCTCCAGTTTGAATCTAGCCAGGTCAGTGCCTTTGTTAGCAGTCTTGGTAGAGGAGAAAAGGATTTGGGTGAGCACAGAGGTTAAATTACCATTTTACCCTTGAGGTGGTCCCTCTAGGTCAGGTTTGAAGTATATTAGTGGAGATTGTGTACCTGACGTATTTATGGATAAACAGTGGACCTCAGTCTTCAGAGTTATCAATCTGGTTTTAGATTAAAAAAATCAGAAATGATTTGATAAGAGTGACTATGCTTAAACTTTGCTTTTGACTGATAGCTTAGTAATGTGACTTTGTTTTTGGCATAACCTCTATATTTATATATAGGATACCTAGGTGATACTGCAAATTATGAGGGAACATTTGTTTTAAGTCAATTGACAGGTTTAAGCATGGTGGCAACAGTTAATACAGTTTTTAAATTGTCAATAGAAGGTCTGGAGAAGAGAAGATTGGGGGAGGGAGACATAGTCTTCAAGTACATAGTCCTCCTTAACCCTGGAGGATAGGACAAGAAGTAATGGACTTACATAGCAGCAAGGGAGACTTAAGTTATATATTAGGAAAAACTTCCTCATATATATTATCTATGTTAAGCTAATATATTAGGAAAATCTGTAAGGGTAATTAAGCACTGCAACGAATTACCTAGGGATGTTGTGGAATCCCCATCACTGGAGGCTGTAAAGAACAGGTTAAACAAACACCTGTCAGGGATAGTCTAGAACAGTAGTTTTTAGTCTGTGGAGCCCTGGGGATCTGCAGGCTATGTATAAGGGGTCCGCAAAAGGTGACTGAAAATAAAGTTTCAGATTCCACCAAAGGCATTCTGTTTCTCCGATCAATGAAAAGTATGTGAATGCCCCACCTACAGGTCAAAACCTGAAAGTGTTGTTGTCATTACCAGAGAAGCCCACATTTAAACTTGGAGAGTGGTCAGTTTGGACGAGCTATTACCAGCAGGAGAGTGAGTCTGTGTGTGTATGGGGGTGGTTTTTGGAGGGGGGTGAGGGAGTGAGAGAACCTGGATTTGTGCAGGAAATGGCCTAAATTCATTATCATGCACATTGTGTAAAGAGTTGTCACTTTGGATGGGCTATCACCAGCAGGAGAGTGAATTTGTGTGGGGGGGTGGAGGGTGAGAAAACCTGGATTTGTGCTGGAAATGGCCTAACCTGACGATTACTTTAGATAAGCTATTACCAGCAGGACAGTGGGGTGGGAGGAGGTATTGTTTCATATTCTCTGTGTATATATAAAGTCTGCTGCAGTTTCCACGGTATACATCTGATGAAGTGAGCTGTAGCTCACGAAAGCTCATGCTCAAATAAATTGGTTAGTCTCTAAGGTGCCACAGGTACTCCTTTTCTTTCTCATGCTGTGTCAAATGCTGTGCTGAGCACATGCAGTATTTATAGCTGAATTCTTTTCAGTCAGTTTTCAGTCTAAAACTTCTATGGCAGGAGTCTGCGGACAACAGATGGAATTTCCAAAGTGGTCTGCACCTCAATTTGAAATGTTTTAGGGGACTGCAAATGAAAAAAAGGTTGAAAACACTGGTCTAGATAATACTTAGTGCAGAGGACTGGACTAGATGACCTATCGAGGTCTCTTCCAGTCCTAGATTTCTGTGATGTAAAGGAGAAAAGGTTGCATGATAGTTAGATATAGATATAGCCTTTTCTTCTGGAGATCTGAGTTTAAAGAATACTGTGTTTAGAGGTAAAAGATGGCTAGGTTTCATTCTACTCTCCATTTTTCATCATTACAAATCTGAGGTTAGGATGGAGGTGTACTTAATATAGCTGTGTGGGGAAACTTCTGGAGGGCTGATTCACGGTATACTTCGCCCACACCTAAAGCTGCTAGCTTCTATCACTTTCATGAAACCCAAATTTACCTACAAAATATTAGAGAGATGTAAATTGAGTTATTCTGGAATGTTGTCATTAATAGCGCTTTTCAAGGAGATGGCTGACAATAGTAAGCTCAAATGCCAATTTTAATTAACTTCCACATGCAGCACATTTTGCAGGTTATACTGTACATGTGAAAATTTTGAGCTTTCAGGTTCCTATGCCAAACAAAATATGTGCAGCTTTCTTTCAAAGAATTTCAGGGTCTGAGTAAAATACTGTGATTAACAGATGGCCTGCAAAAATGCATGTATTATAAAGTTTCTGTGCTTAAAGTGGTTACAAGATAATGTTAATATAAAATGTGTAAATGCTTTCTTTATTTCAGTTTTGAGGAGTTATTTTCATTGCAACTGTTTGCTCACTGAGATTATCTACATATAAGATGCTGTGCCGCTGTAGTGCTTCAGTGTAGATGCTGCCTACATCAACAGGAGGGATTCTTCCGTCGGCATAGGTAATTCTAAAAGGCGTTAGCTAGTTTGATGGAAGAATTCTTCCATGGATCACTGACCTAATACCGTCTACACAGGGACTTAGGTTATGTCTACTCTACCACTTATATTGGTGTAATTTAGGTCGCTCAGGGATGTGAATAAGCCATCCCTGAGTGACATTAGTTACATGGACCTAATCCCCAGTATGGACAGTGCTATGTCATGAGAGAGCTTCCCCTGCCAACATAGCTACTGCTGGTCGTTGGGGGAGGATTAATTAAGTGGATGGGAAAGTGCTCTCTCATTGGCTTAGAGCAGCTACTCTAGAAAGCTTACAGCGGCACAGCTGCCTCGGTGCAGCTGCATCATGGTAAGCTTTCTAGTGTAGCCATAGCTTAGGTCGGCTTATCTGCACCTGAGAGACGTAGCAATGCCAGTGTCACTTTTCAGTGTAGATCAGCCTTGAGTTACTCCACTTAAGTCTGGTCTACACTAGAAAATTAAGTTGGCATAACTACGTCGTACAGGGTGTGGAGATGGATTACCTACACCAATGGGAAAATCACTCCTGTCGCTGTAGACACTACCTATGCCGAAGCGCTATCGCTGTGGCCATGCCGCTGTGGCATTTTAAGGCTAGACAAGTCCTTAGTGAGAGGGATCACACTGAAACATCTCAACTGCAGAGTAATTGAATTAGCAGATGATGACTTCGTTGTAATTTGGTCTGTTGCATCACTACTACATTACTTCAGAGTCACCAGCACTTGAGCTTCAGCACTGACTCCCTCTACGGGCCATCTAGCTTGAGTTTAAAGCACCATTTAACTCAAGCTACAGATTTTTGTGCGTGGAGGGGATTGGGTTAGTTGCAGAACTTGAGTGAAGACAAGTCCTAAGCTCCAGATCCTCAATTGGTATGGATTGGCATAGTTCTGACTTCACTGGAGCTACATCAGTCTACGCCAGCTGAGGGGCTGGCTCTGAACATAAAATAGATTAATGCATTTTTCTTTTTACAACAGAGTCATAGCACAGGCTGTGCTGTTTTTAAAAACATAAATTGCCTGTCTCCTGTTCTGAAAAAGTTTGCCTGCTAATGATTGTGAAATGGTTGAAAATCCTTGTTGCATTCGGAGATTTCTAATGTCAGCTGGCCAGAACGATCTCTGTGTAGATTCAAATTGGCATTTTTGGTTCTGTTCATAGAATTCCCAAAATGCTGCAGAATAAAACTAATAGGATTACAGACCATTTCACTGTTGCCATTCTCAAGCCTTTTGAGTTGTGAAATTGTCTGGTTGTTTATCAGTTGTAATGCTTCATGCGCTTGGGAAAACTGAGCTGATGTCATTCACAGGGAAATGGAGTAGGGAAGAAGGTGGTTCTCCATAGCAGCCAAGAGGCTTTGTAATGGGGAAAGAAGACAGATCTCTCTCCCTGTCCTGTCCTGTCCTGTCCTGTCCTTTTCTCTTGGGGTGGGTTGGTGTGGATCTTCAAGTACATAAGACTTACACTAGCCAAAGGATATGAAAAGCCCTAAGTAGGGTCCAGAGACAGCATTTCCCATCAGCTGGTCATAATGGAGGGGAAGTTGGGGAGAGGGCATTTTGCCAAAGTGTTTTTCTGCATAGGGACCCCACCTTGTTTTCATAGTAGTTGTCAAATATTGGTCAATTACTGCCATTGCTAGGGGCTGCTGGATGGGCAAAAAACTGTCTGGCCAGTGTTTTCTCCCTTTTGACCATGAGCTGGGAAACAAAGTCATTGGTGTGATTGAGCAGCAGCTGACATCCCTTTTCCTAGGAAGCAGGCTGGGAGAAAGAAGGGAGCTATGTAGACAGCCATTGTTGGGTATGTGGGCAAAGAGGAACCTGCTAAGATTGGGAGGAGGATGTATTATGTTGATTTTTGGGGATGGATGGTGACAGAGTGAAATATTGTATATATGTTGACATAGGTATTTTTCGTGAAGGCTAGCAAATTTAGTCCTCAGGCTACTGGGTGTTAGGAAAATTTTTCAGTCCCTGGGAATAATTATTCCTGGAGTAGAGAGACAAGGTTTGCATTCAGTGTTTCACAAAATATTTGCATTCAAGTAGATCATTGACCAAGTTGGTAGGGTTATAAGAATCTGAATCATTCGGCTAGTATCTCTATAACAAAGGCACATATCAAATTTTTAAGATTAACCTATGTGAAAAATACATAGAGTGAGCAGCGAAACTTCTTTAGATTCTACATATAGCTTGGTATTGGGGCATGGAGACTAGGCCATTTGTGAAACTCTGTAAGGGGGGGAAGAAATGAAACACAGAAGTACAATATTCTGTATTTTATCTTCTGTGGCAGCAGTCAATTATTTTAGTAGTATTTAATATTTATAGCACTGTAGTGCCCAGAGGCTCTGATCAGAATGAGGGACCTTTTGTGCTGGATGCTGTAGAAACAAATGTAGACAGTGTCCTGGTTCTCAGTTACCTTCTGATATTGATGCACAAACAAAGGGAAATAACTTGAAGTCATAGTAGAACCAAGGTACCTGCACTGAGAGCTATTTTTGTGGCTGTGCTGTGAGAATAGGCATTGTCTAATTAAAGGCTGTTATCTTTTGGCATATGTTCACATGAAAGATTAGAGTTCAGAATCTCAGATTCGTTTCTCTTGCAACAGTTGACATTTCTCATTTCTTAAACAATGCTTTTAACTGTATTCCTTGAACTAATTTAGGTTTTTGTGATGTCCTCTGCTGTTCCAGGAGAAAAGCATAACCCTGAGGGCTGAGTTCTTAGCAAGTTATTAATTCTAAATCTGTTCTAAAATGTCTGTCTGTGTTAATATTTTAAAACAGGAATCTGCTGGTTTGGTATCTTAAATATTTTTAGTGTCAAATTTTCATGTCCAGTTGTCTGAAAGTTCAACAAAGTGAGGACTGATTAAAAAGGGAGAGTGAAGAGTACTGGCAGTCCTCGACTTTACAACATTCAAGTTACGACGAATGGCACTTGCGACGTTTGTAAATTGACATCCTGTTTCGACTTTCCGATGTCAGTTTTGACTTTGACATCAGTTTTGACTTTGCGCCGCTCGATCAGATATTGTTCCTATGGAAAAGGTTTCGACTTAAGATGCGATTTTCAGGAACCAGATGTGTCCGACTGCCTGTATTCAAACTTGTAGGAATATTAAGGTTTTTTATAAAATGTACTACTACTAATTTAATCATTTTAAAGTGATTTTTCTAGTATGGTAATATTTTTGCTACCATTTTAGGAAAACAATTACAGTTCATCCATTGTGAAAACTCACTTCCATTTTAAAGCCCATTTTTAAAGCCCATTGAGGTCTGAATAATTGGAACCACTGAATATTCTATTTGGCAGATTATTTCAGGCATTTACTGCAAGATCTAAGTAAAGCACACAAAGTTGAGCAAGCAGTATTGGAATTCTGTAATGAGCATTTTGCATGTGTAAATGGATAAATGAACAATCATGAATTTAAAAATATTGCGGAAATTTTATGTTTTAAGTACCAGTGAGTGCTTTGAGATCTACTGATGAAAAGCACTTTAGAAGTAGGCACGGCAGAATTCGATTTTTATTTTGTTGCAATTTTGATGATTGATGTTGATTTTTATTTAAAAATTTCCCCTGATTTTTAACAATTTTAATTTTCACAGTTGCAGGAAATTAAGGGTGGGAGTTAGGGCAGTGGTGGCATCAGAACTGCAGGGAGTTTCCAGCAGGGGTTGCAGAGGGCTCCCTGCACTGCAACACCCTTCAGGCACAAAGTGCAGGGAAGGCTGCAGTCCTGGCTGGGCAGAGCAAATGCCCCTGGCCAGGACTGCCAGGAGGACAAACTCCTAGACACCGGGGAGACCATTCAGCAGCCGGGTGACCTCCCCTGCAACCATCCTCCTCCTCACAGCCCTGGTGGGGATCTCTGCCCTGCCCTGCCAGGACCATAGCTTCCCCTGCAACTTGGACTTGCAGTGATTCAGCTTCATCAGCCCTGTGGCCGTGCAGGGAGCCCTCTGCAGCTCTGCTGTCACAGCCCTGCTCAGTCGCTCCCATGACAGTGGGGCTTCAGAGGGCTTTCTGTGCTACTGCAGGGCTAGTGACGCCCAATCCCTGGAGGCGCAAGGTGCGTAGAGGGGAAGGGTGGTGGCTGCACTTGTGATGACTCTTGCTGATGGATATGTTCTTGTCCATTTCAGTGTATCAGCTGAAATTGACATTTGCTGACATATGTCAATTTAAACCGAATCCTGCCGAGCCCATGTATAAGAACTAAGCATTCGTAGTAGTACTAGTGTATTTTTAATGGTTTCTTGAGACAGGATAGTATATAGCAGCTTCAAAAATTTTCCTTTCATTGCAAAAACAGGAAACTCTGACTAGAACCGTTACTTAATCTTTTTTGGGTAATTAAGAATTTTAGGTGAAGAAAAATAGTAATTTTAATATAATGAGTTAGACTTGATTTTGTAGAATTGTAGAAATTCCTATCCTTTAGAGGGATGCAAATGCAATTCATATGGCAAATCTTCATGTCTGTCAGTTCCTTTAATAAATGGATTTTTTTCTGCTTTTAGTCAGCAGATAAACAGCGAGCCTTAGAAGAAACCAAAGCCTACACAACCCAGTCCTTAGCAAGTGTAGCTTATCTGATCAACACTTTGGCCAACAATGTTCTCCAAATGCTGGATATCCAGGCATCCCAGCTTCGGCGCATGGAATCTTCAATCAACCATATTTCACAAGTGAGACAGTTTTTACTTATATCATCCCGTATGTGTTACTGAAATCGTACAGGAGATAATACAACAAGGGTTTGGTTTATCTGATGTTATGCTTCATAGAGTGGATAAGAAAAGACAGTTGGCATTAAAACAGCAGGGCATCCTACTGCACCTGACTCACATGTTTGACTTAGATAATTATTATATTAATGTATTATTAATGTTTATCAGATTTTTTTGCCTTTATACATTTTGTTTAATTTTTTATCTTAAGAAATTTATATAGAATAGCATATTAGATGGATCATTGGACTGTCCCAGCGTGGCTGTCTGTCAGTGGTGTCTAGTCCATATTTCAGATGAAGGCAAACAATCCCGTAAGGCATCTGGCAAAATGGATAATGCTATGCCTTGAGACACATCTCTCCAGCCCCTATTTGGTAATTAATTTACAGATACCCTGAAGCATGAGGTTTGATAGTCCCTGTAATTTATATTTAGCTAATGTAAATACAGATGCTGTTTTTTCTGTTCTATGTTGAATCTTGTTGTTTGTAACAGTAGTTTCTACCTGTTAATGAGTAAAGTAGCATTTCCTGTTGTCCATTTTAAACTTACTGTGTTTTAATTTAGTTTTCTCTTGACATTTATTATGGCACATGGTAAATTCAAATAATTATACAATTAAGCTATAAAGTAAAATGTAAAACCAGGTATTTGAAAATAATCGATTTACTTATTTACAAAATGAAGTACAGGAGTTGATGCTGAAAAGCATTCAGAGTAGAGTATTTTCCTGTGAAATGTGCACAGCTCTAGGTTCCTGTTAGTATCCTCTCTGTCAGGTTTCCCTTTTCCTCCTGCAAGTCTACAAGTGCTTGGCATTTTAGTGTTGTTTACAAAGGCAATTCAGGTCAACACTTAGTGTTGCGGATGATAGAAAGATCATATAACTTTCTGTGGGGGAGAGGAATCTTGAGATCTGCCTGCTTTTCCAGAAGTGTTGCCAAAGTAAGATGTTGCTTGGTCAAGACATCAGTTATATATTTATTTACATATAATTCAAATGACATGAAATAAAGTGTTTCTTCTGGTTTTGAAACATGTGAAAGTAAAGTTGGACTCATACGTGACATAGACCTTGTGGTTAAGCAGGACTTGAGAAAGCCACTAGATTGTAAAGCTTTCCCAGGTTGAGTATCATCAACTTCTTGAGGCTCTCAACTTTTATTTTAAAAAATCCTGTGTTTAGCCCTTGTGCTTATGAAGATTATCTCACAAACATGCATCACTTTCCCCCTCTGTCCAACAAAGTCTTAAATCTGCAAGTAGCTTGTCACTGCTTGTAGCTTTGTTGGCAGCAGAATAAAACCTGCTGCTATTCAGAACCAGTGGGCTATAGTGAAACTGACAAAAATGCTTCTTCTGCCTTCCAGCCACCAGAATGGGTTGAGTCCATGCTACAGATTTATCAGAGACCTACTGGCTTTTGACTAATAGAAAAGGATGTGAAACCATTTGAGCAGGATATTGGGACAACACCCTGGCAGGATTTCCAGCATCCTTGCTTTCCCAGTAGCTGGGGGAGCAGTGGTTGGCTTCTCACCTAAGCATTTCTGCTGGACAATGGTGGGCACTATATTTTGTATCAATTATTGACCAATAGTCATAGTTCTCAGGCTGTTAGGACTTTGATAAATTTCCTGTCTTGGATGAGATGGGATTGTGTGAAGGAGAGATTGATTCAAGTTAAAATAGGTTAGTGTGGTATTCAGAGAGATTATTTGACAGGAGGAAGAGTGGGAGAAGAAAGGAAACAAAGTAGAGATAGGGAGATAGATAGGAGAGAAGAGGGGATGGATGGCGAGAAGTTAAAATGGAAGCGGACACTGAAGACAGAACAAGAAAAAATGAGCCATTGTCTAATATAGGAAAGAAAAGAGAGGAGTGAAACCAGGGAGGGAAAGAAAGTAACAAAGGTGAGACATAGTAGGTTCCACTTTCTTAAATGTACTAAACAGAAAGTAGTTAGATAAGTTGTCATTAAATAGTATGGAGAGAACAGTGCTTTAAATTGCAAGGGGTATGGCAGCCAGGTATTTTTCACTCCAGGTAGCAGGTTTAGTCTTCCGTCTAGTAGGTGACAAATCTTGCAAGTCCTGTGGTTAAGAGTGAAGCTAAAAGCTGGAAAGTCTGGGTTCCATTTCTTCTATCACAGGCTTCCTGTGATCTTGGCCCAGTCACTTAATTTGTGATAGTTTCCAAATTTGTAAAAATGAATATATTCGTTAATATTTGTGAAGAGCTTTAAGATCCTTATACAGCAGGCATTATAGAAGTGGAAAGTATTATTTTGTCCAGGCAGATCAGTTTTGTATGCTGCATATGTGAAAAGCTTGTTATATTTTTGTTCTGTCATTTATGTAAAGCAGCTTTTTTTAGGAATGCCATCACATTTCCAATTGTCTTTTCTTTCTAAGAATACATGACATTTATACTAATTGAAATGTGAGTTTATTTTGTCGCCACTAGTATAAATGCAAAATGCTTCATTATTACAAAGAAGTGCAAAATTACCAGTGCCAAAAGGCTAACGGAAATATATCTGCCAACATTTTCAGTGCTGCATTTGTATAACAACACGTAGCTAAAAATATTTTTTTCTGCATTTTTGGTGTCTTTTTGAATATGTGCTCCTTTTGTTGAGACTGTAGCATTTCATGTGAAGGACATTTTCAGTGCTTTCATGAGAAACAGTTATACCATAGGAGTTTAACTGGGGTTGTTGGCAGCTGTGGTGTGCTGCTGTCAGTCTGAAAGAATATCAGTAGTTCCGTCTCTTGAAACGAAAAGAACAGCCTCCCTGCCTCCAACTATTAACGACACAATCATTTTTCATTTGTCTTGTGTAATTATTTACAATGCAGGAGTGTTTTAAATTCATTTATACAAAGTTCTCTGGAAAGGCACACTTAATACACCTCTACCCCGATACAACGCGACCCGATATAACACGAATTCGGATATAACGTGGTAAAGCAGCGCTCCGCGGGAGCGGGGCTGCGCTCTCTGGTGGATCAAAGCAAGTTCAGTATAATGCGGTTTCACTTATAATGCGGTAAGATTTTTTGGCTCCCCAAGACAGCGTTCTATCAGGGTAGAGGTGTATATGCAATGTTAGAATTTCAGCGTTCGAAGATCAATTAATCCCATCGTATGAAAGGTACAGTATTGTCTTTCAAATATAGTTCAACTTCAATATATATGCAGAAGACTTCTACAGTGTTTATTGCTTTTCATGTCCAGTGTAAAGATGCCAGTCGTACTATTTCTAGTGCTAGGTGGAATACGTCATGTGTACAAGAAAGTCAAAGGATTTTAATTGAGGCTGAGCTACTTCATCCGCTCTGCTTCAGAATGGGCACAGGTCTACCTCTTCCTTCAATTCATACATGGCTGTACTTCAGAGTAGTATGTTGATCACTTCAGACTGATCCTTAAGCCCGGAAAACAGTCTGTAGTACAAAATCTGAGATAAGGATGAGCTAATCTGTCTTTAATTCTAACCAAGGAAGAACTGAATCTCGGATGTCCTGTCATCCAGAATCTATTAGACAAGTGCTCTCCAAATAAATATTTTGAAGAATAAGGCCACCTGGCATTTTTAGTAGGAACACTTTTCAAAATGGCTTGTTTGTTAAAGTGCAGTTCTCTTCTGAAAAGACACTTAATTTTAAAAAGCTGGTATTCTGGAGATACATGCTCATTGTGTTCAACTGATTTAAATGCCAAATTTGATCAATTAACTTACTTTTTTCTAAATGCCAACCTTGCAGACTTAATCTGAGCACTGAGATTAAAGCTGATGAAGTAATTTGGGTATTTCAGGTTATAGGTCCAGTAGTGGGGTGGTTACCTGCTCCGGCCCTGACAGGGCTGAGGCTGTGGGGAAAAGCCCAGGCTGATTAAGGGAGCAGCCGCAGCTGTGGCCAGCTCAATCAGGCCCAGCTGGCCCCTATAAGAGGCTGTGAGCCTGGAGCCCAGTCAGTTTCCCTCTGCCTATAGAGGAAGAAGGGCCTGGCTGCAAGGTGCTGAGCAGGAAATCTAGATTGGAGCAGGGCTGGGGAAGGGCCAGAGGAGTTGGGAGCTCTGGCCTGGAAAGCCTCAGGCTGCTGCAGGTCTGACTACTGACCAAATAGGTGCAGGGTTGCAGAGGGGCAGCCTATGGGTAGGCGGAGGCAGCGGGTCCAAAACCCCCTTGCCTGTGATGAGTGGCATATACATACCCCCGATACAAGGGGCTAAGTGGGGACTGGCAGTAGCCCAGGCTGAGGCTAGGTGGGGTTAGAGGGTGGGGGTTCCCCTGGGTGGGGAGACCCAGAATCTGAGTGTGTGGGAGTACTGCCAGGGGGGCAGCACCCCAGAAAAAGGGACACTGGGTCCAGGGAGGGACTCGGGCTGGTGGTAAGGCGGATCACCGGCCTGCAGAGGGCGCTCCGGTGGCTGGACAAGCTAATTCCTGACGACTACCAGCAGAAAGGCGCCGCCGGGTGAGTCCGAACCCTTTACGGTCCCTAATCAGGAAAGTATCCCTTTCTCATAATTAGGTCACGCTTTTTACTTTGTATAGTGTTTACTAGTAGGCAGAAAGCTTAAACCCTAAATACATGTGTTATATAAACATCAATTTATAATGATAAATATATCTAAATACTACATTTATTTTAGTTGTTCAAGTTCACAAACAGAATACTGATGGCTTCTGAATTCTTGAAACTAATATTGGAACCTGAAAACTTGCCAAAGTGGTTTAAGGGGTGATTTTGTAAAGTTTTGTAATAAATAATTCTTTGAATACAAGGCTAGTTTTTAAATTTCCATCTGTCAACTGTAATGTCATAAATCAAGATACTCCTGTTGTGTTGTCATAAAGAGCTCAAGAAGTAGCAGTAGTTGGGAAGGGCACAGCACTAACCGAGGACCTCACACAAGGTAAATGTTCCTTTCATTGTTTTCTACTGGGAGAGCCGCAGATTAACCCAGGTGGCTGGGATAGAGTGAAAATACTGCTTCATCCTTGATCTCTGCCCTTGTCCTTCTCTTTTATATCCCTCTGCCTCCAACACCACACACAGTGTGTGGCTTGTGATGTGTACAGAGCTGCAGGGCCCCCACAGCAGCCCACAGTCTTCAGCTTCTATCCACTGCTCCCATGGCACCTAGCTAAGCTTCAAGAGCATGTGTGAGGCAGCCCAATGTAGCCACCATTGGAACCCCCACCCCATGTGGCATTCTGTCAGGAAAAGTTTGGAACCACTGTCAGTTAGTTGTCTCTTATCACAAGCCATGGGAACAAACAGCCAGCTCCAAAAGTGCCAGCACAGTTGTATAACTTTCCAGAACTGGAACCATGTATTACCAGTGTATAGAATGGGATGCATTTCAGCATCTTAACAGTGCCATCACAACTGCTGTTACTGATACTAGTTGAAATATAAATCTTGAGTCTAGGCAACTGTCTCCTAAAAAAATCATTTTGTCAAGTTTGTGAACTTGCCAAACTTAAACAGGGGTTCCTATGTTAAAGCAACAAGCCAGTTTTAAAGGGACAACAGTTTGGAGTTAGAACTGGTGTGGACCAGGGGAATCCGACTGTTT
The DNA here is from genome assembly GCF_965152235.1 of Eretmochelys imbricata. Taxonomy (NCBI): domain Eukaryota; kingdom Metazoa; phylum Chordata; order Testudines; family Cheloniidae; genus Eretmochelys; species Eretmochelys imbricata. The sequence continues at coordinate 60,973,990 of NC_135582.1, forward strand.
TAATTAAAACAAAGCAGCGTGAAGGTCCGCGGTGGGTGTTGACGCAACGTGATTTCTGCCCAGTGCTCTGAATGTTTAACTCCTGGTGAACAGGTATTTTTAAAATATTTAAGATCCATTCCTTTCCAAAAACATTTGTCAGTATTGTTGTCTCCAATCAAGTTTTTAAAAGTGAATTTTAGAAGTCTTCTAGACGCATACTCTGAGTTACAAGTCCAAGTTAGAATTGGTTGGAATCTTAGTTTTTTCAGAAATCCCAGTTTGGAAGCATTCAGGACTCCTTTTGCAATCTCACTTCTGAAACTTGTCAACAAATAGTAAATCTTTTAGAAGGCCAATTTAATATTTTGAAAGACTCCTCTTATAGGATTTGAAGATATTTCTAATGTAAGAGGTGGCTCTGTATGTTGGTGACTGCTCAAAAATTATCTAATGCATTCATTATTCGTGTAACCCCTTTCCAGAACTGACTGGTACAATATTTTGCCAAATTACATATTGAATATTGGCCTCAGATGTGTTCTTTAGCAAATGATGATTTCTGAAGGTACTCTAATTTTCTTGGAGTCACCTTGAATTGCTTATCAAAAGATTAATAGTAACTGTTCCTAAATTCTGTCCAGATATTTAATATCTGACAATTGAAAGCAGTGGCCCAAAGTTAATAGAACTTTGGAGAAGTTCACAGAACAGTGTTGACAGTAGCCTGAAATTGCTGATTAGGAACAAATTCTAAGTTGTCGTAGGAAAAGTTATGATTTGCTGAATATGATTATCCTATTTGTATGCATGTATTTTTGTATCTGAAGTTACGATTATTGACTACGTATCTGTATTTCAAATGTAGTTTCAAATGATGCCCATTAGGCAAGATGCTTTCAGTCTAGATATGGGTGGGGAAGGACCTATCCAGGGCAATGAGTCATCAAGGAAAACAATAGGTCTAGGAGAAGCTTATCCATCACCTGGTGAGCTTTCCTGAGAATGCTCCAGACAGCCTGTAAGTAATGGCTGCTATGACTCCACAAGATCATGTGACCAGGCCACATGACTCTGGATTCTATTTTGGGATATCATTGTTTTTCCAGCAACTGAGTTTTGGAACAAAGGGTTCCCGTTATATGCTAAAGCTGTAGAAAGAAGGGAGTGACATCCTCAGGTGTTTCCAGGAGTTCTCTTGTGTGGGGAGTGAAGAACAACTGATGAACAAAGGCTGAACTCAGGGAAGTGCTGGACCCAGGCTAAAGCGATTTCTAGCCTGAGTATAGAAACCTGAGAAACCCAAGCTGCAAAGGAAATGCAGCTCATGCCTTGGGGAATCTACCAGACTGCTGGTATCATCAGTCAGGGTGAGAAACTGCTAATTCATAGTTAATCTAACTTGTGTGTTAAACTTCGTGTGCATTTTTGTTTATTTGCTAGGTAATATGCTTTGATGTGTTTGCTATCCTTATAATCACTTAAAATCTATCTTTTGTAGTTAATACACTTGTTTTTGTTTTAATCTAAACCAGTGAGTTGGAGTGAAGTGCATGGAAAATTGTAGCTCAAGGGGCAAAGGCTGTTGCATATTCTGCTCCACATGGGGGAGGGGGGGAAGAGGGAGGAAGGAAGGAAAGAAGGAACTCTATCAGTTTACACTGTACAGTTCCTTGTGCAGTTCATGACAGTATAATTTTGGGTTTATGCTCCAGAGGTGGTGCATGCCTGGGAAGCTGGGAGTTACCTTGCCTGTAGCCTTTCCATTGTTGGTTCATGCAGTGGCTGGTCAGAGAGCCTGCATGTAACTGCAGCTCGGTGTGTCCCTACCTGTGTGAATGCTGGTGGAAGTGTAAGACTGGGAGCGGGTCTGCAGCTTGTCACAGCAGCACAGTGTGAGAGGGAGCCCAGGCTGGTGAGTCAGAGGGCTCAGTGGTACCTCAGTTCCAGGTGGCACCCCAGGGGGAACCTGTTACACCCATGCATTTTAAAATGAAGATGATAGAATCTTTTTTACTCCAGTGGTTTTCTGAGGAAAATCTTTTCATGATAAGATCAGCTTGATGGAACTTATAAACTATTGAATAAACATACCGTCAGTGCTCTCTTCCTTGTTACTTCAGGGAGTATGACAGTGGTAATGGTAGTCACCTGTGTATTGAGGATCATAGTATGTCTGTTTCCTTAGTTGCAGATTATTCTGAGTTGTCAGTTTCTCATATAATCAACTGCCTCAGTGTTCTTGCAAGGTAGTTGTTTTATGAGACTGTTAAGATATTACATCTGCAACAGTCTTCCAACCAAGCAAATGAGTTTCTTGAAAAGCCTCTCTGCAAAATCTTTTTAGGTAGAATTCTTTGTATATTTACCATAAGTGAGTGCCACGGTCAGATGCTCAGTTGTTCTGTACTTACATTTAAGAGATAAAGATACAGGCTTGGGTTGCCATGCAAGCCCTTTCCCACTGGATCTTTTTCTGTTTTAATAAGTTTTTAAGCATTTCATTATTTGATAACTATAGCAGTGTCTCAGCTAATACAGTATTCCTCAAGGAAGACCGATGTAGTTATACTTTTAATAAGATACTATTTATTTTATGGAAACAAGTTTCTGCAGTACAAAAGTTAATAGTCTCTGGCCAAGATTATGATTGAGCAGGGTAAGAACAAGTAATTTAAAATCTTTTTCCCATCAGAAAAAAGGGTAGTGCTTACATTTTAATCACCTTTAATACAGAGAAGTCTAGCGCAAAGTTCTGCAATGTTTATTTTCAAATTTATACTTGATCAGTCATCTTATTGGTAATCAATGAACAACAAACTTTCCATTCAATTTTAGGTAATAGTGAGGACCGTGCACGGTCCTGATACTCTGGGCAGGGTCTTCAGTTTTTTCTGACGTGGGGGGGGGGGGGGGGGAGGAGAAGAGTGACTTTAGCAACTCTCTGTATTGGAATATTTACATAGATAATTTTTGAACAAAGTCATTAAAGCCTCTATTCTATACCTGGCAAAATGTAGTTACATGTCATAGAAAATGTTCTGTATCATGGGATAACAGTGTCCAAATGGTATGATAATGTACAAGACAGCATATCAAACAAGGCCTTATTGTTAGGGTTATCATCATGCCTAGACTCCCTAGTTATGGACCAGGATTCCTTTCTGCTAGGTTGCTGTGCAGACAGAAGAAAATACTGAGGACTGAAACACAGTTCACTGTTTGATCAGTATTTGTGTATCAGTTAAGCTTCATAAGATGCTCTGGTATTTTTTCTTTACTCCTAAAATGGAGGAAGAAAGTATACTGTGCAATTTAACTTTGTGTAAGAATTAACTCCTTTTTAAATTTGTAGTTGGTATAGAAGGGATACACTTGGTGGGTCAAATGGATTGGAAAAGGATTTGAAGGAAAGCATCTCTTCAAGGAGCTGAGTTGGGGAGTTCTGGGCCTCCTACATCTGGAACAGCAGGGAGCCGACCCCACTCCTTGCACTGTACAGTTTGTTGCTGGGAACTCTCAGGTATTTTAAGTGAATAAAGTTGAAGCCTAATGAAACCACATTCATTGCTTCCTGTCTTTCTTCTGGCATGAACAGACAAATGATTTGCTGTTTGTAGGTTTCCGTTTTCCTCCCATGAGCACTGGAGTAGAATTATAGCTCTGAAGAAAGTCTTGCTAAAATTGATTGAAAACTTGTGTATCTGCTCTGAAAAGTCATTGTATTAATGGCATTTTTGGTTCCATCCTTGCTGTTGCCAGTGATGATTTCTTTATCACATATGTTCAGTTTACCAGTAAAAAGATATTTCTAATTGCTATGTCTTCAAACCCATCTTAGATTCTGAGTCAAACTGAGTTCTTCCATCTCTCCATATCATTAGTAATAAAGGTGGTTACATATTGGCAGTCCACTGTCTTTAGCTAATGCCTCTATTGGGACACTGGGGCAACCCTATTTTCTTTCTTATAAACACAGCAGATTTCCTAGTGTGACTCAATAACTCCTTTTTGGCCTGTATGGGGGAGACTTTCAAAGGCACAGATGGGAAAGAGTTAAGCATCCATCTCCTACTGAAAGTCAGTGAGAACTGGGAACCCTATTTTCTTGAAAGAGTTTGCACAAGTGCAATTGACTGGAAAGTAATAAAAATGGTTTTGATGCACAAGATGCAATAGAATCCTGTTTGCTCTTAGTTTTGTTAACTGCAGTGTAAACAGGAGTGTAAAACACTAATAAGTTATTCTTGTTGGTATGAAAATGAGTACATGCAAAGAACAGATCTCTTGCTGCACATGTTCTCTGGCTAAATAGGACTTTGTATAAAGAGGACTTCTCTCCCTCTTGACTGCGTAAAGTCAGTCTGTTACCATTCACAAACACTAAATTTGTGTTTAAAATGGTAACAAACAGGAGACACTAGAAATCACAATGAGAGTGACTTTTGGTGGGATTATATAAGTCCACATAGCTGTAACTTTGTTCACAGTATAAATTTCCTCATGTGAAATTACTAAGTTTGAGGTCAGCAATGGGTTTGACCAAAATGTTGGTTTCAAGTGCTTTGTTGTCTTGTTGTGACTCTGAAACGGTGGTCCATAGAGCTGTTTCTTTCACAATAAGAAAGCAAGTCTGCCTTCAAGTTGCATTGCTTTTTCCTAGTCATATCCCAAGCCAATACCCTTAGGATTTCCAGAGGATTTTTTGACCAGTTAAATGAAAATCCATCAGATACCTCTGTTTACCCTGCGCAACTGCTCTGTTTTGTGCAAGTTCTTCTGGTATAAATTAAAATGTGACCAATTTTACCAAAACTGGATCAACAGCAAGCAAAGGAAAATCCTACCGAGTGACCTAGACAGATTAGCAATTAAAGCTGCAGGAAATGGGGGGAGGTTTGGTAAACATAACTCTGTGTCAGGGGAGAAGAAATAGAGAGAGAAAAAGCACAAAGCAACATAAGCAATTGTGTTAAAGCAAGTATACTTCAGTCTTTTCTTGTACTAATATTATTTCTGTGTAATCAAGCACTGCAATGGAAGTAGGGAAGAAGCATTCAGGATTGTGGGATGGTCTAAAATGAATCTTAAACCACTCACAGTATATGAAAGTTTGAGAACCACTGTGCAGTCTGAGGTCACTGACTGATGCCTGCAAGGGACCAAGTTCATTTACTTCACAGGAGTTCAAGTAGAGAGAGTTTGGCTCACAGTATCATCTGTAATACTTAGGTACAAAGGGTTAAGTTAAAGATGTGGCATCTGGCTTATACTTTGTAGTTCCTTGCTTTTTTTTGCTTAATGATACAGCCTTAATCAGTTTTGGATGTTAATATCTCTGGAACTTTCACGAGACATCTGTTTGGCAGCGATACTTTTTAATTTGCTGCATATTCATTGTTCTACCATAATAGTCATTGCTGTGCATGTAGGGTGGGATTTTCAAAAGTGCTTAGCTGTGGCCCTAATGCTGCTCCCGTTGAAGTCAGTGGATGTTTTACCATTGGCTACAGTGGGAATAGCTAGATAAGTGCTAAGCACTTTAAAGAAAAATCTGACGTTTTATGCAGAGTAAACTGTGTGTAATGAATGAGAAACCTGTTCTGATTTTTCTGATATTATCCTTATTGATTATTATCAATATTATCCTTTTTGATACCACTGCTACTATGAATGAATAAATTACCATAATGAGAAACTACTCCACAGTCTGACAAAACAAATTAATTATGTCAGAGGTTTGTATTACAGGGCACACACAAACTGGGGGAAACAGACTGGGAAAAGACCTTTGGGGCCTCATCAGAATGAAAGACATTTTGGAGGGTGACTATTAAAGTATAGATACTCATTTAGCATTTAAAATTGCTGTCAAAGTACAGAAATTGTTAAATTAATGAAACCGAATTAATAATAGTTACTAATAGAGCGGAAACTTTAGGAGGGATTTTGCTTAATTGTAAAGAATTCAAATGAAATCAGAAGGTGGTAACTTCTAACAGAGATTGAACAAAAGGAGTGTAAGCAGTGCTTACTCAGCAAATGTTTGTACTGATATATCTGTATATAACTGCAATCTATAAAAGCATGGAGCCAAATCAAGTTTTTAATACCAAATGTACACTTAATATTCAACGCTATTGGTAAACTCATTGTGTTTTTCAGACAGTGGACATTCATAAAGAGAAAGTTGCTAGAAGAGAAATTGGCATTTTGACTACGAACAAAAACACCTCAAGAACCCACAAAATCATTGCACCAGCCAACCTGGAGCGACCAGTTCGCTACATTAGAAAACCTATTGATTACACAATTCTAGATGATATTGGACATGGAGTGAAGGTAGGTGATGTTATAAAACACTCTTAAATTATTGTATGTTTTCAAAACGTAAGGACCTGGAATAGTGACTTATTCCTGTCTTCCACATTGCAGCATGGGTTTTCTCAATTGTCTAATCCAGATGGATTTAAGAGGAATCCCCAGGTCCTGTTTAACTTTGCAGACCATTTTACCTGTGATTCTGGGTATGTGTATGACCATGGAACTCCTCTGGGGCACGGCTAAACCTGCTTACTTGGATAGAGGCTAATGCCTTTTCCCTTGTTTGAATCTGTTGTCAGGAGGTACCTGAGTAATGAAAGGCTATTAACCCTCTGTCCGGTTATTGCCACAAAATGCATATGTTGACTCAGATGTAATACCAGTAGTGCTACCATGTGGCTCATTAGCAGGATGTATTTGTGTAAAAGGCAGCATTGAATGTGCTTTAGTTTTAGTGGTTGTTGAAGAGAATTGCAACGTGGCTGATGTCCAATAATGGGTTTTCTGAACCTAAAGACTGCCACCAAAACCTGGGCCAGCCAGTTATGCCTTTTCAGGAATTTTTTTAAACACAGATTTGGGATGAATAGTACAATTTTTAGGGCCTGAGTTTGCATGTAGTTACTAGAATTGCACAAGCTAATTAGGCACTAACTGCAAATTTGACTAGACCCATAACTGCTTGCTTTTTTGCAAGTTGGTTGGTATACACAGTAATGCCATATGCAAATTAGACATACATATTTAAAAATCACATCTAATGTAAATAAAATCTTAGCAGATGTGACCTTATTTTTATGCTATTAAGAAACCATTTGAATATAAAAGGATTGTCAACATTACTTTCTGAAAGAAGAAATGTAAATAACATGAAGCAGTATCATTTACAAAACACATACATTAACAAATCCACAAAACTTTCAAAGTAGTGGTGCAATAACATGCTTTAAATCAATTGATTGCAAAATTTCTTGTGCTTGACATGAATTTCATTATTTCACACTGTCTGAATTACATTTTATAAAGTTACATGATTAATGCAAGTAGACAAATCATCTTTGAATTTAAAATTGAAATTCAAAGCATTCTTTTTTAAAGATCTTTTCAATAAAGCAATATTTTATTCAAGAGCTTTTGAACATTGTTTTTATAACAAATACATATCTTATTTTTCATTGGAAATGTTTGCTACTCAATTTGTGTACATAATCTGGTAAAAAAAGAAGTGATGTTTTTCAGCACATTTTTGCAGAAATATTTCATATCTGGAAAGCTCTTTAAGAAATCAGCTGCCTCGTATTAAAATCTGCTGTCTGTTTCTATAAAAGAATTAGTGCATATCAGCAGAATTCCTTATGGTGAATCAATGAATATATTAACATGTAGCGCATAAAAGTGAATTATCATAGCTATCGTTTATGATAACTTTGAGTTAGTGATATTCTTTCAGGACAGATTAAGGAAAAATTATTTCTCTGCTACAGCACAATTTAATTTAGACTCAGTTGTACACCCATTGTAATCAGAAATCCTGTTAACTTCAGTGCAACAAGATCAAGCCCAAAGTGATATGATAAACTATGTTCTTGCAAAAGACTCTGACATCAAACCTGCTCAAATGAATGGATCAGTGGATCACATGTTAAGACCCTGTGACCAGGTCCTGTGACAGTTGTTTAAAAGCAAAGTTTGCTCCAAAGAACCTCTAAATTGTGCTGCATTTTTATTTAGGAAATGAAAGTCTGTAAACATTGTATAGTTTGTCAAATGATCATCAGTGTGCACTGCTACTTGAAATAATAATTTTTCTTTTGTCTGTAAGGTCCACAGATCTGTTAGATAATGGACTCTCATCCTTTATGCAACTCTATAGACAGAACTAGTCACCTCACACGGAAGAGTTCACTTTTTTTTTTGATTTGTTTGTTCTGCCTCCAGAACAGTCTGATCAAGTGCTTTACAGTTTCAACTTCAAAATGTCTAGTGGCTGCACAATCCAGCATACAGACAGAATGAGGATATCTTTATACTGGGATTTTAAGTAATTTCTCATAGATACATCTTTAGTTCATCTTCCTAAGATTTATTGAGCACTGCCATGGGACCTAAAGGTGATCCTTAACATGGTGACTCTTAATCTTATAGAGCCCAACAGGAAGGTATCCATATATTTCTGCTCCATCAAAGTGGCCATCCTGGTAGCCATTACCCCCCCCGAAGGTGGTAGAGCTTAGGGCCTTATCTATTGAGGGATAATACATGTTCCACAATGATATGGACATAGCCTTTATCCCGAAAATTAACTCAGTTTTTGACAAACAGTGGCGAGTATGATTTTTTTGGGCTCTGTGGAAAAATTATCTCCCAGGAAACAAGTTGTGGCATATATTGGATGTTGGTAGAGCCTTTGAGATCTACCTCTGTCACACACAGTGCTCCAATGATTCTCTACCATCTGATATCTAAAGAAAAGATAGATTATCCAAAGCTACTGTTTCAGAATGGTTGAGATGGTGCATCCATGAAGCCTAAAAGTCAGTGTCTCTTTCCAGCAACTGAGGTCAAAATCCACTCACTGAGAGTGGCAGCAGCCGACCCGGCTAAGTAACTCTACATGTGCTATGAGATCTGCAGGATAGCCACTGGGTTATCCATTCATCCCTTTTCAAAAATTTATAAGCTGGACATTCAGGCATCAGTGGATGGTACCTTCAGTTAAAGAATGTTTCATGCTGTAGTAGAGAAGGAATTTAAAATCCTATATGTAGTTAGTTCTATTTGAACCCTCCCTGAAGCCACACTATGAAAATCCCATTGGTTAATGAATCAGTGGACCTTGTAGATGAAAGAGAAGAGGGAAATTTTTATTCTGATTTGCTAAAAATTTTCTTCTTCAGAGTTAAAAGATCCTCAGATCTGACCCTCCCTTCTTTAGAGTATTTCTCTCCCCAATAGGATAAAAAATCCTGTTCAGTTCATTTCAGTTAACTCACAGTTATGCTCTGCAGTAAGAACTCACAGTATATTACTGTAGTGCATATAATCTCATTAAGTTTCAGACCACAGGGGATATTACCCTTTGCCATGGAAACTGTCTCAACTGGTGAGCTCTTCAGAGTAGCTTGCCATGCTCTCCTGTGGCAGTGACTGACAAGTCTGGCTCTGGTTATGTAGCTTCATGAAGCTGAGAGCCTATTGGTTATTAGATCTGTGGACCTTGTAATTTAGAGGAAATTTTCAGTAAATCAGAAAAATGTATTATACCCATATAATATAGTGGGGTTTATTTGGGAACTAAACAACGGATGACCCAAAATATGGTATGTCTAGATGATTAACAGTTGGGATTCTGAGCTGCTCAGTGTTCCCAGTATTACATAGGGTATAAGAAAATGCAGCATTCTTAAAAATTACTTAGAACTAAAAAAACCAAATAGATAGTCAAACCAATGGACTGGTATTTCCGAACACATTTTGGGCTTGTGAAACTATCCGGCATTGTGGCAGCAGGACATAAATACAACTTAACTTTAAAAGTTAGTGCCTAAACTCCCAATTTTACTTGGCCTTTGGAGTGCAAAAAAATTGAGATTCAGTGTTCTCCTTGCTAGGAAATCTTTCATCACTTCCGGTCGAGTGCTAGCTGACATGACAGGGTTGGCTGACAGGGCACTTTTAGATTAGGTTAATACTCCAGTATTAATGTACTGCTGCTTCAGCAAATTGGAATGATAGTAATACATGTAAAACAACGTTTACTCGCATCCAAATTCTCACAATCAATGAGGATGCTTTTTGCCATCTAGTATAAATTCACTTCTAAAGTTTATCCACTTAGAATCTAACCCTCACTGTGGGGAAAATGTTAACCCTTCGAATGTTAGCAGTGGGAGAACTTGCACTGTCTCATGAGTAGTCCTCCAAACATTTGGATGTTTAGTTACCTAGTTAAATTTAAGACATATCTGAAGGCTGTTTGATTAATCAGTGTGTCTATTAAAAGTTTCATCTTGAAAATCTTTTGTTCATGGCACATTCTGCTTTAACCACTCTTTCTATGATCTATTGATACATTATTTTGTTGATGCTGAATGCTTAACTTTTTCTTTCTTATTTCCTTTCTCTTCATATCCTGAAGTTCCAACTAACCTTTCAATGCTTTTTTCCCTTACCTCTTTTATTTGCTCCATGTATGCATTAAGTGGTTGCTTAGATTTAAGGTAAGAAACCCCAGGGCTGGATTTCCATTCTTATTCTTTAGAGACTATTACACATAGGGAGAGATTTGAAATTAGCATGTCACTAATAATAATTTTTTAAAAGAATAAGCCATTCCTTCTCCCTCTGTATGTACTCTGCCTTCAGTCTCAGTATAGATTGACATTTTGCAATATAAATGGATGGGTTTAATGTAGCTAATATTTGCAGTTAATTATAAAAGCTTACAGTGAAATGTTGACTCATTTTAGGATAGCTAGTTTTCACCTGACAAGGGAGAAATAGTATATTTACACTGAGTAGGAATAAATGGCATATAAATGAGTAGTTAGCCGAATTTAAACCTCCCCATGTGTAATACTCTTTTTATCCTATATACGGTGTGATTTATGATTCACTTTGTGACCAATATTTCAGTGTAAACTTACTCAGATAAAGGGACACCAAGGTTGTGTTGAAAAATCAAAAATTTTTTATATGAAGTTCTGCATTTTTTTTAAAGTTGCAGTATCACACATTAGTTACTTTGAATAAATGTCAGAGTTACTCTTTATATAAAATACTGTATGTATAGTGGCAAATATTACACATATTTTCTCAGACTTGGGAATATCACTATGCAAAATGTTAACCCTCTCTTAAAAATATCAGATTGCTTTTAGTATGCCACTAATCTAGCAGTATTATGTTTAACTCATCAATGTACTTAAGCCACAATCCTGCAAAGTATCACATGTGAGTACTCCCAGGTGAGCCTAAGGCCAGCTCCGCACTAGAAACTTACCTTGGTATAACTGTCACTCAGGGGTGTGAAAAATCCACACCGCCGAGTGATGCAGTTATGCCAACTTAACCTCCGGTGTAGACAGCACTATGTTAACATAGCTGCTGCCTCTCGCAGAGGTGGTTTAATTACACCAACAGGAGAAGCTCTCCCTTAGGCATAGTACAGTAGCTCTGTCAAAAGAAGAAATTAGATTGGTGGTTTGCATGATTTATTCTTGACAAATCTATGTAGGCTATTACTTATTACCTTATCTTCTAGATGCTCATAAATTGATTGCTTAATTTATTGTAGTATCTTTCCAGGTATCAAAATTAGACTGACAGTACAGCATTTGTAATGCAGTAGTTATGCATATTTAATACTGAATTTCACAGAGAGCAATTCTGTAAAAATCCTATTCTTGGTATGGTAACTTTGAATGATTTGGAAAAGCAGCTGGCATATTCTTAAAGTTTTCATTACTTTCTCCAAGCACAAGTTATGCAGAAGTAATGATCTAAAAGTATCGTATGTTCACTTCATTATAGAGTAGAGCTGGCAGGTTCTCTTCCCCTTTGCAGTGATGGTAAGAGCCTCTTTTCTGCCTTTCAGAGTAAGAAATTCTTCTATATATAGAACTTGAATGATGCTAGCATATTTTTCTTTATAATGTAGGTCAAATTGGAATTTTAAAGTTACTTGTCAAAGAACATCCTTGATCTCAAGCTTGATTAGGCCAGTCAGACAATGTGTGTCAGACAATCTTTTGTTGCCAGATTTGTGGGGTTTTCTTTATTATAATAATAATAATTAAAAAGGTGTGTTGTATGTTGCTCTTTGAGGTTTAAACAGTTCATTTGATCTGACTTGCACTTAAAAATTCTAGGTGCACAGACTGGCACATATGACTTGAAGCTGCAAGTGAAAAATGGCCTCCATAGTCATATAAATACAATTGAATTACAGTTGTCCCATTTTGGAGGAGATCACATATATAATACTTACCTTAGCATTTATTGTTTTTGTTTTTTCACATTTTAAGTGCAGGCTTTGCTACACAAGAAAGTTGCACAGGTTAACTAAATGGGTTGCTAAACTGATTTAGGTATAACAATGCAAACCTCTGTTTAGACATTTGTGTATGTTTGAGTGGCTTATTTTTGGTTTAATTTAAACAGAATTGTAATCTGCTTTAGCTAAAACAAGATAAGGCTGGCTAAACTGAACTAAGTGTTCACACAGCTTCTTGCACCAGTCTAACTGAATCAAATTAAAAATCACACATTGCAGCTGTAACTTTTTAGTATAGACAGTTCTCCCATCACTCCATGTTAGTTGGACGTGATACAGAGAGGTTTGCTCACCTGCCACTGACTCAACATACAAGCCTGGGCAAGTGAGTAAATCTAAGCCAGGGTTAGAACTCAGAAGTTTCTGGCTCACAGTCACAAGCTCAGTCAGCTGAGTATACATATAATAGGTAAGAACTGAGGTGGGTTGGGAAGGTAATTTTTCTCTCAGCCTGAGGTTGGTTTTGCTGGTATTAGGTGACAGATTGCTCCAACATCTTAGATATTTGAAATACCTGAAGATAATTCCTAGAGTATTGTTGAATGGGGCATTCATTTTATTCTCAGAAGGGCTGTAAGTATAAGTGGTATACATCAGGAATGGGCAAACTACGGCGTGGGGGCCGCATCAGGCCCTTCATACGTTTTAAACTGGTTCTTGAGCTCCCGCCAGGGAGTGGGGTCTGGGACTTGCCCTGCTCTGTCGCTCCAGCCGGGGAGCAGGGTTGGGGGCTTACCCTGCTCTGTGCATGCTGTGGCTCCGTGCAGCTCCCAGAAGCAGCAGCATGTCCCCCCTCCAGCTCCTACACATAGGGCAGGCAGGGGGCTCTGCATGCTGCCCCCTGCACCAAGTGCCACCCCCGCAGCTCCCATTGGCCGGGAACTGCTGCCAGTGGGAGCTGCAGGGTCGACACCTGTGGACAGGGAGCATGCAGAGCTGCCTGGCCACGTCGCCGCGTAGGAGCTGGAGGGGGGAGATGCCGGTGCTTCCGGAAGCTGCTTGAGTTAAGTGCCGCCAGGAGACTGCACCCCTGACTCCCTGCCATGCCCCAACCCCCTGCCCCAGCCTAGATCTACCCTCCTGCCCTCCGAACCCCTCAGTCCCAGCATGGAGTACCCTCCTGCACTCCCAACCCCTCATCCCCAGCCCCACCCCAGAGCCCACACCCTCAGCTGGAGCCTTCACCCTGCACCCCTGCCCCAGCCTTCACCCCAACCCCCTCCCACACCCTGAACTCCTCATTTCTGGCCCCACTCCACAGCCTGCACCCTCAGCCAAAGCCCGCACCCCAACCCTCAATTTCATGAGCATTCGTGACCCACCATTTCATTTCCATACCCAGATATGACCCTCGGGCCAAAAAGTTTGCCCACCCCTAATCTACATTATGGGAGAAGGATAGTTCGTGCTTGAATGTCCTAGAAAATCTGAAGTCTGATTGACCAATGAAGGAATTCCCATAAAAATGTGTGAAAACATCTCTTTAGGGATTTTTATTCTATATATTTTTCTATACTGCACTTACCATGTAGAATCTGAGTGCCTTCCAGGAATGCATTAAGCAGTGTGATTATGTATCTGTCACCTGTTTGTTCTCTCTTCCTCTCCCTAGAGGGTGAAGTATGTGCAGTGGGTTAAGTCTGACTTCTTCTCTGGAGAGTGCTTCCTCTTGAGACCTGATCCTGAAGAGTATTTTGTATTTAAAGAAATGTTCTCTATTGACATGTTCACTGCTATTTGCAGCTAAAGGGTCACAGTGTTTAAAGTAGATCCTGTTGTTAATTCTTCAGATCTATAGACAGTAGTTGCCAACATGCCATGTGAATATACAATACACCTGTGCAAATCTAGGAGCTCGTAGCATGTCTGGTGATTAGGTGTTAGTACGACTATAAAATACATATCTATGTATCTATAAAATATTTGTTCATGGGACTACTTTTTTTCCCATGAAATCATTCCTGAAGGTTGAATAGTTCAGTCAGAGCAATTGTGCAGTTCATTCAAGGCTGCTTTGTCATGTAAAAAAAAAAAAAAAATTAATTTTTTTTACTCTAATTGTTGTAGTTTCATATCAGCTATAAGTCAATTGCTTCATAATAGATTTACACTGCCATACAGTGGGAGACTGAAGGACTCAATCTATTTTACTTATCAAAGAGAAGATTGAGATGACTTGATGATGGTCTCTAAGACTACAGGGAGAAGATTTCTGATAGCACAGAGCTCTTTTAATCTAGCAAAGACCTAACCAGATCTAGTGGCAGGAAGCTGAGGTAAAGCAACTGGAAATAAGGAATAACTGAAAAAACAGATTAAGAGTGAGGGTAATTAACCATTAGAACAATTTACCAATGGATGTGATGGATTCTTTCACTTGAAAAGTCTTAAAATTGGATGATTTGTAAAAGATCCAGAGTTGTTGAGCTTATCTTTCCTGCTGAAAAAGCTGATGGCGTAAGAGGGTGGCATGGTTAAAAATTGAAAAAAGCTGGTTTTGGGGAGGATTGGGAGTTCAAAAATAATGGCTGGTAGGTTTGGCGATTGTTTCCAGGGTGACCTGCAAAGGAAAAAATGAGTGTTCACCTATTTTCTCTTTTTTGTGATTCATAAAGAAGGTGGCCTAAACTTATTAAAGGAGGAGTTTTCTGTCCCTCCTTTTTTATTTTGCATTAGAAAAACAGGGGAAAAGCCTTTGAAAACATACCTTTTGAGCTGCCTTTATACCTATAAAGAAACAAATATGTGCAAGTAATTTTATTTCCTTTGCAGTTCACTTTTAAATATTTGCAAAGCAGTTTTGTGTTCTTCAGCCACCTTGTCTTCCACCAGTTTGGGTGTCTCTATTGATAAGTGTTGCATAATCTCCAAACTTGTTCTGACTGTGAATTAAATCCATGCTGCCCTTGAATCAGAGTTATCTTGTCAGTATCTCCTATCATTTTTTCTTCATCACAAGTAGATCCAGGAATCAAACACCTTAGAAGTATTTATGGTTCTTGTAGTTCATGGGGCACTAGAAGACAATGCAGCATGCTACTTTTCAAAATCTTTTCAACTGCCTAATATAGAAAGAATTAAGTTGCTTCCTTTTTTGCAATGAGAGTGGGGAGTTACAGCCTAATAAATCACTGAACAGTCTGACAATACTTACATCCATTTATTCATTCTTGACATAGCTTGCGTGGGAAACCTAGACTCACCTTTATACTAGTTGAGTATCAGAGGAAATGAGAAATGTAAATGTTACTGTCATTTCCACCCCACAAGAATGCAGCTGAAGGGAGGAGTTAAATTTATGCTGATATTATTTATGCTGGTATTCTGAACATGAATTGAGGAAATAGCTTTGTGTGGATAGGTAATCATGTGGGTAGTTGTGTGGTAAAATTTCCTGTGAGCCTTTTTGGACAGATAGTATAGTTAATGAAATATGGCCATTATTCATCATTGGTGGCAGTATAGGAGGAAAGACACAATTGTGTGATTAAAAACAACATGGAGGTGCTCTTTATCATATGGAATTTATAACATAGCAATAGGGTGTCCATTGCTTGACTAGAATCACTCAGTTAGAGCCATCTATGTTCTGAATTGCTAACTTCTAGTTGCACACAATAAGGAATTGCTTGAAGGTAACCAAACACGAATAGGGTGACCGTAGCTTTTAAAGCAGCTAGAGGTTTCTTTTTTTGACCTTTGTCCAGAAGAAATAGCTTTGAAGAAAGTTCGCAATGTTCACGTTTTTTACCCCCCCCCCCCTAAAAATTAAAAAACCCAAAATTTTCCAGCAGGAATCTAAATTATTAAGAATAATGGGACAAACACGATTCTAAACCTTCAACTTTACTTGTGGGACTTCAGTTTTTTGTTTTTTGTTTTTTTTAAAAAGTACCAGCAAACTAAAAAAGAAAGTAACTTTAAGTACTGTTCATTGTCCTTTTGTAGGTCGTGTGTGTAATTCTGCCCCCACAAGATATATGGCTTCAGAAGTTCAGAAAATGCTGCAAAACTTGCCAAATTTCTCTTTATTTTGCCAGTTAAGAGCCAAAAGTTAAGTATCATAATTGGAAGTTGTTTCCTTTTTTACATATAAAAATGTGAGAAAGTTTAAGGAAATGTGGTTTGGTTTTGTTAATGTTGAAAATGAAACATCGTGGGGCTTTAAAAATTCCATAAAAGAGTAATACCAAGTGGATGGACTCAGAAAATATGTATTGCTAATATGGTATGTAGGAATGGCAGGAGCGTCCTCAGAGTTGGTATGAATGAAGTACTTCCAGCATAGTGTTGCTGAATTACCATTGAACCGTTTTAATGTCTCAGAACACTTACGTGGATTGTCCACTTACTAGTTTTTTCAGTTGAGGTCATTACTTTGAAAAGCTGTGCATGGTCTGGTAGTTAGTACAGAGGACTGGGAGTCAGAAGGCTTGGGTTCTACAGTGTTCCCAGTCTGTCAAGCCCAAGTTAGAAATTTGGACCTTAGTGACTTTCCAAAATTTGAGTGCCTAGTGTCAGGCATCTAAACCATATTTAGGTACCTATATAAGTCTCCTGATTTTTAGAGGTGCAGAGCACTGAACAGTATGTGATTTTTAAGTTGCTGCTTTTATTGGTCACAAGTTCCTTAAAGTGTCCTTTGTAAAGCTTAATTTTAAGAATTCTGTTGCGTTAGGTTCTGTATGAACACACACACAGTGCTGTATTAAAACACGTAGCCCAGGTGAGCTAACAGTCTAAACTGAGATAAATGAGCGTGACAGGAAGGGAGAGTTAGGAGGAAGGGCAAGTACAACTAAGATCTCTCTCTCTCTCTCTCATACTTATGTGGCCCCCATTACCACAGTGTGTGAGCATCTCACAATCTTTAATGAATTTTAGCTTGCAGGACTCTCTGAAGCAGGGAGTACTAGTATCCCTGTTTTATAAATGAGGAACTGAGGCACAGAGAGACTAAGCCTGTATACTGTACTGCAAGGTGGAGTATGAGGGTGTGAATTTCAGAGTGCACCAAAGTGTTGTGTTCTAACTGCTCCATGGTGATGTTGTTAGGGTGAATTAAAGTGTACCTAATTTGCATTAAAGTAGTACTGTTTGAAAGAGGAATACATTAACACGAGCTGGGTACCATTTAGTTTGCACCAGCAGCATCAACGTGGGGCAGTTAGAGTGCAACAATTTGGTCTGCTCTTCAGCTACTTGGCGCGTGAACACCTTTATCTTTTAGGAGGAACTTAATTAGGAAATAAAATCAGAACCTCTTAGCAAGTACAGTTAAATTAAGTATACTGGACAAACTTAAAAATCTGGCAGTGAATGCAAGAGTAATGTTCAGTTCTCTTGCTGCTTATTTTTAAAAAAATCTTTACGGTCACTCCTTTAAATTCCCCGAGTTGAGGATTAGTGTAGGAAGATATTTATGTATGACATGCATGTGCGTGCACACACATAGAAAGGGTATACAAAGGGTATACATATGCAGATATGTGAACATTTTCCCAGTAATGGGGGAATGAATATTTTCCCTCTATTTCTGGTACTAGAAATCTTTACATAGACGGTGAAGAGGGACTTGAAAATTGCATCTTTCTTGGGGTAGGGGGTTAGGGGTGAACTGACTTGCATCTCAGCTAAAGTTACTGATGCAATTTCCTACTTTATCCTAATGCTGTGTCTCTCTCCATTTCTCCTCATCCAAGATAATCGGAAAGCTTTCTCTGTATGTTGTGTGGTATTATTCTAGCAATGAAGGTCAATCAGTCAGTCAGTGTTAATCAGAACTGTTGAAATAGCTGTATATTTCTCATTGCTTTTTTTGATTATTTGGCCTTAAGTCAAAGTGGAGACTCTTCAAACAGAGCTGTGTAACAGACAATAGCTAAACTTTAATCAGTCAACTCTTTCAGATTTGTAAATCAGCTCTGTAAACCTTGATTACTTGCCCTCTTTCAGCATTACAATTTCAAAGTCATCACATGGGGGAGTCTAAATTTAATCTGCCGGTCATGCATTACCCCCTCTTTCATTTTAGTCTTTTTAAAGAATGTCTCCTTTCTTTTTCACTGTTTAAATTCCTTGTTAACAAAGAGATTCTTGTACTGTTTTTAAGTCACGTTTTTTAAAGCTGTTTCTTGTCCATCTTATGTAAAATATATTGGCAGTCTCTGGAGTTCTACATTGGTGAAGAAAACAGCAAGCATGACTTCCAATTTTCTGCTACACTGTTCACTTTACTTTATCCTTCAACTACTCCCATCCCACTACTCTGGGGTTGGGACTATAATCTCTGTTTGTACAACTCCTAGTATAATGGGAGCCTAATACATTATTGCAGTACCTATTACTATTGTAATATTATTACTAATAACAGTAATGTAGTTTCTTCTTTGAGGGTATGTTAAATTAGATTTAATCATATAGTTTAAATATAATCCTATAGGTAGTGGTTATGATGCAGTTTGTGTTCCCGAGTGATAGACACTTAGGGGAGGTTTGAAATATCTAGGATGGAATTTTCGAAAGTGCTTACACTGGTTTAACTCTGCTCCCATCTGAAGACTTTTGAAAATCCTACTCATAGAGCTTAATGTGCCACTGACATCCTCTGCATAAGAAGTGACCTAGGGGTTAACATTAATAAAGGATGTTTGTTTTAAACAACTCGGACAGGTAAGTGGGTGATACCGACAAGTTTGATGAAAGGAGATGAAGGAGATGCTGCAACTTTAAAAAAAAAAAAAATTCCAGCTTTTGGGATGTTTTCCATGTTCTGTGAAAAGAATAAAATGTATTTTCCTTTAATTATACACTTTTTTCCCTCTCCCGCTCAAGTTGATGGAATTCAGTGTTTACCTAGCCCTTCACTTAAAGTAATTTTAGTTTTCATGTTGCTTAAAGTTGGCTTAAAGGACTTTATGATACTATTTGCAAGATATGTTTGTAAAACTAATCAGAACATTTGAGACTTTTACTGTCTCTCAAATTCTAAAAATCTCAATAGTCACTTCTTTAAACTCCCCCCCCCCCCCGCCACCCACGACAAGCTAAAAGCAGCATAGCTTTGAGATTTCCATCTTCTGTTTTCACCTTCTATATAGGAATCAAGTTTCAGTGTGTCAGGATACTGCAATATATTAATCCTTAAATAATCTGTATCATTTAAACAGCAACAAAAATAAACACTGCTTGGCTTTTGGAGTGATTAAAAGGATGTAATTTGCCTCTAAGAATATTTCTAAACAATTTGATCACTGAGCCTCTTCTATAAATAGGGGGACTTACTTTCTGGGAATATGTCACCTTATTTGGAAACAATACATGTTGGAAATGATATACGCTGTAGCTGTGTGCAATAGAGCATGGCATGGGTATCCAAAAAGGAGAGTATAAAGAGTATTTAATAATGGGAAATAACCAACATTAAAACAATTAAAACCCTAAATTATTTAGCATGAATCATTTGACATTATTTATATGATGAGGAATAGATTTAGGGCTCATAGATTAAAAAGATATTTTATAGATCCTCCCTACATATATGTGTATAAATTCTCTACCTGCTGTGTCTAACTTTTGTATGCAGCCAGAGAGCTATTCATTGGCTTGGTGTATACATTAACAACATAATTACTACTAACATCATGAATTATAAATATCAAAACATTTTGTTTTTGATCAGCACTGAGATCAGTCAACATTGATGCTGATGACTTAAATAGTGAAATATTAACTTGAATTTGTAGTTTCTGATTATCTCACTATTTTCTAAGGAAGAAAACTGGAAAGATCACATCAGTAGTCATGATTTCTTTTTTCCTATTCCACAGACTAGAGATTTAGTTTAGCTTAGACTGTTATAAATTTAGTGTGGCTACATGTTTCGTATGTGTAGTTTATGTTCATTAAATAGTTTTGGTATATTAATGTGAAAACATTACAATATATAGCATTCTGTTTAAAGCATAATTTTATATTAAATCTTAAAATGTGAGAGATTAGTTCTACTGGAGAATACCTTTAATGTAAAAATAACTACTAAAGTTTAGCTGCTCTTTAGTTATCTGTAACCCTACTTACTCCTCTAGTTTTTTAAAGTCCATTCTCAAAAAATATGGGGGAATTAACATTAAACAGTGCAACTAGAAATAACTGCTTTTATCTTCAACAAATAAAACAAAACAAAACAAAAAAGAAAACGACTTTGTTGCCCTGCTAAAAGGGATTTTTAATTGGATTAAGTACAGCTCAACATCAGCAGAGATTTAATATTCATGTGATGGCCTAAAGGTGAATGTAGTTTCTATATACAAATCTTTGCAAACCCCACATAATAAAGAGTCCTTTGAGTGCAACTGTTGACCTCTGGCAGAGTAGAAGTTGTGTATGAAATGCATGGCCTCTCAGTTTTTTTCAGTTTAAACCTTCCCCTGGCCTCTTTAGTACTATAGAATGAATTTTCAAGGAATCTTGCTCTTATTACCTAAAGTCTGAGTATAGTAAAGGCTGTTTTTCTCTCCGTTCTTTCATGCAGGTTAGTACACAGAATATGAAGATGGGTGGGCTGCCTCGTACCACTCCACCTACCCAGAAACCGCCCAGCCCACCAATGTCAGGAAAAGGAACGATTGGGTGAGCACAATTACTGTAGACTTAATATTTTTGTAGAGAGTAGATGGGGAAGAGATATTCCTAAACAGCTGAGCACCTAAATTTCTACCAGGGCAAAAATTTTAAACATCTTCCTTATTCTTGCTTCTTGTCCACCATCTAAAGATGGGCTGTGAGGCTTGGAGAAGTTGTACCACCATCCTTTTCATTGACCACATCTTAAATTGTAAGTGATGTGTTGCTCACTGTAGATGATGAAGGTCATTAGAAGTTTTATTCAGGAAGACTTCCTTTGATTTCTTTTGGCTTGTATTATCTGTGGTGGATAGAATTAGTGGTGTTCTGACAGGTTGTACTGTCTATCTGCAGTAGCTAATGTAATATCTAAATTGACATACTGTGTCACAGGTTGGGCATATATGCTGTGAATGGTAAAATGTGCTTTCCAGTGGAGCTATGAACCTGAATTCTACATTTTCTTCATCTGATAGTCCTTATGAATTGTGTCATGAGGAACAGCAGCCCTTCTAGTTATTGCATTGATGTAGTGTATGTTCGTGTTAGAATTCTCTGAAATGCTTCTGGTTCCATGTGCAGGGCCAATTAGACAGGCAGAACTGCAAGGTCTGAATGTGTGGATGAGATGAGGGTGTAGGAAGGAGGGGTTTAGATTTATTAGGAACTGGGGAAACTTGGGAAAGGGGAGCCTACACAGGAAGGATGGGTTCTACCTAAACCAAAATGGAACCAGATTGTTGGTGCTTAAAATTAAAAAGGTCGTAAAGCAGTTTTTAAACTAAGGTCTGGGGGAAAGCCGACAGGTACAGAGGAGCACGTGGTTCGGACATCCCTTAGGGGAGGATCTATAAATGGAGATTCCTGATGTCCTAATAAGAAGGAGAGGATGGAAGATGAAATACTTGTGTGACCTGCGTAGTGTGACCTGATGAGAAACAGTCAAATGAAAAAAAGTCCCATTCAATTACATCATGTGATGGCAGGCAGCTAAAAAGTGACAGGTTTTTAAAGTGCTTATATACCAATGCTAGAAGTCTAAATAATATGGGTGAACTAGAGTGCCTCATATTAAATGAGGATATTGATATAATAGGCATCACAGAAACTTGGTGTAATGAGGATAGTCAATGGGAAGCAGTAATAACAGGCTACAAAATATATTGGAAGGACAGAACAGGTTGTGCTGGTGGGGCAGTGATGCTACATGTGAAAGAAAGTGTAGAATCTAATAAAGTAAAAATCTTAAATTAACCAAACTGTACCATAGAATCTCTATGGATAGTAATTCCATGCTTAAATAATAAGAATATAGCAGTAGGCATATCTTACAGACCACCTGTCCAGGGTGGTGATAGTGACTGTGAAATGCTCAGAGAGATTAGAGAGGCTATTAAAATAAAAAAACTCAATAAGAATGGGGGATTTCAACTATCCCCATAGTGACTGGGTACGTATCACCTTAGGAAGGGATGCAGAGATTAAGTTTCTTGACACCTTAAATGACTGCTTCTTGGAGCAGTTAGTCCTGGAACCCACAAGAGGAGAGGCAATTCTTGGTTTAGTCCTAAATGGAGCACAGGTTCAGGTCGCAAGAGGTGAGTATAGCTGGATCGCTTGGTAATAGTGACCATAATATAATAATATTTAACATCCCTGTGGCGGGGAAAACACCACGGTGACCCAACAGAAAGGGGAACTACACAAAAATTAGGAGGTTAGTTAAACAGAAATTAAAGGGTACAGTGCCAAAGGTAAAATCCCTGCAAACTGCATGGAAACTTTTTAAAGACACCATAATAGAGGCTCAACTTAAATGTACACCCCAAATTAAAAAACATAGAGAACCAAAAAAGAGCCACCGTGACTAAACAACAAAGTAAAAAAAGCAGTGAGAGGCAAAAAGGTATCCTTTAAAAAGTGGAAGTTAAATCCTAACGATGAAAATAGAAAGGCGCATATACTCTGGGAAATGAAATGTAAAAATATAATTAGGAAGGCTAAAAAAGAATTTGAAGAACAGCTAGCCAAAGACTCAAAAAGTAGTACCAATTTTTTTTAAGTACATCTGAAGCAGGAAGCCTGCTAAACAACCAGTGGGGCCACTGAACGATTGATGTGCTAACGGAGCACTCAAGGACGATAAGGCCATTGCGGAGAAACTAAATGAATTCTTTGCATTGGTCTTCATGGTTGAGGATTTGAGGGAGATTCCCAAACCTGAGCCATTCTTTTTTCGGTGACAAATCTGAGGAACTGTCCCAGACTGAGGTGTCATTAGAGGAGGTTTGGAACAAATTGATAAACTAAACAGTAGAAGTCACCAGGATGAGATGGTATTCACCCAACATTTCTGAAAGATTACTAACTGTCATCTGTAACCTATCATTTAAATTAGCTTCTGTACCAAATGACTGGAGGATAGCTAATGTGACGCAAGTTTTTAAAAAGGGCTCCAGAGGAGACCCTGGCAATTACAGGCCTGTAAGCCTGACTTCAGTACAGGGCAAACTGGCTGAAACTATAGGAAAGAACAAAATTGTCAGACACATAGATGAACATAATTTGTTGGGGAATAGTCAACATGTTTTCTGTAAAGGGAAATCATGCCTTATCAATCTACTAGAATTCTTTGAGGGGGTCAGCAGGCATGTGGAAAAAGTGGATTCAGTGGATATAGTGTATTTAGATGTTCAGAAAGCCTTTGACAAGGTCCCTCACCAAAGGCTCCTAAGCAAAGTAAGCAGTCATGGGATAAGAAGGAAGGTTCTCTCCTGGATTGGTAACTTGATAAAAGATAGGAAATAAAGGGTAGGAATAAATGGAGAGAGCTAAATAATGGTGTCCCCCAGGGGTCTGTACTGGGGCCACTCCTATTTAACGTATTCATAACTGATCTGGAAAAATGGGTAAATAATGAGGTGGCAAAATTTGTAGATGACACAAAACTATTCAAGATAGTTAAGTCCCAGGCAGACTGCGAAGAGCTACAAAAGGATCTCTCAAAACTGGGTGACTGGGCAACAAAACGGCAGATGAAATTCAGTGTTGATAAATGCAAAGTAATGCACATTGGAAAACATAATCCCAACTATACATATAAAATGATGGGATCTAAATTAGCTGTTACCACTCAAGAAAGAGATCTTGGAGTCATTGTGGATAGTTCTCTGAAAACATCCACTCAATGTGCAGCAGCAGTCAAAAAAGTGAACAGAATGTTGGGTATCATTAAGAAAGGGATCGATAATAAGACAGAAAATATCATATTTCCTCTGTATAAATTCACAGTACGCCCACATCTTGAATACTGCGTGCAGATGTGGTTGCCCCATCTCAAAAAAGATATATTGGACTTGGAAAATGTTCAGAAAAGGGCAACAAAAATGATTAGGGGAATGGAACAGCTTCCGTATGAAGAGATTTTAATAAGATTGGGACCTTTTTCATCTTGGAAAAGAGACGATTAAGGGGGGATATGATTGAGGTCTATAAAATCATGACTAGTGTGAAGACAGTAAATAAGTGTTATTTACTCCTTCTCATAACACAAGAACTAGGGGCCATCAAATGAAATTAATAGACATCAGATTTAAAACAGAAGGAAGTACTTTTTCACACAACACACAGTCAACCTGTGGAACTTCTTGCCAGAGGATGTTGTGAAGGCCAAGACTCTAACAGGGTTCAAAAAAGAACTAGATAAATTAATGGGTGATAGGTCCATCAATGGCTATAAGCCAGGATGGGCAGAGATGGTGTCCGTACCCTCTGTTTGCCAGAAGCTGAAAATGGGCAACGGGGGATGGATCATTTGATGATTACCTGTTCTGTTCATTCCCTCTGGGGCTCCTGGCATTGGCCACTGTCGGAAGACAGGATACTGGGCTAGATGGACCTTTGGTCTGACCCAGTAGGGCCGTTCTTATGTTCATGTAATGGCTGATTCTGAAACAGAGTTTATTGTGTTAAATTCAAAATAAGATATTTACATAAATGCAAACTACTCTGATCTAGTAGTGGAAAGGCAAACTGACTCCTCAACTGCTCAATTCAGATCAATAAAATATGCAAAACAGAAAATTCCTGCATAGGAAAAGGGGTTTGGGTAATGGAGAGCATAAATCCCATCCTCCACTCCCTGGTCATAAATTGGACATTGCAGACGTGTGGAAAAACCATTTTTTTGAGTCCCTTAGATTTTGCGACACATATAACTATAATTTTACACTGGTAAAAGATCTGTGGCTGCGCTATATTCTGACTAAATTTGCTTCTGTACATATTGCTTTTTTTGTCCAGGCGTCACTCTCCCTATCGCACACTGGAGCCTGTGCGTCCTCCAGTGGTACCAAATGACTATGTACCTAGCCCAACACGTAATATGGCTCCCTCGCAACAGAGCCCTGTTAGAACAGCTTCTGTGAATCAGAGGAATCGCACATACAGGTATTCAGTCTACTCCTGCACAGAATGTGGTTGGCCTAATACAGTAATCTATACAAGATGCACTGCTGTGATTAAAATCAAACCCAGATCCTACTAATAACCTCACTAATACACTACTGACTGAGAAACCCATTGACTCATGGACACAGTTAAAACAATAATATTCTATCTTAAAATTTACTTCACTTTTTCCCCACAATTACACTTTAATTTTGTAAGGTACAGTACTTCATAATTTACTAGTAAAATTGTGTAGTAGAAACAGTCATAATAATATGGAACTTGGCAACATCACTCTATTTAATCTTTACAAAGATTTGGGGAGATTATTTTGTGTGTGCGAATTATGAGGTATGCTTATTGGAGGACTAAAAATTGCTCGTGCTTCATAATCAATGTTTTTTGAAAAATAAAAGATCTTGAGACTTTAGGATGAACAGTGCTAACCAGTTCTGTAAAAATGAAGTAATCACAACTTATAAATGAGTAAACGACTAGCTTTGAACCCAGAGAGATGTTATGATGTATAACAGAAGATACTGTTTCACTGACCACTAGAAGACTTCCTCAGTCCTAGGAATTGTCAGAGGTATAAGATGCCACCTGAGAGCTAAAATGTCTCTCTTAAAATATTAAATTCTTCTTCAAAACCATTTAAGTAGGCTGACAAATAAGCTTTATACCATATCCATTCTAAACACGAGAAAACTTGATTTTATTGACTTCAGCAAATGTTGATAGATTTAACCTTTCTACTCCCAACAATACTTAATGTGGAAGCATATATAATAGAATCTTGCAAATCCACATGCTTTATATAATCTGTACAAAAATGGGCTGTCTCTCTCCACTCAAAGATTTAATAGTATTGCAGTGGTGTCATGTTAGTTAGCTTTTCAAAATGCCATATATACTTGTTAGATTACTAGTGCCAAACGAATGATCATTCTTGATCAAAATTAAATGCTTTTGTGAAAAATGATTTTTGTTATATCAGCTTCAGTTGTTTGTTTCTGCCAGTTATTAGTGTGAAGTAGCAAGTTTCTATTGTTGGGTTTTTATGTATTTTCTCCATGGACCAGATTATTAATGTTTTGGTGGCTTTGGTTTCTTTAGCAGCAGTGGGAGTAGTGGAGGGAGCCACCCAAGTAGTCGGAGCAGCAGTCGAGAGAACAGTGGAAGTGGAAGTGTGGGTGTACCTATTGCTGTCCCCACTCCATCTCCTCCTAGCGTGTATCCAGGTAAATAGGAATCTCACCTTCCTCTCTTTCTCCCCAAGTTCTAATGTTTGAGTTTATTTACTGTTGTGTGTGCAAGACTCTGAATCTCCAAGAGAATTTTTCAAGGCAACTTTTTCAGAACCATACAAACTTTAACATTGTTTTGGTGCTAATAATTAAAATGTGGGTACCTTGATATCCCCTGAGTGTGGAAATGTTTGGTTATGCTGATATTTGCCTGTTTGCCTTTTATGTCTATTGGTTAATCAAAACGGTTGATTCATTTAAACCAGCTGAGACAGGAACTCTTGTCTAGACGTGACTAGATAGGACACAGCACTGTTCCAAGAAAACAGTATCTCTAGCTCCTTTTAGCCAGATGAATGGTCTTTCATTTGCTTTCTGTTCGTGTAGGCATCTAGAAGTTTATTAGAAGCTTAGATTTATTTTTTTTAAAAAGGCAAGAGCACAGTAAAGTAAATCTTCAGTATACTCATGAAAGCAGAGCAGATTGTCATGGAAAAGGCAGTCTGTCAAACATAAACACTTTTGGTTCACAGAAATTAGTGTTTGTACTCTCCTTTCTTTTTCTCATACAGTGTTGAGGATTTTCTGCGTGCTTCTTTCCTTAGTCTTCTCAGTGAAATGAAGGAAAACCATTATTTTAGCATAAATTGTGTTCTGAAGAGTTATTTTTCTGTGCCAAACATTGCTGTGGGAAACTGATGGCTTCCCTCTGCTATATGTTTAATTTTGTACAAAAGCTACCAAGTTGTGTGCTACAGATTGGAGAGTAACTATCAAAGGGGGAAAGCAGTCTTTCTTAAAGTAATGACTTTCATTGAGATGTTCAGAGGTTGGTTTCCACATCTGTAATTGATAGCAGACTTTTTTGACCCAGGTACCCTTATTTGCTGCATATACTGGAATGCTCCTGTAACATAAGCATCATTTTTTTCTCATCCCCTCTTTTTGTGCTAGAACATTTAATGTTTACTGAATATCTAACACTGAATTGTCAGAAGGCTTTTCTAATCCTTGCTAACCTGATCTCCTTATTAACTTTACCTCTTCCTCCTCTTTTCACATAGCCCCTGCTGGCTCAGCTGGCACTTCTCCCCTTCCTGCTACCTCTGCACCTGCTCCTTCCCCCCTTGCTCCTGCTACTGCCCCCTCCGCTGCCCCAGATGCTGCTGCTGCAGGAGCCCAGCCTCTTGCTGATGGCTTCACCTCTCCAACTCCCCCTGCTGTTTCTTCCACTCCCTCAGCAGGTGAGTCTTTGCTCCATTTCATAGACAGGTGAATCAAGTTGTGAACACAATCTGAGGCTTTTCAGAGATCCTTGGGAGTCATCAATCTTTATGGCTTTTTCTGGTTTATTTTTTTTGGATATGAGTTTTGTCGGAAAACACCTGTTCTTCCAGGAGATTCAGAGTATTAGTCCTATAAACAACCACTATGTTGTATGTTTGTGGCAGTGTGGATAATGTGAGCTCTCAGAGAAGCGTATGTAGGATAAAGGCAGAAATTCTTTTGACATCAAGCAGTTGTTTTCCTTCTAATATTGGATTTAAAATGGTGCCTCTAATGAAGTGTGTGATGTGTATGGTTTTCTGTGACCTGACTCCCGTGATTAGGGCCCTACTAAATTCACGGCCATGAAAAACGTGTCATGGACCATGAAATCTGGTCTCCCCCCTGTGAAATCTGGTCTTTTGTGTGCTTTTACCCTATATCTAACCAGATTTCATGGGGAAGACCAGTGTTTCTCAAATTGAGGGTCCTGATCCAAGAGGGCATTGCAACAGGGTTATTTTAGGGGTCACAGTATTGCCACCCTTACTTCTGCGCTGTCTTCAGAGCTGGGTGGCCGCAGAGTGGGAGCTGTTGGCTGGGCACCCAGCTCTGAAGGCAGCGCCCTGCCAGCAGCAGCAGCGCAGAAGTAAGGATGGTAATACCATACCAGGCCATCCTTACTTGTGTGCTGCTGCTGGCTGCGGCTCTGCCTTCAGAGCTGGGAACCCAGTTAGCAGCTGCTGCTCTCCAGCAGAAGTGCAGAAGTGAGGGTAGCAAGCTGAAACCCCCACTACAAAACCTTGTGACACTCCCCCCCCACAACTCCTTTTTGGGTCAGGATCCCTACAATTACAACACCATGAAAATTTTGTTTTAAATAGCTGAAATCATGAAATTTATGATTTTTAAAATCCTATGACCATGAAATTGACCAAAATGGATCGTGAGTTTGGTAGGGCCCTAACCATGAGGTGTATTGGGCCAACATCTCTCCTTTCCATTAGTTGTTGCAAAAGAGACATACATTTTTGTTTCACTACTAGGGAAATGGAAGTTTTAGTACACAAATTGAGTCGTTTTCTGCCAAAAGACTTTGTTCAATAGGTGATATATACTGCGTGTACTCAAGCTTGCTTTCTTAACGTTTATAAAGCCTCTCTGCATTTTTATTTCTTTAATTGCTGAAGTTGCAACATGTTTACTAAATATAATGTAAGACTAGTATGTATTGCCTTTTGTTTGATTGATTTGGATGTAGTATTGTTATGTAAAGATCTGTTTTATATATCAAAAATGGCTTACATGTTTTTGAAGTAACTGATTGTAATGGGTTCTGCCTCTGATCACAACGCTGTATTAGTTCGGATGTTTCATAACTGTGGTCTACATTCAGGCTTATTTAGAAATTTTGTAACATGCGAGAAAATATTCTTTAAGTAGTGTTTAGTTAAAGGGTTAAATTAAGCATGTATCATTATTTCCTAATCTCATATATAAGAATTCTTATAACAACTGTAGAGGCACCTGAGCTGTGATGAATCTCAGTGGCAACAAATCGTCATAATGTCTGAAGTATTTGTGCAGTTAGAAGATGGATTGATTTTCAGTTTTGATGCACTGGTTTATGAAAAATGTTACAGGTCTCTAGGTCTTAAACTGCACTACTTGTGGATTTTTGATAAAACAATCAGAATTAAATAGAATTGAAAAACTCAAGTCCTTTAATAAAAATTCAGATTATCTGATTTTTAAAAAATAATTTACTATCTTCCCTTTGTTAAGAAATAAAGTAAGAGTTGCCCACTTTCTCCTTATATTAGCCTAGTGTTCAGATGACTTCCCTGAAATAGGATGCATGAGGATAATAATTTTGTTTTGAGAATGAAGAAAGTCACTGTTTTTACCTTCTAGGGAAAAAAAGGCCAATAGAAAAGCCACTAATTTTATTAAACAAAACCTGTTCTATGTGATTGACTTTGAGCATATTTATTCCTTAAATACAAAAAGTACACTGTTATAAATTCTGTAAGTAAAACAAGAATCCAGTAATTCTCAGTCTACTTTACATCTTTTGTATTTTCCCGTGGATACAGATAACAGAGTTAGTGTTGAAAAAGTAACATGTTATGATATTTTTGCCAATCCAGATATGCTAAAAAAACCCCACCGCGGCTGATGTCAAGCTGGCTAGACAGGAATGCAGATTCTTAATGGATAAAATTCAGGCCTCCTGTCTTCCATTGACTTTACCTACTAGCACAGAGGTGGGCAAACTACGGCCCGCGGGCCACTTACGGCCCACGGGACTGTCCTGCCCAGCCCCTGAGCTACCGGCCGGGGAGGCTACCCCCAGCCCCTCCCCTGCTGTTCCTCCTCCCCTGCAGCCTCCGTGCGCTGTGCCACCAGCCCTCTGGCCCACCGCTCCTGCCGGGGAGTGTGGCGGCGTGGCTGTGAGCTCCTGCTGCTCTGAGCGGCGTGGTAAGGGGGCGGGGAGAGGTTGGATAAGGGGCAGGGTGTCCCGGGGGACAATCGGGACAGGGAGCAGGGGACGGTTGGATGGGGTGGAGGTTGGGGGCGGGGGAGCGGTCAGGGGACAGGGAGCAGGGGGTTGGATGGGGGGTGGGGTGTGGATAGGGATTGGGGCATTCAGGGGACAGGTAGCAGGGGGGGGTTGAATATGGGGTGGGGATCCCAGGGGGCATTCAGGGGTGGTGGTGTGGATAGGGGTCGTGGCAGTCAGAGGACAGGGAGCAGGGGGGCAGTTGGATAGGTGTGGGAGTCCCGGGGGCCTGTCAGGGGGTGGTTGGATGGGGCAGAGAATTGTGCGGGGGGGTCAGGGGATAGGTCAGGGGATGGGGAGCAGAAGGGTTGGAAAGGGGGTGGAGTCCCAGGGGCGGTTAGGGCCAGGAGTGTGGATAGGGATTGGGGCAGTCAGGGGACAGGGAGCAGTGGGGTTGGATAGGGGGTAGGGTCTCGGGGGCGGGGGTGTGGATAGAGGTCAGGGCAGTCAGGGAGCAGAGGGGGTTGGATAGGGGGTGGGGTCCTGGAGGATGGTTAGGGGCAGGGATCCCAGGAGGGGGCTGTCAGGGGGACAAGGGGGGTTGGATAGGTCAGGGGTTCTGAGGGGGGCAGTCCGGGGGCAGGAAGTGGGAGGGGGTGGATGGGGGCAGGGGCCAGGCTGTTTGGGGAGGCACAGCCTTCCCTACCCGGCCCTCCATACAGTTTCACAACCCGATGTGGCCCTTGGGCCAAAAGGTTTGCCCACCCCTGCACTAGCAGCATCCCTCTCCACCAACCAGTGACTCCGCCCATTCTCCTCCTCCCCTAGGCTTCTGGATAGTTCTGGAACCTTCTTACTGTTTCCTAATAGGCATAACGAGAACCTTTGTGATCTCATCACTTCCCTGAGCTTAAAGCTTTCATTCTCAGTCTGAAATTTCCCCCCAACGTTTCTAATACATTAAAAAAAGCTTTAAGCAAAGGCTTCATCAGTCAAAGTGACAGATTGAAAAAAAGGGAGAATGTCAGTGAGGAGGACAGAAATTCACTGGGTTGAGGTCTTTGGCGGGGGGTGTGGGTGGGGCAGGGATTTTGGAGGTTTTTACAACCATGAGTTTCACCTGTAATGTTGTGGAGGAGGAACCATGTAAACTGAAAACTGTCTAGTTTACCTTTGTGTCAATAGCATGCTTCAGAGCTTTAATTAGATGTAAATACATGGTAGCTTAACATCGTGGTTTATGACTGGTTCAAGTATGATGACAATGAGATTCAAGTCAAATTACTAGTCTTCTAGTTGTGACTTCTGGGGTGTAGTTTAAGGTAAGCACACATTATTTACCAGATGTCTGAATCAGTTTGATATAGAAATTGTGTGTTGCAATGTTAACATTGGCTGGAATAAAGTGGAGGTATTGAAGGGATTGAGTCAATTAAAATTTTTCTAATACATTGGAACATTGTGCTGGATTCCCTTTCCTCTTCCCGAGCTGTTTGTTCTTTTCCATTCTCCAAAAATGATCCTCCACACATTTCCTGAGAGCTGTGGCTGTGGCCTTTAGTCATAGAATATAACACATTTGTAATCCCTAGAGATGACTTCCAATTGAATTAGCGGGTACCTTGTGAGTGATTTGAACACTTGGCTAGCTAACAATGAAATGAAGCATCTCTGCCTGATTTGTGAATGAAACTCTAGTTCAATTTGAAAAAGACCTTCATTCCTGAATTTACATTTATTATGAAGCATCATATAATATTACTAACTGGAAACAGTGTCCTCCAGTTTTAACGTTTTAAAGCTAAAAGTTCCTCATTTTTGTATTTGCTTTTGCTGGTGGTGCTAAGTATAGCAGTTGAGTAAGAGTTATTTTTCCTTGTGTCAGTATTATCTGACATTCAGAGTTCAGCTGATCTGGCAACTGAACAAAATGCTCTTAAGATGCAGACTTACTGTTCCCTCCCCCCCTCCCAAATTCAATCCTTGGAGTAAGTCTTGAATATAGGCATAAAAAAGCCAGACTTCAATCTTCTCTCTGCTAATGCCTCTTTCTTTCTAACCCAGGTCACCCAGTTCAGTTCTACAGCATGAACAGACCTGCCTCCCGGCACATCCCCCCAACAATAGGGGGCTCTTTACCATACAGGCGCCCTCCTTCCATCACTTCACAAACGAGCCTTCAGAACCAGATGAATGGAGGGCCTTTTTATAGCCAGAACCCAGGTAAGAGGGTTACTTCAGTATATCCAATCCAAAACACCAGTGTGTTCATAACTTCAGAGTTGTGAAGTCTCTTTGATACTGCACTGTTTCCACAGTAGATTTTGTGTGCTGCTTTAGGTGATTTCTAATACAGTATTGGTAGCCCTGGTAAGGCTATTGTCCACATATAAGGTGTTCAGTTCCCATTAATGCAAACAGCCTAGAATAGTTTATTTTTAATTGAAGCGAGTATAAAATAAGTGTCTGACTCGACAAAACAGTGTGGGGAGGCACTACACACAATCCCCTTTACACGGCTCATCCGGTGGATCTCATTCTTGGTCTGCAGTACCCCTGTTGTTCCAATACTGGTTGAGGATTGAGTGTTTGGTCTTTCATGAACTATTCGAATCCTGGTTCCCAATTACTTCAGCCTGGAGACTTGTATGTTTCTCTCCTGAATAATGGTCAGTCTAGGAGGCAGGGCTTTCCTCTTGGAGTGTGTTTTATCAGGCATCTAGGGTCAGGATGCCATTGGTGCTAGACATGGCAGGTAGGAGGAGTTCTGCGACAGGAGTCAAGCTTCATATATGCTGGTGTTAGTCTAACTGGTGACCCTTCTCTAAAAGTAGGTGGTTTAATTCTTATCTGCTCAATTTTGAGACTTAACAAGAAGTGACATGTCCTGTATCTGAGTAGGAAAGTGCTGACCATTCATATAACCAGACCTCTTGCCCACATTTCTGATTAGAGAGGAAGGTGCTGTAACAATAATGGAGATGGGAAGATGTTTGGCTTAAGAACAGATTTTCCTTTATACAGAAGATGCAGAGAGATTCAGTAGGAATGTTTGAAGATTATTGATTTTCAAATTTCTTATACTTAAGCTAGATACGTGCAAGTGGTGCAGTGATGCTATTCTACAGTTTTAAATTGTACACGTAACTTGGAATTATGGTCAGATTCCAGCATCTGGCCTCGGGGATTTGATCAAACTCAAACATATCATTTTATCTCCAGTTGCTAGCTAGCCTCCAAGAGGACGAGATGGTGGGTGGGGGAGTGAAAACGCATGACTTAATTATACTAGCTACTTGAGTTATAGTATTTGTAATGTACATTTATAGGCATGTTGAAAGGTGAAAAAAGATAGAGGGAGAAGGTAAA
Source organism: Eretmochelys imbricata (assembly GCF_965152235.1). Classification (NCBI taxonomy): domain Eukaryota; kingdom Metazoa; phylum Chordata; order Testudines; family Cheloniidae; genus Eretmochelys; species Eretmochelys imbricata. The sequence goes on from NC_135582.1 coordinate 61,007,807, forward strand.
GGAAATAGTGTCAGATACAACTAAAAAGAAATGCTGTCTGAAGTAAAGAGGATTTTCAGTATATCCAGAGTGTTCTTGACCACTGTTCTGTATTTCTGTTTTTAATGAAACCTCCTTTGGAAGTTACCACTACTATATTGTAAAAGATGCCAGATATTCTGTAAATAAGTTATGTAACCATAATTCAGTCTGCTTACCCGAGAAGAAAGTAATTATTAAAAGGATTATTCACTTGAACTATAAATCACAAAGAAAATACTTCCATGGCAGGGACACTTGGCACAGCATAAATAAGGAGCTGCAGGAGAAGACGTTTTCTAAATCAATGTCCAGGCAGAATGTGGAATCTTAGTTGTATTCAGGGGGGTATTAAGGCAGGATCTATGTATCTGGACTCCCAGGAAGGGAAGGGGCGCCTTTGGACTCGCCAAGTTAGAATCCATGAGTGGGGCATATGACAAGTGGTGGCTGTGGTTTCCCTTTGTAGAAGGAGGAAGCATTGGCAAGATGGGGGACCATAGCTGCTGCTTAGCCCTACTGTAGGGTGGGAGAAAGAACAGATCTTAAAGTTTGGGGAGACCAGTGGAGGGAGGAGAAGGAGGAGAGGATTTTTGGGGTGGGGAAGTGAAGGAAAGGCCTTTGGAGATTATCAGGATAGAAGAAACGGGGATGTCAGAGCAGGTTCATCCCATTTCATGTGTGGCATTTTTTTTTCAAGGAAGCCAGTACTGTTTTTTTTTCTCTCACATTGTGTGGATTTTGTGCAGGGGATATTGATGCATTCCCCCCCCCACCCCCAGTGTATTTTTTATGTGCTTTCGGCATAAATTTTTTTCTGGATAGCACTACTAAGGCTGTTTAACTTTTATGCTGCAGTGGTGAGGCTGTTTTTGGAAGGCTGTGGGGATGTAAGCATGTCTGTGTTTTATATAAATATGTCTAAAACTGGGTTCTGAAGAGCTACTACCAATTGCAAATTACTGACTGAGGATAAAGAGGATTTATGACTCTCCTTCATTGTGGGAAAGAAGGAGAATTGAGTAAAAGATGGCACCTGCATACAATCACTTCACTCATCACAGAAATGCAACTGCTTCTGGGATGCAACACGAATGCTTAGTAATACTCAGTAATATTGCCCAGCAGTTATATTTAGTGAAGTATACCGTGTCCAAATGCAACTAAAGGGGGGAATTCAGATAGAACAAAATTACCTGAGTTAGAGAATGTACAGAACGCTGGTATTAACATCCCTAGTCTTTTCATAGATTCCAAGGTCAGACAGGATCAGTGTGATTGTCACAGTTCAGGGAAACTGCACCTGTATTCCCCCTCTGTGTCCAGTGAGGGCACCCACTCTAGACGCCAGGCTCCTCAGAAGAATCTATATGCCTGCCGATAAGCCTACCAGAGAACACCCCAACTCCGGCAAGGAATCTGGCAGTTGATGAGTTCTTCAGACATCACAAAGGGATTTTTTTCTGTGGGCACAAGTTCAAAATAGCTGTTAGCTCAGAACAAGCCCCCAGTCCCCCATGTATCTCTGAGTCACTCCTTTGTACAGTTTGGGTCTTTGATCTGCAGAGACCCTGAATAAGTAATCAGCCAGATAATGGTTCCGTCCTCAGGGCGAAGTTTCAGAAGGTTGGATCTTTGCATAACCAGAGGTGGTGAGAACTCCACTTAACTTTGTTTGTCTGGTGCATTGTTGAAAATAGTCCTCTGAAGCACATAACACTTCCCAAGGTATACACTAACCACATCTTCCCCTATAGAAGTGACATACAATCCCACAATAATACATACACTTTGCATTTTTAATACAGCAAACTCCTAAAATACTTAAACTTCATTGAATTAATTTTAATTTAATTCAGTAAGGTTTGTCCCGGATATAGCAGGAAATTGCCACATTTATCACAGTTTTCAGAGTAGCAGCCGTGTTAGTCTGTATCCGCAAAAAGAAAAGGAGTACACCTTAGAGACTAACAAATTTATTTGAGCATAAGCTTTCGTGAGCTACAGCTCATTTCATCGGATGCATCCGATGAAGTGAGCTGTAGCTCACGAAAGCTTATGCTCATATAAATTTGTTAGTCTGTAAGGTGCCACAAGGATCTATCAATGATCATCTAGTCTGATATCCTGTATAACACAGGCCATAGAACTTCCCCACAATAATTCCTGGAGCATATCTTTTTAGAAAAACCTCTAATCTTGATTTTAAAAATGGTTAGTGATGGAGGATCCACTGTGATCTGGGTAAATTGTTCCAGTGATTAATTACCCTCACTGAAAAATGTACACCTTATTTTCAGCCTGAATTTTTCTAGCTTCACGCCATTAGATCATGTTGTACCTTTCTCTGCTAGAGTGAGGAGTCCGCTATTAAATATTTGTTCCCCATTTGGTACTTTGACTCTAATCAAGTCACCCCTTAGATGAGATGAGCTCTTTGAGTCTGTCACTATAAGGCAGAAAGAAAAGGAGTACTTGTGGTACCTTAGAGACTAACAAATTTATTTGAGCATAAGCTTTCGTGAGCTACAGCTCACTTCATCAGATGCATTTGTTAGTCTTTTTCTTTTTGTGGATACAGACTAACACGGCTGCTACTCTGAAACCTGTCACTATAAGGCAGGTTTTCTAATCCATTAATCATTCTCATGGCTCATCCCTGAACCCATTGCAAGATTCTTCTTGAATTGTGATCGCGAGAACAGAGGACAGTATTCCAACAGTGGTCGCACCAGATCCATAGTAAATTAACCTCTCTACTCCTACTCGTGATACCCCTGTTTATGCATCCCAGAATCACATTAGCCCTTTTGGTCACAGCATCGTATTGGGAGCTTATGTTCAGCTGATTATCCACTTTGACCCCCAAATCTTTTTCAGAGTTATTTCTTCCTAGGAGAGAGCCCCCCATCCTGTAAGTATGGCCTACTTTGTTCCTAGATGTGTACATTTACATTTAACTGTACTAAAATGCATATTGTTTGCTTGCATCCAGTTTACCACACAATCCAGATTGTTCTGTATTAATTGCCTGTCCTCTTCAATATTTTAACTCCTCTCTCCCCAGTTTGCGTGTCATCTGCAAACTTTATCAGTGATGATTTTATGTTTTCTTCCAGGTAACTGATTAAAAAAGTTTAGTGTAGGGTCAAAAACAGATTCCTGTAGGACCCCAATAGAAACAGGCCTGCTCAATGATTATTGCCCATTTACAATTACATTTTGAGACCTATCAGTTAGCCAAGCTTTTAATCCATTTAATATGTGCCCTGTTAATTTTATATTCATTCTAGTTTTTAATAAAAATAGTCATGGGTACCAAGTCAAACATCTTACCAAAGGGTACGTGTATTACATCAACACTATTGTCTTTATCAATCAAAAACTTGTAATCTCATTAAAAACATTGTTAGTTTGGTAGGATCTGTTTTTCATAAACTCATGGTGTTTGGCATTAAGTGATTGCTTTCCTTTAAGTCTTTATTAGTTGAGTCCCTTATCAGTGACTCCATTATCTTGCCTTGAATCGATATCAGACCGACAGACCTATAATTACCTAGGTCATCCCATTTACCCTTTTAAAATACTGGCATAACGTTAGCTTTCTTTCAGTCTTCTGGAACTAGCCCAGTGTTCCAAGGCTTATTGAAAATCAGCATTTAATGGTTTAGCACGCTCCTTGGCCAGCTCTCTTAAAACTCTTGGATGCAAGTTATCTGGGTGTGCTGATTTAAAAATATGTAACTTTAGTAGTTGCTGTTTAACATTCTTCTGAGATACTAGTGGAATGAACAGTGTTGTTATGATTAGACTACATCATCTGATTTTTTTCAAATAAAGAAAAGAAAGATTTATTGAAAATTTGGCTGCCTTTTGTGAAGTATGATTGATGATTCTATCATTTTTATGTGGTAGTGGACTAATACCATTGTTAGGATACTTTTTGTTCCTAATATACTTAAAACACCTACTCCTTATTGGTCACAGATTTCTCCTTGTGTCCCTTTGGTTCCCTTATCAAATTTATACAACTCCTAGCTTCTGATCCATATTTGTTACTATCAACTTTCTTCTGTTGTTCTCTCTCTCTATTTTTATAGCTGCCTTCGCTTCTCCCCTAAACCAGGTCGGTTTTTTCACCAATATGGTCATCTTTCTTGATCGTGGCTTTTTGGGCATCTACTAAAGTGTTCTTAAATGTCTCCCAGTTAGTATTCACATTTTTTTCTGATTAAATTCTTCCTCCTGGCTGATTTGGCTCATGATTGTTTTCAGCTTTCTGGCTCTTCTTAAAGGACCAAGTATATATTTTCCTGATTTAGAGTTTATTCTTTTCGGACATTATAAATGTGATCAAGTCATGATAACTTGTACCTAAGGTATCATTAAAGAGTTGCTGATCACAGAAACAAAAATTGTCTATCAAGACTAATCTTATGAAGTACAACAGGATCTCTACTGATCACAAATAGCCAAGGCCTCTGTTTGATATCTCCACTAAAAGATATTGTCTGATGATCCATAGCAACCCTTTCAAAATATTAACTAACCCATTTTAAATACTAGTTGCAAAAAAAAAAAAAAAAAAAAGTGTAGACATTCTACATTAGAGTAATGCCAAGTTTCTTTACAAAATAAAATGAAAAATTCTCTTAATACCATCCTACTTTTAAAACACCACTGTTTTGCACAGGTCATACATATACTCAGATATTTAGCCCTTTATTTTAATGAGAACTCTGTACTTACTTTTTAAAGGAAGTTAATGAGGGTGATTGAGAAATAATCTTAAATAATTAAATATATTTTTCCTCTGCCTTCAAACAAAACCATTTAAATTGTTCTCCCCCACCCCCTCTCAAATTTATAATTCCTGGACAGTTAATTCTCTTGAGGGAATTTTAAAGTGAGGCTCTAGACCCCTGAAAATAAAAGTTTATAAGAGAAGTACTGAAAGTTCCTTCATCTTCCAAGTGTGTGCAGTTTCTCAAGGGTTTTCTCTCTCTTATTCACACCTAACACAAGTGAATTGCATGTTTCCTGAGGTCATTTGGGGTGTATCTAGATAAATCCCTTCTGGAGCTTGGGGTGAAGGTGAAACTGGGGGTGGGATGGGGGAGGAGCTGGGGCTAGAGGCATGGCTGGCCTGGGTACAGAGAGGGAATGAGGGCGGAGCCAGGCTTGGGGCTATGTGTGGCTGGGTGGCAGTCCCTTCCTGCCCCCCATCTGGGCTGCCGCAGGCCCCACTGTTCCCCTCCCTCATTCCTCCGTGCCCCTCTAGGGGGGGGTGCGGCCCACAGTTTGGGGATCATTGCGTTAGAGAGACAGACTGGGTGTAGTAATGTGTTTTGTTGGACCAACTTCGGTTGGTCAAAGAGAGAAGCTTTCAAGCTTATGTAGAGATCTTCAGCTCTCTAAGCTTGAAAGCTTGTCTTTCACCAAGAAAACTTGGTCCTCACATACTTTGTCACTCTAATATCCTCAGACCAGCATGGTTACGTGAACACTGTCAACAAATCAATATTATGTTGTTGATCAAAAAGGAAAAGCTCTCTTGTATTTTGTTAGAGCTGTTCATAAAGTTTTATATTCTACTCCAATAAAAATAGAGTTTAAGAGAAGAAAGTATCTTCATGGTAGTTCGATGAAACAAGTTCTTAAACTGAGTTTTTGGTGTTATGATAAGGAGCTGGTGTGGGAATTTTCAGATAGAGAGAACTAAAACTTGCTGCAAGTGATATTTATATTTCTTAAAGCTCTTTCTTTTGGATGTCATCCTTTTTGTCACACCTCCTTTGGCAGCTTGCTGTAGTGCCCTAATGATGGATATGCCTACTTTCCTGTTTGTCGCGGTTTTATTTCTAATTTATTTGTCTTTTTTTACTCCTTTGCTGCAGTATCCCTTGCTCCTCCTCCTCCTTCCATCCTACAGGTAACTCCACAGTTACCACTGATGGGATTTGTGGCCAGAGTTCAAGAAAATAGTAAGTTTGCTTCTTCCTTGTGCTATGATAGGGCATTGGGTATGGCCTTTGTTTCATGTGTGGAAAAACCTTAGCTGTACGTAGCTTGAATTCTGCTTTTTAATATTTTTCTTTGGTGAATTTCAAATAAAACAGGAAAAAAACAAACAAGATGAAAAATATTTGTCAAGGGAATCTGATCCTTTCGCCTCCCCATCTTAGTGTTCCTAAATTCTAGCGGTAGGTCCCCATGAAACTAGCTAGGAAGCTCTTGACTAGAGACCACTACTTTTAATCTGCTACCGTAGTTCTAGAGGGTGTTTCATGCTGATCTTGCTGCTTATTTTTAGTTTCAGATACTCCCCCTCCTCCTCCACCTGTAGATGAGCCAGTCTTTGATGAGTCCCCGCCTCCACCCCCACCCCCAGAAGATTATGAAGAGGAGGAGGCAGCTGTGGTGGAGTACAGTGATCCTTATGCTGAAGAGGACCCTCCATGGGCACCAAGGACCTATTTAGAAAAGGGTAGGGTTAAAGAGAGAGAGATGGTGGTATCGTCAGGTCTACAGTCTTTTGCTAAAACCCCTAACTTCAGAATTTACCTTTGTTAAATGAGAATCTTTCAATAGGTCTGTTGGTTGCTTTGGATAATTAAGCTTTTATATCATTAATCTGCAATTCCTAAAGAAGTCACTTTGTCACCTTTCCGTCAGTCCATATAGTTTGTGATTCTAGAGATTTGCTCTGGGTGCAGAATTGATCCCTTCAGTTGAATCACAATGGTTTTTTTTATTCAAACGAATTCTCTAGGATGCCACCGTGTGTCTAGTAATATGAGTTGTTGCTATGTAGGACAGGTTTCTTGCACATTGCTTCATTAACACAATACTGGATATTAAGAGTATGCTACTGTGTGGTATCCCATCTGATTTCTCCCCTCTTCCCATTGTACTGGAGATGGTGCCTATAAAGTACATTCTGCAAGGTTACCAGGAACATAGGACAGGGAATGGACTTCCTGGGCCATTAAGTCCAGTCCCCTGCTTTCATGGGCAACCCGTCATATAATCCTGTTCATAAATTTATCAACCTCATTCTTAAAACTAGGTTTAGGTTGCCCATCCCCACTACTCCCATTGGAAGGCTTTTCCAGAGAGTCACTTCACATAGTTAGAAACCTTCTTCTAATTTGCAGCCTGAATTTATTCATGGCCAATTATATTTATTTGTTTTTGTTACCAACATAGTCCTCTAGCTTAAATAGCTTTTCTTCCTCATTCCTGCCACTTGATGTGTTTGTGCTTGAGTCACAGTAATGATGCTATACTTAAGACTGCAGTTGGCTTTCTATTATAACTCCAGTTTTAATCTCTCCTTGATCTCTTAAAAAAAGAGACCTGTCTGAAATTTTGCATGTTACTTTGACAGAGACATGTTTAGGAAAAGTTTCAGTTTTAAGCAAAATATGTTTGAGAAGTGAGACTTTGGAAGGCAAGTACCAGGCAAGCTCCTTGTGCCCCATAGCTGGCATTAGCCTTATACCCAGACTTAGAAGTCTGTCCAGATCAAGACCTTTCAAGCTATGCTGGCTTTGTCAGAGAGGTCACCTTCCTTGAGGTAGTTTCTGTATTTTCCCTCAAGCAGTATGCAACCCCCACTCTCCTCAGGACTGCTGGATTTCGTGAACCTTTAGAAAGCAGTGCCCCTCTCTCAGCAACAGATGTTCAGACATGAGGTTATAAAAGGGCTGCCTAGTGCCAGCCACACCAGTTCATTCCATTCTGTGGTTAGCTGTGTGTGTAGGAACTTTCTCTTGATGGCTGCAGGGATTTATGGGGATTTTATCCAAATCTCCCCTAAGGGTGGTTAGATGGTAGTAAAGTTAGTAAGTGTTAGACAGCTTGTGGCAGTTGCACACTTGGTTTTTGTCTGCACCATGGACATTGGTATTGGCTGGCCAGACCTCCAGAGACAAGGGCAGATTTTAGTAGTCTATGCACATTCTACTTGTTGGCTTTGTCTGCAGGATCCAGCTAAGTGTGAAAAAGCTTAGCTCTTTCCTCTCCGACACTTCTGGCAAGATATCTGTTCCCACGGTTCCTCGTGAAGTGTGTGGCACTGCTGTGGTGACAGCACTGACCTGGCCTTACATTGGAATGTCCACGTTAAGTGATTTTGGCATGCTGATGACACACATCAGAAAGGCAATGGTGACTTTCAAAAGCTTATCTCTCTGCCAAACTTAAATGGGAATTCATGGGGCAAAAAAGAGGCCATTCCCTGCCCCCAGTGTTTTGTCCTTGCCAGAGTTTGAAGGCCTCCTGAAAGCGATGAAGTTAGAGCTGCTCACAAAAATAGTTTTAAGAATCTCAGAACGAAAAGTGAGTGTGTGCGCGTGTGTGTGTAAAGCTTAAATTCCATCTTGACCGGGTACCTTTTTGGGGAATTAGTTACACTAAATTTCTTTCACAGGCTAAAAACATGGTTAATATAGAGTAGGGTAATGTCACCACAGTGCACAGAAAAATGAAAATTTCTGTGTTACTGCCACTGAAAACTTTTTGTTGAGAAATCCTGGTTCCAGTTGCGAAGCAGGGCAGTGTGCCTATAAATAAATAAAGAATGATATAAAATGTAGCACAGCAAGACTTTCCAGCTGTGGGTAGTGAATGTTCGACACTCCAACATTCACGCTTAGGGTTGCCAACTTTCTACTCGCACAAAACGGAACACCCTGTCCCCGCCCCCTACCCCACTCCTCTGAGGTCCAACCGCTGCCCTGCCCCTTCTCAGAGGCCTCACCTACCCCCCCCCCCCCCGCTCATTTCATCCCAATTTCACTCACTCATTTTTACTGGGCTGGGGCAGGGGGTTGGGGTGCGAGGTGTGTGTGTGAGGGCTGTGGCTGGGGGTGCAGGCTCTTGGGTGGGGATGGGTGATGGGGATGATGAGTTTAGGGTGCAGGAAGGTGCTGTGGGCTGGGACTGAGGGGTTCGAAGTGCAGGAGGGGGATCAGGGCTGAGGCAGGGGGTTGGGGTGCAGGAGGGGCTCAGGGGTACAGGCTCCGGCCAGCACTTACCTCAAACCGCTCCCGGAAGCAGCAGCATGTCCTCTCTCCGGTTCCTATGCAGAGGTACGGCCAGGCAGCTCTGCATGCTGCTCTGTCTGCAGGCTCTGACCCCACAGCTCCCATTGGTCGCGGTTCCTGGCCAATGGGAGCTGCAGATCTGATGCTTGCAGCAGGGGGCAGCGCACTGAGCCCCCTGGCTTTCTCCGATGCATTGGAGCCAGTGGGGGGACATGCTGCTGCTTCTGGGAGCCACGCAGAGCCACGGCAGGCAGGGAGCCTGCCTTGTTGCGCTGTGCTGCTGACAGGACTTTTAATGGCCTGGTCAGCAATGCTCACTGGAGCTCCCAGAGTCTCTTTTTGACCTGGAGTTCTGGTCAAAAACCGGACGCCTGGCAACCCTTGTCACGCTGCACCAAGAGAGAAAATTCATCCATGCAAGAAAAGTACTTTATTTTTATTTATTTAAAAAAAAAATTGAAAGTAGCTGGGGAAGAAATGAAGATTGTGAAGAAGCAACCTCTGCCAGTCCCAGCAGACTCCAAAACTGCTGTCTCTTTTCCTATCTAACTGCCATAAGTGTGTGGTTCACGAAACACCCAGACTTCACCGGCAGGCTGAAACAACTTGTCAGACAAAATGTCTGACTTGCAGGATATTTGCATGCATTGCTACACTTAGTGACCTTTCCATGGATCTGATTGACATCGTTCTATCGATGCACACAGACTCTTTTGTTTGATAAACATTGCTTCAGCTTATTTGTGTCAAGGAGGCTTATTTCCATGAGGGAGGGCAGGAAAAAAAGCCACTGACACAAAGCATGACTGTCACAGTGGAGTGTCTGGAATGGGCATGCCGATTACTGACCTTGGTGCACCTGACACGGAGTGATCAGCTTTTTCTGGGAGGTTAAATCTCTCCATTGCACTTCCTTCTGTGAGAATAGGTGGCATGTTTTCTTCAGACTAGGACCAGGACAGGTCACTTCTGTAAATCTTTACCCTTGTTGATCAGATTAATTGTTCACAAACATTTGCTTCTTGCTTTGTACCCTGGGTAGTATTGAGGGCACTCAGCATTCGCTCTGTTTTTGTTGCTTGCGGACACTGCTTATTCTGCGAGGCATTTTCTGTTGGGTGAAGCTTACTGCACTGTTAGCGTGTTCATAAGAAACAGTAAGTCCCAAATATTTAATGAGGAGAACTTTCCACATGTGAGACTTCTCACTCTTTTGGCTGTTGTTGTATTTCCTAACTCCAAATACACTTGTAGAGAGCAATCTTCACTCAAGTTCTGGTAGCCTTGTCACCTGGACCTCAGGAAAACTTTGCTGGTCTTTAATCGAATAAAGGAGAATGCCACTGTTTGTTGTGTTACTAATGCAGGGTTTTAAAGAAGTGTGACATAGTTGCTAGTTAGAGAAGGACGTAAGGTTCAAAGCTGGTGGGCCAGCTGATGTTGAAGTGCAGTTTATGGACACAAACTGCTGTGCATTATATCTGCTTAGTCTTTGAGCAAAGACTGTTTTGTTTTTTTTACCTCTGATTACTCCCGTTAGCTGTTGTGGCTGTTCAGTACTATGGGAAAGTGAACTAGATTCTGTTCTGCCTCAGCAGAATTAATTGCATTCCGGTTGGAGGGCAAATATTTGCCTTCAGTTCCATTTGGGCAACCCCATTGTGTTCAGCCTGGTTGGCCAGGTTTAACTGGAGGCACTCACTGAATCTTTTTGCGATGGATAAACCCAAATAACTTTCATATCTCAGGATGAATTTGCAGTGCCAACTCTTAGGGGGGGAAAAACGTCTTATGTATGAATTGAGCAAATTTCGATCGGAAAGTCAGAACCCTAATGAACATGACTCCCCATGAAGCCATTTTAGTCATTTTATTTTGGGAAATTTGGGCATGAAGTAGTTAAATATTTTAGAAGGTGAACGGTTCTTGGATGAAGGACTGATATCCTCAGATTAAAGGAACCATGTAGGTACGACTAGACCAGGGGTCGGCAACCTATGGCACGCGAGCTGATTTTTAATGGCACACTGCTGCCTGCCGGGTCCCAGCCACCGGACCCAGGCCAGGACCCCGGCAGGCAGCAGCTTGCCATTAAAAAATCCTGCCCGCCCTGGCCCGCTCTTCTCCACCCCCCTCCCATGGGGGCAGGGTGAAGAAGCTTGGTCCTGCTGGCTGCTGCTGCAGGGCAGGCAAGCTCCCCCTCCCTCACCTCTTCCCACAGCGTGGTGGGTTCCTGCCCCTCCTCCTCTCCCTCCCTGCCGCCGATCAGCTGATCGCCCTTGCGTGGGAGGGGGAGAAGTGGAGCCACAGCGCGCGTGTGCTGCTCCGGGGAGGAGGCGGAGGAGAGGTGGGGACGGGGCCTTGGGGAAGGGGGGTGGAATGGCTTCATGGAGCACGACCCCAGCCCTCTGTCCTGACCCCTGCACCCCCCTCACACCACCCCCAGCCCTGACTCCAGCCCCCCCACACTCCATGCCCTGACTCTTGCACACCCCACATTCCCACCTTCATCCTGAGCACCAAACGGGAGCTCCTGCACCCTCCACAGATTCCCTCCTGCACCCCTTGCACCAACTGGGAGCTGCCCAGGTAAGCACTCCACACCCAGATCTCCTGCCCCAACCCTGAGCCCCCTCCCTCATTCTAGCTCCTGGCCAGACCCTACATCCCAACCCCTAGCCTGCTCCTTCACCCCCAGACCTGTGCTCAGTGCATTCCCACCCTCAGCTCAGTGCAGAGAGAGAGGAAGAGAATGGACTAGAACCAGGGAGAAGATAGGTACCCACTCTATGTGGGCAGGGCTGGGATCCCAGACCGGCAGCGGGCTGAGCGGGGCCGATAGCCGGAACCCTGGCTGGCAGAAGCCGGCGGACGGAACCCCAAACCGGCAGCGGGCTGAGCTGCTCAGGGGTCCCGGCTGCTGGCCCCACTCAGCCTGCTGCCAGTCTGGGGTTCTGGCTGCTGGCCCCTTCCCAGCCAGGGTCCCGGCCACAGGCCCCGCTCAGCCCACTGCCGGCCTAGGTGAACGGAACCCCAGGCCGGCAGTGGGCTGAGCAGGCCGGTAGCATAAGATCAGCCTTTTAAATTAATTTTAAATGAAGCTTCTTAAACATTTTGAAAACCTTGTTTACTTTACATACGACAATAGTTTAGTTATATAAGATAGACTTATAGAGACAGACCTTCTAAAAAATGTTAACATGTAGTATTGGCACGCGAAACCTTAAATTAAAGTGAATAAATGGAGACTCGGCACAGCACTTCTGAAAGGTTGCCGACCCCTGGACTAGACAGACAAAGGCTAAAGAAGTCAAGTGGGTAAACCTATGATGGCAGGAAGATGACTATACATCAGCCTTCAGAGTACCTTTCAGAAGAGATTTGGAAGAGTCAATGTCAGGATTATGCACATTCCCATATGGAACAAGGTAAAGGGGGAACTGCTGGTTTGTAAACGATTTCCATTGTGAAAGGAATTTCTGATTCTTCCCTCCTCCCACCCCGTTAGCTTTTGCAGAAACCCAAGGCAGGTTCCTTTTGCTTCACAATGGCAGTACCTAGGCGAGTCCTCTAGCACTTATTCTCAGAAGCCACGGTAGGGGTAGGGGTGGAGTTTCATTCTGATCTGATCAAGGAACTTTTCGGGGATTCCTAACCCCTTCTTCCCACAGAATGATTTTGTTGGGCAAGTTTTTACAGAGTTACAACAACCTTTACACAGTATCCTCAGTCTGTGAATGGAGTACAAGGGGTTAAGGGAGGAGAATTGGAGACTCTATAACTGACTCTTCTAGCTCTGAATGACCGGTGTGGGGGAGATTGAGTTTTGAAGCCTACCTAGTTTTGAACAGACAAATATGTAAAAGGTGGCTCCGGTTCGTTAGTAAAGGAAGTTTGGTGCTCTTTGGAAAGAGGAGATCTGAGAGAAAATCAATAGTGCAAATTCCTTGTGGGTTGAGGCTGTAGATGAGATGGTCATAGGAGTATGTTTTAGACTACTGAACCAGCCAAAATAACTAAGCTCTGAAATGACTGTAAAGGTGTATCTGATATGGAGAGTTGAGGAGTGCCCAAAGGGGCAAAAAATTGGTAATGTCCGCCAATTATCTGCTAAAGGAGTACCAAATATTGTTATATAAAAGTCCCACAGAAAACGCAGGATTCCAACCTCAAACCTATCCATATATTACCTGATTGTCTGATAAGGAAATATAATGCAGCCAGTCCTCTTCTCCTGGCCCACCCACACTGCTGAAAGGAATTATATCGTTCTGCTGTGTCTCCCCCCTCAAGCTTTAACGGCCAGAATTGTACCCTTACCAGCACAGCGGGGCCCAGTAACCTCACTAGGCCTCAGGTGATGGCTGTTACCTAATAAGTTCAGGACAGCCCTTCACCTGCCAGCACGTGTACCCAGGTTTTAGGCTAAGCAGCCCATCAGACATCAGGATGCTTCACATGGCAGTCTTGGATGTACAGTCTTAGCTTCTTGGGGCAGGGCGGAGAAAGCAGTTGAGTGCTGAAATGAAAAATGTGAGTGGTCACACAGCAAAGTCATATAGTCAGCATTCAGTAGACACAGTGGTCTGTTCCTTGTGTTTTGAGCGATTTCTGGTTCCAATGGTGTTCCCCATTTTAAGTACAGGAAATGTGTCTCAAACCAGTAGAATCTTTCAAAATGGTATAAATGTTAAGTGCACCCCCTGCACTATTCATAAAGCGAGCTTTCTACCTGTGAAATAAACCCCACAAACCAAACTCCCCAGAAATGAGTAACCATTCTGTTTAGCTAGGGAGTTTTTCTCCCACTTTACTAAGGGAAAGGGAAGTCTTGATTCATCATTATTTCAGCCCTTAAGTACCTAATAGTTCCTTTCACATGAAAAACTTCTACTTGTCATAATTGTGTCCTCATTCCCCTGCTTCTTGCTTGGAGGCTTTGGGAACAAGTGGGGAATCTGGAGTTTGGGATGTGTGAAATGCTTATAAGGAGTAATGCATGTGTACCTTGGATTGCAGTCAGTGGAGGAAAAGAGGCTGAGGTTGGATTTTGTGGGTCTGGTAACAAAAGCGTCCTCGATCAAATTGTTTAAAACTTTTACAGTTCTTCACCTAAAGCTACTGATATCTCATTAAGTGTATAAGAGGTGCCATAGAAGTGGTTTTGTCATGTATCAGCAGTTTTCATGCTATAATGCGCCAGATCCTGTTGAAGAATTACTGTGGATCACACCAATGTGTTGTACTACATATTTATTAGAGGATATACATAATATATATGAAGTTTATTCCATTAAAATTTTGTTTTAAACATGTTAACATTCATGGGCCATAACAGATGTCTAAATTTTTAATGGTACAGTTGCTGCATTAACAAGACACCAGTGTTTTATCTATCCTTTATATCTTGTGTTGATAAAAAAAGAATAATCTTGACACTACAAAATGTAGCATTAGCTGTTTTTTGGGGGGGAAAACTGTATTCATACTGAAAGTGTCTCTGTCCAGAAGAAAATACTTTAAATTTGAAACAAGAATGCTTCTCAAGAGACAAGATCCTGCTTCAGTCCCCATCTCTGACTTTTATGGGCCTGTGAATGAGAACATCTGAAAGCAGCAAGGTAATTGTAAATGTCCCAGCAGGCAATAAGTGTGCTGATTTCAGATTCACAAGGTAAATGATGTTGGGGGAGGAAGGGATTTATATTGGATCTATAAAAGAGAAGAGGATAGGGGGTGGGAAATGAACTCCCTGGTGTTAGTGCAGGGTCCCTGCCAAAATCTAATTCAGATCCTGTCTCTTGGCACCAAATGACTAAGGGATTGTGTTAAGAAACAAACAAAAGAACTTGACGAAATGAAAATAACAAGGGAAATTGAGGTTCTTCCAATGTATGATGAGCAAACAGCTAAACAATAGCTCAGTGGGATAAGAGAAACTCAAGGAGATCTTGAAGGCAAGGGTGGATACCACTGTGAATATGAATAATTTGGTCGCTGTACAAAAACAACCTCTAGATATTTTACTACATTTTACTGGATTTGGGAGAGGAGGGAAGTGCTTGAAATTCCTTTTCTAACATGTCAGGGCAAACGAGCTCTAAAGCCAAAGTTCTACATAGAAGGGGATTTTCATACTAGAGGAACTTATGCATTTATCTTGCTGTGAACGAACAAAGCTTTATCTGCTGCAAAATAATTATTTCCATGGCAATGGCTTGTGCTCTTATAAACAGGATTGTCTGTGCTACATGATCAAGAGAAGAAAAAACTGTTTTTTTTGACAGACAAGGTGGACATTCAGTTATCCCCAACAAATTAGCAGTGACAATGCCAAAGATTTTGTGTAGCTTTTTTGTATGTCTAACCTTTAACTTGATAGGAAAGAACTTCTGAGAGACCAAGTGACTGTAGCAGAATTTGAGGATGTAGAAGTAGGAAAGCTGTTGGGAAGTGCGATGGATATAGGCTGTGGCTGCTCTAAAGTGTGTGGTTCTGCTCTGAAAAGTGACTAGAAATGGCACCCTGGGGTTCTGTGTCTAATAGTGCACAGCAACACTATACAGTAGTTTGGGGTAGGAAGTGGATACCAGATCCAGTTTAAACCGCTTGGTGCAGTTATTCTGGGGTTGTTAAATTTGAGCAGGGCACCGTATGATTTTAATGACCATTGGCAGTCAGAACTTCAGTTTTTTCTCTTCCAAAAGGCCATCCTGTGAGCACCACAGTGCCTCACCTAATCCCCAGGATGGGGCCCATGCTAAGGAAGATTCTTAACCAAACGAAGCAGATGGTAGGAATAGATATTTAGAGGGGAGAAATCTTCTTCCATGCCATGTAGGAAGGGAATCTGGTCTTACCCTCGCATTTCACTTCCAGAATTCCAGGGTCTGGGAGCAAATCTTGGATAGGTTTGTGGTCAGTTTGTTATAATCCATCAGAAGATTTCTGTCAAACCAAATATAGTTGTTTAAAAACTATGCAAAAATCATCAGCTAGAAAAACCAGCTTATTACAACCCAGTGGATAACTGTATTTTTAATCTTTGCATTGAAGTGTGTTCAGCTACACCTGAAAATAAGACCTGCCTAAGTCTTGTTAGAGGGAAGGTTGCCACCTGTTGAATCCCTGATACTACTACTTCAGCATCTGGAGATCTCACTGAAATGCTGGCCCTGACTCCGTATAATTTAGGAACTCTGCCCAGATCACAGCTTGAAGTGGTTTGACTGCAGACAGAAGGATTAAGCGTTCTTTGAGAATGAGGAAAAGGTCCCAGTGCGAAAGTAATTCACAGAAGGAACAGATTACAAGGAGAGATCTATAATGCAGATTTAATTTTTTCTTTATATAAAAAAAGTCATTTTATAAGAGACTCAAGCAGCCAGACTTGCATTATTTCCTCATGGAATGATGAGGAAATGTACGTTAGTAAACTAGAAATGCTGAATATTTTCCAAATTATCAGAAGGGAATGGTGCAAACTGGCACATGAGAAAGTAGGGAATCAGAAAGTACCATCTAAACAGATCATAGTATCATAGAATATCAGGGTTGGAAGGGACCTTAGGAGGTCATCTAGTCCAACCCCCTGCTCAAAGCAGGACCAATCCCCAATTAAATCATCCAATTAAATGGGTTATTGGTTCTCAGTTAAGACATTTTTCTCTTAAACTTAAACTTGTTCTCCTGACTATTAGATAGGGCAGGAACATTTTAGTTAAGAGAAAAACATCTTAAAATTAGGATCAACAGATTCACCAGGAGCTTTAATGTATTTTTAAATAGGAATTTGGGAGGATTGTATCACACAAACCAGAATATCCTGATTAAATAAAAATGGTTTTCAATGCTAAATTTCCAAGATCAAAAACAAATGCAATAAACATTTATTCATTTCACCATTCATGTTTTATTCCCTTAGAATGGTACATCAAAAACTGGTAAGAATGCATTAATTTACAAATAGAGGAATGTAAAGAAGAGCCTATAATGCATGCTTTTTTAATGCACTTTGTACAAATGAAATAATTGTACAGGTCAATATTGCACACATTAACACTCTTTACAAGGTAGCTATTTTGACTCTCATTGGACTGTGGTTATGAATTCTGCTGGTCATCCTGAAAAAGCCAGTGCCGATAGCAAACATTTGTCCTGAACTTCTCTGTGACTTCCTTCAATGAAAAGCTTCATCTTCTGTTTGCAAAATCATCATGAATTTTGCAGTACTTCAGGACACTTGACTCCTGAACTCATGCTGTTCATTATTTCTCCCTGGATTTTAGTCAGATAACTTCTGTTAATTCGCTAGCATAAAGAATCAGGATATCTGTGCAACATGCATTTTGCTTCAAGGCCAGTGCCAGGTGTGCCAGTGGCATCTGCTTGAAGTGATGATTGATGCAATTTGCTAAAGCAGTATTCAGATTTTGGCCTGGATAACTTGCTTTCTGGTGCTCATTGTCATAGGAATTAGAGATGGAAAAAATCTCTTGGGTCACCCTCTCTCTTTCCAATACAGGAAAGTCCCTTGCTTAATATTTCCCAATGGTTTGACCAGAGTGATTTGGCTTCCATCACTTCCCTAAGAAAACTATTCCACAGCTTAATCTTTCAACAAGTTTTTCTAATATCTAGCCTACGTTTTCCTTTAAAGGGTCATCTGATTAAGATTTACTTCAGCAGACCCCCCACGCTTTGGATAATTTATCCTGGCACTCTGAGTCCCAGAGCTGGGGCTGCACATGTGCATTCACAGACTGTGGGATATTTGGGATTGAGGTTCCATGGAAACCCAGAGCTCCTACTTCCCCTAAGTTCTTTTCCTACTACAGTTGAGAATTGCTCCCAGAATCATTTCCCCTTCCTGACTTCATTCCAGTGCTCTTTGTTCCTTTTCCCAGCCTGTGTTTGGACAGGTAATAAGTTTGCATTTTACTAATCTATAAAAATTGGCATTAGTAGCTTTGCATTGTGTCTGCACCAGTGTGGAGCCAAACCAAACTTGGTCTAATTCTACTGTGTTTATCCATCGTGTGATGGATCTGGAAGATCAGCATTCAAGAAAGCATTGAGTTTTTATATAAATGATGAGAACAGCCAGACTTTAATCAATAAGGATTAGAAAAGAAGCCCAGCATCAGTTGGGAAGTTTGGAAGGGATTTGGGGCGGAGCAAATTCCGGGATACCTCAGACGAGTGGGTGAAGTAGAGTTTTGGCAGGTTGCTTTAAACACAAGAGTGCGACACACTGTGGCCGTTGTAGTTGCATTTTCTCCTTCTCCCACTAGTACCTTCCCTTATTCAATGTTATTTTTTCTCTCTCTCCTCCCTTTCCTAGTCGTGGCGATTTATGACTACACAAAAGACAAGGAGGACGAGCTCTCATTTCAGGAAGGTGCCATCATTTACGTCATTAAGAAGAACGATGATGGGTGGTATGAGGGTGTCATGAATGGAGTGACGGGGCTCTTCCCAGGGAACTATGTGGAATCCATCATGCACTACTCTGAGTGAAGACCACAGGGTGCAGAGCTGCACCTTGCTCCACAGGAACTGTCAGGGCACCTCAGCTCTCCACCAGCCCCTAGGGGCCCACCCAAGTGAACTGAATGAAGGATAATTGTAACACAACCACTCTTGTTTTTTGCTTTTCTCATTATACAATAGCGATTTGAGTTGTTTGAACAAATGGCTCTTCCAGCTGCCAGCAGTGGCTGTACCTGACGTTGACTAAGCCGACCCGTTCGGATGTAGGTAGTGGAGATGTAACGAACTTTGGAGTAGCTGATACTTGACTAAAATTCAGACTGATTCAAGCGTGATCTGGGATCTTTCTCAGGAATACTGTATGGCCCTGTGATATTACCTCTGGCACCGGACATCCTGGATGCCAGTGCAAAGGGGTTAATGTAACTGGCTAGTGGAAATCCCTCACTTTTTCTATGCTCACATGCAGCTGGAAGGACACGTGTGTGCTATCTAACATTTGGATTCCTACACAAAGCAGTTCCTGTATCTGACTTCCAGATGGTTCGTTACATCTTTAACATAAACAGTTCTGCAACTGCACGTGTAGACTGATGTGGGGGCTCACAGAGCTGGCTTGGGTTCACTTACCTTTCAGTTTAGATAATTAAGATGGATGCAGCCCAGAAGACCTCACCATTGTGTAATCTTAGTCTTTTGACTGCCCCACGTTAGATCTGTGTTATGCACTGGTGTAGAAAGTGATCCCCATTGGCATAAGCTCCCAGCCTGCTGGGGCGGAGGGGTTAAGCTGAACACAAGTGCATTTTGTGGTGAGGGGGAAGTTAAGTTTATAGGTTCCTTGGGAGTCTGAGGCTAACTCTAGGAGTTAAGGTTTGAATCTATTCGTGCGTCCTTGCACGAGACAGATAATTCATCCTAAATGTCAGTATTATGCACAGTGTAATTTTTAAAAAACCCAATCAGGTCTGGTAAATTGGCTCTTTTGTACTTTGGTTCCAGATCTGAGTATATGCTGTGACTGTCCTGTGCAGAGGCAGGACAAAGAGCAGTTGTCGTCTTCAGGTCTATTACCAAAATCTCCTCTCAGTGGAAGTAAAAAGGGCGGCCACAGGTGTTGGTTTTCTATGGAAAGCTATGCACAAACTGGTCATTATTTTAGCTCTTTTCCCTGCCCCTCCCAGTGTTTATAAAATAGTAAATACCTTTCATAGCTATACCTAGCCAGGTGTGAATCACACACACACTGTAAAGGTTTCACGTACACTTGTAGGTTGCTTTTTAATACCGTCTCAGATGAAAATGCCATCACTTGAGTTGGCTTCACAGATCAGCGTAAAGAACTGTGAACGGTCATCTGTGCCAGTTTAGGAAGAACCTCAAAGAAAAGAGGAATGTTAACGTAATTCATTAACACAGCAAACTGATTGACCTGCTGTTGTAGTCCACCTTCTGGAGGAGGGCAGCCCATGTACATTTCATCTAATCTCCCGTAATAGGGAGGTACTGAGCAAGGTTTCTTCCTGAACTATTTTCATTTGAGCCAAGGTGAAATTCCAGCCAGTACCAACAGTACCTTATTCAAGTCTAGATAATGCTGCAGCTGTCTGCTAAGCCATGTGTGTACAATGGAATATTGCAGGGACAGTAGTGGAGATAACTAACTGGAGGCTGGTTTTCCTTCCTTCTTAGTAAAAATGTGTACAGTCAAGCCAGTCTCATAACTCAGTAGCTTGTGCAATATCTTGCCAGAGATGTGCATTTCGAGCAAGTGGGGACACTTGGGCTAGATGGGACCTTTGCTAAACTGATGCGTCAGGGGGCAGAAAAGGGAAAGGAATGGACAACTTGTGCCATTCCTCCTTATACTCTGGATATGAAGTCTCCTTGGAGCTTTTCTGCCTCCCAGTACTTATTCTTAGCTGGCACTGGAGCCTAAATGCTGTCATGTCCTTGTCAGGAAGCTTCTCCACTCAATTACCCCTTCTAGCTGTGTGCTGCAAAAATAGTTCCACTGAGCCGCATCTTTCAAGCCCTGCCACGCTGCAGTCTGCCAGGGCTCATCTCATTGCTGCCCTTCTGGAAGGTGGCAAAAATGCTTGAATTAGGTGACACTGACTCCCCCCAAAAAAATCCCTTTTGGGTTTTTTTGTCTCCTAGTAGCAAAATGGCTGAAAACAGACATTGCCCGGTGTCTTTGTAGGAGTGTCTGGGTGAGACAAAGCTAGGCAGTTACCCTACACCACACTTAGGCTACTGTTAGTTTCTAAGGCTTGGCTACACAGGAAGTTACTATGAAATGAGGTAGGATGTGAATTTAAAGTACAAGAGCTATTCTGGGCCATTTTGTCATGTAGATGAGTCCCAAGGGCATGTCTGCACTGCAAGTACTAGGGGAACCCACCTGCTCACAACATGGCTAAAGCACAGCTGCATTGTGTAGTGTAAATGGGGACCCCACCCACTCCTCAGAGTGCTCGCTGGGATGGGCACATGGTTAGGGTCCCATCTACTCTACAGACCAGATGTGCTTTTTCTGAGTCATCGACATCGATGTTGTAAGTGGTGCCCTGATCTGTATATGCTTGTGCTACAGACTGGGCACAGAATCAATATTCCTTAAACTAGCTGTTTCCATTGGAAAGATGTCTGGTGTGGTGAGCTCACAAAGCAGAGGATTTGTAGAGTCCAGCGGGTCCTGAGCCCTCGCCAGCAGACAAGATGGGCTTGTGTTTTGTTTGTTCCCTGCTGACAACATGACACTTACGAGGTGGTTCATCCTGCACAGCTGCTGTGGAGGGAGTTTCTGGGTCACCTCCTGCTGGTTTGATGCTTTTTTATGCAGTACTAATGTTGTAAAAAACACTTGTTGGGTTTTATGCATATTTTTTATTTTGTACAGTTTTGAATTCTGTAGAGTGTCCAGGGATGATGCTATGTAATGAGCATAGACCAGGCCCAAAGTAATCGGATTTTGTATGTACTGTTACATAGACTGCATGCTATTAACGTCAGTGAGGGTTGTGTTTCCAGTTCTA
Organism: Eretmochelys imbricata; assembly: GCF_965152235.1. Lineage (NCBI taxonomy): Eukaryota > Metazoa > Chordata > Testudines > Cheloniidae > Eretmochelys > Eretmochelys imbricata. Next base: position 61,029,405 of record NC_135582.1, read on the forward strand.
TCATTTGTAATCCCTCCCCCCCATTTCATTTTCCCCTTTTATTTAAATAGTTACTTCAAAAAGGGGTGGGGGCTTGGGCAATAGGCTATTCAAATAGAGGCAGAACTTCTTTGCATGGAGTCCTGTCAAAGCTGAAATGAAGGTGTTAAGAATTACAAGCTGCTGGTTATTCAGTGTTTTTCTCTCTGTAGAGGGGGGGGTAGGAGAAAAGTACACAGCAGAATAGTCCAAAGCAAGCCTTAGGCTCAAAATACTAGTTCTCTATCCCTCTCTCCCCACAACCCACTGCTTTTTTCAATCCACAAAAAGTAGGGGTGGGGGGGGACTAGTCCACCATGGCCTCTGGAGCTCTTGTTAGAGGGTTAGTTGGGATGGGAATAGCCCTTGCTGAAGAAATGGTGCTGTGCAAGTCTTTCAAAAATGTTACTTTATTAAGAAGTTTTGGTTTCCTGGAAAAGAACGAAATACATCCTGGTCCTAGCACAAAGCTACACTACAAAGGGGGGGTCTGGTACCTGTATTACAGCCAGCCCGGGGAGGGTGCTGGCTTTGAGTCCTGTTTCTTTGAATACGGCTCTGCTTCTCTCACTGATGCTCACAGAGGGGGCGTGTACAAGAAATTCAGCAACTGGTTCCCAAGTCCTCAGATACGACCGTCTATAAGTTGTGCTTCTCCATGCACTGCCCTAAGGGGCCTGCTGTTCAGAGGCAGGCATACAAAAGAGCTAGTTTGTGGTGGAAGCTTTGCTGTTGTAAAGCACTATAGGGGAGATAATTCCCTGTGATATTTCACAATGTCATTTTCAGGGACTGGGGGGGAGGAGCGATTTGCTACCAGGTGCCACTGCACATTTAGGAGAATTACAAAGTATGAATCTTCACTAGCAGGAGATTACAACTACTCCAAACCAACCCCCCTCCCTTGGGCAGTGGAAAGAGCAAATGATTTAGGAGGTTCTCAAAGGATCAAGTTGCTAGTGGAGGTCTCCAAGCAGTTGAAGAATGGAGTGGGTTAGAAGGCTAGCGCCTGCCTTCAATGCAGATTTGTCTCCCTTCACTCTAGGTGAAGTGTGGCAAATTCAGGGGCATCGCCTCTCTCCCATGTAGGTCTCAGGTTACCCCTGCCACTTGCTTACTTCCCCTGAGCCTGGAAGTGCCCCTCTTTTCTCACTCACAGTCCCTCATTACAGGGAGGGATGGGCCATGGCCAGGCTGTGATCTGCTCTGCACAGGGAAATGGGAATAGTTGCCAACCAAACTTGTTTGCTGTTCATAGTCATAGGAAAACCCCTGACGTTGACAGCCTGTGACACCTGGGCTGAAGCACGCTGATAGGCCTGTCTGGGGTGGGGGGGGGGGGGGGGGAGGTGCTCTTCACACAGCACAATTTGTTCAGTGAGGAACGCTCACCTTCTGCCAGAGGCACCAGTGGACCAGTGCTCCCCTCTGGGGGGGAACAGTTTTCACAATGTGGTAAAATAAACCCTGCCCTTTGATGCGGAGTCCAGTCCTTAGGGGCTTTTCTGCTGTGTGCCAGTGGAGACTAGGATCTACTCTTCCTGAAGGGCTTCGTTTCCAGTCTTAGCCTGCTGCCCTAACATGAAAGCAGAACATGATTGAGAGGGTTCCCCTACAGAAGCAGGGGCTGTGAAACTGGGGTACTGTATACGTTGAAAATTACTTATAGCCCTGCCCCACTGGGAGCAGAACAGGGCATGTAAGAAATGGGGCTGAGTGATGGATTAGGTTCTAAGCTGTGAATATTGAAGCCCTGTGCTCAGGTAATCACCGGTAGCTGGTTTCCAAATGAAGGAAGCTGTAGGCATACTTTGGCCATAGCAGTTTTTGAAAACCTGAGCTCGAGGCAGAGTACAGGGGAAAGCACACAGCTGTTGCATTTGCCAAAGGGGTAATCTTGTTTCATGCCTCTAGTATTTGGAACCAGCCAAAACCAAATTCTGAGGGTGGGAGATTAAGAGTCCAAATTTCCCGCTCCTGCAGCCTGTAATTACATTTTTCTGGATAGTGCTCTAATACACCGTGGAAAAAATAACGCAAGATTTTTTTTTTTAATATTCAGTAGCTGAACTCACTAGTTCCATGGTCCTAGTGCTTTATTTTGAAACTCCAAAAATAATAGTGCACCCCAGCCCCATCTTTGGGAAGATACTTGAAAGCTAAATCACAGACCATGGGCCACCTCTGCTTTCATTTGTGTTCTGTGCAACTTCCATGGCCAAAAGTGGAGTCTAAGGGTACAGTAAACATGCTGATTCTATTAGCACATTGCACTGTTACTCTTACAAGGCACATGTCACAACAGGGTGTTTGATAAAGCCTCTGGGGCAGGCTGTTAAAAGGTAGCCTTTCAACCCACCTCCTGACTCATTAATACAGGACTTTGCCGAGAGGGGGGCAGCACATTTTTTGGTTCATATTGATAACCTCTGGAGAAAAAGAGAGCTGTGTACAAATTGGTTTCAAGGTTAAGCGCTGACCTCATCTGAGATTTTTGTGAAGAACAAGTGCTTATTTTCATCTTTGCAACGTGTAAGGACACGTGGTTGCTATGAATTCTCTGGAAAAACATCACTGTCCTCTTGTTCCTGTACATTTTTTTCTTCAAAAAACAAAACACCCACTTTGGCTCAGTCTAATAAGCAATTTTTGGCTCTGTGGCTGATTTACTCAGAGCCTCCACTCTGCTATTGAGTTTGGTGAAGTAAGTTACAAAACATGCAGGACTCAGGGGAGTTGCATGCCACCAGAAAACAGTTCCTGGGTGCGTACCATTCAAACCACCTTCCACTGATTGGGGAACATTAATTTTTTTAAATTTTTTAATTGTACTTGGAACTAACTGTTGCTGTGTACTAAACCCTCTTGTAACAAGTCCTAAATAAAAACACAAAGCACACATCCAAGTGTCCTGTGAATATACTGCTTCTGTAACACTTCATGGGTTAATGACAATTGCTGGCCAGCAAATAATGGGCATAGACAGACGAGAGTCGGTCACACAGCTGCCAGCAGGCTCTCAGGTGGACATACTGCGAGAGATCAGAGCTATCTCCACTGCACCATTAACTAGACACATGCCTACAGCATGTCATCCGCTGTGTGTTAACGATTTCTAAGGTTTGACTAATAGGGTTCATTTTTTTTCCAGCCTTCCACTTCAGTGCTTCACAGAGGTGGGTAAAATCACATCAGAGGCACCACCTCCCTAATCCCATAGCCAACTCTCACTTTCCCTTTTGCACAGGGGCAGCGTTGACGTCAAGAAGTAATTCATGATCCAAATTCTTCCCTTGCCCTGGATTAAGACAGTGTTGCTAGGCACCAGTCCCCCATAGTCCTATCTTAAAGTGGGAACAGAAACAGCTGTGCTAGCAAGAGGAGCTGTGTTCCTACCCTCTCCTTTAGTTGGAGACGCATGGAAGCTGGCACAAACCCATCCCTGCCTAGCATTTGCGACTGGGGCCACAGACTAACCTAAGTCAAGCAAACCCAACAGTCTTGCTGTTCTTGGAAGCAGCATGTAAAAGCAACTGAAGGGGATGGTGGCGTGAGGTTCTGTAGCCGAAGCAGCAGGGCTAGGCCATATGTGGGATGTAAGAACTTCCCTGTTAGTGGCCACAGAGGAACAGCAACTCCACTCTGTGTTGTATGCCAGGGGAAGAGCATCTTTCTTAAACACCAGCCCTGCAGTGCCACATGGGGAAGCCACAACCCCAAAGGTACCTAATTTGCATTACAAAAACTTGTCTTTACATCACCATACACTAGGCCTCCTTGCTCAAGGCAGATAGCGTGCAACAATGTGGTGCTCTGTGCAGTTCACAGGAGACTGCCATGTAGACAAGCCCTGACACTCTCTCCGTTTGGTTCTGTTAGAGCAGGGTGCCCAACGTATGGTCCACCAGAACCTAAGACCTGGAGCCTGCTTCAACACAATATGCTAATGGCTTATTCATTAGCATTTTGTCATCATATTTACATCATTATCAAGTACGTTAATATACTCTACTGTACAGAGAAATAACCTGTCTAAATACACACAAAACAAGCTGAACTTTAAATCAATGCAGGTGACTTTAAATCTTATTAAATACTTAGAATCTGTCTGGCCCAGACCAGGTTGTGTGGCCTTCCTGTGTGACCAGCTTGGGACCACAATGCTAGAGCCAGATTCTCGCCTCACAGGCCAGGCACCGCTTGGCGCAGGGCACAGGTGCAGAAATATGCCTGAAGCAAAGGCGGCGGATTGCAGGAAACCTCAACCTCATTTGTCTCAGGCTGTGAAACCTGCAGTGCTCAATCTGAGCTTCAACGTGAGTCCAGCTGCTTTATTAATAGGGGCATTCTGTAGAAGTGCAGTATTTTTCCAATGTATTTCTAGTAAGGAATGATAAGGCTACATAACATTTCAAGGACGCAGACAAGAATGAGCCAGTTTGAGGCCTTATTTCATTTCAGACCAGACCAGAGGATTTAGTTTATACTACCAGAACCTGCTAGTCCCATGAAAGCCTGGTTGGTATGTCTACCTTCACTCCAGCAAGGCACATTATAATCTCATGAAAACATAAAATAGCAAGACAGGGAAAATAAAACAGAAAGCATTAAATTTAACTACATCTTTATTGAATTGTGCATATTCTATTGTATAATGAGCTATAGTGGGTACTTTATAATGCAGTATTTCTTTTGTCCTCTCCCATGCTTAAAAAAGTATATTTATACATATATTTATATATATTTATAACATGGCAAAGCTCCCCCCAACCTGAAATTGTCAGAGTTTCAAAGAGCCTTGTTTTTTGTTTTGAAAGGGGGGAGGGGGAGCAGTCCCATTCAAAGATAAAATGTGCAATTTGTTTTAAAGCAGTAAACATATGAATGTATTTACAGCACGTTCAGCACAAGCTTGCTGCACAGACAAATCATTGTAATATTTTCTTACATGTGCATCTCCACTATTATAAAGGACACCATCAGTGGCTGCTAACAGTTAGTGAAAGCCGTGAAACAAGCGGTGATGTTCCAGTTAATGCTTGTTCCATGGCAGTTCAACAGACAGAGTTAGTTACAACTTATGACGAAGCAGACAGGAAAACCAACCCCATTTTGTTTTCTGTTTAAATACGAACTACTCACCACTGCAGCAGAAGACTGAGGAAGCAAATTGCTTAGAGTGTTTTACTACATTACATTATTTTTCCTGAATGGTGAGATGGGGACTTAATGTGTCTAGATCAGTGGTTTTCAACTTGTGGTCCACAGACTGTAAGGGGTCTGTGAAATGTGACTATGAAAATAAAGTTTCAGATCCCAGAGAACGCATTCTGTTCTTCTGATCTATCAAAAGTACATGAATAGCTCCCCCTGCAGGTCAGCCCACAGAAGCCCACAGTTTAGCGCCCTTTCTCCCGCTGTGTCAAATGCTGTGCCTTGCACATGCAACACTGATTGAATGCTTTTCGGTCAGTTTCCAGTCTGACTTCTATGGTAGGGGTGTGTGGACCAGAGGTTGAATTTCCAAAGGGGTTCGCACCTTTGAAGTTTTTCAGTGGTCCGCAAATGAAAAAAGGTTGAAAACCACTGTTCTAGATAATTATTACACTACAAATGTGCAACAGCATCTACTCCACAGGGGCACAAGCCTGCCACCTCTTGCAAAACACCTGCCTTATCTCTTCATGCTGTACATTGGCACCTGTTGATTTCTTTAATTTAGCTGCACCCCAACTCCTACATGCTCACTCTCAAGAACGAAGAAAGCAGGTAATGGCGACATCTTTGGTAGACAGCGGTGTAATCGCAAAGAAGTGTAGCTAGGGCAGTGGTGGGTAAGAGACTCTCACAGTAGAGGAAAAGGTCAATTCTCCTGCCTTCTGAAAGTATACTCAGGACTTCAAATACCTGGCAGAAGCACTGTTGCATCCACCTGTGATGGAGCTGAAATTGTAGTCCCAAAAAGGGGTTTTACATTTTATACTAGTAGTTCCTTATCTCAGGAACACTATTTACAAGTCATTCACTAGATATTACAGTACTGCACCCCAAACCAAGGGGGGAATTTGGGTTTGGGTAATTGACAGTCTTTCCGCCCAGCCTCTGCTGCATCTCCTCTCAAGCGCCATACACAGGCCTGGTGGATGCTGTGGGTGTTTAGCACCTATTCCCTCCACCCCCAACCCCAGAATTAGGCCCTGTGTGAATCCAGACGGACCATTACTGGTTCCATTCTCTGCGGTGTTTTTTATTTAAATATACAAGGAATAAATGTATTTACAGTACTTATTTCTCTCTTCAAAGCTTAACTAAGTTTGTAATTCATGAGATGGAACATAATCAGCAGAACCCTTTGCTCTCAGCACTTGGTACCATGTAACTTGTTATTGGAATGCTTTGCTGTTTATTTGCCCCCCAAATGAAAAGACTTGAAAGGGAAATGGCAAGTCACTTTACAACAAAAATGTACATGTTATAAATAAAAGCTTTACAGACAGGAACCTTCAGGGCTGAAACATTTCAAAGGAAACATTTCCCCCGAAGTGTTTGCCACCCATCTGCTCTACAGCATCCTCCTAATTTGAGAACACCAGGAACTGAAAATGAGTAAAGAGAAGTATGAGAGACTATTTTCACTGTCCAGGCCGAGGGAAATCGCACCCTCCCCCGCAACATAAAATAAAAAGCGACGTAAAATATTTAAAATCACTTCAATGTTAATATGCTAGAGTATTAGTAACAGTAGAGGAACATTGCTTAAATTACTAACATGTACCCTTCAAAGAAGAAAAAAACAGATTATTTGGGTCTTTATCTCAGGTTATGGCTGGCTGTTGAATTAGCGTTTATAGTATCAAAACTTTGAATAATTGAGATTTCAGCAAATTCAGTTTTATGGAAAAGAAAAACCTGCATGCTGAACATTTGTGAAGTTGCAAAAAAGATTTACAGAGGGAGTTGCAACAACCCCAATGTAAATTTATAAACAAGTGTTCTTGGATTTAATTTTCAGGAGAACTAAAAGATCAACTAGAACATATCATGGTCAATTTCACGCAGAACTCCAGCTCAAATGGGAGTTTTGCTCCATCAAGGACCAACACACTTCAGCTCTATAAAACCAGTCCTGCAAGCTGATGTGCGTACTCAACTACCATGGAACATACCACTGTGATCAGCTAGTCTGACCTCCTGTATATCACAGGCCCTAAGACTTCCCTGAATTAATGCCTGTTTGAACAAGAGCCTACAAATATAAAACATTCTGTTCCGAGTCATCCCACTGCAAATCCAGAGCAACGGCATTGATTTCAGTGGAGTTACTCTGGGTGGAGTGGTTGTATCACGCAATAATCATTTAGATTCCTGTATGTTAGGGCTGCATAAAAACCAATCTAACAGGACAGCGTCAGCTTCAGCTGCATGAAAAACAATTTCCCCTTGTCACTCGCTAATGGAATAGGGCTCTTTGCAGTTTTCTGTAACAAGTGGGGAAAATCATTTTTCCTTCTAGTGCTGAACCTGCACTTTCACTTCTCTTCTCATGGAAGAAAATAGTTTCAATCCAGACTGAGGCTGACTGTTCTTGGATTTAATTTCACCTATGGGCACTGAGGTAAAAAGATGAAAATAGCTTCTTATTGTGCAACGCGAGAACATTCAAGCACTAGACACTATAGCAATTTCAAAACTACACTGGGCCGAGAATTGTTTACATTCCTTTTTCTCTGTTCTGAAATCTAGGTGACAGTCTACTTTTAGCGGTTTTTCTTCTGCGCTGCACTACAAATAGTGATCATTCTCTCTGGGCACATTATGGAGGTGCTCTCTACCTTTGCAGACCTGCACATATTCAGCGCAGTCAGTTGACAGAACTCAAATGTCCCTCTGTGGCAAAACAACAGCGTTTTACAAGCAAAGCATTACCAAGGAGACAGCGCTTGTGTTTGGATGATCAGTGCTCTCCAATTTCATGGTGAAGGGCAATGTTCTCCTACTCGCTAGAGGACATCAGCAAAACACATCAGCTATTCCTCCAATCTACATGTAAACTCATCCTGGAAAGTGTGCAATTCCACACTAAGCTATTTTAAAACACCTGCATTTCAATAACTGTTACAATCTTTATTCAGAGGTGATCAACGATATGTTAAAAGTACTTTTTGCAGTTAATTGACAGACTATGAAATTAAGCCTGGTCGATCTTTCTAAAGTAACTGAGTCCTAGCAAAATATACCACAGGACTAACTATGGCTCCTGTTGCAATTAAAACAGAGACAGAAATTTAGCTGGGTGGCCCTTGGTGCTACCAAGGAGAAGCAGCACCAGGATAACTTTCTCCCAGGTGAGCAATGGGATGGGCCAAGTCTGTGTTTTGGAGTCATCGTAATTTACCCTGAAGTAGCTCCCTGGTTTTTGGTCCTCCACTGGCTCTGTTTCAATACACACTTGGCTTTTTACTTTCTTCTGACTGAAGATGTTTGGATTGAATGAATTCTGCCTCCTTCTCCTAGGCTGTGGCACTTAGTAACTAGTGGTTGCTACTTGCTCTGACAACATTAGAAGGGATAATCAAACTTGGCTCCAATTCCTCTTATTTCTTGTTTTACAGAGCTATTCACTAGTCCTCTTCTCTTTCCCCCACTTACTTTCTGACCTCATCAATTCTCACTGTACTTATTCTGATGCCTCAGACTTGCCATTTAGCCCTAGAGTTCCACCTTGTCCCAAACATAAGAGAAATCTAGCGAGCTGTCACTGTGTTATATGTTCATGTCACTCCACCTCCTTCACTCAGTGATTTCTTCCTGCCTATTTTGTGTTTCTCAGTACTGACATACAGTAGGCGCATCAGTCAGCTAACCTAAAGCATCACTGCCTGGCTTTGCTGTATTGAAAACACCTCTGTCCTGTCTTGGCTGGCTTAGGTTTAGCAAAATTATCTGAAAAACACACCCCACCTTTTATTCTCACAACAATTCCAGTCTCTCAGGCAGCTGCAACTCCAAAAGCACCTTGCAGACCCATCAGTGTTTTCTGATCAAAATTTTTTTTAAATAAAAAGAGCTTCAGATTCTAAATCATTAACAACATACACAGGCTGACTAGAACATTCACATTTTCTTACAGGATGTCGTTTTCTCTTGTGCTTCCATACTAGGCTCTATGGTAGGGCTTATGTTTCTCCTTTAAGACTTCTGAAAATACTGTTTTACATATTCAAACACTAATTAGTTTCCACAACACCCTGGTGAGGCAGATAGGAGTTATCCCCATTTTCCAGATGGGAAAATAGGTATAGAGAACATCACAACAGGTTACGGAATGCAGCTCTGGGATCAGCTGCTCTTGCAAGAGAAAAAACATTCTGAGTGGAGGTCCTAGCAAGTGGTAAATATTTGTTTAAAAGTAATTTAAACAACACCTGTATTTTGTTGTTAATGTGGGATCAAACCATCTGTTCCATTTGTCTAAAGTATGGCTTTTCAGCTCCAAGGTGCTATGCTGACTCAATCCAAAAGGAATTATGGTCAATATTCTTTGCAGAAACTAACTTCTCGCTATGAGAGAGGGAAGAAATGGGGCAATTTTCAAATCAACATGCAGGGAGAAAATTACTTGCAAACAAGGCTTATATATTTGAACACTAGAACAGAACAGCAAATAAGCTGGAAAAGCAAGTTACCATCAGGATTCTCAAGGTTTGCAATGGCAACCAGGTTATTTAATTTTTGCCACCCTGTGGTCTAGTTTCAGTATGCTGCGATGAGAGCATTGCAGCCACTTTTTACCACTTAGCTTGTACCAACATTGGACTGGGGATAAACACTAGCAAAGACTACAGCATCTTGAAGTTGAGTTTTGCCAAGAACACAAATGCTGAGAAACAAGGGGTGGGAAACCCAGAACTCAAGGAGAAGCTTCAAAAACCCCACCCCCCCGTGACACTATTTTAAAAGAGAACTGCATCTTTTGGTTTATATAACTCATGCAGGTACAGAAATAAAATACATGGGAACTGTGGAAATTCGTTGCATTAACATTTCTTCAAAGACACAAAAGGTTGTCGGATTGCCCAAAGCTAACAAATAACAAAAAGATTAATTCCTGTTCCCTGGATGACACTCACTCTTTTTGCTGCAAATATGGAGTTCTGTTTTCTGACTTCCAGCAAACTGTTCAGTGGCCTGCATTAGTGAGCACAGATTCATGGTCCCATGGGAAACAAATATTAGACAAATGAACTTGATCATAGGAAAAGAACAATTCTCATCTGCCTTTAAAGAAATTGCATTCAAGACATTCCTCTGCCATAATTACGAACAAGTGCAGATCCCAGAGGCACCTACATCAAATGAACAAAAGGAAGAATGATCAGGCTGACACACGCCAGTGGAGTTATTAAGGGGGAGGGGAGGATGAAGATAAAAGAATTAACTGATTTAGCTCCCAGAGAACATGGGTACACACTGGCAGTGATCAGTAGGTAAACTTATCCATAAAAACTATGAGGCTAGAATTCCTACCTGTGCACCTTTAACTCCACTGGAAGGTGTGAGATCGAGGGCCAGCATACATTACAAGCAGCAGAAGGAACAACGTAGAAAATTACAGCACCCATTAATTGTCGCATAGTTCAACGATCTTGTTACTAAGACACTAATCCGCTAACTGAGCATGCTTAAAATCAACAATGCCAATGCTTTTAAGGACACTTTATAAGCACAAAAATAGAAATAAAACTTTTGTGAACAGTTTGAAAGATACAAAAAAGTGCCTTTCCACAGCAGTGCTTTAAAAATGCACACAATGGTATAGTCTTATTGCTCAAATAAACTACTCTAAAATATTACAACGATTTCCAGGAGCCGCTGGAGGTGCTGAAGTGGGTTCAGAATCATACGAAACAGGTCAGCAGCACACATTTTTTCTTTTCACAATGCACTTATATAACACTGTACAAGTACAGATGTTTTGTGACCACTTCTTTCCGAGTCAAACACTCATTTCCTCACGTGATTATGACACTTGCAAAAGGGGGGAATGCTGCAACGATGCTTCTCACATCGACAAGCCCAAATGGCAAATATTCTCTCACCAAATATTAGTTTCTACTGTATCGACACACGTGATCTATTGCAGCATTGCTTGTGATTTCTGGGCTGCTTTCTTGGTTTCGAAAAAAATGAGAGCATTTATTTTTGAAGGGGAAAAAAAGGTAAAAATCTGACCACCCCAATCTTGATCGTGTCCCTTTAGTGATCAAGGAAATTCACAAACGAGCACGTTAACGTACAGTGCTGATATTGGCATTATTTGACAACGTACACTGTGCTGCACGTGCACGAGACGCAAGGTCGCTCATTCTAACTATACCACCATATTACGATGCCCGGGTAAGACTGCACAGTCAAAAACTAGCAGATTACAAGAAAAAGGATTCTGTTATTTTGACCTTATGGTTGTAATCAGCAGCAAATAAATAACAAATCAAATAAAGTATTCTATTTCCACCTAATAAGGCCCCTGATGCTGTAACTGGATTCCTAACAGATTTTATCAGCTCCCAAATTATATATTTTTTTCAGTCATCTTCCATGACTGCCAGAAGTGCAATTTGTTAATTAATAGGCTTATGCATTCGTTGCCGTCTCAAAAGGTCAAAGAAAACGGGTTACCAGCTATTTGTGGGCTGAAATTACCACTCCCATCCCTCCCTCCCCAAATGAAAGCTTCTAGCTCACAGCTGGTGAATTACAAACAATGCTTCCTTAAGGGTTCTCAGCCATTTTTTGTAAAGATAATTCATCTCTTCAGGCACAGATAAGGTGAGCATCTATATATGGTGTGTGCATGGGGCAGAGAGTACTACTGAATACAGAAACATACCTGTATTTTCAATAAGATGTACACATGTATTGATGATGTATCACATGACACATCGTTAAGCCTTTGGTGCTGGGCAGCAGAGCCTCCCAATGTGTCAAAGTAAGGAATTGTGGCCCAGCAATGAGTGTAGGAGCTCCAGACAGCTCTCACAATGAGTTAACGTATCATTTCTCCTTATCAGTACAAATAAGCTACCAGGCTTCTTACCACGTTAGAATGCGTATTGGATTGGAATAATATAAATGTATCCCACTTACTGTACGGACAAAGAACTTGGAGCTGAGAGTGGTTTTCAACTATTTGGAGGGGAGGATCTTTATAGTATAAATATATTTCACTCCAGCCCATTTTTTTTTTATATATAAAGTTTTTTGTTGTTGCTCAAAATGTATTTATTTTCAGTAGTATTAGGACCAGAATGTTTTGGTAATGTTGTGTCTGTATTTTCACTCAATTGACAATGTACAGATACTGACAGAATGCTTCAGTGCTGTACCATTTACCCGTCACAAACTGCCAAAAGATGCTTTTCTGATTTAAAGTGCCCCCTACATCTTCATCTTCATGTAAAGGTTTGACTGGTTAGAGTCCAATTCCTAGTAATATATACGTCAGTGGACTGAAACAATAAATACAGATCTACAAAAACATTCTGGTTATCTTCTATAACTGCAACGTAATATATCACAATCTATTATATAACTACATTTATAATACATGCACAAACATATCTCACATGGACAGACACTACAAAAAATTATTTTTTTCTTAAATGCAGAAAAAAGTAAGAAAGGTTTTTGGTCCAATCCATATGAAGGATAAAAGACATTGCAAGGGAGAGGACAATGCCCTTCCACCCCCTTGAAATAATCAAACCCAAACCCTCAAACTTTTTGGACTAGGTCTGAAAGGGAATGCATACAGTTACCCTTAGTGACAGTGGCAGACCACGTCTTGATCATGTTATCGCACAAGTCACATGTTCTCTCTCTACACAAAGTACAGATTTGCTGATTGTAGAATTGACTGAAAGTCACGCAAAATATAGTTCACCTAATGATTACCAGTCCCTAGAAAGCTTGGTGTTCTGATCCCTTTTAGGGGGAGCAGGTGGTGGCCCCCTCCGCAACGTTGCATAGCCTGATATATGACTGCCTCCATAGCTGCCAGTCTTTTGCTGGTCCGCAAGCAGTTCCGGTGGGGGTGGAGGCAATGCCATGTCATCCATCGTGGCAGTCGGCTCTATTCTGGATACACGGGAAGAAGAGAGGGAGCCATGCCGAGTGATGGACTTACGCTGCAGAGTCCTGTTTAGGTCTGCCAGGAAGCCAGGCTGAACACTAAGGCTGGACTTGGGCGAGGTGGGCACTTGTGGACTGACTGGCCCCTGCGATTCCATGATTTCGGCCTGTGTAAGCCGGGTGCTGTCATTCCGCTTGGGACGTGTGGGTGGAGGGGCTTTTTTCACTGATGATTTAGACCAGGGCTGAGGCTGGGGATTAACAACAGCAACTTTTGGAGAGGTGCTACCTGAAAACACAGCTGGGATCTCTACTGGTGGTAAAGGCAGATCTATTTCTGGTGGAGGTGGCGGAAAGTCCGAATCAGATGGAGGAGAAGGAAATTCTACCATGGGATCCCTCCCAGGCACTCCTACTGCAGGTACCTTTGCTGAAATACCTCCTTGCTGAAGAACTATAGGCAGATTCACGCCAGAAAGATTTAGCTTTCCTGGCTTTGGAGGAGCTACAGGAGGAGGTGGAGATTCCTTGGAAGGAGATCCTGAAGGCTCTGGTGGATGTGCAAATTTGCTGACAAGGCTGTCCACCGAAGGTCTCTTAGATTCATGGTACTCAGCAGAGCTGCTGGATTTGATGCTGGAGTTTCGTTGAGGGGTTGGAGGTGGTTTCTTCCCTCCAGGACTTGAGGTCTTGCTGGCCTTTTTGACTGGAGATCCCGCCTTGTCCGGGGTAGGAGAAACTGCAGAGGGAGCTGGGGAAGGTGGCGGAGGAAACACTAGGCAGCTCTCAGGTGGAGGAGGAGGAAAATCAGGAGACGGAGCAGAGGTGGGCTGCCACTTGGGCTTTGCTTTCACTGCTGGGGGAGACTGTGGCGCCCCACTGACTGGGACAGGCTTCAAAGGCTGAGGCTCTGTGGCTGGAGGGGTCGGGGGAGGGGGAAACTGACTGGCGATCTGCTTCACCACAGACAGCACAGGAGACTGCGGGGATGGGGGAGGTTTAACAGAGAAACTCTGCTGTTTTGGTAAGGTGGGTGGGGGAGTAGGCCCCGGAGGAACAGGTGTTGGAGGAGGAACTTGGGAAGCTGTGAAATTTGGCTGTTTTTTTATTGCAGGAGGAGGGGGAACGGGCCCCGGTGGCGGGATGTGGGTCACGATGGGCGATGCCGCCTTTGCGCTCACCTGCGTGGGGACAGGCAGGAGGGGTTTAGGAGGGGCTGGGGGGGGAGGCGCTGCGGGCACAGGGGGAGGGAGAGGGGGTGGTGATGATGCAGCAACGGGAGTAACGTTCTGTGGAACCTGATGGATTTTGAGGGGGGGGGTTGGGGGCGTGAATGGTGGCACTGACGGGGTGCAGGGGTTTGGTTTCAGCTGTGCCATAGCTGATCCAGGGGTAGGTGGAGGAGGGGGCGGGGGAGGAGGGGGAGCCACCAACATGGGCATCTTTCCCAGTGTTGGGGGTGGCGGCGGCATTTGCTGGGTGATGGGGGGAGGTTTAAAGAGAGGCCCAGCATGCTGGGAGGCATTCTGCAGCCTCGTGATCGTGCTGTACTTGACAAACAGGGGGGCCGCTGAGCCGGTTGAAGGCGTAGACTGGCTGGGAAGCGGCGGCGGAGGCGGTGGGGGAGGGGGTGGTGGGGGTGGGGGCGGTGGCGGTGGGGGTGGTGGAAGGGGAGGCGATGGCTGAGAAGCTGTATATGGGGTAGCCACTTTAATTTGTGGGGCCATGGCAGGTGCAAGTGAAGTGAAGGGTCGGCTCACAGACTCCATTTTGGCCTAAAAGACGGCGAGTTTAAAAAAAAAAGAGAGATTAAGAGAGATTAAGAGAGGGTATAAAGGCAAGTTCTAAATGTTTGTCACTGAAAAAGTAAGATGCAGACTACAGCATGCAGGAAACATAAGCACAATGATGCAGCAGAAGGAAATTCTGAACACAGACAAGATGGAGGAACTGGAGTGTGCTCATGGAGGGGATGGGGTGGAGATGGAGTCTCACAAGGATGGAGTGCTAGGTTTACTCAACTATATGCCTGAACAATCGGAGGAGATGGACTATAGCTGAAATTTTCTGATCAGATAGCAGTTCAAGGGGCGGCAGGTGCAACACTCTTGCCATTGTGGTTGGGTGTTTAGCACATATAGAAGTGAGGCATGACCCCGCGAAGATTCCTGGGGGCAGACCTCTGTGCCCATGCAGAATCCCAGTAACGTTCATGGGATTCCAGATGGGTGTAAGGGATGTACCCAGGGAGATTCCCCTTGCAGAACTGAGCCCTTAGAGAGGAAGCCATGCAGAGTAAGAGACACTGCAGATGTCCATTCAGGTCTGTAAGACTGAATTTGGACCAGGCTCACACGAGGCTTTCAAGAGCACCTGTCTTTCCATGATCTCGAACTACATCAGGGAATGCTATCATTTTATGTTAGCTGTGGTGATGGCATTATGCTGCTAATGTTTTGATACATGGAAGCCTAAAAATATTCTGAGAAGAGTGCAGTACACTGCAGGAACAAACTCCACACGCTGGTACATCGTGGAGACATTTTCATCCAACATGCACTGAAGTTCAACAATGCAGAGAGAAAAGGGGAATTTTATGGAAAAATCCTCAAACATTCTGTATAAAATAATAAAAAAATTGA
Source organism: Eretmochelys imbricata (assembly GCF_965152235.1). Taxonomy (NCBI): domain Eukaryota; kingdom Metazoa; phylum Chordata; order Testudines; family Cheloniidae; genus Eretmochelys; species Eretmochelys imbricata. The sequence continues at coordinate 61,045,196 of NC_135582.1, forward strand.
TACACAAAAATTGTATTGGTAAAGAACAGCTAGACATGCAACTGAACATAACACACAGAGAGAGAGACGGAGAGAGAGAGAGCTGGGATGAAAAGAAATGGGTTGAGAGAGGAGGGAATACTGCATTCTACAATCCAGCCAATTCATTTGGGTTTATTCAGTAGCATTAGGGTTAAAGCTTTTTAAATTGTAAATCTAAATTTTTGTTAAAGATTAAAGAATATAATTATATTTACTCCTAAGGTTTGTCAACACCACATCCTCCTTATAACATGGTCCCCCTTTGAGCCAAGCGGTGAGTTTCATGATGATTATAATAGAAAGCCTTCTTTGTAACTGATGCCAAAACCAGCCTACTAGAATGGACATCCACAGTTACTAAACATTTTATTAGGACACATTTTGTCAGTGCCACTATATATGACTAGCTAACTTATATGAAAAGGTTTGCATATCAATTTGTTATAAGGGCCAATACATGGATAGTACTATATCTACTCTTCATTTGACTGAGAGCAAACTGAAATATTAACTTATAATGAAATAGATCAGACTGAAATAGAATAACTTATAATGAACACAGCGTGTGCCTCTATTTGTCAAAGTAAGCTAGTAAGGCAAGGAATTGGACAAAACCCTGGAGCAATTCAGCAAGTTCAAAAGAAAGATTAAGATCTCTGAAAAGGGTTAGTCGCCAAGATTCGAGTAATATCAGTCACTCAGGTTAATGTGCTTTCAAAATAGCCCCTGACCTTAATTCTGCCCTGTATAAGGCATGCCGGGCACGCAGACCTTAGCTGTGCTGGGCTTCACGTTTGACACCTGAGACAGTGAGGCAACAGGAGAAACACAAGGAGCATCAAACACAAAGAGGGCGACAGAAGCATAACAAGCACGCATCAGTGCATGGCAGGGTTTGCAAAGACTGGGAATTAAAGACTACATGCGAGGTTGTTCTGTGACCCAGTTTGTCTTGTCATTTAAAAACCACATTCTGAACTCTCCTTTTGGCTTTTCTTTTGTATTGCCATCCTGGCTATATTTAAAATTGGAAAGCTGCTGGTAAACTAAGTAAATAAAAAGACCAACCTAAACAACACTGTGTTTGGTGTCCTGTACTGTACTGAACTGGTTAATAAAATATTATTTGGTGGATATACAAGTCTAATTATTCAGAAATACAGAATCATTCATTTGCTCCAACTGTATTCTCGAACAGCAATCTTTTTTTTATCAGCAATTAGATTACCATATGGTTTTTGAACATGCTTTTAAAATTTTAGATACAATTAAGCATGAAGAATTTTGCCTGGCATCTAGGAGGGCGATTTTTACACAAACCAATAAACACAAGTAATATTGAGAAAAGGACAAAGAAAAATGTCTCTGAACTTTTAAAAATATGCACAATTATTTGTAACACATTACAAAAGTGTGTTCAGCGAAATTTGGTTTCTAAAGGCCTAGAAGATAATTCATTCCGTGTTTAAGATTTTTTTTCTTTTCTCTGAGGCAGTTAAAACTAGCTTATATTTGCAGTTGTTAATTCACAATGGTGAGGTGTATCTTTAGGAATATTTAGAAACTATACCAATGCTATTTATAAGGAGAGAGCAGCTCATAGTTTGTATATGCAATAGCTACACTATTGTTAAAGCATTTTTTGGTGTGCAGAATTACTCTATATGCATGGATCTGGGCTCCCAGAGCACACCGACAAAACACACAAGAACAGCTCCCCTTGCTCCATACAGTGTGTTAATGCCTTTATTAATGTTTTCTTTTCTGGGGCCCCTCCAAGACCTTTTTTGACCTGAAGGATTCTCACTATTCCCTGTCCCTTTACTATTCACAATCTCAAACTTGCATTATGATTCTCCTTCTGCTCAATGGCCAGACTCCCTCTGAGGCGCCTAAGTGTTTTGTCGACTAAAAGATAACCAAGCAATGAAAGGCCTCCTCCCAGCAGAGGACTGGTGACCTAGGAACGAGAGACCAAGCACAAGTCCCATAATGATCCGACTCTGGGCTACAACTCGACTGTCAAGCCAAGCCTCCATTTTCTGAAACTTTTCATCTTGTTTGGTTTCCTTTAAAACCAGCAAACATATTGTGTGGACACTAAGATAAACACTCAGAAGGCACTGCTGGAGTCTAGCCGGTCAATGATCTGCCTGTACCAGGAATGTCTCACTGTGATTGTAACTGCCTCCTCACAGCACCAACATTTCAGTGGCAATATATTCTTCCTCTCCCCCGCCCCCCAAATGTAACTTAATTCTTCTTCTTATCTCCTTAATTCTGGGAGCTCTGGTATTACTGAGGTCAGAGACCCAGACAGGACCAAAATTAGGTACTATAGGCTGTAGTGATTGCTGCAGTTAAGGTTATAACTCAATTCTTCAGCTGTAACCCCTTACACTTAACTTTTTCAAAAATGCACTTTTGAGATAAAACGTCACATACTTTGCATAAGTGCAAAGGTGAACTCTGGACATTTTTAGGGCAATCCATTCACCTGTGTTGGGCAAGTGTGGGAGAAATACAACTTTTCTTGTTTGAAAAAAAGTTGTTCCACTTTTTGTTGCAGACAAGTAACTCAAATTGCTGAATTATAAAACTTTAGTCTTTGTACATGGATAGCCCTTAATAAGGAACTGTCTGAAAAAAATGTGTTTTAAAATTGCTTTAATCAGATCTAGTACAAATTCTCTTAGGTTTTGAGTTGAGCAATTGCCAGCGGCACGATGGAGTTGTAAAAATACAGCATCACAAGTCCACTGTGCTCCAAGGAAATTAAATGCAAAAAACTTTAGTGCTGTAGGAAGTTTTTTCAGGTTTAAAAAAAAATAATCAGGAAATGAAAAGTTACAGTTCTCATAGCAACGTTATCTCGCCCACATTGCATATGCTGTACCAATTCAAGTTTTCAAGGGCAAATGCACTTTTGCACATGCCCAACACCTGATCAGATTATGCAGGTCAGGATGACAAATATGGACTGGTACAGGCACACAAATGATCAGCTCTTGTGAACTTTTAAAAGTTTGGTCAACAGTAGGCAGAATTTGTTACTACTAGACTAAGTACTGAATGATTAGATTTATACAAAAAATCACCCTCCCCCCATCAAAGACTCTAGATGCTCCGACAAATTATGAAAACGTAAAAGGTATGTGCAGGGTAGATGAGTTAACATTGCTTAGAGAACTATAACTTGTATGTTGCTTAACTTCTGCATATTTGAATTTGCATCAACTTATTTTCTTCATTTAGTTATATATTCCACAACCCACATCACCACTGGAGGACAAAGTGAGATCTGTATGCTTTTTCTTTAAGACGTTTCCATTTTGAAAATGTTGTCTTTTGTAAAATGAATTCAGTGTCTGTAACAGATGCAAGCACTGAAGGAAGTAGCCCTAAGCATCTCTCACATTGTCCTGCCAATGTACCTCAACTCTGACCTGACACTGTTAATTCAGATTCTGTGCCCGTTCAGCACCTGGTATCTATGCCAAGACTGCCAACAAAGTCATTCATAGTTGCAATTTTTGTGGTGTGTTCTGTTGTTCACGAGGAATTGCATTAATGGCTTATTTCACAATGGAGGTGTAAAACTTTTGGTTATTACTAACCCACAGCAGACCTGAGCCAGGCAGCCAAGAGTTGAAATCCTTTATACCCATACCAACACCATGAGGCATCCGCTCTCCTCTCACTACCCAGTTACTACTTCTGTTTCGTATTTTGTCTACAGCATATTAAAATGTACTACTTCAACTATCATGGAACCCAAATAAAAGCACCTAGGGGGAATACCGATGGAGCAGATTTCAAAACAGGCTCATGCGTCTGTCTGCTTCTAGCTCCACCTCTCAGCTGTTCACAGCCTCACAATGAAAGGACATGACTAGTTTCTTAAGTAAAGAGATCTTCCTGAAAGCATTTCATTCAACTTTTTGGCAGTTAATGTTTTTGCTTGGTCTTTTTTAACATTACTCAGTAGAATTTTTAAGCCACGTCTGTCTTACACCTAATAATTGGAAAATGACTAAAAAACCCGTCAAGCTTCTATGGGCACGTATAAAACCTCACAGGAGGCTCAAGAGGTGACTCATTACCCTGGAGAAAGCTGTATCTGAAAAAAATTATAATGCAGTATGTTGAAAAGGTGGAGTAAAAAGGGAAGAGAATCCCAGTAAAGATACAGATGAGAAGAGATGTCACTGTGTTTCGTACATTTTGTGGGGGTGTTGATTCTCATGCTAAAGTCTTCTTGTTACCTTGCTGGACTCTTCCAGCTGAGTGCCTCGTTTCCAGGCCTCAGAGAAGATAGAGCTGACAATACTTTGGGAACGGACATGGCCAGTTGGCTGGGTGTCAGAAACTCCACTGTCAGATTGATTAGAGTGATTTGATTGAGACTCTGTTTAAAAAATATGAAACACAGGAAAAAGTTCATTTTTATCAAAGTCAGTCAATGAGTTTGTAATGTGACACTTTCATGAGTGACACTTTCTAGGCACAGAGGTGACAGGTTAATTTCATGCTTGCTAAAATACATTATCTCACCAAAGGACATTATTTCCACTAAAACACTTAGCTCGTGGTCAGACATACTGGAAAATTGCTGGTCTGAAACACCCCCTCACACACACACACACACACTCCCAAAAAAAACACTGACAATCACACCTGCACCTTGTGAAGACAGCCGCATATCAGTTATGTTATGTGAAGGCTATCCTCTTCTCATGCCTTACAGAAGCTTCTGTTCATGTTGCCTAGCCCAAGGATGCCAGGAAGTCACAAGAGTTGTAACTTAGTCCTGGTGACTAGCAGATAGCTTTGCAATGCCCTGTCCATGCAAAGCATAACAGTTCTGCAAATAAATTGTTTTCAGTAGAACTATGCTTGACTATCCATTGCAGGCTCAAACCCAATTCCATACAGTTGTAAATTAGCTGTAAACAATGAGGAAGACGTGTAAATTGTTAACCAATTTTTGAACAGCTACAGTAACTCCCCACTTAACACCCTCTTGCTTAACATTGTTTCGATCTTACATCCCTGCTCCATTACAGAACATGCTCGTTTAAAGTTCTGCAACGCTCCGCTATAATGTCATTTGGTCACCTGCTTTGACAACGGATGGCAACCCCTATCAGCTCCCCTACGCCCCCCCAGTGCCTCCTGCCCACCAGCAGACCTCGCGGATCAGCGCCTTCCCCCTGCTCCCCCGCCTCCTGCCCACGGCAAGCAGCTGGTTTGCGGCATTCAGGAGGCAGGGGGAGGAGTGAGGACTCAGCGCGCAGGCTCCCCCTCCCTCCCGAATGACACAAACCAGCTGATTGCCGTGGACAGGAGGCAGGGGAGGGAGAGGGGAGCCTGTGCGCCGAGTCCTCGCTCCTTCCCATTCCCTCCTGAACGCCGCAAACCAGCTGATTGCCGTGGGCAGGAGGCAGGAGAGGGAGAGGGGAGCCTGGGCCACGAGTCCTCGATCCTCCCTCCTGAATGCTGCAAACCAGCTGATTGCCACTGGCAGGAGGCAGGGGAGGGAGGGAGGAAGAGCGAAGATGCGGCATGTGGAGTAAAGGGGGAAGAGATGGGGGGAGGAAGAGAAGAGGCGGGTTAAGGGTGGGGGCTTGAGGGAAGGGGTGGAGTGGGCAGGCCGAGGGTTGAGGCCCCCGCCCTTCCCCGGTGCTTGCACAGTAGGGGAAGCTCCCGCCATTCAGCGTGCTTCTTCTAGCCTACAGCACCTTCAGCCTCCTTGCCTGCCTCATTGTCTTCAGTGCCAGTGGGCTTGTGCCTTTGTGGGGTAAGGCGGGGCCCCCTCCCATTGCTTCATACTCAGCAATGATGTTCCCATTGGTTCGTACTCAGCAATGATGATTGTAGCATTAAATATTTCTTTAAAATTGTTTAAAAAACTTATACCTGTATTAAACTGCTTGTTTAAAATTATTTAAAACTTATATCTGTATTAAATTGCTTGTTTAAAATGTATATATTGCCTTTTGTCTGGCAAAAACTTTCTGCCCTGGAACCTAACCCCCCCATTTACATTAATTCTTATGGGGAAATTGGATTCGCTTAACATTGTTTCGCTTAAAATCACATTTTTCAGGAACAGAACTACAGCGTTAAGCAAGGAGTTACTGTATGTGTCTTAAAAATGGACTTGTCACAGGACTGGAACCAATGTTTTAAAAAGAGTGCGTGTGTGAGAGAACAGGTTTGTGGCGTTTCTGCCTTTGGGTAGAGACTATTTATCATGTATTTATTTCATATACTTTATCCCACCAAAGCAGTTTAAAAACTATACAGATCTCCACTCATCATGAAACACAAGCCTGGGATGTAATTTTTAAATTGGTGTGGACAGGTATGAGGCATTTGAAATGATGTTTCCTTTTCTCAGTTTCAGATAAATTCTGTTTTTGGCTGTGAATGAGAAAAGGACATTATATTAATATTAATCACAACTACTAAAGGATAGAATAGTATAAATTGCTTTTTGAGATTAAAAGACAGTCTAGAAGTACTGGGACTATGCGGAAATAACCAGTCACATTCACTAGTCTTTTCTGGAGTTTTCAAATGGCTTCCGAAGCAAACGGTATTTAAGAGTATTTCCATTACAGGTCAGGCTATTATAGCTACCTGGTAAACTGGAGGAGCTGGACCCTGACTTGATACTGGAGCTGGACAAGGAAGTCCAGTCATATGCTGACTCTGTCCTCTTCAGTGCTTCCTGATAGTTCACATAAAGTTGCTTCCCATACTAAACAAAGAGGAACAATAAAACGTAACAACTGTTTAGATTGTGCCTGTTTCAGCTGATTGATTAACAGTCTCTCTGCCGAGGAACCCAGGCACTTCGATTATTTTCAGTAGAGGTTTTGTTTTTCATTTAGTTTAAGAACAGTTGCATTGTCTTCTTTCACTTTTATTATTTAATTGCTTAGAGAACCAGAAACAACCTGGTTATCCTGCAGAAGAAAATGTCAAACTATTTGATAACATGAAAGTGCAATAAAATCATCTACTGAATCCGGGGTTGGGAACCTGCAGCATGTGAGCTGATTTACGGTGGCACTCTGCTGCCGGCCCGGGTTCCCGGCCTCCGGCCCCGCTCAGCCCGCTGCTGGCCTGGATGGATGGAATCCCAGACTGGCAGCAGGCTGAGCGGGGCCGATGGCTGGGACCCGGCTGGCAGGGGCTGGTGGATAGAACCCCAGACCGGCAGCGGGCAGAGAGCTCAGCCCGCTGCCGATCTGGGGTTCCAGTTGCTGCCCCACTGCCGGTCTGGGATCCCAGCCGCTGGCTGGGCCCCTCTCAGCCCGGGTCCTGGCCGCCGGCCCCGTACAGCCTGCTGCCAGTCTGGGGTTCCATCTGCCGGCCCCGGTAAATGTAAAATGTATTACTGGCACGCGAAACCTTAAATTACAGTGAATAAATGAAGACTTGGCACACCGCTTCTGAAAGGTTGCCGACCCCTGACTTAATCCATTGAGCCAAGGTGCTGGTTCTAAGTAATCATTACCTCAACTACTAAGTCTCTATTTTTGATATAGCCATCTTTCTCAAATCCATTTATAAGTTAGCCCAAAATGAGTATGCACAGCTAAAAACTAACAGTGACATCTCATGTCTAGTGGGACTTCACCGTGAGATCGGAGAGTGGAAAGAGAGAGATTAAGGTGCAGAAAAATTTGTATAAGCACCTAAAGCAGCAATTCTGGTAAAGAAACGTTTATACTGTTGATAGACTTCAAAAAGAAATATGTACGAAAACTAGCTTAAGACTTTTGTGGAGCTTCAAGTTCAGAATGGCTAGATATAGGGAAGTTTATAAACAGATAACATGCATTGTCTCGATAATTATTTGAAACAAGTAACATTTGACCCATAGCTCATTAACTTCTTGATTAGTTAATTTTGTGTGTGTCTTCTCGATCTCCCCTCACTGAGGCATCATCTGTTTCAGTAAGATAATATATAGGTAACACTATTAAATAGCACTGCATTGCAAGAATGGAAGAGGAATAAAATGATTCAGAGTAGTTACCTTAGCAATACGGATGCCATTTATCCACTGGTGTAGAGTTCTTACATCATCACAGCAGAGATATTTGATATACTGAGACTTCTTCTGGATCTGAGGGTGCTGCAGAAAGAGTATTTAGTCTATCAATATTTTAATCTAAAGAACATTAAGAAGAATTAAAGAGTTTAAAAAAAGCTATTCTTGAAGAGTGGGCTTCAAAACACTGTTATTCAATCCTTGGCATTGCTACTTTCAAATCTAGTGGAAAATTAAAGCAGGAAATACAAGAAAAACATTATTCTATCAAGGTTCAGATCAGGACTTCCTAACTATTGAAATTGTGAACTGATACATCATTAAAGATGGGATATATGCTCTTGGTAGGTTGGGTGTTCGAGGAAAAAAATTACTTGACACCCAAAGTGGCAACATGGGAACTGTCTGGCCAGCACTCATTTCAGGTTTGCAATACCATAAAAGGGCTGTTCTTACAGAATTTTGGTGTAGGAGCTGGTCTGCCCCCTTGGAATCTTTGGAGGTGGTCATGCACTGAGTTGAAATGGTCAGAAAATTCCCACTTTCTAGAAGCTGCAGGAGGGGGAAGATGTCTACCTCTGATGTGGTGGAAAAGAAAGGGTTAATCCATTTGACCTCTACCAACATATGCATCGCTGAAGGAGATGGGAAGAAGAAAGCTTAATAATCCACCTTTCTATACTGCCAAAACCAGGCTTTGAAAAAATGAACCCGCACTAGCTTTTTCCACCTCTAAGTACCTTGAGAGTTGAAGAACAGGATTTGGCCACTGGCTGGCACGATTACTTTTATTAACAGTTTAGCCATTGCCAAGCACAGTTACTTTTAACATTTTATATACAAAAGCCTGTAAGATGAAAACTAGCTAATATTTCTGTTTCAGACAGTTACACTACTTGCCATTCCCTCTTCCCCCGCACAAAAAAGAAACACAACTCTTCACACTTCATTTAGAAAAATATCCTATTTCAAATTCAGTCTTCAACATGTCAGATTCAAAAAGATCAATATATTTGTTTTTTCAAATTCTGATGATGGAAGCCACTTTGGCCAGAATACCTGGTCATTTCCCTTTCGGTTTGTAAATGTTATGTATCTCACAGCTGCCAGTATCCCTATTAATCCCTTCATCAGATTACGGTTCAATTATACAAAGGTCTGCTGGAAGATTCAAAATATCCCCATTTTCTTGGAGGTTCTCTCTCACATGCATCCAAGATCTTTTAACTCCTTTTGAGAGCATTGCTTACACTACATCTTCCAATGAACACTGTCTGTGACTCACTATGAGTATTTGTGAAATGTGAGACAGATATATATCACTTCAGCTGCAGAACATACAATTGGTCTCATTCTACTGTTGAATCATTAAGTACTCCCGCTTTTACTAATCTTACTATCAATTCCTTTAGCATATGTGTAGTACAGCAAAAAAAACCCTGTACAACTCTGCTTAGAATGGAAGCATAGAGAAGTTGAATGACTTGCCCAAGGTTATGTAGCAACTCAGTAGAAGACACAAAAATAGAGCCCTGAGTGCTGATTCCAGTTCTCTGCCCCAACAGCTGATCAAATAAAATTTCTCAACTTTCTGTCTCAAATTATACCATAGCTAAAAAGAAGCGGGAACCCCCTGGAGCTCCCTGCTGGCATGGGCGGTTGGCCCCCCCGGGGCTGCTTGGCCACTGTGCAAGGGGAGACCCCGGAACTCCCACAAATCACAGCAGTGGGGGACGCCGGAGTCCCAGCAGCTTTGGGTGCTGTACCTGCCTCCCTACTCATTTTGTCAGGGATATTTTTAGTTAAAGTTAGGGACAAGTCACGGACTTCCATGAATTTTTGTTTATTGCCCATGACCAGTCCATGGCTTTACCAAGAATATCTGTGACAAAATCTTAGCTTTAGAAATGACACACTGGAAATGTAGGCATGATCCGTACTTGCCTTGATATTCTGCATTCCGGAAATCAATTTATATCAAATAATTTATAAATATCCACCAATACTTAAATCTCTGCTTTTAATTGCTCTCAATTATCTGCATAGGAATCATGTGCCAATGACTTAAGAGGACATGGAAAAGAATTTTCAGGTTAGAATTTAACTAATGTTTCTTAACCCAAATATTATGTATTTATTATAGTAGGTAAGTAAGTATTTTTACCTCTAACTGTGCACAAATATGTGATAAAGTGTCTCATGGCAAGATTATATCACCTTGTCATAAAGTTTGTGGACATGCACTAGAATAACTGACATGCCTAATGTTTGCTCATTGCATATGCAATGAAATGTGAGATGTGACCGATGACAGAAAACAAGTAACCGTATTCCTATTAAAGGGGAACAGGACCCATTATCCTCACCCAAGCATCATGTTGAAGTTCATGAAGAAATATTTCTTACCATGAACACACTGTGAAAAATTGTTTCAAAATAATTTTGAGTCTACCACAACCAACACTATTTCCAACATAAAATACGGGAGGCGAATGGAATAGATCAGAAGAAAGCTGGCACAACCTAAAGATACCTGACAGCATTTCAGCTATTAACTCTGTGGTTTAAGATCAGAGCTTTAACTAAAATGTTGCAATTGGGCAACTGCTTTAACTACATTTGTTTCCTTTATTACTTGCCCCCATTTGCATTCCTCTATATGAATTTTTCAAATCAGATCCTTCTCTGGCATGCAGTGTTCCTAAAGAACACATGAATAACTGATCTTTGTGACAGGTTTCAGAGTAACAGCCGTGTTAGTCTGTATTCGCAAAAAGAAAAGGAGTACTTGTGGCACCTTAGAGACTAACCAATTTATTTGAGCATGAGCTTTCGTGAGCTACAGCTCACTTCATCGGATGCATACCGTGGAAACTGCAGCAGACTTTATATACACACAGAGAAAATGAAACAATACCTCCTCCCACCCCACTGTCCTGCTGGTAATAGCTTATCTAAAGTGATCATCAGGTTGGGCCATTTCCAGCACAAATCCAGGTTTTCTCACCCTCCACCCCCCCACACAAATTCACTCTCCTGCTGGTGATAGCCCATCCAAAGTGACAACTCTTTACACAATGTGCATGATAATCAAGTTAGGCCATTTCCTGCACAAATCCAGGTTCTCTCACTCCCTCACCCCCCTCCAAAAACCCACCCCCATACACACACAAACTCACTCTCCTGCTGGTAACAGCTCATCCAAACTGACCACTCTCCAAGTTTAAATCCAAGTTAAACCAGAACATCGGGGGGGGGGGTAGGAAAAAACAAGAGGAAATAGGCTACCTTGCATAATGACTTAGCCACTCCCAGTCTCTATTTAAGCCTAAATTAATAGTATCCAATTTGCAAATGAATTCCAATTCAGCAGTTTCTCGCTGGAGTCTGGATTTGAAGTTTTTTTGTTTTAAGATAGCGACCTTCATGTCTGTGATTGCGTGACCAGAGAGATTGAAGTGTTCTCCGACTGGTTTATGAATGTTATAATTCTTGACATCTGATTTGTGTCCATTTATTCTTTTACGTAGAGATTGTCCAGTTTGACCAATGTAAATGGCAGAGGGGCATTGCTGGCACATGATGGCATATATCACATTGGTGGATGTGCAGGTGAACGAGCCTCTGATAGTGTGGCTGATGTTATTAGGCCCTGTGATGTGATCTTTGTGAGTTTTTGGTAAAAAGGATGTGAGGTTGGTGTATACATTGCAAACTTTACCCTTTAGGTTTAAGGTAGTTTTATCTATGAAAAAGCTTATGATACTATTGAAGGTTTCTGAGGACGTTTCCCTCCTACACAAAAATTAGCAAAATAAACGTCACAGCAGCTTCTGAAACAGCCACACCCACATTTTCTCTTAGTCCATAGGCCCAGAGTAGAGGCCATCACCAAGGGTATGAAATGAGCCCTAACGAGAAAAGGGATAGGTATTCTTAGGACAAAATGCTTCAGTCCATGTCCCCTCCTGCCTATCAGCATCCTGGAAAGATTCTCCCTTTCCCCAAACACATGGCAGCATGGCCAGGCTTGTAGCCATGATACCCCACTGGCCACCTGACTCATGGCAGCACTGTAACCACGTAGCCCCTCTATGCGGGACAGAGGGGAACACATTGTGGGACCTTTTGTTTCAAGCATTTTTTGCAGTTGTCAGTGGGAACATATTATTTAATGTAATACTTTCTAAGCTCCTTCTCGCCCTTTTTGCATGAGTGTAGATCATTTATAGAGAGAAATCAGCCAGCTATGTGGGGGTGTGGAACAGCAAAGACCTCTGCAGCCAGTTCTCCTTCTGCATTGCTCCACTGTGGCACTTTATCCCACTCTGTTCCACATACTAGGAGGTAGCATAACACAATAGAAAATGTATTTTTCAATGTATTTAATGAGAATATATCACTTGCTCTATGATTTCTAGAAATGTGGTATCTTTTAATAGATTGAATTTTTTCATAATTAAAGTTGAATTCCCGAGATTCATACTGAAAACTCGTGGTTAATTTTCCATTAGTTATATCATTGTGGAAAGCATGCTCTGCATTACAACCTGTCTCAGTATCCATTAACTTTCTGTATTAATTCCTCTTACCTCGTCACAACTAGAACCTAGTTAGAAGAATCTAGCTGTTGGAGGACTCTAGACAAAAGTAGCATGTATTTAAAATTCCTGTAGCATCTTTATACTTGCTCTGTTTGGTAAAACACTTAAAAACATTTAACAAGTTACCTTCAGCACTAAACAGTAATCTGTCGGTGCTTTGTACTTGTTCCGATAGTCCTGTCCGTAGTAAACATTGACATGATCTAGCTGAAGAAAGCACACCAGATCCCGTGAGACCTATTAAACACACAAATATTCAGTTATGAAAAAAATTAATAAGGAAAATCAAAGCCACAATGAAAAACCTTGATTTAAACACTGCCAGCTCTTCACTCCTAGCCCTGGTCTACACAAAGTTGCACCAGTTTAACTAGCGGTGCAACGTTTCTCCAATTTTGTTAAACTGGGGCCAACTACGAGTAAGGACACTCTTACATTGGTTCAGCCTGGCAAGCTAAACCAACGCAAGCCTGTGTCCAGATGTAAAGTTGCACTGGTTTAACTAAAATGAACCAGTTGAACTGTGTGTGCAGACCACCTCTTAGACTGGAACGACAAAGAGCAATGCACATTAGTGCAAGCAGATGCACCAGTTCCAAGAAGCTAAATTAAAAAACAGTTAGAATTGAACTAAAATAAGAAATCGGTGCTACTGAAATTCAACAACTGCTAAATTTTCCAAGGACAAAATTCCTGTATCTGAATTTTAACGAATAAGAAGTCTAAGAAGTGAAGAATTATGTACTACAGATGAAGGAAAATACTAGTTATCTGAAACAACTTGCCAGCATGTTCCGAAGTATTTAAGATGTTTCTTACTGCATTCACATGAAAAAAACAGTACTGTTAATTAAAATGGTGAATGAATAATCATTAAGACTAAAACAATACGCCAAGTGGAACAGGTCTATACAGAAAATCCTTGCATCAGATTTTTTTTTTTAACTATGATATGTTTTTTCAAATCTGTGTATTTTTTGTGCATTAATAGTTCAAAACTTGTTTGCTTGTTTCTTTTGACAGTATTATATTGCAGACCACCACTGAAACTTGAAGTCAGCAGGGGGTCAACAGGAAAGGTCACATTGGGACCTCTTCAGCAGCTGCTGATAATATAAGCACTCATTTAGAACCACACTGTTTTAAGATTTCATATTCAAGCATTTCTGATTGTAAGGTACACCCTTTTCACATGGTGTCTTATAAGTAGCTTGTCTAATGAAATGGAAAGCCTCAAAGAGGAAGACTAATATTTGAAATTTACTTAGTTCTATGGGGAGCCAATGTACTGATCACAACAGAACACTGGGTTGGGGTTTATTTGCTTTCAGTGGCCAGTTGTTTAGGAGGTGAGCTGCTGTGTTTTGGACCAGCCATTTCCACGTAAACCAGCCTGGAAGTTACGAAGGCAACAATCAGAGCAGCAATTTTCTATTTTTCCTCCAGTATAACATCAACATAGAAAACAAAGTTGTAGAAATCATGCAGAAAGGGTATGATCTACATTGATTCAAGAAACTGTGGTTAAAAACAGACTAAGAAGAAACTCTTGAATATGAACTACTAAGAACTGTGCCATTTGGTGGTCTGAATGACTCAAATTTTTCCCTGGCACATATTAGTCAAGGACACACTAATACTTGTAGTGTCTCTTAGTCCTTCGCCTGTGAAAAAGGTCTATGGGATTAGGCAGGAGAAAAGCAATCAAACTGGCCTGCACTGTACATACACACTCTCTTTTTAGGAGAGCTATTCTACTCCGAACAAACATAGGCTGAGGTCTTCCAAATGGAAGATCCTTGTGATCTCAATTTTGAATTGGGGGTCAGATTGTTTTATATCAAATCCTTCTTGAATAAATTATTGTTCATTTATATTTTAAAGCTGTGTTTTTAAATTGATGGACTGTAATGATAATCTAAGCAAAAGCATAGTGCAGGCAAAATTCTAAAGTAATATTCAAAGCTCCTGCCACCCATACACATTTAAATTATCAAGACGATGTTCATTTTTCTTGAGTTTTTCATTCAGAAAGTAGATAGTTACCAGAGGGCAGGTTGAAATTAGACAATCACTTTTAAGAACTATATTTTATAAGAGCAAACAGGAAGACACCTTTGCTTTTCCTTTAGGGACATAGTAGATTCCAGAAGCTCGCAAAAGAAAATAACGTTTCTTCCAAGACTTCTTGCCATCATCTTTCAGCCACAGGACTCCCTCTATTTCTGGCACTGTTACAGAACTTCCACAAAAACATTCCTACATAGAGCCAATGGCAGTATAGAAAAAAAAAGAACATATAAAAACATATTAATATTTTAAAACAATGAAATGGATTGGGTTTAGAAGCCTGGGAGCTGAAGTCCTTTATTTATCTAGAGAATATATATAGCATGATTAGGGACTTCTCCACTCAGTTCTAAGATGAAGGGACCACCTGTAGAGGCAAAAGGATAATTATGAGTATGTGCCCACTTGAACTTTGCATCTGATTTAATAGTTCTCTCCTCTGTACAGAATACCAATAAAGGTGCTACTTAATTGACAGGTGTGAAAGTTTCTTAACCAATGCTGATCAGTAATGGTCCCAAAAGTGCTCCAATGGCTTTAACCAAACCTGAAAGACATGGGCCCACACCTCAGCTGTTGGGTTACAATTTCCCAGGCATACACAAAAACCTCAGTAATAGTCTGTGGGCCCAACTATGATCCACCTTGTGTGTATTTTGCTGCTTGTGCTATCAGTGGAAATGTACGTCACACTTTATATTAAGGTTCCATTTATTAAATAGAAAATAAAAGCATTACCGATGTTATAATCATAATCCAGAAATGACTAGTATGTGCTACAGAAAATTACAAGCACAGTAGGGGCGGGCGGCATGGCTCAGCATTCGTGTGCTCCCCATCAGTACCCGGCCTGGGCTGGGGAAGCCAGTGATCTAACCAGCAGACCAAATTTGGTCATTAATCCTGGTCATATGCCACCTGAAGCACATTGCGCATATGCTAAGACAACAACAAGCATAGCACAAAGTGGGGTTATAGATGGTCAAATGCCATGGCTAGAAGCAATCTTTTGACCTACTGGACTCAATCTATAAAAACTGTTAAATTATTAATGACTTAATAAATGATTAATCATTTATACACTATTTATAAATATAAATGTATTGAAGTCTAATTTTAAACATTCATTTACATATTATGAATTCATGATTGTTGAAGTTTCAAAGTGACACATATAACAATCCCATGTTAGATGTAAGAAACTACTGTAACCTTTTTAACGTGACACCTAAGATAGCATGTTTAGTATTAGACCATCACTACTTTCAATTTGCATAAAACTATAGAATGTTATGAGGTTATATGTCATGCTTGTGATATTTATGTTTATTCCTACATTTGCTTTTGGGTTGTTTATTGTTCTTTTTAAGTTGTTTCAATTCTTTTGATTTTAAGTACTTTCCATTTCCAACAGTGATTTTTCTCCTTAGCTTTTATGATTTTTGTATTTTGTGGGTTTTTTCAATCTATTAAACCACCATGGTGACAATTACTTCTAAATTACCTTAGTAGTATAGTTCTGGATACAGCATATGTTGTCTGAGAACTATATTATAAAATAAGCTATAAAACTTTGCGGGGTACTGAATAGCAGTTTGGCTATCACCATTCTCAGAAAAATGTCCCTCCTCTCACTGGTCAAAAACTAAGCTAGAATTCTGCAAGTGACAACTGTTTAAACGCAGTTGCAGATAGCATGGTTTTGATCCAACAATGGATGGGGACTTTCTCGCAGTTTTGTCTATTACAAAAATCAGGAGACATCTTTATTCCGAAAGCTCCCTAATCAAGAACAGGAAGAAATCTCCCCAGAGCTACATATTCACATTTAACATATTCTGCTCAACACTTCGCGGAACCTCCATCTCGAGTCATCAAGTTAAATGTTAGCAATAGTTTAAGAATTTAACATATTGTAGCTCACAAATCACTGTGCTCTTTTTGTTTTAGTTGTCTTACCTCCAGCAGCACTTCTTTATTTCTGTCTGCCATCTCAGAGGTTTCTTTTTTCCCCAGCAGATAGTTCTACAACGAAAGAAAATGAAAGGATGAAACTTCTATTGAAGTTCTGAAGTCAAACCAAGTTATCTTTTTCACTTCCTTGTGCTGATAAGAGTTTAGCTGTTCTAAGACCTGTCTGGTCCTCTAGAACAGCTAGATATCATTAAAAAAAAATATTTTGGAGCAAAATTGAGACTCATGTGGTAGACTGCTAAAGAATAAAAACAAACCAAAATATTGCATTCTTTAATCTTAAAGGGCTGGAAAAACCCTTTTGTATTTTCAGGAATATTAGCCAGTCCAGCTGACATTACCTTAAGTAAAAGCATCATTAGCTGCAGTTCTCAGCCATCATGTTTAGCCATAAAGTCAATCACTTATTGGGGTAATATAAACAGATAACAAAATTAAAAACCCAGAATAAAAATTAAATGGAAAAAAATTGGGCCTTTAAATAGGCTCTACTCCATCCCCTCATTCAGCATTTTGGAAGGAGTGGACATGGGACTGTTCTTCTCCTTTCCACTCCATCTCTATAGTTTTTCAGAATAAGTAATAAAATAATAATAATAATTAAATGAAAAAAATTCATGATAAACAATTACTTCTGAAAAAATAAGCAAAATAGCAATTGTTTATCCATACTGTGTGTGTATTATCGGTATGATATAATCCTTTTATCTAGTAAGGTGATCCTGCACGCCTCCCCACCTAACCTGGAAGGGGTTGGTACAGTGACAGGGAGCATCTTCCAGACCCCTTTATATTCATTTGCTCTCTCTGGAAGTAAAACAATATTCATAGTATTAGGACAGACCAAGGTTTTTAACTGAGTAAGTAACACATTCATGCTGACTTCCATCTACGGAAGGCCCATTCTTATACTAATAACCAGTGAAATGTATTGATGTCAGACATTTATTGAGGAATACGCTTTCAAAAGTGATGAAGATTTTGGGTGCCTCATCCTGAGATCACAGAAAGAGGCCTGACATTTAGTTCTCGCTGAAAATATGGGCACCTTATAAGGTATCTCAAGTGGGGGCACCTGCTATCACTACTCGCTTTTGGAAAGTTAGGCCCAAGAGCCTAATGTATTAGGTACCTCACAAACTTAAGAACATGATCCATGCACCCAATATACACACTAGAGATTAAGCAAGCAAGTGATCAAGTGTTAAACATGCCTTTGTTAATTCTTTATTTTTCAAGTGGTCCTTTATGTTAAGTCCTGTTTTTATTTTCACCTCTCTGTCCCCTCAGTACCGTAGGCCTCTAGCACTACAGCACATTTTGTGCATTTAGGCTTATAATCAAGAAACTACCATCCCCCCGTAGTTAATTATTGAAAAAGAACAGGGACCTCTCTGTTGTTACTTGATCAGGTAACAGCTGAATGAAGACAGACCCTGGTTTCCTCATGCACTCTCCTTATCTCTCTGCCCCTCCCTTGTAGGCAGCTGCCTACCCCACAGAGTCCATCCAATTCCCCTCACCCTATCCTCATGAGATGGTGTGGGCGGGCATTGCCGGTCTCCCCAAAGTGACAGGTGTCACAACACAAGCTCAAACCCTTTCTTCCAGACTGTGTAGATGTGTATAGCACTAAGTATTGGTGAGTATTTCATGTAAACTGGTTACATGGGCTGCTATTAATTCCACTAACCTATTCATACACTTAGAAAATGGACTGATTAGAGCATCAGGATTTCATTTAGGGGGCTGATCTTGCGCTGACCACAGAGTGTATTCTGGAGGCATTGTTAAAACGCAAAGCGTGTGTGTGTTTGTGTACACGTATGTATAGATACAAATATCTGTATAAAAAAAGTGAAAAATCAGCTTCAGACTTACCTGGGGATTTTTGAAAAGTGCGTATTTTTCTATACGTTCTACAAATATAAGTTTGTTTTGACTGTCTCTTGTCCAGTTTAGAAGATTTTCAACTAAATTTTCATGGTCCTCGAAGATTCTCTCTGCATAAATGAGAAAGAGCAAACAAGTAAAAAAAAAAAAATTCTACTCTCTCACATTCTGTAACATGACCTCAAAGGAGGATCCAGTAGGTAGACAAGATGTGAGGAAAAACACAGATATATAGTTAACAGTTTGTTAAAATGGAAGAAAGGGCTGGGAACGAGCCAATGGGAGCTGAGAGGATGGTGCTGGGGGCAGCATGCAGAGCAGCCTCCGCCCGCCAGGGGCGCACAGAGACGTGCCAGCAGTCGGCTGCTTCCGGGAGCGGCATGGGGCCATGGCATGCAGGCAGCCTGGACTTTTAGTGGCCCGTAGATTGTGATCGACTGGCAGAGGATGGCCATGATTGACGGGTTGGTGACCACTGTTTTAGCGTGTGAAGAAGTGAATAAAATAAATTCAGTTTCTTAAAGAAAGGGCTGCCCGCAAGAGGGCAGCCAAAGAGCTGAAAGATGCCAACCCCTGGGTTAGATGTTTGTATACTTACAATATAAACACAGTACAGTGAAGCCCTGCATATTCTATCTTCAGCTATTTACCATCTCATTTAAAATTTATAGTTCTTACATACCCATGTGACACTTTTTTTAAACAAGAATTATGTAAAAATAAAAATGAAAGAACACTCTTGATGTTCTAACTGAAAGATGGTTATATAGGTGTGCATAGCTAATTTAGGATCACAGGAACATTTAGCAAGCCCTACCTCAGTTGATGAAAGTGAAATGAGATAAGGAAGCTCAGGAACTAGCAGGAGAGCAGTTGCTCTTCTGCGGAGTCTAGTAGCTGAAAGAGCTTATTAAACTTCACTGCACATTCAGTTCATGAACAATAAATAAGGCAAAAGCAATTTATACAAGTTACATCTCCCTGATGTTACTACAGGCTCTGTGAAAAACGCTCTGCAGAGCCCTTGTCTCCTTCACTACACAGTTAAGTATGAATTCTCTGACAAGAGCCTTCCCTCCTTTACAAAAATATTTCTAGGTAAATCAGTAGGAACTCTGAGCCATTGACAACTTTGTGCACAATGGCATGCAGGTTTCTTTTTTAGAATTCTGGTGATGAACTGCTAAATTGTCTAAACAAATAGATGTGTGCGTGTATTGTTTTTTTTCTTCTTCTAACACCCCTATAAGAAATTATATTTAACTATCTAGACTATGAGACTGTCAAGATTGCAAAGTTACCCAGTCAAGGCTCAAGAAAGGCCAAAGTTAAAGTGGGCTAGCACAAGGGATAATGTTTTCTGACGGTATGGACAGAGCTTCACAGATGTCAACAAGTGACCCTTCATGAAGTGAGGCTACCGAAACTGCCTGTGCTCTGGTAAAGTGGGCCCTTGATTTGTTCTGCTAATAAAACAGTCCAGGAAATTTTGTAATTGATTTTCTTCTCTGTACGTAGAAGCCAACACACAGCATACATCCAGGGAATGGAATCTCCTGTCCAGTCATTGGTGGCATGTGGCTTCAGGGAAAAAAACAGGTTAAAGTACTGTCTGGTTTAGATGAAAGCCTGAGATTACACTGGGGATGAATTTTGGGTGTAGTCTCAGGGAAACCTTAACCTTCTGGAATATTGTCTATGGTGGATCAGCCATAAGGACGTCTAGTTCTTCTGCTGTTCTAGCCAAAGTGATAGTAACTAGAAAGTTGACCTTCACAGATAAATGGGACAGCAATTATGTTGTTAATGGTTCAAATGGTGACTCTGTTAATGTCGAGAAGACCAAGGTTAAGGGCCCACATTGGAGCAGTTTTAGTTATTGTGAGGAAGGCTCTGACTAGACCCTTTACAGGAAAAAAACATCACTAGATGAGTGAAAAAGGAGTGGTTGTCATTGGAGGGTACCAGCGGCTGCCAAGTGTACTTGTTGGGAGCTAAGGGAAAGACCTGAGGTTTTCAAGGTGAGCAGATAATTCAAAATAGTGGGAATTTTGATTCTTCTGCGGACATCTGGTGATGCCGAGCCCAAACAGAAAAACTCTTCCACTTAGCGAAGTAACATTTTCTGATGGATTCCCTTCTGCTATTGTTAAGGATGGCTTCCTCGAATACTGAAAATGTCTGCTCTAGATTCAATAGCCATTCAAATACAAAGCTGTGGGGTCGAGGGAGTCCAGACTGGGAGGTCTGATCTTGCCTTTGTCCTGTGTCAAGAGGTCTATGAAAGACTAAATACTGATGGATGAGTGGGCTGACTGCTAGAAAAGACTATGGAACCAAAATTGTCTGGGCCAGCTATGAACAATGAGGATGATCACTGCCCCATTCTGCTGAATCTTCTTGAGAAATCAAGATAAAAGTGGAAGGCGGCGGGTGGGGAATATGTACCTTAAGTGTCCTGCCCACAGTATTAGAGGGGCATCTCCCTTGGAGTCCTAACTGTGCAGCCCTTTGCAGCAGTATACAGTGTGTTCCAAGAAAACAGGAAATGCAAACAGGCCCCAAGATGGGGATCCCTGTTTGAATATGCTCTTCAGCATGGAATCTTATAGTTCCCAATCACAGTTGAACGAGAAGGGTCTGTTGAGGCTGTATGCTAGTTTGTTGTGTATCCCTGGGAGGTGTACTGCTGTTAGGATAATATGGTGGTGAATACACCAGTTTTACAGTTTCACCTCCATGCAAAGGAAATAAGATCTTGCTCCCCCTTGCTTGCTGACTCAGAACACTGTTGTTATGTTGTCTGACATTATCTAAATATGCAGGAATTGTATGATCAGTAAGAATTGTTTGCATGCTACTCGGACCGCTCTCAGGTCCAGGAGGTTTATGTGCTTCTGTGTTCCTGGATTCACAAGGAGCCCCTGTTTGTTGTGCTGTGTGGTTGTCCAGATGGGTGTCTCATCCTAAGAGGGAGGCACCTATCTTCTCGGGTGGGGACAGAGTGAAGGGAACTCCCTCTCCCCCCACATTCCTGCTCTGCCACCCAGCTAGAGTCTCCCACCCTCTGGAGTGGAGGGTGGGAGAAAGGAAGAGAGGAAGGCAGGGAGCAGGACTAACTTGTCCATATTGTGTCTGCTTGGCACATATACCGTCTGAAGCCAGGCTTGTAGATAGCAAAGCCGAAGTCTCACAAAAGGTGTCATGTAGGTACAGGATCCCATTTGATCAAGGAGGATAAGGTTTGAACAAACCAACAGCTGCAGGTTCTTTCTGAGATGATTGATTAAATTGTTTATGGATTGGAATCTATACGGAGGGAGATAAGCTCTCACTCAGAATCCAGAGGGAACTAAAATGGACTTTTCTGCATTCACAGAGATTTCCAGTGATGCTAGAGTAGAGATGATGAGGTACGAGATCTCCCTGTCAACAGCAGTCATCTAGGTAAGGAAAGACTGTCAAGCTGTGGTGATAGAAGCTTGCTGCCACAACTAAAAGTACCTTCATAAATGATGCTATTCTTAAGGGGAGCGCCCTGACTTGATAACGGTTTGGACCTCAGAAATCTCCCGTAAGAGGGGTGGACGCCTATATGAAAATAGTCAGCCTTCGTGTCAAGAACTGTGAACCTGTCATCTCTGAGGATGGGATTATCGATGCCAAGGTGACTATCCTGAATTTAAATCTGTGGATAAAGACATTGATTTGCTGGAGGTTTCTATCCTCCCTTTTCTCTGTGATGAGGAAATATTTGGAATAAAATCCCTCCTAAGCTCTCCTCGTGAATGAGTATCCTCTCGTGAGAGTGGTCCCTAAAAAGGGATGGGCAAGGTGGTTTTGGAGGGGAAGAGGAACTCCACAATATAGCCTGAACAGATGATGTTGAGAACCTATTTGTCTGTTACCCACCAGGTACGGGAAAACTGGGCTAGACCACCACTAAAATTGCATGTTGGGGGCAGAAAGAGATGGCATCTCAGTTGGTTTGCAAGCCTCAGAGGTCCCATCAAAAGTACTCTTGACAGCAGTTATGGTTGCAAGGAGGAGGAAGGAGAAGCATTGTGTTTGATTCTCTTCTGCTTCTGCTGTGGTTCATATACCTTTGATGGTAGAAGGGCTGTGACAGTGGTCTAAACTTGTAAGGCTGCCTATGATACTTCCTCTTCAATGCTGGTATATATACACCGAGGGAGCAGAGGGTTGCCCTTGAACCTTTCAATGACTCAGTCTTTTAGCTAAATAAGTTATTTCCATCAGAGGGCAAGTCCTTCACATTGGATTGAACTTCCCCGGAGCAAGTCAGGATTCCTGACGGAGCAGGAAAGTTGCCATTACCCTGAGGCTGCATCAGCTGCAGCCTATAGGAATGTTCTAGCCACCAATCTAACCTCCTCGATAAGCACTTGAAATTAACTTGTTTTCTCCTGAGGGAGCATGTCTCTGAATTTCAAAATTTTAGAGGAGTTGATACAATCACACTTTGACAACAAAGCCAGGTAATTGCAGACTGGTGGATGAAAATATTTGTTATGAGTATGTCCACACATTTGGCCTCTTTATCTGAAGGAGTGGACCTAGTGTGGTGCTGCCTTTTCCTTTCAGTGGCCGCTTGAACCACCGAAGAGTTTGGGGCAGGATGAGAGAATAAAAACTCTGTTCCCTTGGCTGGGACACAGCTTCTTTTCTGCCCTCTTAAGAGTAGGTGCACTTGCTGCTGGAGTATGACACGTGACTTTGGCAGGCTCTAGGACAGCCTCATTAATGAGGAGCACCACTCCACTAGATCCTCCATTCTGCAAAATATCCAGGAACGCGTGAGATGTCTTGTGAATTTCCTCCAGAGGGGTCGTGTCACCACCTGCCATGCAACCGTAGGTGCCTTATAATGCTTTGCTCTTGTAGCTCCAACCTGGGCTGCTCACAAACAGCATGTAGCTCACCCCAAGTGTCCTTACATATCTACACCCCGGTCCAGCAACTCTGACCCCATCAGCCTGTCAGCAACATACCAGCCACACACTGGCTTCCAGCAGCCTTGGTTACTACCTTCGGGGTGACCCCAACACACGCCCAGTCCCAAATTTTTCCCCCGAAAACACGTGTTCTGCACTGTTCAACCCTCTCCTAGACAGTTCAGCTATTAGAGGCCTGTTGTCCTAGTAAGGGATCAATGTACAACAGTTTGCTACTTTAATTGGAGTTACCAAACAATTCAGTTCAAAACACAACACTAGATTAGTTTTAATTAAAAATAAAAAGTTCATTTAACTATAAAGAGACAGATTTTCATAGATTCATAGATATTTAGGTTAGAAGGGACCATTATGATCATCTAGTCTGACCTCCTGCACAATGCAGGCCACAGAATTTCAGCCACCACTCCTGCAAAAAACCTCACACCTATATCTGTGCTACTGAAGTCCTCAAATTGTAGTTTAAAGACTTCAAGGAGCAGAGAATCCTCCAGCAAGTGACCCATGCCCCATGCTACAGAGGAAGGTGAAAAACCTCCAGGGCCTCTTCCAATCTGACCGGGAGGAAAATTCCTTCCCGACCCCAAATATGGCGATCAGCTAAATGGGCAAAATTCATCAGCCAGATACTACAGAAAATTCTTTCCTGGGTAACTCAGATCCCACCCCATCTAATATCCATTCACAGGCCATTGGGCCTATTTACCATGAATATTTAATCACCAAAACCATGTTATCCCATCATACCATCTCCTCCATAAACTTATCGAGTTTAATCTTAAAGCCAGATAGATCTTTTGCCCCCACTGCTTCCCTTGGAAGGCTATTCCAAAACTTCACTCCTCTGATGGTTAGAAACCTTCGTCTAATTTCTAGTCTAAATTTCCTGGTGGTCAGTTTATATCCATTTCTTCTTGTGTCCACATTGGTACTGAACTTAAATAATTCCTCTCCCTCTCCGGTATTTATCCCTCTGATATATTTATAGAGAGCAATCATATCTCCCCTCAACCTTCTTTTAATTAGGCTAAACAAGCCAAGCTCCTTGAGTCTCCTTTCATAAGACAAGTTTTCCATTCCTTGGATCATCCTAGTAGCCCTTCAAACTGGAACAGGTACAGAGAATCCATCCTTCTTAAACATGGGAGACCAGAATTGCACACAGTATTCCAGGTGAGGTCTCACCAGTGCCTTGTATAACGCTACTAAAACTTCCTTATCCTTACTGGAAATACCTCTCCTGATGCATCCCAAGACCACATTAGCTTTTTTCACGGCCATACCACATTGGCGGCTCATAGTCATCCTATGATCAAGCAATACTCCAAGGTCCTTCTCCTCCTCCATTACTTCTAATTGATGCGTCCCTAGCTTATAACTATAATTCTTGTTATTAATTCCTAAATGCATGACCTTACACTTCTCACTATTCAATTTCATCCTATTACTATTACTCTAGTTTACAAGGTCATCCAGATCCTCCTGTAGGATATCCCTGTCCTCCTCTAAATTGGCAATACCTCCCAGCTTTGTATCATCCGCAAACTTTATTAGCACACTCCCACTTTTTGTGCCGAGGTCAGTAATAAAAAGATTAAATAAGATTGGTACCAAAACTGATCCTTGAGGAACTCCACTGGTAACCTCCCTCCAGTCTGACAGTTCACCTTTCAGTAGGACCCGTTGTAGTCTCCCCTTTAACCAATTTCTTATCCGCCTTTCAATTTTCCTATTGATCCCCATCTTATCCAATTTAACTAATAATTCCCCATGTGGCACGGTATCAAATGCCTTACTGAAATCTAGGTAAATTAGATCCACTGCGTTTCCTTTGTCTAAAAAATCTGTTACTTTCTCAAAGAAGGAGATCAGGTTGGTTTGGCACGATCTACCTTTTGTAAAACCATGTTGTATTTTGTCCCATTTACCATTGACTTCAATGTCCTTAACTACCTTCTCCTTCAAAATTTTTTCCAAGACCTTGCATACTACAGATGTCAAACTAACAGGCCTATAATTACCCGGATCACTTTTTTCCCTTTCTTAAAAATAGGAACTATGTTAGCAATTCTCCAATCATACGGTACAACTCCTGAGTTTACAGATTCATTAAAAATTCTTGCTAATGGGCTTGCAATTTCATGTGCCAATTTCTTTAATATTCTTGGATGAAGATTATCTGGCCCCCCGATTTAGTCCCATTAAGCTGTTTGAGTTTCGCTTCTACCTCCATATCCTCATTCCCATTTGTCATGCTACCATTATCCCTAAAATCCTCTTTAGTCTTATTAAAGACTGAGGCAAAGTATTTGTTTAGATATTGGGCCATGCCTAGATTATCCTTGACCTCCACTCCATCCTCAGTTTAGCGGTCCCACTTCTTCTTTCTTGGTTTTCTTCTTATTTATATGGCTATAGAACCTTTTACTATTGGTTTTAATTCCCTTTGCAAGGTCCAGCTCTACTTGACTTTTAGCCTGTCTCACTTTATCCCTACATGTTCTGACCTCAGTAAGGTAGCTTTCCTTGCTGATCCCTCCCTTCTTCCACTCCCTGTATGCTTTCTGCTTTTTCTTAATCACCTCTCTGAGATGCTTGCTCATCCAGCTTGGTCTACAACTCCTGCCTATTAATTCTTTCCCCTTTCTTGGGATGCAGGCTTCCAATAGCTTCTGCAGCTTTGATTTAAAATAATCCCAGGCCTCCTCTATTTTTAAATCCATAAATTCTTCAATCCAATCCACTTCCCTAACTAATTTCCTTAATTTTTGAAAGTCAGCCCTTTTGAAATCAAAAATCCTAGTTGCAGATTTATTTTTGTTAAACCTTCCGTTCAGTTTGAACTATAATTAGCTCATTATCACTTGACCCAAGATTATCCCCTACAACCATTTCTTCTATGAGGACCTCACTACTCACCAAAACCAAATCTAAAATGGCATCCCCTCTAGTCGGTTCAGCAACTACTTGATGAAGGAATCCATCAGCTATCGCATTTTAAGTGAATACAGGTACAAGATATTAAAGTCAGAAATGGTTGCAGAAATCTAAACATAACCAACAATCAAAACGAGGAGAATTTATTCCAACAGAGGTTGATAAATGTTAATAGTTTTATGGAGCAATAATATTTAAATTAGTATGAAGTCCATATGGACAAATGCTAAGTGAACTGATAATACTAAGGTAACAAGTAGGAATCAACATTATCAACATGTTTACTTACCCATTTGTAATTCAGATATGGTTTCTACCAGTGACCAGTCTAAACTGTAGCCACAGTGGGATTTGTCCATCAGATTGTCCAGTACTTGTCTTACTGTCTGTCTCTCATCCACCATCATAGTTTTGGAGCTGTCATCAGACATGTGAACTCTGATTACCAGCTGTGACCAGAAGGAGAACAACAACAACAGGGATTAGTTTCCCAAACATATTTCTTATTGAACCTAGATTACAAAAATAAAGTTTAGCTCATATAGAGTTTATATAAAAATCAATTCCTTCTCCCTTAAAGATGCAAAGAGCCATATTTAATAACTAGATGTTCATTTCAAAGCCCACTTATCAAAAGGTCATGTTCCTTTTGTAAAAGGAAAAAAAAATCTACAATATGTAGTTTTATTTTAGTTATGCATTAAAAAAACAAAAAAACATATTGCCAAAAAAAGAAACAAACTTGTCTTCACACACAGAGGTGCCGACTCAGTGGGTGCTCCGAGGCTGGAGCACCCATGGGGAAAAATTAGTGGGTGCTCTGCACCCACTGGCAGCCAAGCTCCCTACCCTGCCCCACCTCAGCACCTCCTCTGAGCACACCAGGTCCCTGCTCCTCCACCTACCTCCCAGCCCTTGCCACCGCCAAACAGCTGTAGCAAGCTCCAGGAGGGAAGAGGGACGAGCGGGAACGTGGCATGCTCAGGGAAGGAGGCAGGGAAGGGGCCGGGCTGGGGATTTGGGGAAGGAGTCGGACTAGGGGCAGGGAGTGGGCGGAGTTGGGGCGGGGACTTTGGGGAAGGGGTTGGAATGGGGGTGGGACCGGAGGCAAAGGGGAGGTTGAGCACCCACCAGCACCAGTAGAAGTCGATGCCTATGTTCACACAAGCTTGTCTCAAGCAACTAGATGCAAGCACAAAGGCCTTGTATAAATTCATATGGAATTTTACTCATTGATCTTTTAAAAATTGATACAATGATAATTTATTTCCATTGATCTACCAGACACTGAATTTTTCTTAATTACTGTTTTTATTCTTATGAAAAAATAAAAGTATGCAAGGCTAATGTGTTGTTATTAATTGAAAATGATATAAAAGGAGAGTTGTGTATTGCTGCTATTGCTCATATATTTGTATTTTTCATTTCTTTACCATCTAGATTTTCTTAACTAACTTTGTCAAAACCAACAAAAAAGCATATAAACGCATCGACTTTAAGGTTAGACGGGACCATTATGACGATCAAGTCTGACCTCTTGCACATTGCAGGCTACAGAATCTTGCCCACCCTCTCCTGTAACAGATCCATAATCTCTGGCTGAGTTACCGAGGTCCTCAAATCATGATTTAAAGACTTCAAGTTACAGAGAATTCACCGTTTACTCTAGTTTAAACACTCATCTCCAGAGTACAGTATATCCATAGTATTTTAGCATTCCTGTTTAGTTAAAAAACCCAACACACTTAAAATACATAAATACAGTACATGGAACACAACACAAGTGTCTTTCCAATTATGATGGGCAATGCAAGCGTCAGCTTTAATTTAAAAATTTATAAGTCATAAGATTTCTGCCACTTTCTGCATAAATATTAGTCTTTCACTGGTGCGGCAGTCAGAAAAAAAAAAGTTCTCTTAAATTTTCTTTACTTGGAAGGTGTGTGGGGAAAGCAGCACTGTTTTAAAAACTTAACTGCTAATTCCCTGCTGTTTCAGTATTACTTTAAAAAGAGGGCAGTGTCCATATAAAAATTATACCTCAAGCTAATCTGTTACCTACACTAATTTAGAAAACCAAAGAATGTTAGAATCTTCTTTCCACCTTTTATGCTATTGCTTACTTTTTTCGCACCTCACAGCTTGCAAAGTTAAAAGAAGTTAATTGATTTGTTCTGAATTCTCATGCTCTAGCACAATGTTGTAGCATTTGATTTGCAAATATTAAATGTGGAATGCTTAAATATTAACTTTTTCAATGATTTAAAAACACTGGACATCATCCTGTTAATATTAAGATATACAGATTTATTAAACATATCTAAATATTGGCCCTAAATTACTTGACAGTGTCCCTAAATTTGGAGGCAACGTCTTTACTATCTTTGACATAGCATCAAATACTGTCTGCGTTTTCCACTCACTACTCTTCTGCCTATTATTAACAACTAAAGGAGAGTTTGTATCTTGCAAACTGGAAGTTGGAGAGCCTGATACAAGTATATTGAATGAGAGTCTATAAAGAGGACAAGACAGTTTGAAATACGAGGCTATTGAACGTGCAAAGACAATCGAATAAGGCTGGATCTCTGTTTCAGATGTGAATGCACGTTGCCAAAGTCTTTTAAATCTGTATCTGGATGTAGAATAAGCTACTACTTAGAAAAACGTGATGTCACACCATATAGTGTAAGTTCTTGATTAAGCCCTGACTGGAAGAGAAAAGGAATACAATAGTTACTCAAAATTTGAATAACGTAATTACAGATCAGAGAGCAATGTCCCTCAAAAGAAAAACTAAAAACGGGAAAAGAAGTCTTTTTTTATTAAAATAGTTTAAGTGTAATTAACAGAGATGAGCAGAACTGAACCCATATTTTTTGATTCAATAAAGATTACCTAGGAAACATGTAAAATAATATAAATGTAGCTTACCTTTTTCACTTGTGCCTCTTTAATCTTTTCCAAAGCAACCCTGATCTTCTCAGCTTTCAGTTTAGCAGCCTGCTCTTCCTGTGGGGACACAGCATACCAGTTAAACAAACGTCAGGACTTCAAAGCTTCTAATTATGAGGTTATTATAGGGTAGAATTTGAGAAGGAATACTAGTTCCCCCACTAGCAACAACCTCTAGTGTGGAAATTAAAGGAACAATCATTGATGCTGAAAAAAACGACTATGTTTAAGATGCAAAGACTTCCTGTATCTGTCTGATGTACACACAGATCAGACCCTGTGGTTCTGAAGACAGAACACAATTGTTTTTCTGCACTTTGCCAGCCAATATTGCATCGTTCCTTTGCATTCTACTTTTTTCTTTTGCATCCATCAATTACTGAATGCTTTAATTTGCCAAAGATTTACAATGACAGTCCCAGCTCATACCATATTTGCCAACGGTACAATTAAACGCATCCAATAGATTTTCAGTTTATTAAAGTTAACATCACAATGAGAGATACCATAGCTTACTGTTACAGACACTTCCATTAAATAGCATTCCACGCTATTCCAGTCTGTTTAGGAAGCTTTTGACATGTTAAACCAGTTGGCAATAGCTCAACACTTGCACGCTACACCTTTCAGCCATGCTCCATACTATGTTTTTCCTCATTTAAAAAAAAGTGTCCAAATCACCAAATGTAAGAAGTTAAACCTCCTTCTTTGATACACTTCCTTTTAAAAATCTAAGTTTGTTACAATTTAAAGCACATTAAAAGTCCAAAGAATTTGAATCCATTCTAGCTCTGAATTGCTTTTCATAAAGAAACCGGTATACTGCAACATTACTAATACTTACTTTCAATCTCCAGCAATCAGCCTATAATATTACTATTGCAATAGAGTTGAAGTGATCTGCTGAAACAAGAAACCACTTCTGCAGAACCTCTGCATGTAGGATTCAAATTTCAGAATTCCAAGATTTGGATTACTATCGCGTGAAGTGTCTAAGAAGCACATAAACCACCTTGTAGAACTCAATTAGACAGCCACACAATTAAAAATACTTCTGTCAGTCCCCTTCAAAAAAGAATGCTTTCAGAGCAGAAGTAGCACAGTTCCTCACAATGATGGAAAGACAGCCCCAGCTACAGTGCTTAACTCTTTATCATTTCATCCTACAAATAAAATCCCTAAACTGCTTTTCTATTACACTGTTTGGATGAAGTTGCCCTTTATTTAACGACAAAGATTCGTCCATCTTCAAATATGTGCAGAACTTCACTAGGAGTAACACTGTTACTGGCATTTTTCACTTCTGTGAAGCCATTGTTGTTATTCTCATCCTCCGGAGTGGCTCCTTCCTAGGCTACTTTGTCTTACTCCTACTTAGCCACTTTTGTCCCCTCATTCTCAGACTGTACTTCTATACTACACAGTGGAGATGGCAACAGCTGTGGAGGGGTACAGACTTGCTTGTGAGAAACATAATCTTTTTCAATAAGAGGAGCCAATAAGCTGACAAGAGCAGTAATAATTGGGGTTTGAAACATTATCTGAAAACTCAATTAGGCAAAGAACAACGCTTTTTATTAGGCTAGTGAGAGACTCATTTTAATTGATCATAAAGATGGTATCACATAACTAGGAAAGGTTATACTAGAATATATGGTTTAGAAAAAAGAACAAAACAAAACAATCAGTAAGATATCTGAAAAGATTTTTTAACTTTAACCAAAAACATACAATTTCAGAATTTTAGAGTATTCATCCTACCTCTTAGTCCAGGTTGTTTTCATCCACAAAACACTTGTTATCCAAAAGCAAAGAAAAGCTCTATTAAGATTTTTTTTATTTTATTTAGAAGGGTAAGGTTCTACAACTAATCATTTTATGCTCTGGGCTGCTCCTGAAGTCAATAAGAGCAAGATGCACCCTTTATATATTTTTAAGACCAATTTTGAGAAACTGAGCAATTTCTGGCTTTTAAAGTGGTATCTATGACCTCAATCATAAACCTTTATTTCTGTACAGAGGCTGCGAACATGTTCAGTTTGGCTTTTTACATAAGTCATGGGGCCCAATTTTCCATGCCACTGCATGTTGTACATGTGCAAGTGAGTATACAACTATCAAAAAGGTACCATTTTACACCCACTTTGCACAGGTGCATGTGACTACACAAAGAGCAAGGCTTTGGAGAATCAGGCCTCATGGCTCTAATACACCTGTGCCAATGCACCGTAATTATCTTTTCTGATATTCTAGTCTTAAATGATTCCTTATCAGAGAACCATCATAGATTATGTGGTGGTTTTATGATAAACATGTTTAAGTACGTGCTGTTTCTATTACCAAATTAATTTTCATTTGAAACTCTAAGGATTGAAACAGGATTGGCTCCAGAGATGAAACAATAGCCTATAATCATAGAAATGTTGGACTGGAAGGGACCTCAATAGGTCATCTAGTCCAGTACCCTGCACTGAGGTAGGACTAAGTATTATGTAGACCATCCAGACAGGTGTTTATCTACTCTGCTTTTAAAAACCTCTAATGATGGAGAGCCCACAACCTCCCTAGATAATTTGTTCCAGTGCTTAACTACCCTTACAGTTAGGAAGTTTCTCCTAATGTCTAACCTAAATCTCTCTCGCTGCAATTTAAACCAGTTACTTCTTGTCCTGTTCTCAATGGTTAAGGAGAACAATTTATCACACTCCACTTCATAATTTATGTACTTCAAGACTCTCTTCACAAACTGATCACTCTATATCTGACTTAGTCCTCATCTTCAAAGAAAACCTGCACAATACTTTCAAAAGAAGAGTCTGGGAGCTTGAATTCATTACTCTGCAATACACTAAAAATCATAGACTCAACAGAGCCACTGAATTTATGGCTTATTACAACAACAATTTGTACCCCACTAGCCCCTCCCCCTTTTTGTCCTATGACTGGAGGGGTGTTAATGTGTCACTCTACCTTGAATGGGCCCTTACGCTATGTGCTAACTACTTATGCTAAACAATCTGCTCCACCTTGCATTTTGCTGTGAGGCTGGGAGTACCTTTCCTAGATCTGAAGAGGAGACAGGGCAGATTCTTGTGGAACTCCACTTGATATGCTCTTCCAGCTTGATTTTGAACCAATGATAACTACTCTACTGAGTACGCCTTTTCCAACCAGCTGTGCACCCATCTTATAAGGAAGTTTGTCTAAGCTATATTTCTCTAGTTTGTTTATGAGAAGGTCATGCGAGACAGTATCAATAGCCTTACTAGAGTAGAGAGATATCACATCTACTGCTATTCCCAGGACTCCCGCCCTCCACAAGGCTTCTTACCCTGTCAAAGAAGGATATTAGGCTGGTTTGACATGAGTTGTTCTTGACAAATCCATGTTCATGATTCCTTACTGCAATACTTTTAACTTTTAGACTAAAACTATTAGAAATTTAAAAAATTCTAGAATTATAATTTCCCTAAAAAAGATCTTATTTACGAGCAGCAAATGCTAAAGATTAAAATTCATGTATAAGAAAAATCAAAGCAAAACTAAAAATGTGATTTAAAAAAAAAATAGTTATGACTGTTCTTTAGTTATTGAACAGAGCTTTTCTTTTAAACTAACTGACATGCCAAGAATAGTTCAGCAGATTTGGCAGGTAATGCTTCATTGATGCAAGATGGGGAATTATGTATTGTCATGACTTTTTCCCCAAAAGTACAATTGGATTATGATTTTTTTTAGAAGTATGATTGGATTAAAGTTGATATTTTTCAAAGTTTGCTACACTCTAATCAATCTGCCTCTTTCCCCCTTCCAAGCCAAACAAAGCATAAAACAACAACAAACCTTGACACAAGGAACAAAGAAGATTAACAAACAAGAAGCCAATGCAACCAGACAGTGTACTGAGCTAATTACATTTCTCATTCCATGTGAGATATATTTTCATGAGAAGACAGACAGGTGACAGTAATATCTGAATACAGTAATTTGAATACACTGCAAGCCATTCAACCACAAACTGACAACTGTTGTACACAACTGTCTACATTTTAGAAATATGACATACTAATCAATCTAATCACATCTAGCATTAGCAACTCATTTCCCCTGCAATGGTAAACAAAACTAAAATATGAACTTGAAATAGTTTAGAACCCTTTGGAATTGGAAATAGCAGTACAACTTACTAAGGTCCTAGACGCAGTGTGACTACTCTAGTGAACAGTTACCCATGCGAGCAAGTATTTGTAGATTGAGGCCTAAAAGAAGTTTACTCCAAGCAACGAATCTTATTGAAATTACATCTAATTACAGAAGAATATCACTAATTTTCACATCACAAACACAGAATCCCAATAGTTCTTAAAAAAAAAAATCAGCTTTGCTGTACTTCTCAAAGGAATAATAGCTACAGTGATATCTTATTAATACAAAACATATTGGCATGCAGTGAATAGAAATAGATATAAAACTAAGCTACACTGTGATACAGTGTTCTTGAATAATTAAATTTTGTTAGTTTTCTTGTTTATTTTCAAAACTGGCAACCTGCAGTGATTCTCTCAATAAGTGAATTTCAACTGCATCTGATTATTACTGTTATAACAAAAAACCTATGTTAATGCAATTTTTTAAAGTAGCACAGTTAAAACTGAAAAAGACCCCAAGAAATCAAAAGTTAAAAGGTTCCTTTAGTAATGCTAACCATGGCCACATTATACCCATATATTTCATAATTCCTTGTTAAATTTGTACTTAAATATGGTCTGTGTTTTAAACACAAAAGATGTAGGCTCTGCATTGTGAGTTAATGTTACTCTAAGAACCTTACCTTTTGCATTTCTTGATGTCTTACATTTTATTGTACATGAATGTAGTTTTTTGCAGTTGACTTCCTTATATCTGGAGGGTTTTTTAAAGAAAAACTTATCTGTATTTAATAAAGCTAGCAATTAAGCGGTACTATTTAAGCTATGAAGTTCACACTTCATTTAAGTGAACGTGGTAGACATGATTTCATAAAACATGAAATGGGATCCAGTAAATGTTTTTAGTTTAATATTTGAAAGTTTTCTCCAGAAAGTTTCTCTTTAAAGGATGTGCAAGCAAGAAATCATAATCAAATGCACTTTGGCAATATTAATCTGTATATAAAAATTTCCCAGCCAAAAAAATTACAATTTAAAAGGTAGCTTGATGATGATTTTAAATGGATTGCTTTATCTAAAACTAGATAACGTTACTCAGTGGGATAAACACTTTTCATGCACATTTTCATTTGATGCTGTGGCAACTGTGTACACATCAACACCCTCCTAGTATACAATCCACCAGAAGCAGGAAGAACATGAGGAAAGACATGAAACTGGGAAAGGGGGGGTGGGGAAAGGGAGAGGCACATTCATGGTTTCTGTCCATGCCACCACATTTGTTAATTCTCACGCATCCAAACCTCTAAAGGGGTTTTAAAAAGGTAAAAGAGGAGAGGGCTGGGAAAGAGCAGAAAAATTACTTTTGTTCTGGGCTGCTGTTAAAGCTCCTTTACTACAGAGCAACTGGAATAAATTTCCTTAGGAAAACAGAGAGCTGCTGGCCAGTTAAAAAAAGTGTTAACACAAGTACAGCTTACTAGAAAAAACAGTAGTTCTAAAGCAGGGGTGGGCAAAGTTTTTGGCCTGAGGGCCACACTGGGGAATAGAAATTGTACGGCGGGCCATGAACGCTCACAAAACTGGGGTTGGGGTGCGGGAGGGGGTGAGGGCTCTAGTTGGGGATGAGGGCTCTGGGGTGGGGCTGGGGATGAGAGGTTTGGGGTGCAGGAGGGTGCTCTGGGCTGGGATCGTGGGGTTTGGAGAGCAGGAGGGGAATGAGGGCTGGTGCAGGGCGTTGGAGCGTGGGGAAAGGCTCAGGGGTGCAGGCTCAGAGCTGTGCTTACCTCAAGTGGCTTCCAGAAGCAGCAGCATGTTCCTTCTACGGCTCCTATGCGGAAGTGCGGCCAGGCGGCTCTGCACACTGCCCCATCTGCAGGCACTGCCCATGCAGCTCCCATTGGAGTGGCAGAAGGGGCCACTGGAGCACACAGGAGCCGGAGCGGGGCCATGCCGCAGCTTCTGGGAGCTACGTGGAGTGGCCCCCGACCCAGCACCCCGGCTGGAGTGCTGGAGCAGGGCCGAGCCGCGTGGTGAGGCCCGCGACCCAGCACCCCGGCTGCAGTGCTGGAGCAGCCCTCAACCCAGCGCCCCGGCCGGAGCGGGACAAAGCCACGTGGTGTGGCCCCCTACCCAGCATCCCAGCCGGAACAGGGCTGAGCCACAGGGTGCAGCCTTGAACCCAGTGCTCTGGGGCAAGCCCCAGATCCTGCTCTCCAGCAGGAGCTTGCAGGCCAGCTTAAAACAGCCTGTGGACCATGTTTGCCTATCCCTGTTCTAAAGTATAATTGGCAAATACAGCCTCAGCCTACCTATTTAGCAAATATGCCCTTGTTGCTTTACTATATTAGCATAATCTATATATAGTCCTTATCTTCAGGATTTGCCCCAGCTTCTCCCTAGGAGCACTTAAATTTTTTTTTTTTTTAAATAATCAACGAAATGGTACATAGAAGGTGGACAACAGTGAAGTCGGACTCCTGATAGAATGGATGTGCAAGTCTCTCTACAACACAAAACTACATAGTTTTCCGCATACCATCTGGTCATCACTGAATAGAATCAGAGTCCGTACCCTTCATCTCCTCTGGTATAACTACAGGGGGTACAGTAATTATGATTCCCAACATAACGAACAGTGCCAGGAAGTGGACAGCAATATATTAAAATGCGAGGTGTGCTCTTGGGGTGTTACTGACTCTTTTTCCATGCTACAGAAATAATTTAGGAGTTATCCATAACAGGCTTCTGAGTATCTTGTTTTACACTAGGGTGTTTTTTCCAGATTACACCAAATAAGAGCACTCAAAATAGAAAATTTATCCTTTCTTTCAGTATGAAGACAAACTGTTGCTAGTAATTAATTCATTTGAAGAATGTTATTGTTTTCTGGCAGTATGACAAAAAGCGTCCATGTGCTTCCCACAGCTTGATTTTTATACCTGTAAAGGGGAGGAGAACAGAAGAGCTTTCAGACTCCACAGACTTTTGACTCCACTTGACTTTTTTAGCCAAGGATTCTAAGATGAATATTACATGCTCTCCGAGAACTTGGAATCTTTGATGGATATTTGCAGTAACTTAACAGAGTATATTTAAAATGAGACAGCCTTTAAAAACAGCCTGACAAGAGGAAAAGTGACTCTAGTAAATGTAACAGGTTGGGGAGAAGGGGAGGGGAGTGAGTGAGGGAGGGGTGAGCATCAAACTTATAAACTCAGAAGTGGGAGCTGCATTCTGTCAACAAGGAAAAAGTCACATGCAGGTGGAAAGAAGATGCATCACCTTGGTCAGCAAATGAGAAGGCTTTCCTGCAATGTTTCTCAGAAGAAGGGATGTTTCCCTGTCCAGATAGGAGTGCTTGTGCAGAAAGAAAGAGAGAGAGAGAGAAAGAAAATAAGTCAAAGGAAATCAGTGCAGTAATTTTATAGTGTGTTGATTATAGTAGACAAGCAGAGTTTAAGCAAACACTTAAAAACCTTCCGCACTTAACTTCCCCACGCAAACTCCTCCCATCCATAAAACTCTAACCATCTCTAGACAATGAATTTCAGAAACACTTGACAGAAAGCAAAGGTTTAATAAGCAGCTGTGCTAGTAAAAGACACCATCTTTCCTTTCACCTGTTTTTCAATGGCATAACAATTATAAAATACACTTAAAGAAAATTTTTTCTTACCTGTTACTGATTTCTTTTCTACAAGTTACTGCCTAGGATTTTCAAAATTACCTAAGTGACTTAGGAGCATGAGTAAAGGGACTTATATGTCACTTAGACACTTTTAAAAATCCTACCCACATCATGCAAATCCTATACAACTGGGCTTGCTGCTTCTGCTGTGCAGAGATGAAGACAGCATAGAACTGTCAGTCATGGAACCAGGACATGCTGGTCAAGCTTTGTACCCTGGCTCGTTTTCCCAAGAAGAGGACTTCCAAAACTGCAGAAAAAAACCTTACCATAATGAGAGTAACTGATAATCCTGAACTATGGCCAACATATTAAACTTTCCATGTACTGATATTCTCTCTCTCTCTCAATACAGTCCCCAGAAGGATGGGTCAGATTGCCAAATATCTCACAAGTGAGAAATTCACATATAAACCAAGTTTTCTCTCTCCTACAAGAGTTTGTCTGACAACCATCCACATTTGGGAAGTGACCAAGGGTTAACATTTCCCAGATGAGAGAGCAGATCAAAGACAAAATATGACTCCCTCCTGAACATCTTATGCCAGTAAGACAAAAGTAACGTGAAGTGTAAGATATGAAGTCCTTTTCTTCAGGTTTTAGAGCTGTTAAAGCATGGCTTTCCTTCTTGGGCAGCTATTCCACCAGTAAATTTGACAGAAGCCAAATTCTGCTTGAGGTGGGAGTCTTTGTTCCATGGGTGTTAAATGGCCAAGAATTTAAATTATACATAAACTTTATCAGCCACACGGGAAGGATATTTTCTTGAGAACTGACTTGATGACCTTCTCTCAAGTCATTCCTGAGAGGTTACTACAATATGACATTATTGCTCTGGAATAACATGTACAGAGAATAAAGATCTGGAAATAGAGGATTCAGTGTTTCTCTTTGGCGAGATGTCAGTTACTAATCCTAGGGTAAGTAAGGGTAAGAAAGAAATCCCCCTTTGAGCGTTTGATTGGGAAAATGAGAGCTGTTTTAAAACATGTTAGCTAATTCATTAGCATATTTTCAACCACCACCAAGGATACGCCTTAATGCTTAAAAACACACTAGTCATGAACAACCAAGTCCTTGTGTAGACCAGGATTTAAACATGTGTTAGCTAACAAATTCTAATATATTTGAAAAATGGAGTGTAGATACAGTACTGTGTAACTTAACCCACGCTAAGTTGGTCAAAGTAAAGTCTAGACTCACTTCAAGCTTTAATTCAGCCTGTCACATGTTAAGTTACAAAGTGGCTGTCTAAAGCAGACTTTTCAAACACATTAGTTAGTACGTGTTAGCTAGCACATCCTATGGATCACACCTTCTATGACCATGGCCACCTAATAACTTTTTCAATATCATGGCCTTTACCCATGAGATGCTAAGTGATGTTTAAGAAGTGATAACATTTTAAAAACAACTAATTTTTTCAGTCTAGACAAGCCTGATTGTGGATACTGTATCCTTGTCAAGGAACACAATGCTTTGTTTAAAATGAAAGTATGAGTAAAGAAGAAGTTACTCACCTTGTGCAGTAATGATGTTTCTTCGAGATGTGTCCCTCTAGAGGTGCTTCATTGTGTGGGTGCTCCACTGTAGGTGTGCTTGCATCCGTGCACTGCTGATTGGAGACCTTTGATCGCAGTATCCATTAGGCCAGCACATGTGCTGTTTTTCCTTGTGCTGCACCACGAGGCTAGCCAGCGTGCATGAGCTACCCCCATCAGTTCCTTCTCTACCACAGACTCATTGACAAGAACTCCAAAGTAGAGGGGAGGAGGTACATTGCGGAGCACCCACAGAGACGCACATCACAAAGAATCAACGTTATTGCACAAGGTGAGTAACTTATTCTACGAGTAGCGTCCCTATAGATGACTCCTGAGCAGTATTTCTTCTGGAGGTCTGTGACTTTTGAGTTGGGTCAGTTACAGTACTACACAGTACTGTGTAGACGAAGATAGCATTAGAGACGGAGTCCCCCATGATGGCATAATTTTCTGCGAAGGTGTGAACTGATGCCCAGGGCCCCGCTGTACAGATTTCTGAGATAGGGACATTCTTGAAGAAGGTGACGTATGAGAAGATCAATCTTGTGGAGTGTGTACGAATAGTATTTGGAAGGCTCATATTGCAAACTTGGTAGCAGTGTCTGATGAAGTTCGAGATCCACTTGGAGAGTCCTTGGGCTGATATTGCTGAACCCTCGGATCTTTCCTCAAAATCGCCTAGAGGATTTTCCTGAAAATCTTCATCCTGTCCAAGTAGGCGGCTAGGGCTCTCCTGACATCTAGAG
Organism: Eretmochelys imbricata; assembly: GCF_965152235.1. Classification (NCBI taxonomy): domain Eukaryota; kingdom Metazoa; phylum Chordata; order Testudines; family Cheloniidae; genus Eretmochelys; species Eretmochelys imbricata. Next base: position 61,084,823 of record NC_135582.1, read on the forward strand.
CATGTAATATAGCCTCTTTGTTGTCATGGTGAGGCTTGGGTAGAAGGTGAAGATTGGTTCCTGTGAATAACAGGTTCATGTGAAACGGGTAGGTTACTTTAGAAATGAATTTTGGATGTGGCCTAAGCGTAACCTTGGCCTGAAAGAATACCATGTGGGGGGATGTGCCACCAGAGCTGCTATTTCTCCTGGCTGAGGTAATCACGATCAGGAAGGCTGTTTTCACTGAGAGGTATGTAAGCAAACAGGTGGCCAGGGGTTCGAAGGGAGGCCTGGTCAATCCTTTCAGTACCAGGTTTAAGTCTCATGTCCAAGTAGGAAGCTGAGGTTGCGGGAAGAGGTTTACTATGCCCTTGAGGAACCTTTTGGTGGTCGGGTGTGACAGCACTGAGTATCCCTCTACTGGTTGGTGGAAGGCTGTTATAGCTGCTAGGTGAACTCAGAGAGCTTAGAGATAGACTATGCACTGGCCCAAAAAGGGACTAAGATATGTGGAAGAGTCACGGATGTGAGGGAGATTTGTTGGGAAGTACACCAAATTCGAAACCTGCACCATTTTTGCAGGTAGGTACGTCGTGTCAAGAACTTTCTGCTGCGCAGTAATACCTCATATACTTCCTTTGAACAGGAGCTGTCTAGATGTTCGAACCAAGAAGGAAACATTCCATGAGGCGCAGAACCCCCACACTGGCATGTAGGGTATGTCCTCTGAACTGGGAGAGGAGGTACGGAGTGTGACAGGTAAGGGTACTAAGTCTGTCTCGGCCAAGTAGGAGTGATCAGAATGACGTGAGCTCCGTCTTTTTATTTTCTGCAGGACCTTCGATAGTAGGGGAAAAGGAGGAAAGACATAAAGAAGGTCTCCATCTCAGCAGAGAAGGAGAGCATTGTCTCGGGAGCAGTAGCGTGGACATATTTTGTTCAGGTAAGTGGTGAACAAGTCTGTGGTCAGTGGTGGCTGAATAGATTGTGAAGTTCTACTGGGTCTAGCTCCCACTCATGGTTGTGTGGGAATTTGCAACAGACTGTCCACTATTGAGTTTTGTGTGCCTGGGAGGTAGGCTGCTGACAGTGTAACACCACTTTCAAGGTGACCTGGCTCCCCCTTGTCGATTGTCTGTTAGGACTCTCTTGTGAATACTTTGATCAGTAGGAGGAAATGGGTGCCAGTCTTCCTGACTGCCTTTAGCTCGAGGTGGTTGATGTGAAGGGATATCTCCATGGGTGACCATTTGTCTTGTGTTGCAATGCCAGTTAGATGCGCACCCCACCCTATGAGCAATACATCAGTGGTAAGACGTTTGAGAGGCATGGTGTCGATATGCAGCCCAAGGATCCCAGTACGGACACTGGCGTGGTGATAGCACAGAGGTCAGTGGTGGTGCCCAGGGGTGGCTGTACCGAGGTGGTGGTGGGGCTATCTGAGGGTATGCTCGAGGACCCTGTTCATACTGGACACTGTAAGGAGCCTGGAAGGAGTACTGTGATTCTACAGCCTCAGGTTTGTTATCTGAGCCTTCACTAGAGAGCGGGAGGGGCATGACAGGGCAGCAGGGAAGACTCCCATTCTGTTCGAAGACTTGGTGCAGAAGTCCCGGCACCAAGGAGACTCCGGTATGTGTGATACATGAAGGTCCCTGGAGCGTCTGAATTCCAGCAGTGCTGACTGACTTGATGATGCTGGCGGTACCATGGAAGATGAAGATCTTGTCCATATCGGATGCTCTGGTGCCAAATGAGGTGTCGATGATAGTCCCGATGTTAAATTGCACACCGGTAATACCTTCTTAGAGGAGTGCTTACTCCTGTCCTTGTCCCTCAGTGCCATTGACTTGGTGCCCGTGCCCATCGGGTCTGTAGGCTTGTCAAAGATACCTGCCTCTGAGGACTTCTGTGAGCCATGGGTACCAGACAGAGGGTCTCGGTGCGGGCAGTACCGAGGATACCAAGAATACCAGAGTGTTTGTGGCTCTCTTAGGGCTCCCTGTGGGGATTTTCTGCTCTTTTTCCATGATTTGTGAAAGGAATCAGTGACTTGTTTCTTCGCCCCACAGCCTTTATATGTTGAGGGCTCTGGGGAAGACTCATATCTTCCAGGTGACTCATGGTGCGGGTCCAGAGAGGGTGGGAAAGCCACCTGCACGAAGATAATTTTCTGTCTGAGCTCTCTATCCTTATGAGACTGGAGCCTGATTTCCTGACAAAGATCACACTTTTATTGAATGTGACCTTCCCTGAGGCAGCGAATGCACTGGGCATGCTTGTCTGCAACAAGAATCGCCTCTTTGCAAGAGAGGCACTTCTTGAAGCTTGGTAAGCTGGGCAGACGACACTGAGGGAAGGGTCCGCAACAAGGAAAAAAGTTTTTTTTTTTTTAAAGCGGGGAGAAAAAGAAAGAAAAAACTACAGCTAGAACTACAACTAAGAACTAGGAGGCTAGCGAACTACAGAAATACAAATCAAAAGTAATGGTCCTAATGGACTGGGAACAGTTCCGTCTCTAGTCAGGGGTGGTTGAGAAGGAACTGAGGGGGAACTAGCCCACATGCGCTGACTAGCCTCTTGGCGCAAAATAAGGAGAGACCGCACATGTGTGGGCCTAACGGACACTGCTACCAAAGTTCTCCAATCAGCAGCGCAGGGACACAACCACAACTACAGAGTACCCCCCACAGGGACACTACTTGCAGAACAAGTGAAGCTTAACTCTAAGGATGTTGTAAAATGTAAATAAAGACTTGCCTGCAAAGTTTCCTGCCCTTCCTAGGAACTTCTGCTCAGCAAGAATAGAATGTATCATACTGTCTTATCAAGAGACTTTACTGAATTCTTTGGTGAATAAATGGGGGAAATACTTCCTATTCAGCTTGGCTAGGTCAGGATGGAGCTCAAGGGTGTCTATAACATTTCTCAACATAGGGTCAAAGAATTCTGTTTGAATAAGCTCCTCACTATTGTCCTTGTTGGATTTAATGGATTCCAGCTCACCCTCTCTTTTGCGATGCACTCTCATTGCTAGAGAGAATGCTTTTCTAGGGCTGTTTTTCCCTTAGCCTTCTTGGATATCAACGATACAGACAGGTGGGAGTTGGGACCTCACTCTCCCCCCAGGAGGTAGCGCTGTTTCTTAGAAGGAATTTTTGACACAAGGCTGTTAATAGCACCTTGCAGGAGACATCTCTTGTCTGCCCTTCTTCCCCACACTGGCCATTTCGCCTGCTGTGTGTGTATTGGAGTGGGGGTCGGGAACACATGCTCACAGTAAGGCAAAAAGAAGCCAAAATGTCTCAGGCCACGGAGAAACAAGAAAAGAAAGTTTAGCAGAAAAGGGTACCACTGGAGTTGTGTGTGTTTGTTTAGCTGAAAATAGAGCAAGAGGCCTGCAGTAACAGGAGCTTGCTCTGGAGCATAATGGTTGAGCTGTGGGAAATTGTAGCCAGGGTCTATGGCTCAAGGGGTTCCTCGCCTCCATTATGGATTAATTTTGGGGAGGATTGCCAGACAGACATTCTTATAAGAGAAAAGAAGAATATTTTGCTGGTTATATGAGTGTTATCAACTATTAATTTTAGTGAGAGTTGAGGGAGCTCAATATCTTGCAAGATTGAGCCCTAGCAGCACAATTATTCTGTTAGCAATCATAGCAGGTATCATCCAGCATAAGTACAGTAGAATCTTTCACAGAGAACGGGAATTCTGTTCTGTCCAGAAAAGTAGACGTATCCTATATACACACACACCTTAAAAATCAGTGCTGGTACACGGAAGTGTAAATTTGCTCAGGGGGCATTCTCCCTGCTAAGGTAGCATGTGTGTTTAAAATAAGTTTATTTTATGGCTGGAACTCCAAATGGACATCCTCCAGCAAACCTGGCCACATCATAATCAACACATGCTATCTGGCCTGCGCTGGTCCTCTACAGCCCCCACTTTATCTCAAGGGGGCTTTGCAGTCTCTGTACTGCTGCAATCTTCTTCCGAACAGTAGGTTTTTCATCTCAGGGGAAATAAACTGGCCTAATCCCTAGATAAATTTGGCCCTTTTCACTCGTTTGTTCAACCACAAGGAATAGGGAGCCTTGGATAAAGGATGATAGTTTAATGGTTCATTTAGTTGTCCGCATTAGGTATAAGCCCAGTTCCCAAAGAGGGATAGAAATTTGCAACCCTTTGAACCAATGGTTAGTGGGTTAACAAGCTGGCATCATTAAAAACAGGCTTTTACAAAACAAAAGCATTTCCATCACATATGTGCATAAGAACCGTTTTTACTACAGGATTGCTTGTGAGGGGCTGGACCTAGGTATTTTTGTCTATAGTATCTGTTCAAGAAAAAGCCAAATGGAGAACTAAGTGGATTTTGTTCCCATTGCTTTCCTGATCTGCAGCAAAAATTAAAATACAGACATTCCTTGAAAAGGAGGTACCTAGAAAGCAGTAATAATGAGTTTGATTGGACTGATTCTGGCAATCAAAGTCTGAGCTAGCAAATCGATGGCACTTAAACTGCCAATATGAATTTGAGCTGCAATGACATGCCAAAGGGCAAGAAGGGTATAGTCCTTCTTTGAAAATCTATGGTGACCCTAGTTCTGGAATACTATATTTACTTTTGGGCACCTCAAATTCAAAAACATGTAGGGAAGTTAGAGGGTGTATGGATAAGAGCAACAAAAGTGATTAAACCAGTTGGAAAGATCGATTTATGAGATTTAAAAGAATACATTATAGCTTGGCAAAGCAACAACTATGTGTGACTATAACATTCTTCAAATACTTGAAATGAATAAATACCAGAGAGAGAGGAATAATTTAGGGTGGGCCATTGGAGTATTAGGCACGAGAAAATAACTAAGAAAAGGATTAGTTACAAGGTTATTTTTGTTCCATTTTATGGGGCAAACTTAGTCTGCACTTTAAAACCACTTAAAATCTATCTAATACAGAAAACCATTTAATTCAACTATCAATCTCAAAACTTTTGAGATTGATATTTGTTAAGTTATGGAATAACCTTCCAGAAGCAGTAATGGAAACCTCATTGCTTGAAACATTTCAAGACTGACTGGATACAAAGCAATAAAAATTTACTATAGCAACAATTCTGCATTGGTCCCCAGGGATGGACCAGCTGACTCATTATCAAATTTTTCCTCTCTAAATTTTATGAGTCTATGCTACAAAAATGCAGGTCAATATTTTGACCTTACAAACCCTTGACACATATTATCCTTTTTAAGTATAATCCTAAATGAATGTACATTTTCCTAGGTACAATTTACATCTAGAAATACCATTGACATAAAATTCAGAAACCTAGATAGGAGTTATGGCATACACATAAAAATAAAATTTGCTACTCCAAAAGGGGTGAGTAAAATCTTTTCATGGTAACTCTTCCGTATTTCCAAATCTTTAATACATTTAATACATCTGGATTATCAGATATTTCTGTCCTTTGCCAAACCAACTTTAACTTAATACGTTAGAACAAGTAGAAGGCAGCCAGTGGAAGTAAATTCTACCTGACTGCTTTCAGAGTCTAAAAATTATATTTAGACAAAATAGTAAAAAAGACACAATATAGTATTCCTTAATGTAACCATATTTAGTGTTTGCCAGGGGGCCAATAAAATCCTGTGTTCCACTACATTTTTTTCCTGCTGTGATAGTTGATTCATAGCATCGACGGCCAATCAGTTTCCCATAACTAAAAGACATTTTCCACTGTTTGTCCAATAAAAAAAAGCACACTTCTTTCCCTTAAGGGTAAGGTCTGTAATACTGCAATCAAGTAGCATACCATTGGAAACTAAAAATTAAAAAGGCTTGAAACAGTCTTTGAGATGATTAAGAAAAATGGTTAATTTAAAGACAACCCCCTACCTCCCTGCAACATTTATCCTCCCATTAAAATAAAGAACAGAGCACGGTTAGGAGAAAAGGGTCCTTCTAGCAGGGGAGTAAGGGAGCGAAAGTACTGCATTAGAAGACATTCCATTCTACTTTAGTTATGCCATTTGCACAGCTATATCTAGAATACTCAAATAATTAATGTTTTCCAGTCAATACATACATGACTTATGCACATTATGTAATCAAGACCAAGTCAAGCAGAGTGTCCGTAGAGTTTGCTAAATAGGTAAAATGATCAGCTATTTCTAGCCCAGCTTCTTTCACAAAGTATTTATTCAAGCCAAAAATTGTACACACATTGTACACCTGGCTAGAATCCCTCTACTTGATTTATTTATAGGGAAACATTCTGAAACACCATCTTTTCTTTAAAGACATCTGATCTTGACTTTACTTGGACTGAATTTTCTTAACCTCTCTTTCCCAAGTTCTTTTATAAAATAAAGCTATTAAATCCTACATGCAATGGAAAGAGTGGGAAAGTTCTTGAAGAACTTCATCCTGCTGATGCACTAGACGAAACTCATAAAATTAGCTATTTGCAAATATTCAAATACTCCATGTTTTCAAATATTCCATGCTTTCAGTGAAGCAGTTTTAGAGAGTCAGCAAACTCTTATGTCAACTACTATACACCATAAAGGTGTAAGTAGGTGAACTAGCTTCTGTGAACAATGTGGGAGATTACTGCATTATTTTTATAAAATGTGTGACTCAGTTTAGTTGTTCAGTCTTGTGCTGCTTGTTACCTGATCTCAACAGGTTAACTTCTTTTCAGAGACACCCACTGGGAGTGAGGAATGGGTGATCAATGCACCAGTGTGTGTCAATTTGCCATACCGGGGTTGGGTGAAAGGACTATCGAGACATATTGGCATGTGAATAAATCCACCTGGGCAATACAATAGATATGCTAAAGAGGTGGACAAATCAAAAAGACTGGTTCTACAAGTTAGCTGGCTGGCAACTAAGCAATGGGTCATCTGGTGGAGGACTTACATCGCCTGACAAGGTTAATCCAGAAGTCACCTAAGGAAGGGAACTGAAAGTTATAAGAGACAGGGTCATAACACAGAGGTCATACAGATTCCATGATTTGGAAGCCATGTGCAGAAGAGAGGAAGGATCCTGGATACCTTAGACTCTGACCAAATCTCAAAGAACGCTCAAGAGCAGTGAGGAAATGAGGCAGGGAGTGGTTTTATTGTTTTTTCTGGTTCTGTGTATTTCTTGTGCTGTCTAAACTAATGAATGTTTGCTTTTGAAATCCCGTTGCAAAGTCTATTTGCTTCAACTATCCAATGTCCTTGAAGAGGTGAACTGAAAACCTGAGTGGGCACAAGGTGGGAGGTCTTGGTAAGGGGTATGCTTAAGCTACTGAAGAGTCTGGAGGCGCCAGCACCAGTTTCAGGGCCTGGGCAGTTGGACTGCAGGGTCTCCGAAGGGGTGCTAGGCAAAGGATCTGTATCCTGAGCGTATGCCTAAAGACCCAGAGCCAGAGGCAGTGCTTGGACTATGCTCAGACTCAAGAGGATCAAGAGTACAGGGGTCCAGTATGGTAGAATCCAAACAGCAGCTTAGTGAGTATCCTGCTGGGGGAGCTTGATGAGGGCTGTGACTGCTTTCTGCAAGGATCTCACTGCAGGATTTCTTCACAAAAAGTTTCCAGGTGTGGTCTCATCACAATTAGTGTAAGCAGTCCAATGTAGCTTGTTTTGGTCATCACAGAAAAGGCAAAAACCTTTAGCGTAGAATGAAGGAAAGAAGACTGATTTTACAAGTCAGCATTATATATTCTTGTAGCTGATCTTCTTACCAAAAGCACTCTCTTTTCAGGGACCATGTTTACAACACACACAAAAGGAACTCACTATGTTTGAGTGGTTTTGCACAGTAAAGAATAAATTGTCAAACTATTTTTAAATACTTTCCTTTTTTAAAATTTATTTTAAAAGGCCAGAGATAGATGCAAAGGGAAACATATGGTGAGAAGAAAACAAAGGGTGAAATTACAAACAGAAAATGTACAAAATGAATATATATATATATATATATATATATATATATATATATATATATATATATATAAAAATAATGTATCTGAACAGGCAATTCAAGCTACATTAAGTTTTTTGTTAATAATAGTATTTCAATTTTTTCAAGTTGTAACTTTACAAGTTGCACTTAGATACCATAAAATGAACACTGTATCAAAAATTATTCAAATCAAAACCAAGATTCTCTGACCAAATAGTCTCATCCGATAAAAGATTTATAAAAACCTAATCCATATCCTTCACAACAACCCTTAAAATTACAAAACTGAAAAACATTGCAAGCTATCACATGCATAATAATCCTTGAACTGCAAATCTAATCCAAAGAACTGAAAATCAAACAAATACAGAAATAGGGGATACCTCTTATAACTCTACCAAAATTAAACTTTAATCTCAAACACAAGCAGAAAAAAAAAAGATTTAAGCACGCAAATGTGTTAACAAAACACATTCTATGAATTACCACAGGTTTTATGTAATATTTGTATGTTATGTTGTGATGACAAAAGCTAAATTTGAATAAAATGGACATTAAGTTCCTTTTAATTTCAATAAATATTTTTAAAATGTAAATTACTTTTCACATCTAGTTCATTCAATAAAAACAGCTTGTCTTGATGTTCATAAAAACATGGCATATGTATTTTGTTCCAAATTACTTTTAGGACTTCAAAAGATTTCCTGCATTCCTTCCTTCCTTGAAAGGAAGGGACACATCCATTATCTTCAAGCCTAAATACCAAGAGAGGTTCATGGACCAGCTGTTATGTATAGCATTTAATAATATTTTCAAAGAGCCCTCCACACAAACACTGGATGTTTATGCTATTCTAAGAAGAGATTTCAATGCTACAAGTCTATTTGCTCCTGTTCACAAATACTGCAAACATTTATAACTATAGAGCAGTATGACCAAGTACGTTTTCAAGCATTTAGAGTATCAACTTCTATACAAAACACTTCCACCCTACTGTTTACATGTACTTGACAGCTAAATAAGATAAAAGGTCATATGTACCATTTCAGTCAGTGTTTTCTTGTAAGAATGTAATTAAAACTAATGTACATGTCAAGTGACATTATTAGCTGTACCACAAATCTTTTGCCTGCGTACTGGTATTTACAATTTCTCCTTCCATGGTAGCGAAATACTCAGTTACAATTTGGTAGTCTTAACCTATTTGAAAGAAAGGAATGGAGTTGGTCTGCTTCACATTTTTTCTTTGCTATAAACAAAGAACAGCTCAGACTGAGACTGCAAATATTTATATTAATCTCAATTTATAAACAAAAAAAAGACACTCCCATCTGTCTCAAAGGGATATTTATGAATCATCTAAGACTTTTGAAGATTCTAGTAAGAGCTTTAGCTTTCCCAAAAATAAACATGAGACACAAAATTGTAAGGAAGTCTTTGTTGGACAAGATAAAACAGATGGACTCAGAGGACTCGCACATAGCATGATGATGATCACTGGAAAGTGCTGTGTTGAAGTGTATTGAACTAAAGCAGAAAATCTTTTGAATATCCCAAACCGAACAGTTTCCCCTCCCCTTTCACAAAGAATTGCAGTTTCCTTTTTAATAAACTCAATGGACTGTTTTTAATTCCTGAGGTTGGTAGTGCTCAAGAGAGGAACAAACTTCAAGTCAAAAAAAAAAAGAAAAAAGGCAGCATGAAATTCCAACACACACCGAAGTGTTTCACACAGTAATGGAATGGATTACTTCTTCCCAGTCACATGTCTAAAACGTGCATCCTGGGTTGCAAATTTATACATATAGACAAAAATCTGTCCATCAACCTGTTTATTTACAAACTGAATTCTTTAGGAAAAAAACTGCTTTTAAAATATGCACATAAAATATAGCATCTTGCGAGAATATGATGCTCAGAGTTACTACACAACATACCATACACTTAAGATTGGCAGAATTATTTTTTTTTAATAATTTCAATAGATATCGATATTTATTTTTAAGCATTTTTTTTCTATTTTTATCTATTTAAACTTTCACAGCTGTGCAAAATTATGGCTTTTAAGCTTTTTATCCCAATTTTTATCTATTTAAATTTTCAGAATTGCGGGAAACCACTGGGAAAAAAAAAAATCAGACAATGGGGGGCATGGGAGGTCTCACAATTATTTAATGACCGTAGGCATTGAGATTCAAAAAGTTATAGCTTTATAACCGTTAAATCACAGATTGCCAACATCACCTGTCCAAAAAGTAAATATCCTTAAAATCAAACACTAGAATTGTCAAGCACCATTTTTCTTACTTTGCCCATAAGTAAATTTCAATGATCATCAATGGAAATACTTTTTCATTGAAATTGACATTTACCGACAAAAAATGAATCCTTCCAAGCCTACGTACACACTACTATTAGACATGAAAACCCAGTTAACTAGGGCTTAAGTGCATTGCCCAACCTTACTGAATGCAAATGAGTTGCTTATTTCATATCAGTTCCTTTATCTAAGGAGGTTGCTCCTTTGAAATTAGAAACTTGAAGGATACTATATGGAGCAATCTCTCCATTCAGAAAAAGGTGGAATATACCTAGAAAAACTTATGTTAAATTATGATCCTTAAGTACATCTGATATATCTAATTATGTATTATTTGACAGATTTATAGCCTTTACATTATCCAAATATTAAAATACTATACTACTGTAAACAGATAAGTTTACATATTCTTTATACTGTCACTATAGACATTACGTAAATATTAACAGTTTGATGCAAATTTCACAATTATTCCCCCCAAAAAATCTTCTGACATTGCTTAAGCACTTACTCTTTAACTTGCTATTCTTAGCTTTCTGTTACAGAGTAGATTTAATCTATATCTAAAGCCTGTTTAAAGTTTCACAGACAACATCCTTTTAAGGCTCTCTTTATGGAATGATTCACCCCAGTACATGGAAAATGTGTGGATCTCAGTAACAGCAGAACATCTTGCTACATTTCTTATGAAGTCATCTACATTGTAAATGGATGAGGTCCCCACTAAACTTTTTCCTTTAAAATTCAGTCAGTGCTACTTCATTCAAGTCTACAGAAATATACTGCAATGACAACATAAAACTATTGAAATTTACAAAGCAATTTTTTCAAATACACTATAAAAAATCATAAAAGATGTTTAAGGCTACACTCTGCCCAGCCATTCTGTAATCTTACTGCACTTGGTCCGTTTGCTCTTGGTCCATTACTTAGACAGATGGAAAACAGCACATCACAGCAAAAGACATTTACCAATGACAAAGATCACAAATATTGTAGACAAAAAAAACCTAATCACAAATTTTGCATGAACAAACAGTAACAGTAAAGCCATTAATCAGATGTTTAAAAAATAAGAACTAAGTCAATATACAGATGTAAGAAAGAATGACCAGCAAGAACAACAACAAAAACCAAATGACTAACACAGAAAAGTTCCTACTTAGTGTTGCAAGGAGAAAACCCATATAGGTTTTTCTGTATATTTTCATTCACAGAGTACAGGTTTCAGAGTAACAGCCGTGTTAGTCTGTATTCGCAAAAAGAAAAGGAGTACTTGTGGCACCTTAGAGACTAACCAACTTATTTGAGCATAAGCTTTCGTGAGCTACAGCTCACTTCATCGGATGCATCTGATGAAGTGAGCTGTAGCTCACGAAAGCTTATGCTCAAATAAATTGGTTAGTCTCTAAGGTGCCACAAGTACTCCTTTTCTATTCACAGAGTAATTATTCTATACATATGGAAAATAATAAAGCAGGAGTATTGTATGCCATTATCCAGTTGACTGATTAATTCCTTTTATATAGAAATTCATCTATTACTAGGATATCTACATTTCCTGTGCTCTTGTCTAACTTATCTTCTACAATGACTTTACCAAAAGGAAGAATCCTGAAAAACGTCCATGTAAAACACTGGGTTATGAATAAATGGTTTTTCACCAGAAGTTTTTCCAAAGACTAACATGACTGATCAGGTTTCGGATTTTGGGTTTTTTTAACTTTACTTTTATGACTCAAGCAGAAAACCTATGTATTGAATCTAAATAATATTCTATTTTCATGAGATTCTCTTGGTTTATCAAGCCCTATTAAAATATATTATGAATACTAAACGGTTTGCCTAATTTAGCCAGCTGAGGGCATTGTTGTGCAACTTATGCTTTACAAATTGATTATAAGAACTAGAAAGATGTTTTACAATTCCATTTTTAAATTATATCTATTCTCGGTGACAAAAATTTAGAAAGGGAATGTGATCAGAAACAGTGACATCTGATAAGAAAAAACCCACATTTTGACACTCTTGAAAATTCCATGTAAGGTCACTGTACTGTAATTTCAAATTATAATAGTATTTCCTAGTCTTCAGACTCTAGTTTTTAAGATTCAAAATTACATCGTACTTTTGAAGAAAAATAAGTCTAATTTCAAAGACTAAAAAATGTAAATAAATTTAAATACATTAAATTCTGTAGACAAAAGACTTGCCTACCAAATTGAGTTTTTATACTTTTATTCTAGTGTTATAAATAAATACTGAAGATTTTAGACCTGGTTCTGCCACTAGCCTGCTGGGTGACCTTGGGCAAGTCACTTCACCTCCACAACCTTAGCATCCCCACCTGTAAAACCAGAACAATGCCATTGACCTCCTTTGTAAAGCTCTTTGAGATTTATGGATGGAAAGCACTGTATAAAAGTGAGGTATCATAATAAATCATAGAACGCACCTAGTGGAGAAATCTCCTATTGCACCCTTCCCTTGGAAGGGCTGAAGCTTTGCTATCAGCAATCAGGCTTAACACGCTGTTTTAATTAGAGTGTAAATAGCTTACTCAAACTAGTACATTTGGGAAGTAATTGCTAGAGGACAGGGAAAGATCAACTGTAAGGAAGTCTGCAAAAAGCTACAGGTTATGATACAGGCTCACTACAGTCTCCATTGCTGAGGTGTTAATGGCTAAGGCTCAAATCACTGATGCAGTTTCTAATTACAAGGGACACTGGTATAGCCACAGGTGCACAAAAAGGAGAGACACAGACAGACACGTCATAACTTACAGGCGTCAGCTCAGCCTCCTCTTCTGTGAAGTCAATGTGACGCTTGGACTGCCTGATGGGATGTCCCACAGAAACATTATGCTGTGAAAATGAAGGAATTGGGGAGGAGGAGTAGTGGGAAAATGAAAGAAAAAGAAAGAAGAGGAAAAGGCACCGTTTATTATCATGCAGGAAGAGTGGGAATGAGCAGTGATGTGAACCAGTAAAAGAAAGAGAAGTGAAAATAAACATATCAAGAAACATGCAACATCCCTGTTCCCACCCTGTTTTGCAACAGCCATCAATACTTTTTAGGGATAAGAATATATTCTTATTTTCCCCTTCCACCTACAAAAAAAATACACAATTTGTTTGTGTATTACATTCTAGGCTATTTTCTTTCCTAGTAACCAATTTCTGATGAGTATATTTGTTTATTTTCATGTAATATGTTAACTTTACCCATTTTTCAGCTACACTGAAACTGATTAAGAAGAAACCAGACTCAGATAATACACAGTAGTAAACAGCTATGGGTTTGTGAACTAAGATGTATTCTCTCCTTTGCACCTTTCGTCATACCTCCCCCCAAATATTCTAACCCCAAACACAGAAAATAATGCCACTTATAGCAGTACATTTCCCCCCTTTAACTAACTACAAATCTAAACCTAACACCACGTTAAACTAAAATGGAAGGCTGTTTTTGTTTTATTCATAACCAGTCACATCCAATCCTTATCCAACTTGGTAAAAATTAACCAATATCACATGCAAGAATGACTCAGCAGCAACTCAAGAATAAATGATAGCCTCCAATTGTCAACTGTCCCTTCAGTAAGTCTCACTCCACAGTGTCAAGCTCCTCTATAACCCACAAAAAGCCCCAGTTTGCATTTCTGTAAGTTGTAACAGTATTTGATTTATTAAAGAAAATTACAGAAATTCCTTTCACATTTTACAACTCCATTGAATGCTGCTGTGTTCCTAATTTTGGTCAGCTGTTCCAAATGTGTTTTTGGGCCAAGTATGGCCAAACAAGTAATCTTGCTAATTTTACACAGATGTTGTATCTCTCATCCCCTCTCTTCTCCAATATGAATCCCTGCACTTTTTTAACATTTAATTATCTCAGTATCAGGAGGACAAGAAACTGGTTTACAAAACAGAAAAATATTCTGTGATCATATATTATTTATAAGCTCCCATACTAATTCATCACAGCTTTTAGGGAGAGATTTTCATTGGGAGTTGGGTGCTTCCGAGAGAAAACTTCTGAACACTGCAGCATAACACTACGTCACAAACCCATTTTTCTGTTTCTCAGTTCAGATTCAGTTCCTTGGCACAAACCTGTCTCCTCTTAAGTATGAGTTGTGCAGATTTTCTTATGAAGTTATTAATTTAGAGGTTTTAACAGGGTTCTATGAATATTTGAATTCTTGTTCAATTACTTTCTTATGGCTTGTCTACACAGTGAGGTACCACTGTTTCTCACACGTTCTTGTCAACTGCTGGAAATGGCCCACCTTGATTATCACTACAAAAGGTTTCTCCCCCCACCCCGTTCTCCTGCTGGTTATAGCTCACCTTACCTGATCACTCTTGTTACAGTGTGTATGGTAACACCCATTGTTTCATGTTCTCTGTGTATATAAATCTCCCCATTGTATTTTCCACTGCATGCATCCGATGAAGTGAGCTGTAGCTCACGAAAGCTTATGCTCAAATAAATTTGTTAGTCTCTAAGATGCCAGAAGTCCTCCTTTTCTTTTTACACTACAGGAAAGTGATTTCTAAGTGCACTAACATGTTGTGCATTAATTGGTCCATTCAGATCTCGCTTGTGGGCACTAGAAGTTTTCTAGTACTCTTTAATGTAGTGCTGTTTGAAACAGTATCAATTAATGCGCAACAAAAAGCACATCCCCAGAGTGCACATCACTCCACCATGTACACATGCCCTTAGTTTGTCCGTATTAATGGTACAGTATATATTATGCATCTGTACCTATTGAATGTGCGTGTGTGTGTGTGTGGGGGGGAATACAAGGGGGAGAGGTGGAGGTGGAAAGGGCTATTTATATTTTCCTACTGGAGTGCACAGTTCCATACTGGTCTTCTTCATTAATGGACATTTGAGGAAGGGGAAAGGGAAACTGATTTGTCTCATGGGGACATGTGAAGGAGTGAAGTGTTGAAAGACTTAGAAAGATCACTTTACTGGGGACAGCTGTGGTATCAACAGTAAACTCTGATTAGTCTATTGTTATCAGCAGCTCTAATCAGAAAAAGCACACGGATGCATGGACCAAGGCCCAAACACTTCAAGGAGGTTCTAGTTCACCTGACTGCTATTGGAAAGTGTTCATACCCCTTCCATAGATCAGGAGACAGGCCATCATTTGACCAGGTCAGTGAAGGTTGGAGTCTTGAGTTAAGCCTCTTCTTCCTAGAAGGATACAGCCTTGGGCACTGGAACTTCTCAGATCCTATTTCAATTTTGGGAGGAGTACAGTGCTGAGGGTTATGTAACTATCTGGGTAGACAGACATCTTCATACCAATATGAGTAATCTGCAAGGGGCTATTGGTAAGGCTTCTTAAGAAATAGATTCAGATAATAACTGGTCATAGTGGAAAATTTTAGGTTTTTTTCCTATCATAGACACAGTTTTCTCTTCTGTTTTAGTGGAATGAGTTCATCTTCTATTTTCAAGCCACCTAAGTTTCTGATAGAAAGTGCAGTACTTAGCCAGTACTTTTAAGAATGAATATATTTTTATCTCCCTCTCTCCTACTGCTCCTTGTGTTTGCTTTTTATAGCTTTAAGAAAAGTTAAGGTGGAAAGGAAACAGTCTACCATGTTTGCCTTCAAAACATATTACTTTAAACTCACAGAGGGATCGGGGAGACAACACTTAGCCCTAAAACTGAATGCAATGAATATATGGCTGTAGTAGCAATACCATACATTTTAAAAATTTCTATTCTACTAGTCAAACAACAAATTCCTTCATTACTGTCAATTTAACCAGCCAGTTGTGACAGACAAGACATTCGTTTTTAATTTTAATTTAAACATTAGCACAGAACATCCTAAAACTATGATTAGGGAATTGGTTCAGTTCTGTCTCAGAGGGAAGAATGTCACTTATTGAATGGTCAAGAACAGTTCTCTACATCAAGTAGGTTTTCCATGGCGGTTTCCAGTCTAAACACTGACCCAATCTAAGCTTTCCTAGCTTGTGTGATCTGAAGACATACCATAAAGTGTCATGGCTGCAGGCATGGAAACGCAATAACAATAACAACATGTTGATTTTAAATAACTTTAACACTATAACAGGTTATAACTATAACAGGTTATATATTAACCAAGAAAACTATATTAACTGAAATGTCAAGATATTTCAGCAATTTAACTACAAAACTATTCATTAAATGGCTGGAAGTGAGAAAGTGCATGTAGGCTTCCAGCACTGTGCACCAAAGAAGTTGATACTATTTCCACAAATGTTTGCAATGAAGTAATAAGTTAACTAAACAAATGATAAAATTGATTTGCAAACAGACTGGAGTTTTAGTTTTCTAGGATTTTCCATTCCAAAGTTCTCCCAATCCCTCCCCACAGTTCATCTCACTTTCCTTTTTATAAAAACCACACAGTAAAAACAACCAATATTCTCCAAAAAAGCCTTCTATTACAGACTACCTTGTAGCTATAGTACATCATACAAACAGAATGCCGTACTGGTCTTATACACAAACCACTTATGGGAGTGGCTAATGCAGATGAATATTGCAATGCATAAACAAACAAGTTCCTAAAAATTACAAATTGATAAGTTTATCTTTAAGATATTTTGAATAACTCCATAAGATTTGGCAAGTTATGATTTGTATTTCAGAAACATTTTAATAACTGGACTGCTGATACTTGTGCTGCCAAAAAAGCTGAAAACCAGCTTCAGGATGATGGATTTACAGAATTTTCCTTTACTGTTACTTTTTTTTTTGGAAGTCAGAAATATCACTTGTGATGAACTGTTCAAAAAAAGTGGGGAAGGAGCTGTGTTAACAACCATGGTTAAGTCTCATATTTATTAATTCTTTCCATTTGCTAAATTTTACAGACTAAAGAAAGGGTAATTGGAAGCAACCACATGCCACAAAGGCCTGTGGCCAACAATTGGAATGCCTTAAAATAACTGGCAAAGAACGCATTTCATTTGAAATCTCAAAGTTAAAGTCCCAGTCCCTGATTGGTGCAAGTCATGACTACACATAGCTGCTTATATCCTTTATACATGTTAACCACACACAATTCATAGAACATAAGGAACAGAACATAGGCTCCCAAATACAGACACTAAAGCCAATACTCCCCCATGTTAAAAAGTGCTCAACCTAAAGATTAAATAGGCCAGACTTGTTTTAAGTCATCACAAGAATAAATTAATAGATTCATGGATTATAACGCCAGAAGGGACCAATGCAATCATTCAGTCTGACCTCCAGCATAATGCAAGCCATATGATTTCTCTGAATTAATTCCTGTTTGAAGTAGAGCACATATTTTACAAAAAAACCCTAAAATATAATGAAGTTCAATGATCCAGGTCTATTTTGAAAGAGAGAATTGCTTATTGTAGATGGTCCACAGTCAACATTTGTCTTTCTATATATGAATATAGTTAAATATATTAATATACAATATGGTAGTTGTAACCATATAAACATTTAGCAAGTTAACATACAGAGATCTGTGAGATCTCACAACTATTCTAAGGACTGGGAAGCTTTTGTTATCAGTGTCAGCTACTATAGGTGTTAATTTAATGATGGCCATCATACAAACCAACAAAAGAACTAAGGTACAGTTGCTGAGGGAGCCTAACTCTGAATTTCCTTACTTATGTTTATTTTAATTCTTAACATCACCACCACCTTACAGTGTAATTTTACACTTAATCTGTTTTTTTGGGCCTGTACATTTAACACCTCATAGTCTGATTTAAGTTTTGAAATGTGCCCCAAAAGCTCCACTATCTTTGTACTAACTATGCTGAGTTAATTCCAGTGCAATGCCTACAATTTCTTTGTCCTGATTTCTACATCTTACATCTCTTAGATCAATTTAAATTAGGGCTGTCACGCGATTAAAATGATTAATCGCGCTGTTAAACAATAATAGAATACCATTTATTTAAATATTTTTGAATGTTTTCTACATTTTCAAATATATTGATTTCAATTACAACACAGAATACAAAGTGTACAGTGCTCATTTTATATTTTTGATTACAAATACTTGCACTGTAAAAAACCAATAGTATTTTTCAATTCACCTACGGCAAGTACTGTAGTGCAATCTCTATCTTGAAAGTTGAGCTTATAAATGTAGAATTACGTAAAAAAAACCCCTGCAATCAAAAATAAAACAATGTAAAACTTTAGAGCCTTCAAGTCCATGCAGTCCTACTTCTTGTTCAGCCATATCACGCAGACAAACAGGTTTGTTCACATTTGCAGAAGATAATGCTGCCTGCTTCTGGCTTACGACGTCACCTGAAAGTGAGATCAGGCGTTTGCATGGCACTGTTGTAGCCGGTGTTGCAAGATATTTATGTGCCAAATGCACTAAAGATTCATATGTCTCTGCATGATTCAGTCACCATTCCAGAGGACATGCATCCATGCTCATGACGGGTTCTGCTTGATAAGGATCCAAAGCAGTGCGGACCGACGCATGTTTATTTTCATCATCTGAGAAAGATGCCACCAGCAGAAGGTTGATTTAATTTTTGGTGGTTCGGGTTCTGTAGTTTCCACATCCGAGTGTTGCTCTTTTAAGACTTCTGAAAGCATGCTCCACACCTCATTCCTCTCAGATTTTGGAAGGCACTTCAGATTCTTAAATCTTGGGTTGAGTGATGTAGCTATCTTTAGAAATTTCACACTGGTATCTGCTTTGCATTTTGTCAAATTTACAGTGAAAGTGTCCTTAAAATGAACAACATGTGCTGGGTCATCATCCGAGACTGCTATAAGATGAAATATATGGCAGAATGTGGGTTAAACTGAGCAGGAAACATACAATTCTTCCCCAAAGAGTTTAGTCACAAATTTAATCAAGGCATTATTTTTCTGAACAAGAGTCATCAGCATGGAAGAATGTCCTCTGGAATGATGGCTGAAGCACGAAGAGGCATATGAATCTTTACCGCATCTGGCATGCAAATATCTTGCAATGCCAGCTACAACAGTGCCATGTGAATGCCTGTTCTCACTTTCAAGTAACATTGTAATTAAGAAGTGGGCAGCATGATCTCCTTTAAATGTAAACAAACTTGTCTCTTAGCAATAGGCTGAACAAGAAGTAGGACTGAGTGGACTCGTAGGCGCTAAGGTTTTACATTGTTTAGTTTTTGTGTGCAGTTATGTAACAAAAAACCCTACATTTGTAAGTTGAACTTTCATGATAAAGAGATTGCACTACACTACTTGTAGGAAGTGAATTGAAAAATGCTATTTCTTTTGTTTATCATTTTTACAGTGCAAATATTTGTAATCAAAATATAAAGTGAGCATTGTACACTTTGTATTCTGTGTTGTAATTGAAATAGATATATTTGAAAATGTAGAAAAACATCCAAAATATTTAATAAATTTCAATTGGTGTTCTATTATTTAACAGTGCGATTAATAGCGTATTAATTTTTTTTTTTTTAGTTAATCGCATGAATTAACTGTGATAAAGATGAACAAGTACAAAATCAAATTCAGTTAACTGGAACTACCTATTGCTAAGTGATGTACTATCATGGTATGGAAGCCAGAGTCTCCTCCTGTCACACAAACTGAATTACAGATTTTAAGAACTATCACATTAGAAAAAAATGCCGTTTATGTGCCAGAAACCAAATGGCAGACTTCAAAATTATCTGCAACCCCTTCATTGAGTATACACAGTACCCTAACAATGACTGGCCATGAATGGATCTTTTCACAAAAAGTCAGATACAAAAACTAGCTGGGTGGGCATGCCTGAGGTTCTTCTCTTCTCTCTCCCTCCCACCCCCCAATTTACCTCCTTCCCTCTACTGCTGCCCTATAAAGAGCTCATTGCAAGAAATCCTCTCTAGGGGGACAGATTTAGTCAAATTATGATCTACTTTCCTTCCCTTTATTAATACTATTATTAAATTAGAAGCTTTACCCATAAATTATGTTTTTGCATCTCAAAGTTCAGGCTAAATCTTTTGGGTCAGTAACTCATTACATAAGTAAAAGGGAGAAGTACCAATCAAACTGCAATATCATCTGAGCTGCAAGTATTAACCAAAGAATGATTTGTGAAATAATTTACGGAAAACCAAACTGCTTCATTGCAAACGTTTCACCAAGGCTTCCCTTCTCTCTACCCAAGAAGTGGTTACAACCCATAGGGAATCTATGGGCAAACAGAATTTCCCATTACTCCCAAGTCAAGGTACCTTTAGAGGCTTTACCTTTCCTAGGCCTCTAAGGTGAATAACTGAACACCCTAATTTTCTTCTGACAGAATTTCAGATCAACATTGTATACACCTACAAAAACAATGGGTGTTTTCATTTAGTGTTACCCGGTTTTGTCATTCTCCTTCTCTCATTATTCCAATAAAACCTAGGGGAGGGGAAAAGAGACAAATTTCTTAAAACCACTCTCCTCGTCTTGTGCAGCAGCAAAGGATGTCAAAAGGGCAGAGCTGCCAAGCCATTGACCCTTCTTATAGAAACTACTGTAGGAAAGGAAAAGATTTCAAAGGTTGGCAGCCTTAGGGACATAGAAGGTCAAAAGGGAGACAAGGCAGAGTAAAAGACTAAACTCAAGGTTCCACGTAAGGACAACCTGCCTAACAAAGGATTTGGTAAGGAGGGGCCACTTAGGGACTTTGTCCAAGGAGAATATTAAGGGCAAAAATTTTGCTTCCAGATCCACTCAATTCTCTCAATGATGCATCCGATGAAGTGAGCTGTAGCTCACAAAAGCTTATGCTCACATAAATTTGTTAGTCTCTAAGGTGCCACAAGTACTCCTTTTGTTTTTGCGAATACAGAGTAACACAGCTGCTACTCTGAAACCTATCATTTTCACTATAAGCAAGAGCTTAGAATACAGCCACAGCAGAGAGAGATTTAGGCAGCAGGGTCTTCGAAGAAAATCTTAAATTTAAGTAAGGGAATAGGAAGTAACTTTGTGCAGATACCAAGAGACCTTTTCCAAATCCTACAGGAGATACCTTTCCCTTTTAGTTCAACTAGTTAGGGCAGTCAGTACAGTAGTGGTTGTTTAAAACTGTCCTTTCTATCAAGGAATCTCTGAAAGCTGTGTGCTCCAGCCTTTTCCTTCAAGTGCAACTGGACAGAAGGACAGGATTTGGGTTTTTTTTTTTTTTTCTTTCTTCTCTCCAGAAAACTGTTCCCACCTGGTTTGTAACAGAAAAAGTTCCAAAGTTTTACTTGTATGTGTAACAGGGCCAGATGGGAGAGAAGAAGTTTAAGATTTTAATGACTGGCCAAAAAGGCACTAAAATTTGATGAACCCTTTAAGGGTTCATCATCTGAGGTCTTCTGGCTGACAACCCACACTCTAATGGCTACAAGCTTGATTCCGCCATGTCCGGAAGTATAGCCAGAGTAATCACCTCATTAAGAGATGCTAAGATGGCCCAAGTCATGAAAATAAGTGCTAAACTACACAGGACATACGCCTTTTGGAAGGACAGAGGCAGTTCTTTTGGAAAGTGCCTGGAACTCTCCCAGCCTTCCCTGGATAGTGAGCCACCAAACGAAAAATGACAAGTTTTGCAAAAGCTCTGCACATTTCTTTTCTGGGGGGAATCATGACTGTCTTTTTTCAGTTGTGAGGATGGATTTAATCAAGCACAGGCTACTGTGGAGTTTATTTTGGGGGTGCTTAGGCATTACCCATAGGAACATGTGTCAGTAGATGGATGGAGAACCGCATCTGGTTTTTCTTTCTCAACAGATCAGAAGACATTCCCTTGAGCTAATGAATTTATTTCTAAAGAGTTAATTAATGATTCTTCAGAAATAAGACAAGCTCTCTAACAGAGGAGTCAGGTACTTCTTCAGTGTAGTGAGATAACACAGATCAGACAAAAAGTGTCGTAAAACAAAGCATTCTTGTTAAATGGATTGGAAGTAGCTACTACTACCCCAAAGAAAGGAAACAGGATTTGGCTCACACACTCATCTCAAATGACTAACAGACCCTTGTTACCTTCCTCAAAGAGAGCATTCTTATCAATTTATCTGGGCAGAGAAACAATAGACACATTCTTATGAGAAGCAGTCAGTCTCCTCATGTTAAAAAGGGGAATCGTTTACAAGGCCAGCTCATACTCACATCTATGATGGCTTTCAGGTTTCTCAGACTTGCAATCAATGGTTCAGAGTTGTGAAAGCAGTCAAGAAAAACAAACCCAGTAATCATGGATTAGAATAATCTGCCACACACACTTATGCACACAAAAAAGCAATTTCCTCCCCACCTCTTCTATCTACCTTTCCATCTGTTGTG
Organism: Eretmochelys imbricata; assembly: GCF_965152235.1. NCBI lineage: Eukaryota > Metazoa > Chordata > Testudines > Cheloniidae > Eretmochelys > Eretmochelys imbricata. The sequence goes on from NC_135582.1 coordinate 61,107,448, forward strand.
ATTAACCCTTTCTTCTATTAAGAAAAAAAAGATGTAAGTCATCAAGGAGCAGTAGACTGCCTGTTACTCACTCCATAGCCAGAACTAGAAAATCCATGAAAGACAGAGGGCAGGATTGTGTCTTCTTTGCCAAAACTTTTGGTGCAATCTGACTGATGCTTCAGCATATCATTTGCAAGATAAAACTGACTGAGACAAGAGTCTCAAACTGCTGAATCAGCAGCAGAAAATACATGTCACTAAAAAGTTTACATACAAATCCTGGATCTAAGTTATTCCTATACAATGCGCATCTACCAAAAAAAATTCAGTTTATGTACCACCTTTGTCTACCCAGACTGAACTAGAGCCATAGGTGCTATTTACATAGAGCTACATATGCAGAAACACACAGAGAAAGGAACAGAACCATTTACACATTTTTAACATCCTATTTCAGTGCTTTTGTGGCACAAGATAACTCACTGTGCATAAAGCAATGCCATGCATTAAGTTGATGAATTTTTGAAGTGTTTTGGGTGAGGGTAGGGGAAAGGATAATAAAGTCTTCAATGAAAGTGAATATAAAAATTCAGTATCTTTAAAAAGTTTTTTGAAGGTCTGAAACATCTGACTACAAAAAAGTATTTACTGGATTAATAAATTAACTATTTCATGGGTCAGACTGACAGGTTTTATTATTCTTTTAAAATGATAGGCTCATATTCAGTACCTTATTGGCGCCTGTTTCACTGAAAAAACTGACCTCAAACTCTGCACATACACACTTCTGAAGCTTCACTCAGGTACAAGGCAGCCAGGAGAGAACAGGCAATGATAACTACACTCATTTTAACTTCCATGTATAGGGAAACGTCTTCCCAAAGTTTCACCTTTGCTCAGGATGGTATTAGGTTTCTATCCCTCTCCAAAGGTCCAAAACTAAACTTAACGAAACCTCATTATACTAAAGAAATATAGAGCAAACTAAATGCAAGAACAGTAATACACTGAATAAATGATAGGAGAAGATTGGCTCCAACTCCCAGATCTGCCTCAATTGGTTTGCAGACAGTCAGAAGAGCACTTAATAACTGAAAACTACAGCTCAGGCTACAAGAAAGACACCTTGCTTTTTTTTGTTTAACCCATACAGGCACAGCTCCAGTTAAGAGGACACTGATGGGAGTACCAATTATATAAATAAAATCAACATGAGCTGTTCATTATTTTCTAAGCATTCTACATAAATATTAAATACAAATGTGGCCTTGAGAAGTTCATGATCTTCAGTCCAAGCTACAGCATTCAGCCTTTACAATACATAAACCTATTTCTGCCTCATATTTACAGTCGGAAGAGTCATTCTTTTGCTTCAGCTGGAGTGAAATATAGTATAGTATTCAAACTGGGTTAATTATCTATAAAAATAAGCCCTATTTGTTCCTGTTATCTCCTCTGAATAGATGGGAAACTAAAAAGTGTGTGTATCAGCACAGCAAACTTCTGAATGACAATCAGGTTATCAGTAGTAGTTTCCAATGTCATCAAAACAACATGAGTAATCCTTTCTTATTGAAGCCCTCTGATTCACTAGGACATTCTTCCATATGTATCATGCCGGTATAAGTATAGCTTTATTTTGGCTATCCAATCATCATTTCTAGTTCTGCAAATGATGCAGCATTTAAGATCCCTGAAAGAAAAATTCTTACAATGGCACAATGGGATGTAAATATGAAATTTCAAAGGCACTTGGTAAGTTGCCATGTATATACTGAATCCTCTTTTCTTGTCTATTCTTTCAAAAAAAATTTTTTTTGCCTACGAGCTAGCAGCAGAATGATTTGTCATGCGATAAAGAAGATGTCAAACTGGAATACTTTATGAAGACTGAGGGAGAATTCAGGCCTGAAGAAAAATAACCCATATATAAAAACAGCAAGAACTTCAAGCACATATGCTGAATAATCTCTTACTATTGAGCTTTGAATTTATCACATAATTTGCAATGTACTATATTGTGTTATACTGTAAAATTTATAATGAATTATCTGAATTATGCATGTTATTTCTCTTTCTTTATAAAAACCAAAATAATTCATAGCATAGTGTATGTTTTCCTCCAATTTTTTTGAAATTGAGTAGTAACACAAAGGATGTGTCTTTGTACAATGTCATCTTAAAGGGTATACCAATCTGACTAGTTTTAAATATATTAACATTATCAACAAAGAGAATGAAAAGGCTCTTCATGAAGGAGATGACCAAATCTATCATGCCACCACTAATCTTCCCACAAATACTTTTCAAAAACTCTGGTTTAAAATAGTTATAAGTGCATCTCCAGAGAACAGTACTGGAATTCCTGAACATTTAACCTAGTAACTTTTTAATCTTAAACATACAGAAAATGTTAAGATGTGAATAGATAGGGTGGTGGGAAGACCTGCAAAAAAAGCCTTACCCTTGCTTGAAAGGAATCTTTTTTTAAAGAGAGCAAGAGAACCAACAATGTCATTGTATCTAAGAAAAAGCTAGCCCTCACTCACCCTATACCACATTGAACATGTATGGCCATAAGCCCCATTAGGGTAGGACTGAAAGAGAAAGGTAAAACAAAGTTTAAAGAAAGTGTAAATAAAACCTATATTGAAATTATGAGACTCTACCTCAGTAATCGGTTGGCCTTGCTGTGTCAAATCCAGTTCCTGAGGTCTTGTCATTTTATCAATATCTAAGGAGTCCATGCTGGATGCTGCAGAGGTTATGCTGGAACGGGATGAGTTACTGATGGAGCGCACTTCAGCATCACTCACTGTGCCAGCTGATGCTGTCCTTCTGTGCTGAGCAGTAACTACAGGTTTAGCATCTTCCATTACAGATTGCTGGGCTGCTTCATCCATGCTCAGAGAAGCCTTCTCTAACTGGGCAGTGATGTCCTCCAAGGAAAAGTTGGCATTTGAAGGCTTGTTTACCCTACCAGACGAAGAGGACGATCCTTTTATACTGCTGTGTTTAGAGGAAAGTCGACCAGCAGGTGGTTTCTGAGCTACTTTTGTTTCTGTGGCTAGACGTTTCATTGCAGCACTGTTTGCTGACTGTGACCCAATGCTGCTGAGCTCCTGCTCTATGGAACAAAGATCAGCCATGAGGGCATCCAGATCCACAGTATCCCCCTGATTCAGGGCTTCTGCAAGGAACAACAGGCATTAGCTTCCTCATGATTAACCCATTTCTCAATCATGCTCTCCAAGTAGTGCCACTTTGCAATGGACAAAGTAGAAACAATACAGTAATTTCACCATTCTGAATCTACAACGCTCAAAATAAAAAGTAGTCGTTAAAATTTAATTTAACTTCAGAGCTGCATTTGCCATCATGAGTGTCAGTAATGGAAGCCTATGAGGTCAGTGAATCTCTTTCAAATGTACAGAAATGCTTAATGAGCAACTGTCTGGTTAAAAAACCTGGCTGACATTTTTGAAGCAATGCAGAGGTGATCCCTACACATTTTTCATTAATTTTATTAGAAGGTATGTGGCAAAATCTCCAACACTGCTTAGAAAACCAAAACCCATTTTTTTTAAAATGCAAGTTTCCTGTACTACTGCCAGAGTCATAGATAATGAAAAACTGACAAAGCTTTTTTGTTTAACCTAAATATTGGACCTAATTACTACATTTGCCCTTTCACGTGCCATCTTATTTAGAATTCTTTTCCCCTTTTCATCCAATGTGGCTTAAGGAACAAACTTATTAATTCACTCCTTCATTAAAAAGATTATCAGAATAATTGTTCTTTACAAATAAGTAGATTCTGATTCTCAGATAATAGCTGCTGATAGACATCCAGTTTGTGACCCTAAGAATTCTGTGTCAACATAAACAGGATAACACAATGTAAGCAAACTAGAAAATGATGCCCTAGTCTGTCTGGATGCTATGTTTTAATGCTGTAGGATTTTAGCATTTTGTAAAATGGCTGCTTTCTGATAAAACAAATATTCATTCAATGTTAGAGAAAAAATTGAGGGTCTCAGAAAATTCTGTTTACCATTCAAATTGTACATGGAGAAGCGATAGGAGAAATTGGCAATATTGGTTTCTTGGCGAAGAGGGGATTTCTTTACTGGCTCCATGGGCTTGTCTGTATCCAAACTCTAAAAAATAAATAAATAAATAAACAAACAAGCAAACAAACTGAGAAGAGAGAAAAGAAGCTAAAATAAAGTTTGCATTTAATATAACAGGAGCTGATGGTCAAACAATATTACAAATATGGTTGAAAGCTTATCTTCAGCAGGAGAAATGTAATCTAAAAAAATGAGTTCTCTTTTGTAGCATCTGCACTAGAAAAGGATTTAGTTACCATGTTACTGAGATTAACATCAACTGTCCAACTAGGAGAGATGTTAAAATACATTCATTCTGCCACTACACAACTGAAAAGAAGGAAAATATATTCTTAAATTTGTTTTTCAATAGTATTGTTCTACACGTCACCATTTTGAAAGAATTACTTTACTGAGATTTTCTACAGTTACCTGGATCAGTTTGACTAACAACGCAATTCAGAAAAAAACAACATCTCAGAAGCAACAGAAAGAGGACTTTTTAAAGTAAATTTGCCTAAATTATCAAATTATCTTTACTAATAGGGACTATTATTTTTTTAAATATATTAGTTGTAAAAGTGAGTTTCATTCCATCTTATAAGAAAAGATCACGTTGTGCATATGTTATCCCTTATGGCTTTAAAAAAACATGTTGATATGTAACAGAATACTTTAGCAATGGTTATGTGGCTAGGTATATTAGACAGTGCTGTATGAATATTTTACCATGAAAATAAAAATGCTGACTATATTTAATTTGTTTGTAAATTCATGTTCTGCTGTTTTTGTAAAGGAGAAAAGTAGGGCTGGAAGAGACCTCGAGAAGTCATCAAGTCCAGCCCCCTGCAATTAGGCACGACTAAGTAAACCTAGACCATCCCTGACAGGTGTTTGTCCAATTTGTTTTTAAAAACTTCTAATGATGGGGACTCCATGACTGCCCTTGGAAGCCTATTCCAGAGCTTAACTACCTTTATAGCTAGAAAGTTTTTCCTAATATCTAACCTAAATCTCCCTTGCTGCAGGTTTAGCCCATAACATCTTGTCTTACCTTCAGTGGACATGGAGACTAATTGATCACCATCCTCTTTAGAACAACCCGTAACTTACTGGAAGACTTATCAGGTCGCCCCTCAATCTTCTTTTCTCAAGACTAAACATGCCCAGTTTTTTCAACCTTTCCTCAGAGGTCAGGTTTTGTAAACTTTTTATCATTTTTGTTGCTCTCTGCTGGGCTCTTTCCAATTTGTCCAAATCCTTCCTAAACTGTGGTGCCCAGAACTGGACACAGTAGTCCAGCTGGGGCCTCACCAGTGCCAAGTAGAGCGGGACAATTATCTTGTATCTTGTACATGCCTGTTAATACACCCCAGAATCATATTAGCCTTTTTTGCAGCTTTTTAGCACATTGACAACTCATATTCAGTTTGTGATCCACCATAGCCCCCAGATCCTTTTCAGCAGCCCTACCACCTAGCTAATTATTCCCCATTGTGTAGCTGTGCATTTGATTTTTCCTTCCCAAGTGAAGTACTTTGCACTTGTCTTTACTGAATTTCATCTTGTTGGTTTCAGACGAATTCTCCAATTTGTCAAGGTCATTTTCAATTTTAAATCTGTTCTCTAAAATGCTTGTAACCCCTCCCAGCTTGGGGTTATATGAAAATTTTATAAACATACTCTCTACTCTATTATCCAAGTCATTAATGAAAATATCTAATAGTACTGGACCCAGGACTGACCCCCACCCCCTGTGGCATCCCACTAGATATTCTCTCTCAATTTGACAGCAAGCCATTGATAACTACTTTTTATGTATGGTCTTTCAACCAGTTGTGAGCCCACCTTATAGTAATTTCATCTACACCACATTTCCCTACTTTGCTTATGAGAATGTCATGCAGACTGTGTCAAAAGTCTTACTAAAATCAAAGAATACCACATCTCACTCTCCAGCCCCAACTCCCAGGAATCATCCCTCTGCACCAGGCCAGGATTAGGGTTGCAGTACAAGGGTAGAGGGTGCTGCTACAGGTAGTCGGTGCCCAATCGACAATTTAGTACAGTGCACCCACTGAAACAGGAGGCTACACTGCCTGTTTCAGAATGAGACTGTCTACATCACGGGTCTCAGACAAGCGGCCTGCCGAGTTATTTCCTGCAGCCTGCCATAACTCCCCTCACACCTCTGCCACCCCGAGCGTGCTGCGTCCCCGCTCCTCCGCCTACCTCCCAGCGCTTCCTGCTGCCAAACAGCTGTTTGGCAGCACTGAGGACTTCCCAGGAGGGAGGGAGGGGGAGCGGGAATGCGGCGCACTCGGGGAGGAGGCAGAGAAGAGGTAGGGCCGGGGTGGGGATTTGGGGAAGGGGTGTGAATAAAGGGCAGGGAGGGGGCGGAGTTGGGGCGGGGACTTTGGGGGAAGGGGTTGGAATGGGGTCAGGGCAGGGGCAGGACCTCATGGAAGGGGTGGAGCGGGGGGCAGACTTTTGTATCTTTTTATGAAAAAGTGTCAGTGATGTGGCCCTAATGTACTAATGTACTAGTACTAATGTACTAGTCCTCATGTGGCCCTCATGGTGATTTGAGTTTGAGATCCCTGGTCTACATAGAGTGTTACAATTACATTGTTATAGTTATATCTGTTGGGATGCTCTGTACCTCAGGGGAACACCCAGCACCCCCATGTTCATCCTTGTAAAATGATTGTGTTGTATCCAATGAAAAGTTTGTTATGCTGGGTGTCTTCGGAAGGCCCATGATGCACTGAGCATTGTTGTTATAGTAATCGTAACAGTAGTGTTATAGGTTGTAATTTCATTTATACAGTTATGAGGCTGAAAATATGCCCTCGTGGCTTAAAGCAAGCCCAGGCAAAAACTCCCCAAGAGCAGAGAGGCAGTTCACACCTCATCAGGGCATGTATGAGACCAAACCCAGCCCAGCCTCACAGGAACAAAGGACACTGGCCTAGGCAACAACAAAGGATCTGTTGGACTCCCGAGTGAGTCACCCCCCTTCCTTTGGTCAATTTGGGACTGCTATGAGGTAATGCTCACCTGACTCTGAAGGGGGCGGGGGAAGCCAGGAGAGAAGAAAGAACATGATAAAAGGGAGAGACTTTGCCATGCTCTTCCTCTCTCTTCCACCTACATTTACAGAAACCATACCAAGCGACTGAAGCGCTGATCAAAGGGGAAAGCCTGGTTGAAGGGAAACTAGCCAGCCTATGGTGAGAAGCATCTAAGTTTGTAAGGGCACTGAAAGTGTTAAGATCAGCTTAGAATGCGTTTTACTTTTGTTTCATTTGACCAAATCCAAATTGTTATGCTTTGACTTCTAATCACTTAAAATCTATCTTTGCAGTTAACAAATCTGTTTGTTTATTCTACCTGAAGCAGTGCGTTTGGTTTAAAGCATGTCAGAGACTCCCCTTAGGAGAACAACCCTGGTGCATATCAATTTCTGTGTTAAACTGACGAACTCATAAGCTTGCAGTGTCCAGTGGGCATAACTGGACACTGCAAGATGGAGGCTGCTAGGGTTGTGTCTGGGACTGGAGATATTGGCCAGTGTCATTGGGTTGCACAATCCAAGGAGCAGTTTACATGCTAGAGGCTGTGCGTGAACAGCCCAGGAGTGGGGTTTCTCACAGCAGAGCAAGGTAAGGCTGGCTCCCAGAGTCAAGGATTGGAGTGGCCTGGCAGATCACCAGTCCAGAGAACACCACGGGAACATCACATCTGTATACTGGTATAACTTAAAAGAAATCTCCCATGTAGACAGGCCCAAGTCTCCCAAAAGCGAAGCTTCATAGGAAGAAGTAAGTTTTATCTACTACCAGAGGTTTTATTTTAAATTTGTGTTTCGGGATCCAGAGGTGGGGTAGGAGCTAACTGAAAGAGATTCCCAAACTCTAGGGAAGGGAAATTTAATTCCTGAATGCTTTTCAGCTTCCAAGGTAGCCATGTAGCATTGTTAATTAGTTTAGCCGTTGAACCTCACACACAGAAAAAAGAATTTTACTTCTGTTTCTTTCTTATCTTCTTTCAACTCATTTTTGAACTGTGTGATTTACATCTTTTTTCTTCCTCACCCAACACCATTCATTCTGTCAGACCCACCCCTCCACCCCCATTTTGTTTCAGTCTTTGCCCTCAATTGGGCTTGAAAAGTCCAAGTGATAAAGATAAACGTGGGTGCCTTAAATCATCAATTTCTGCAGATTTAAGTTTTCTCTTTAGGGAGAAAAAAATCATGGCTATTCCTTATAACTGGGAAGACAACCATCCAAATGTAAACAGAATGTAAATCAGTGATGTACCACTGTCTTTCTCAGGCTGCAAACAGATGGCTCTAATGCGTCTACTGATACCCAGAGATTTCCCAAGCAGCACCTGAGTGAAAATGTGCCTATTTAGAACCTAATAGGCAACAGTAAAACTGTCAAGAATCATGTGAGTTTACACATTGCTGCTACTGGATACAGTTATGACTATCAGTAAAGGTAGGAACTGGAGTTATTTGTGGGTGATGAGGACCAATATGGAAACTGAGAAGGGTAGGGGAGGCTTAACTCCTCAGACTGAACCCATAGTCGCTGGCCTATAGTTTACACCTCTTGATAAAGTCTCATCTGCTTATTAAAAAGTTTCGGTCAGGAGTACATACATTATGTATAGTACAGAAACCAAGAGTTAACAAATTACTTTGTGTCCCATGAACATTTATATAGATAGGTTCTAGCGATAGCAGCAGAACAAGTTCTCACCTAAGCCTTTGGAAGGTGAATTGGTGAGTTTTGCTGGTTGGCTATAGCAAAGCAAGCGAAAATCTTGAATGGAACCAAAATACAAAATAAGATACTCCTTAATACCCTGGCCCTAGAAAGCAGGATATCCCGATGCTAACCACTAATGCAAAATGCATTAGTGCTAAATGGTATAAGGTATTGGCCACAAGTGCTACAGGGTTTAAGACTAAATTTTGTAACATTTATTTGGGAGGCAGGGAATTTGGAGGGTACAGTGAATTAAAAAGATCTCTTGGGCACCATAAAGTTTAAACATATCCTTTAAAAAAAATTTCCATCTGGAAAAAAAATCTTACTTTGTGGTCCAATAAATATCCAGTGAACCTGGGAAAGAAAAATTCAGAGAAGACAGACCTGTTTTTCCATTGCTCCAATAGTCCAGCTGGAATAGAGCAATGAATGCACTAGGAATGTGTTCAGGGAGATACTCTGGATTTCTTGCAAGCTCTAATTATGCTCATGCCAAATCTTTAACTGTGACCTCAGCCACGTTAAGGGACAATAACTTTTCAAGTAAATGGACTGTGTGACAGATATGCCAATCTGTTGATATAGACATAAGAGCTATCATTAAGGTTTTGCATGAGAGCACAAGTCTGATGAAGCTGGGATACATATTACTTTTCAGTAACTGTGGGAGACGGAAGTGAAAACCTTATGAAGCGATGGAATTTATTGGCGACAGCATTGTGAGCAGTATGAAGGTGGCAAAAACCGCAGGACATTTTTTCCTTAACTATTTATTGCCAGAATTTTGAGATTTTGCCTGGGTGGGGTAGGACCTGATGCAAGCTTAACTGTCAGTAAATGTAATTTTTGTCCACTAATAATACGCCAATAAACTCCAAGAGGTTGTGCGTACATTATGAAGGTAATGGTGCATTACGAAGCAAAGTGAGTTATGGGGGTTGAAGTCCAAAAATCTGTTTTGAAACTCCTCCTCTTGCAAATGTATATGTTGAGGCATACAATTATTAATGCAGCCAACGGCTTTGCAAAACATTCCTACCTAGTTAACGTAACTTAGATTTGTAAACACAAGATTGTGAAATAAATTTGCCACTAAAATAGTTTTCTGTTCATCTAGGAATGAAGATTTTTCTATGGCTCTTTATCCATAGGCTTAGAATTAAGAAAAATTGTTCCTTAAACAAAATGATGCAATATACAACAAGGAATTACTTATTCTATTTATAGGTAATATCTATCCATAAAAATATTATCCCCACTAACTAAAAAGATATTAAAGGATGGGTACACTTGAGCGTCATTTCCACAGAAAGAACAGTTACTTACCCTACAGTAAGTGTGGTTCTTTCAGATGTTGTAGTCAGTGTGAATCCCACTGTAGGTATGCATGTGCCTCATACACATGAGATCAGTGTCTTTTGAATAGCAATATCCACCAGGGCCTTGCATGCACCCTGAGCTGCCTCATGCTCCAATATGAGGGCATTAAAGGCAGAGCAGCTGAGACCTTCTCTTGGTTCCCCCCGACTCTGAAGTCTATGATAACTGAAAACTCCAAAATGCAGGGACAGAGGGCAGGTCACAGGGTCCAACTGACAAGAAAGAACCCAGTTACCACAGGGTAAGTAAAAGTTTTTTCTTTGAGTAAGTGTCAGTGTGGATCCCACTGTAGGTTACTGGTAAGCAGTATCCCCTGGGGATCATGAGATCGAAGGATTTCAGCTAAATCAGTCAAACAGTGATTGAAGAAATGCTTTCCTAAATTTGGCCTCAGACTTGACCGCTAAGTCAAAGAGCGATGTTTAAGAGGTCAATAGGTTACTCTGCAATGCTGCTTTGTAGTTTCTGATATCGGCACATTCTTAAAGTAGGAGGAGGAGGATGCTCAAGATCTGGTTGGTATAGGCCTTAATGTTCAGTGGGAGAGGTGCACCAGGCAGCTGGCAACACAATAATACTCAGTTATCCATTTGGTTATTTTCTGACGAGATGGCCTGACTTTTAGGATGCCAAGCTATAGACAGAAATAGATAGGAAGACAGTCTGAACGGTTTGGTCCTGTCAATGTAATAAAGTCCTGGACACGTTATCCCTATGAAATGTTATATAGGGAGTTTCTGACAGACACCTGAACCTCATTCACTCTTCTGGTTCAAGTGATAGCCATTAGAAAGACCATCTTCAGAGGAAAGTGATGCAAGGAGCATTCTAAAAGAGGTTCAAACTGAGACTCCAGCAACCTGAGGAGGACTATGCTGAAATTCCAGACAGGAGTATGGTCTCTGACTGATGGGAAAGTATGTAATAGTCCTCTGAGAAACTTTAATTCCCATCTGGTGAGAAAATAAAAACATAAGAGTGGCCATATTGGATCAGAACAATGGCCCAGCTAGCCCGGTATCCTCCCTTCTGAGAGCAGCCAGTACCAGATACTTCAGAGGAAATAAACAGAACAGAAAAACTACTAAATGATCCATCCCCTGTCCTCCAGACCCAGTTTCTGGCAGTCAGATGTTTAGGAACATCTGGAGCATGGGGATGTGTCCCTCACCATCTTGGTTAATAGCCACTGTTGAACCTATCCTGCATGAACATTTCTAATTCTTTTTTAAACCGTTATACTTTTGGCCTTCACAACATACCCGGCAAAGAGTTCCACAGGTTGACTGTGTGTTTTGTGAAGAAGTACTTCCTTTTGCTTGTTTTAAACCTACAGCATACTAATTTCATTGGGTGACCCCTGGTTCGTGTGTTATTTACCTCTTCACATAACACCACTTCTCTATTCACTTTCTCCCCACCATTCATGATTTTATAAACCTTTGTTATAATTCCCCTTAGTCGTCTCTTTTCTAAGATGATGAACAGTTCCAGCGTTTTTAATCTCTCCTCATATGGAAGCTGTACCATACCCCTAATCATTTTTATTGCCCTTCTCTGTACCTTTTCCAATTCTAATTTTGAGATGGGGTTACCAGAACTGCACACACTATTCAAGGTGTGGGCATACCATAGATTTAGATTGTTGCATTATGACATTTTTCATCATCTTATCTCTCAGTTTCCTAACGGTTCCTAACATCGTGAGCTTTTTTTTTTGTCTGCCGCTGCACATTTCACGATGACCCCAGGATCTCCTTCTGGAGTGGAAACAGCTAATTTAGACATCATTTGGTATGTACAGTTGGGATTATTTTTTCCAATGTGCATTACATTATACTATCAAAACTGAATTTCATCTGCCATTTTGTGGCCCAGTCACCCAGTTTTGTGAGATCCCTTTGTAACTCTTCGCAGTCAGTTTTGGACTTAACTATCATGGGTAATTTAGTAGCACCTGCAAAACTTTGCCACCTCACTGTTTATCCCGTTTTTCAGGTCATTTATAAAATATGTAGAACAGCACAAGGAAGATGGAGCACCACCTTACAGGCGGATGGCAAGCTGAAATTTCTGTGAGGTGGACCTGGATAGAGGTGAACAAAATGCCAGCTTGTTTTAAGTAGTAGAGGATATTCAGTATTAATGCCTGGACTGAGTCCAGACCATATTTGGCTGCCCATACTGAAAACTTCTTCTATTTAGGTGAGTAAGTCTTTCTGGTCAATGCAGTCTTGCTCTGTATCTGGAATTCTTGGACCCCGAGGGAGCAGGCTCTTTCTGCAGTTTTCAATCAGCCCATAGCCATGCAATCAGGTGCAGTGACTGAGTCACAGAGCATCTGGCAGTGGTGCTATGAGATCAGATCCAAGCAACGTGAGAGCTGGAGGGCAGCTGACTGAATATTTGTAGAAGGCCTGTCAATCAAACTGCCTCTGTCAGTAGGTAGTCATGAGGATGATCATGGCTTTGTCTTGTTCGATTTTGGATACTATCATAAAGATCAGTGGAATAACATTGAGAAGGCTTTGGGACCACTATGAAAGGAAGGCATTTGGTAACAACCTCAAGTTCATACCTCCTCTGAAAATAAAAAAAAGTTCTGGCACCTGACATTGGTGGCAAACAAGTATCACAGGGTCCCCAGCGAAGGAACATCTCATCCATGATGGATCGCCACAGTGACCACTTGTGAATGGTAACACAGTCTCCTCAGATGTTTGCCAGGGTGTTGCTGACTCCTGGGAGGTGAAAAGCCAGCACAGTTAACCATATCCAGAGCTTGATTGCCTATAGACAGCAGGGCGAAGAGTGTGTACCTCTTTGTTTACATAGTGCACTGCAGACATATTGTTTGTCAAGAGCTGCACTGTGGAGCTTTGACAAACGGGTAGGAAGGATGTGCAGGCTAACATGACAGCTCTGAGCCCCAGGACACTGACATGGGCCCCTTCTGGGGACCACGTCCCTTGCATTTGTTGACGGTTCAGGTGGACACCCCAACTTATCCTTGATCTGTGATTAAAATCATTGTTGGGGAAGCAGAAGAGAATGGTAAACCTCCATGCCTTCTGGGTTCTTTCCACCACTTCGCTTCTGCAATGATGTGAGGTGTAACCACCGCCTTCTTGCTCATTTGGTGTTTATCTGGGGTATAGACCAACCTGAGCCAGAGTTGAAGAGGCCTCAGGTGAAGTCTGGCAAGCAAAGTCAGGAATGTGCACAATGACATATAGCCCAGCAGTTCCAGACATTCCTGCACCTTTGTAGCTGGGTTTGATTCTATCTGAATTAATAAATATCAAATGCATCAACAATAACCCTGACTGTGGGAAGGTACGCTCTCACTAACCAGGAGTTGATCAAGGCTCCTATGAACTCTATCAGCTGTGATGGGATAAGAGCCTATTTTTTTGTAGTTCACCAGAAGGCCTAGCCAAGAGAACAGGGAGAGGGCATATTACAAACTTGCTGCTGTTTCCTGGTGAGATCTGTCCTTGTTCAGCCAATTGTCCAGATAAGGGTAAACATGAATGACCTTCCTTCTGAGATGTGTTGCTACTACCTCTAGGTACTTTGTGGAGACTGAATGATAATGATTGGGCCCCACTGTGAATCTTAGGTACTTCCTGTAGCCGGGTGGATGGCGATATGGAAGTATGCATCCCACAAGTTCAGAGGCACACACCAGTCTTGAGTCTGAGGAGATGGGATGATGAAGGCAACCATTACCACCATTCTGAATCTGAAGCAGCATGATGTATTTGTTCATTCTTGTCAGGTCTAGGGTAGGACAAAGATCCCCTTTTTTCTTCAGGATAAGGAAAGGACAAGAACAGAAGAAGCCTCCTTCCCTATCCTCTGCATTTACCTCTTCTATGGCACCTCGATGAAGTAATGAGGCCACTTCTGTCTGTAAAAGGCTCTCATGAGGAGAGTCCTTGAAAAGGAATAGGGAAGGGAGGAAGGTAGCGTTTAAAGAGTGGAAATGTATAAGGTAGTCTTGGGCCCTTATGCACATTTGTTGGCTGTGACAGTTGTCCAGGCCTGGTGGAAAGGGATTCCCGAAGGTAAGGGCAGGCTCCAGATTGGGAGTGTCAAGAGTCACATGAGCTATCAAATCTGCCATCTCTGAAAGGGATCTGGGTTGCCTAAAGGGAGAGAGAAGCATCCCCTGGATCTCTTTCCTTGTGGGTAACTCTAGCTGTGGACTCTGAGAATAGGTCAGTGTCCTTTGCCTCTGTTGGTACTTTTGTGGTTTCCTAGAGGCGGCCAGTGTGTAGATTCCCAGGAGCCACAGCATGGCCCTTGAGTGAATGGATTGCTTCTTCTGTTTGGAACGCCAATATGAAGATTTCTCCACACAGCTGGTTGAACAACCAGTTTCAAAGTCTGTAAGTAGAATAAAGGGTTGGACACTCACTAGGTGCAGTCTTCCTGCAGCAGATGGTAAGAGAACTAAGGGGGGGAGTAGCAGCCACTCTGCCCTTTATGCCCTCGCACAGGAGCATAAAGAGACTCCGAGCACATGTGCAGCCTCAACAAATACCGCTTTTCAAAAAAAGACTCCAATCTCATGCACATGAGGTGCATGTGCTCCCTACAGTGGGAATCACATTGATACATACTCTAAGAACATACTGAGACATTAAAAATTAGTGTGTAACACTGGTGCCAATTACTTAATGAAATATTTGACCCTTGTACGTCCCTGACCTGTGTGAGTTTGTCCAGCTCCCCAAGCCATTGTCCAAACATCTTGTCCAGATCTTGGTCTTCCTTATCACTATCTTCTTCTGCACCATGATCTAGTTCTTCATCTGATAATTGCTCCATCTGAAACACAAAAGAAATACACCAGTCAATTTACACTCCGCATTTAAAAAGCGGGAACAAGGTCTCTTTGGAGGATTGCAATAAACTATTTGGGAACATTCTGCAGGACTGTAGTTTAAGAATCTTACTAAACGTCTATCTACAAATGACATCGCTGCACTGGGAAATGCCATCACTGAACAAAATCATGGAAAAATTGTACTACTAAGTAGACATTTGAAACTCAGATATTTCTGAGAAGCTACTGAAACCTATGTAACAGGTAAACTTTTTTTGTGTGTGATAGTATTAAGTCTGATAAATTTTCTACATTAAGTAAATGTAGTTTCTGTTTTTACTCTCACAAGGCTGAAACAAAGACATATTAGTATACAACAGAATCCGCTCAGTAAACATGCTTAGAATTGGAACCCCATTAAAATGAACTGGAGTAAATGTTCCGTCTCACTCCAATGTATTTTAGTTGCCTTTTCCTCCTCTTAAGACTGACATTTCTTGCTACCATATTCTGGTTCAAAATGTTACAACTGTAATCAACCCTGCATTTCAAAGGAACCATTACTATTTATTTGTTAACCACTGAGGTGCTTGGATTTGTAACAGACACGGCCAGATTAGCAGCTATGCCAGTTTACACCAGCTGAGCACCTGGCATACAATAGTAATGAAAGTTCCCTCCTCAAACAGTTTACAGTGTAAAAAACAAATAAAGAGAACACAGAGCTCACTGAGAAACCCAGCAGGCAGGAATAACTTGGGGGTTAATTCTTTTTTTATTATTGTTATTCTTAACTTGCTTCTTTTGGGCACTTCAAAGCAAATGAGTATTTCGGAAAGATGCAAATCAAGAAAGCATGGAAGCACAAAGTGTATCAGAGGCAGAATGTACAAAGGCAAAGACGGAAGCAGGATATGAAATCATCAGCTCTATTCTTCTCTGCTGAAAATGAGCAAAGGATGAAGTAGCATGAAGAAATTCCAGGATCTAGTCTTGCCTCCTGATAAAAGTGAAGATATGAACTTCCAGAATGCTCTGTTCACAGCGGTCTCTGCTACTCTTGGTCATGAATGGAGGTTTGAAAACAATCCCTTTTGAAAAGGAGGGGAGCTTCTCCCAAGTAGGTTCTCTTCTGTTATTTATAGTGACTTTTCGTATGTAAAAATCACATCTTTTCTTTTTTGCCATGTCCTTACACTGCTTCCTGCCATATCCATGCACATGACTGCCTGATCACTGCACTCCAGCAAGTCACGTGAAGATCATTCATGCTCATGCAGGTGGCAAGGCAGGAGATACTTCATATTTTGACAGGTTTCAGAGTAGCAGCCGTTTTAGACCCACTTGATCACTGTATCTCCAGACTGGCCAACTTGAGTGTGGAATCGATTATGGCAGTGCCATAAAGTCCAGGGTTGATCTGCATCAGGTGGTAGGTGCTTGACTGGTAGGAGTCGGGTGCACAGGCCGTTTCTACTCTTGTTTTCCATAACTGAACCCTTGTTTATTTGGGTGACAATGTCAGCGGTTTAATGGAGGCAAGAAAATTTTGGTGTGATTTCAGTTGATTCAGCATTGATGTTATATCATATAGCGATGTCCTGAATCTGTGCAATGCTTTGTGTGTGCTACTGTACTAGCAACTTCCCCGCATATATCAGGAGGAGCAATACTTGTGAGGATGTAGAGGCTGTTGACGTGAGTAAGCTTAAGACATCCTGTAATCTAGAGGCAGGCAGTGGTAAATACAGGTTCTAGCTTCTTCCATGAAAGTGATTCTGCCCACACTGCACAGGTCTATTCAGGAATGGAGTAGCAAAGTGCCAGTGGTGATGACTGCAGACTGGAGGGGTCTGCACCCTACTTTGATGTAACAAGCTTGCCAAGAATGTTGTGTTATATGCTAACCTGGGATCCAAATTTAGTTTTCTCAATGTGGGATCCAAAGGAGAGTGTGCGGTTGAGAGTAACACCTAGGTATATGGGATTTACGGAATGAGTAAATTTTGTCCTAAGCCAGTTTAGGCCACGTTTTGGCCTCAGCTTTTGAGATAGAATGCACTGACTTGCGTCTTTGCTGTAAAACACACCATCATGATAACAGAGTCCAGCATAGTTGCATTTCTCTCTGCTGTTATACAGATTCCAAAAAAGGAAAAAAGAAAATTTAACATAATTAGTACTACAGTATTTGGCTGAAATACTGTTCAAGTTGGGGGACGCTGACTTAAGGCTAAGCCTGCTTCCACTGAAGTCAACAGGAGTTTAGCTGTTAATTTCAATGGGAGCAATATTGGCTTATCGATTTCCTCCTCCTCTTACTCCAAGGCTATATCCCAGGGTTTTTTTATTTTGTTTTTAAGGTTAAAGACAGCTTACATCTCCTTATTTTGGAGAAGTTGCTGACATTTTCAGCAAGTGCAAAGATCTGGCTTAAAATTACTGAAATTATTTTCAGAGTAGCAGCCGTGTTAGTCTGTATTCGCAAAAAGAAAAAGGAGTACTAGTGGCACCTTAGAGACTGACTAATCTATTTGAGCATAAGCTTTGAGCTATAGCTCACGAAAGCTTACGCTCAAATAAACTCGTTAGTCTCTAAGGTGCCACTAGTACTCCTTTTCTTTTTGTGAAATTATTTTACAACTTGCTGTTCAAAGACCTTACACCAGGGGTCGGCAACCTTTGGCACGTGGCCCAGCAGGGTAATCCGCTGGTGGGCCATGAGACATTTTGTTTATGTTGACCATCCACAGGCACACACCGCCCCCCACAGCTCCCAGTGGCCACGGTTCGCCTTCTCGGCCAATGGGAGCTGCTGAAAGCTGCGGGCTGCAAGAATGTGCTGGCCGCCGCTTCCTGCGGCTGCCATTGGCTGGGAGCAGCGAACTGCGGCCACTGGGAGCTGCACCTGAGGATGGTCAACATAAACAAAATGTCTCACGGCCTGCCAGTGGATTACTCCAATGGGCCGCGTGCCGAAGGTTGTCGATCCCTGCCTTAGACCATGTTTTTTCATACCACAAAGGCAGCCATGTATTACCCACAAGAAATGGCATGCAGCATTTGCAAACAGATGTGCTTCCAAAGCCTTCAAATAAGCAAAAACAACATACTATCCAACAGCAAATAGAAAAATAAGAACTTATTTTATATAAGTATATAACAAAACATATACACATACACAAAGTGGAAATAGCATACAAACAATAAACTTTAACATTCATTATTTTCAAAATCCTGAAAAACCCCCATAAAGACGATGCAGTGCATTAATTATTAAAGTAATTAAATAGCTAAATAAGTGAGAACATAGTCTATAAGTATTGGGGACCAATACACATTGAACTGCAAAGGTATGAAATAGTTTCATGTGTGACCAGACATCCTCGTACTTTTTCCCAAGCACTTCTATTAGACAGAGTAATTTTTTTTCCCATTAGTGCAGTAGCAGAGAGCTCAGTCAGTCTGTGTACGAGGGAGAAATTGCAGATTTCCATTTCTCAAAATAATCCTTTTGGCCACAACAGTTACTGCAATCCATTTCTTAATGTTAACTGGTAATTCATAAACACTTTTTTTAAAAATGAAAAGGAAGCAGGTCAAAGCAATAATTTTTAAGTGTGGGTCCTGGAAGTTAGGCTCCTAATTCCATATTTAGGCAACTGAAAAACAA
The DNA here is from genome assembly GCF_965152235.1 of Eretmochelys imbricata. Classification (NCBI taxonomy): domain Eukaryota; kingdom Metazoa; phylum Chordata; order Testudines; family Cheloniidae; genus Eretmochelys; species Eretmochelys imbricata. The sequence continues at coordinate 61,126,213 of NC_135582.1, forward strand.
TAGACCACTTCTATTTAGAGGCACAGAGCAACTCCATCTGCTACTACATCAGTGGGAGCGCATCATATTTGAAAATCAGACCACTTATCAAAGATTCTAAATATGGATTTAGAAACCTAACTTTAGGTACCCAGATTTGAATAATTTTGGCCTTCATCAGCTGCTTAGCCATGGCAGCAGTTTACAAGCACAAAGTTTCAATAGGCAATGATAGTCTCCCTTCTACCTGAGCAGGTGAGAGAACATATAGTTTCTGAACCTCCTGGCAGTGACCCAGCTCTTCAAAATGTTTATGTTTACTTATTTTGGCATGCAGGAAAATTTTTCCAGGGAAATGCAAGTGAGTGAAGGGAAATCGTGATATTTAACAGTTTATAATTCTGCTGAACCTGAATTTAGTTTCATAGGACAAAAGAAAAGAAAGACACTTCTTTAGTCATAAGGATCTCTTCATGCCAAGTAGCAAAGGCGTAGGCGCCAAATTACTCAGGTCCTGGGGGGGGGGGGGGGATGTTCAACCCTCGCTCCGCCTCAGGCCCTGCCCCCCACTCCACCCCAGGACCTGCCCCCCACTCCACCCCTTCCAACCCTTGCTCCGCTCCAGACCCCATCCCCATTCCACCCCTTTCCCCAAGCCCCCACCTCTTCCCGCTCAGCCCCTTCCTGCCCCTCCCACCAGTGCCTCCTGCACACCACTGAACCATTGATCTGCGGCAGGTGGGAGGTACTGGGGGTGGGAGGGCAGAGCTGATCAGCAGGGCCTCAGGAGGGTGGGAGGCGCTGGAGGGGAAAAGGTATTAATCCGCAGGTCTGTCAGTGGATTTTCCGTGGGTGCTTCAGCCCTGGAGCACCCATGGAGTTGGCACCTATGATTAAAGGTCTGCTACTAAGAGTAGAGGTGTTACTTGATGTTTTTTAAAAAAAAAAAGTCACAAGAATCTCTTAGAAAGGAAACCGGTAGGCAACCTAAATAAGGATTCACTACCAGCTCCCCATAATACACACAGGTGGTGACAATCACTGAACATATATCAAAAGTGTTCTCTGTCTCTATTCATTACACCACAAAAAACAAAATATTGAAAAGGATTTCTATAACTGGGTTTGAAATTAAAAGTGAGTCAACATAACACTGTTGTGTCCAACCATTTGAATGATACCAGCACCTACCACTTAGAAAGTATAGTTACACAACCCAACAACGTGGGTAGGACCACTATGGTTTTCATCCTTATGATGAGAGGAGACAAAAGCAAGGGTTTTTTTTATTAATATATTTAAGAACACATTCTTCTAAAGTTACATTGCCCCTGCCATTTACAAGCTCAGTACAAAGCACCCAAAAAACTAGAGAGCTAACACAAAGTCCATAGTGACATCTACCATGCCACATTACATTCTTTCATGCTAACCCTTGAATACGTGTTCATTGCCAGCAACAGACTTTGCACTAAAAGAATTCAACTCTCTAGTCCAAGGAATTCAGCTGACCACAGATATGCAACATCACTCAATCCACCGGAAATGCAGTCTCACTGCATCGCAAATAGCTGACTCTACACATCTGTAAACAGAAATGTTGCTTAAATGAGCCACAGAGAATGCTAGCAATACATCCTGTCAGAGTTTAAATATTGGATGCTCTCCAGATTACTTCAGCAATGTTATAATTCACTATATGCTCACTGCACGAAGAAACAAAAGAAAATCTCTCCCTGAAAGAGACAGTTACAGCTGTAAGATTTCATTCCCAATCTCTTTTATGCAAGACTCAATGGCATTATGGTGACCATCCAACAGGAAGGAAGGTTTAACCTTCCATATACCAAAGGTTAACTATTCATCCATAAACATTCCACCTCTGGGCATCTCACTCACCTCAATATACTAGCATGGTTCAGCTGGTCTTGTGAGACAAACATATAATTCTAACTTTTACAAGAAGCATCCATCTATAGATAGATTGGTTTACATTAAACCACTGCAGCTATATATTTGATCTGACAACTGTGAAAAGAACAATAAGTCTATTCAAAAAAAGCCAAAGCTCTGAAATGCAATAGAAACCTGTTTATCTAACATCTGATTTAGTGGTTCATAAATAATTTAGTAAGTAGCTTTAGCATCCAAAACTATTTACTAATTTTCTCTGGCTCTCCTTTCCCCAAAACACCCAAGACTTCCACTAGTAAATCCTGCATTCATTCCAAAATGCAAAATTAAAAAGAGGGTTAAAATTTTCAGGAGGAAAAGACAAGCAGCACAGGTGATGAACTGAAAATAGAGCATACAATGGAGAGGAACAGATCAGGCCTGAAGAAGCCCAACAAACACCCTGAGGAGTTTGGTGGGGAGGAGAGAGAGGCATAAAACTGGGGAAAAAAGGATTCTCTCCCAAAGAAGTGAAAAAAAGAAATAGATAATAAATATTACTATTGTTGTTGTTATTATTATTATTAAGGATGTGCTGTATGGTTTAATTTGGCCAAATCTTGAAATATGTTGAAATTTGCAACATAAATTAACTAAAAAGTACTGGTTACTGTTTAGTTCAAAATAGCATAAATTTTAATTTTGTTAAAAAATTAAAAAATGCTAACTTTTAGCGAAACAGTCATGGATTGAAATGTTACAAATACTGAAGATAGACAACTAATAAGATGTAGGGCTACTACATCTACGATTAATCAAACATAAGCAACCTGGGGAACCTATTTGCAGTGCTTCTGTAGCTGTGTTGTGAAAGGGACAAAGCTTTTGAAGAACTCTGTGCAAGCTTGAAAGTTTCTCTTTCACCAACAAAAAGATTTAAACAAGAACTTTTTTCTCCAGTTTGTTTTAATAATCTTAGATGTTTAATTGAAATAAAAGTAGGTTAACAAATAGGACAAAACTGTTACTTAAATTGAGACCGTATCTTTAACAATGCTATTATATTTCAGCATTAACACATTTCTTTTCCTATTAAGTTTAGTAAATACCTTAAAAAACACAACTAAAATAAGATTAAATTTGGAGGCTAAGGTATTTGGTGCCTTTTATATGGGTATGTAACAACTCTACACACAAAAAAACCCAAGAACAACAACAACAAAAATACACCTTGGGAAATCTGACTGATGTAGGGTGATCAAATACATGGAAATTATGAAATAATGCAGGCAGTACTTAACATTTGCAGAGGTTTTACATGGCTAGCCTCTTCCTCCCTTAGACTTCTTTTGCCACCCACTATACTGTAACAAACTGTATTTTGCAACTAATTTATTCAACAGTATTTTTCATAGTTATTCTTCCAGTAGAAGTGAGTATCTAGTAATTATTACTGCATGTTTATGAAGACCTGATCTTCATAAGAAAAGAAATAGTATCCCCCAGGCTGCAAACTGCTCCTCTAATTATTTTAACCTGGCATCAGACACTTTGCCCTAATTCTATTTACTCGGTAGATAACATTTAGCAGCCCAAGGAAAGCTTTTACAAGCACAGTACTGTTTTACATCAGGAAGCCTGGTACTAAAATTCTGTGCTGTCTGCTAGCTCCTTTGCAGCCCCACCCAAGCTATCCTAACATCAGCTGTATATCCTGTAAGTCAGTGTCTGTTCTCAAAAAGCACACTACGATGATCAAATGTCTCGTCTCATTTAGATTTAAACTCACTCACTAACTGGCCCTGGAAGGTGAATTTTCTTAGCACAAATCCCATTGCTGATAACGGACACTCCTGAGTGACAGGTTTTGCTGACATGAGTGCTAGTGTAGACATGGCTCAAGTCTACTCATATAGAGCACAATGCAGGATCAAGGTCTTGGACTCAACTTGCCATATTGTGTACAGCAAGTCAGAATTTACCTGCTTCTGGGAACCAGAAAAATTTTGGCCAGAAATGATTAGTGATTCTGGGTATCTCCATTTGTGGGAGTCATGACACATGTTAAAGGGTCCCGACTCTCCAAAATTGCTGAGCAGCTGCCCTCTAAAAAAAAAAAAAAAATCAGGATTCTTTAAGATGTCTCAGGCTTTGTACCCAAACATTGAAGCAACAAAAATCACTAGACACTTTTGAAAATTTTGACCCTTGAAATCTAACTTTTCATAACAGCTGATTATTTTAGTTCCTTTCCACTTTTAGATTAGAACAGAGCTGACAATTTATCATAATAGTGTCTTTAGAAGCGTGATTTTCCATTTTTCTAGATTCTCCTTAAGAACCAGTTTCATGGCAAGGGAATATTTCTTCTTTTCCTAAAATATATTATAATGTCAAGTTTTAGCTTTTTTGGGAAGGTAAGTTACTAGGGTTCATCAAAATTCAAAACAATAGCTCACATCACATTTTTTAGTTTTTTCAAATTCAATTCTCATTTCTAGGTTTTCTAGAACACATATTGGATAGGATTCCTCTAAACTAGCAAAACTATTGTGTTGATGAAATGGCGTGAGGATTGGGAATATCAGTTTCTCTTCCCACTAATGTTATAGGTTTTCTATATGAAAGAAAAATAAAAGCAAAATTCTACAGAAAACAAGATTTAAAACAGGAATGATATACTGAGACTGACCAGAATCAGTAAATATTTGATATGCAGCTTTTTATATATTTGCTTGTATTTACAGACCCCACTATACTAGAAAGACTACTATGTTGTAGGATTGTGTCGGAAAAAGATCCACCTTCTTCCCTAAATAAACTGGCTACGAAATTTGTTTTCAGACTAACTTCAAACAGTTGAGTTTGTTCAGTTTTCAATGCATATAAAAATAGGAGTTTGTTATTCTACTTTATTACTTTATGGAAAAGTAATTAGCTCCTCCTCAGCAGTAGCATTTTGCAATCATTTAAATTTTCAGTTACACAATTAAATACTCTTAAATTAGTAAAAACTCATCCACCATTCAGGAAAGTATTTAATGCTGTCATGTTTGTTTTTAAGCAAAGCATCATAGCTTTTAACCTATCAAGGCTACCAATATGAGACTCAAAAGGTTTTAAAATGTGTGAGAAAACAGAAAAGATCATAGAAAATGAAACTTCAAATGAATTAAGGTTAACAATATAAAATTTTGTGTCAAAAGCAACCTCCATTTCATGATTCGGAATTTTCTTAAATTAGTTACAGTCACAATAAAATAACAGCTGATCTTTGGGACCGAGGTAAGTTTGAGTCAAAACAAATTAAAAATTCCTTGCCATGACATACAATTAAGACTAATGGCACAGTGATACAAACTCATGCTATCAGATAAGGTGATTACAACCATGATCTACTCCAACTGAAGCCAACAGGATATTGTAGTAGGCACCATGAACAGTAAAAAGTATTTTCAGAATCAGACTCTAAGGACTTGTCTACCCTGTGGTTCTCAACCTTTCCAGACTGCAGTACCCCTTTCAGGAGTCTGCTCTGTCTTGCGTACCCCCACGTTTCCCTTCACTTAAAAACTACTTGCTTACAAAATCAGACATAAAAATACAAAAGTGTCACAGCACACTATTACTGAAAAATTGCTTACTTCCTTACTGATCTACACTATACTTATTTAGGAAGTCTTCCATCATACAGTTACCACTGGTGACAGAATTGAAAACAACCCTGCAATATGTTCAAAAGGCAGAAGGCCCATGATTAGCCAAAAGTAGTATGTTTTGGGTTTGTTTTTTTTAAACAATCCACATGCTATTGTAATAAGCACTATAAAAATGGTTATACCTCAGTGCCTACAAACAAGAGAGATAGTATTATCAACCAAGTACTGACAGACAAGCCACCCTTTGGCCAGCTATCATCTGTTAAATCTACATTAAAAAAAAAACACCAAAAAACTGATTGGTACTACTTGGTCTTTTCTGGTTAAATGCCTGTTACTGCAGACTTCTCTCTATTAAAAAGACAATTAAAAAAATCAAAGAATTAAGAAAGATACTAGGGTAAAGTAACATTCATGTGCCTAAAGTACTCAAAAGTCATAAATTTGACTAAGCAACCTCTTATTTAAATCCAGCCCTTTGAGCATACATATTCTGGCTGACATTTTCAAGGGAGCCTAAAGGAATTGAGTGCCTAACTCCATTGGGTTGCTTAACCATTGTCTTTGAATTTGTGCTCATACCTTTTTAGATATGCCAGTGTATCTAAGGTTGTGGAGACAAGTGGATTTTCTCTTGTATACAATCACATCATTAACCATTGCTTCAATATATACTACACACACAGAAGGCACAATGAAGGTAGCAGTTCAGCTCTAACTTTCTCATTCCCTGATTAATACACAACGCAGTGTTAAAGTTGTGCATGTAACAGGTTTTTGCTTGGTTTGTCTTGGGTTCCATCCCCCCTCCACATTTAATATCAATATATACAGACAAATAAAATGGAACGTTTTCAGGCAATTAGTATCCAAAAACCTTGATCCATCTCCAAGGAAACTTAAAATTTATCTCTATTCACAATATCAGTACATCATTGAGAAACTAGACTCTGCAGTAGTTTATCCAAAAGGTGCATCTGAATTCTCACTTTGAATTCCCAAGAGTGGACTAGATTTCTGAATGACTTCAGGCTGTAAAATTGTGGCTAATAAATCAGACAGCAGATGAAAGCTGAGCCAACATTAAATTTGCTCTATGGAAAGCAATCCAGGGCCTGAACAAAAGTAATTCAAAGTTCTAGCAACTGATCAAAATTAATTTCAGTACATTTTAATATGTACTTTATTCTTCTTAAATATTGAGTGCCAACATCACAGGGTCCAAATAAATTCCAACACACTGGACTCTGATGACATTCATAACCCATCTAACTGTTCCACACTACATTTTTTTTTCTTATAATTTTATATTACTGGCTTCAAGAATTACAATATATTCAGCGGTTCTATCTTTAAAAGCTGGAGGGATAACAACTCTGCTTGAACATTTATGAGCAGAAACCTGGAAATTTACATAAAAAAAATTAAAAAAAAAACATTAATTTTTCTTGACAAGACTGAAAGAAGGGTAGCGAGACAACAGCCTTAGGAATCTTTTCCAAATGAATCTTTTCACCAGATTTCTACTTAATTTAAAGCATACTAGAAAACAGTACCCCTTTCAATATATTATCCGAAAAAGTGTTAGAAGCATAGTTCAGATAAACTAATACTTTTTAGTTCTGTTACTTAATTTTAGATGCAGCAAACACAGAAATCCATAAATGTGGCCTGGTGTTTCCATATTACTTAGCCACAAATTTAGCTAGATAACATATATGGTACAAAATGTTTGTCAGCCACAAAATTCAAATTCAAGCCACCATATAAACAAGAATTATCCTTTTTATATTATTCCCCATAATAGTCTCCTGCAAATCCACTACTTTTAGACACAATTTTACAAAAGTTATGCCTCAGATTATAATTTTCCAGGCTTGTTCTCACCTCACCAGGTGAAAATTTAAGAAAAGTTTGATAAAAATCCGTTGGCTGTTTCAGTTATCCAAGTGTGAAAACCAAAAGGCTGCTGACAAATTGTCAATTATTTTTCTCCTTAGGTTTTTTTAATGGAATAATTAAAATATCATTTTAATAGTTAAAATGCTACATTCATCAAGTCCACAAAGATAATGTCCATTGCCAAGTTTTAAAAAACAGATTAATAAAGGACTAAAGGTAACCTGTAACAATAGTACACCATTTTAAACCCCTTTTAGCATTAACCTAGAATAGAAAACTATAGGTTTCAGAGCAACAGCCGTGTTAGTCTGTATTCGCAAAAAGAAAAGGAGTACTTGTGGCACCTTAGAGGCTAACCAATTTATTTGAGCATGAGCTTCCGTGAGCTACAGCTCACTTCATTGGATGCATACTGTGGAATGCATCGGATGCATACTTCCACAGTATGCATCCGATGAAGTGAGCTGTAGCTCACGAAAGCTCATGCTCAAATAAATTGATTAGTCTCTAAGGTGCCACAAGTACTCCTTTTCTTTTTAGAAAACTATAGTTCGTTAAGGCTACATTTAAAGATGTCTTGCAAAAGGAAGACAAACATTGGGCATATGCTATTTTTCATTTCTTTAGGATGTACAAAGAATACCTGATTATATTTTAATATCAAATTATGAAATCTTTTTCCAGCTATTTCTTACATTATAAAGTCAAATACTGTATTATCTAGCTTAGGCACCTATGATTGGAAGAACTATTGAAATGGAGGTGCAAAGGAGGAATTAAATGAACTAGTAAGAGCATAAGATTTTTTCCATCTGAATAGTTAAAATCCTGGTTTGTTTTATAGATTCCTATATTCAAAATGTTAATTAGTCACTGAAGATTCAACATCATCACCACTTCAGATATGTTGTTAAGATGTCATCATAAACATCTCTTGTACTTTCTTTAATTCTCCAATAAAAGCTAGGGAATATCAGAGTTTACATTTTTGAGTTTTCTACGTTAACAGAAAAAACCTTCCCATCTGCACACAACACACATCTTCTCAAGCCTTTTTAATACATCAAAGCAGTAAAAAAGACCAACTTTTAAAAAAATCTTTTGCAGGTCACATTTAAGTAATAATGTCGTGCTTTATGTCAATATACAATCGTTTCAATACACGTTCATATGGTTCATGGTTTAATCCGGAGCATATTAAAATTCACACACTATATATTAATTTCATCTGGTGATCATTTAACATTTCATTTGACATTGAATTTCCTTTTTTTAAAAGTATCTAAAATGATGAAACATTATGGCTGACAAACCGAGTGCAAGAAAATCATGTAATTCAATTTGCAAATCCCATAACAGTGTGAACTGTAATTATGAGGAATGGAGGGGAAGACACTGTCTCATTCAGTACACGGGATGGATAATGATTAGGGAATGAAATCAGGGTTGTATAGTGAAGGAGGTGGTTTTCTGTAGGACTTCTGCCCCCATTTGTTGCAAGGTGTGTAATGAATGAGGCAGAGAACTTCGTCCTTTTCTCTTCCTGATCTTATGGTTAAGAATGTCACCCAGGAGAAGAGGATTCTCTCCCTATCCCTCCCACAGCGTTCCTAAATGATGCTGGGCAAATCACGTAACTCAACTATTCAAAGATGACCATTAACTACGTGTTCCTTATTTTCCAGATGCCAAATAAGCACAATTGGGGTCAGATTTCCAAAACTGCTGAGGATTCAACTACAAATGAAGATGGCTGGAACTCTGCTTTAAACATGAATTGCTATAAAAATGCAAAATACTCTGAAAAAAATCATTCCCTTTATATCTCAATTTGGTCACTGAAAATTGAAATCTCTGTCTCAGCTTCCGATCAGTAAAACAGGAATACTACCATCTAAACTTATAGGGGGTATGGTGAATAAATTCATTAATATCTGAGAAGCATTCTGATACTATGGGCACAGCACCAAAAAATGTCCAAGAGGCAATATATATGATTTTTGACTCAGTGCAGGGTTTGTACAGTGGGTTTTAAATAACTTGTGAGAGACATTGAATCAGGAGGATTGTGCGCTGAATGAGAGAGGGGTTCTGCGGAAAAAATCATATGTGATCATGCAATGAAAGACTGTCTAATAATGTACATATACAACGGGGCCAAATTAAGGTTGCACAGACAACTTAATTCAGCTGTTTCCTAACTTTTCAGTGCTTGACTTTGCAACCTTAAAAGAGTTCTTTTAAAATAACAATTTTTTGGGGATGTAATTTAAATATATTTGGAGAATTTGCCTCAAGACAAAGAAATTTACAAAGGTGATTGGAAAAAAATTGCTAGGATTATGTTGTATCTTATGTCAACCATTTGGGTGGCTCTCAGTTTAAAAAAAGCAAAGGCTTTGTTTTGCCAGGTAAAAAAAATATTTACAAAAGGCATGTCTGATTACAGAGATTTATTTCTTAACTGTTGCAGTGATTTTAAAATTCGTCAAACTGTGTGGCTAGACAAATGTCCATTAATAGTAACCAGAAGCAAGGCAAGATTGATACTAGAGTGTGCCACAGCTCCTTAAAAATAGGAATAGTTAAGTTTTTAAAGAAGTTGTGAAATCATATTAACTGGGACAATCTGTCCCCAACTTTTAAATGCTTTTTTTTCTTCTTCTTGTGTTTAAAACATGGCACCATTACTTTATTATTTAAAAAAAAATACATTTGACAAAGTGTAAATTACAAAATTCTCATTGCTCGACACTTATAAAAATATCAAATCTCTCTGTAAATTTGGCTTAACCAATATATATTTCTACCTACCACTCAAGTCAATGAAATGCCATATCTTACTAAGAAAGAGTTATTAAACTAGAAATGAGAAGACAGCCAACTATGAACAGATACTCCCTGACTAAATGCCTGCATAAATACTAATACTTTTTATTAGTTTCAACAAATGCCTTAAAACGGAATTATCTGTGTTCAAGTTTGTCAAAATGCCCGCTCCCCCCACCTGCCTCAATGGATGGGGGAACTTGATGAGGCCAGCAGTGATGGAGGCGACACTCACTGTGGGACACAAGGTAGCTCCTCTCCACCAAGAGTCTCCGGCAGCAATTGGCCAGCTGGGGGAGAGGGATGCTGATTGGCCATCATTCTCCAGCTCCCAGGATTTAACCTGGAGTGGGGACCCTTTGTAGCCTCTTTCAGCTCCATTCCAGCAGCTCCACCCTGCCCACCCTGAACTGGGAATAGGAACCCAGCCTGACAGATGCTATGGGTCTACTCAATCATCTGTTTGGGGGAATCAGGAAGAAAATTTTTCTCCTGTGTGCCAACTGGAAGAGGACATGGGAATTTCCGCCTTCCTGACAGTATTTTCAAGCCACGGTGGGTCAAGAAGGAACACACTTAGTACCTAACTGAAGTACTTTGGGTTGAGTTAATTCATTGCAACTTGAGGCTGGTTTCCAGTGTAGTTAAAAGGATAAAATGAACAGTTCCCAGAGACCTGGGATTTAGCGATGGGCCTTTGGCTTATGTGATGGGGAGACCTTGTGGCCTTCCCAGGCTGAGGTCAGATCTTGTGGCCCTTGCGGATTGAGGTTCCCATCCTGACACACCCTCTGTCCTCCTCGGGGGCAGAGGGAGGGTGCTAGGACTCAGAGAGAGCTAAGTCCTGAGGGGTAAGCTGAGGAGAGCCTATCCCACATTATGGGTTATAGGTAAGGAGCCTGGTAACTGTCACAGTGGAACCAATTAAATGCCTGATATTAGAGAGTATAGGGGATAGGTGAGTAGTGACCCCCTGAGCTAAAATTTAATAAATGCTGTATCTTGCCACTTAATTCCATGCATGTGTCTGTCCTCATTTCGTCACTGTGTCCACATCAAAGTTAGTGATTCTTGGTGTCCAGCTTGATACTTTAAAGGCACTGCTGAGCACACAACCCTCTGAAAGTCAATCAAGTTGGGCATCAAAAAAAGTCACTAAACACTTTTGAAAATCTTGAGTTGAAGCTTCTTCTAGTCACACAAAGATGCTTATGAATAACAACTTTTATGACTTATGACTTTTACAACTCCTGCAGTGCCTGCAACCACCACTTATACTGAGTAGCTTGCAATTATATTGGCAGTATTATTGGGAAGCAAATAAGCATGGAACAAAATCAGGATGAAGAAGATGGGACACTACAACAAGAATAGAAAAGAGAAGGAATGACCTGTTGAGTGCCGGCCTAAGCCAATGCACATCTTGCACATATGCACAGTGTAACCTCATTTAGCTAAGCAATTTATAAGCTTAGGGCTATAATCATTATAAGCCTTACTATCCCTGTGGAAAGTCTGATTTTAAAGGCTCTTAACCTGGCCTACTTAAAACCATTTTCTACCAGGCTGCTCAAGGGTACTTTTCAGCAACAGCAAGATATTGTCACATTTTATCTTTTTAGTCTCATATGTTTTATACAAGATGTGATTATTTTTTAAATGGGGAAAGGTTTTGTTTTAAACTCTCCTTTGTAACCACCAACCTGTATTACTTTTTGTTCTAAACTTAAAAAGATCACCCTCAAAAAAAAAAAAGCCACCCTGAAAAATTTTAGAAAGTTGTGAGCATTTGAAAACAGGGACTTGGAACGGAAAACATTGTGTGACCTCACTTATGATTTGCTGCCCCTGTGACTCCCATTATAATACTAAGTTAAAAAAAAAAGTCTAAACATAAAAGATATCTCAGCTGCTGACAGTTTTTAAAGTGACAAGACTTTTAAAATCTTATCCCTGAATTCTGTTATATGCTTCCTGCTCTTCTCCCCCAGTGTCTCACCAGGAAAGCTTCCCTTACCATCAACATCTGGTAACTAACATAGTTAAACTGGTCTTCCATATGAAACCTAATTGTACTCCAGCTCCAAAGGAAGCGTGGAAGATGTATTAGATTAGAAACTTGACTTTAGTTCACCCCCCCCCCCTTCCTTCTTATTACTGAGGACTTGAGCATTCAGTGTGAACTTTTACATTTTGTTCAAAGTTACAAACACAGCTTTGAACTATAAATATAATTGCTAAATGTTGTCCCTTACAAAATTCTTAACAGGAGCCAAAAAACAGAACTGCCTGCACAGGATTTAATGGCTTAAAGCAGCTGGGATATGGAGGATGAACATATTAGAGAATCTTTAAGCAAAGAAACCCCAAAAACCAAAAACAAAACAACCACCATGCATTTCAACATACTGCAAACTGATGCCTATCGCTCCCTTCAGTAGGTAGATAGTACTTTCTTGGTATGGTTATCAGCAGGTGTGACAGCCAGGCCCCCTTTCTAGCAGGCTACGTGCCCGTTCTTTCCTGCTGCATTAGGAGTGGCAATGGATGAAATCTTCTCTTTACACTTGTTACCTCTGTTGACCCATGCAACAAGCAGGATTTAATCGTTAAAAATAAGTATTCATGCGTTAAGGTTTACTAAGAGTGTTTTGCAAGTTCTTTTAAACAGGCTGGAGCTGCAGTAAAATAGCAGTTTTAAAAGGTTAAAAGTTAAGTATGTATAGCCACACAAGATATCCAAACACACCTAACAGGATTCCTCACACTACCACTGAAATTAAATACATGTCTATGCACGTCTTTTAAGACAAACTGTCTTAATGCCTTTTCCTTTAGTAGTATGCAGTGTTGTAGCTCTGTTGGTTCCAGGATATTAGAGAGACAAGATGGGCGAGGTAATATCCTTTATTGGACCAACTTTTTTTGGTGAGAGAAACAAACTCTTGAGCTTTCTCAGAGCTCTTCTTCAGGTCTGGGAAATGTACTTAGTGCCACAGCTAAATACAAGGAGAAAAAGACTGTTTAGTGTAAATAGTTTTCAGAGTAACAGCCGTGTTAGTCTGTATTCGCAAAAAGAAAAGGAGTACTTGTGGCACCTTAGAGACTAACCAATTTATTTGAGCATGAGCTTTCGTGAGCTACAGCTCACTTCATCGGATGCATACCGTGGAAACTGCAGCAGACTTTATATATACACAGAGAATATGAAACAATACCTCCTCCCACCCCACTGTCCTGCTGGTAATAGCTTATCTAAAGTAATCATCAGGTTAGGCCATTTCCAGCACAAATCCAGGTTTTCTCACCCTCCACCCCCCCACACAAATTCACTCTCCTGCTGGTGATAGCCCATCCAAAGTGACAACTCTTTACACAATGTGCATGATAATCAAGTTAGGCCATTTCCTGCACAAATCCAGGTTCTCTCACTCCCTCACCCCCCTCCAAAAACCCACCCCCATACACACACAAACTCACTCTCCTGCTGGTAACAGCTCATCCAAACTGACCACTCTCCAAGTTTAAATCCAAGTTAAACCAGAACATGGGGGGGGGGGGGGGGTAGGAAAAAACAAGAGGAAATAGGCTACCTTGCATAATGACTTAGCCACTCCCAGTCTCTATTTAAGCCTAAATTAATAGTATCCAATTTGCAAATGAATTCCAATTCAGCAGTTTCTCGCTGGAGTCTGGATTTGAAGTTTTTTTGTTTTAAGATAGCGACCTTCATGTCTGTGATTGCGTGACCAGAGAGATTGAAGTGTTCTCCGACTGGTTTATGAATGTTATAATTCTTGACATCTGATTTGTGTCCATTTATTCTTTTACGTAGAGACTGTCCAGTTTGACCAATGTACATGGCAGAGGGGCATTGCTGGCACATGATGGCATATATCACATTGGTGGATGTGCAGGTGAACGAGCCTCTGATAGTGTGGCTGATGTTATTAGGCCCTGTGATGGTGTCCCCTGAATAGATATGTGGGCACAATTGGCAACGGGCTTTGTTGCAAGGATAAGTTCCTGGGTTAGTGGTTCTGTTGTGTGGTATGTGGTTGTTGGTATTTGCTTCAGGTTGCGGGGCTGTCTGTAGGCAAGGACTGGCCTGTCTCCCAAGATTTGTGAGAGTGTTGGGTCATCCTTCAGGATAGGTTGTAGATCCTTAATAATGCGTTGGAGGGGTTTTAGTTGGGGGCTGAAGGTGACGGATAGTAGCGTTCTGTTATTTTCTTTGTTAGGCCTGTCCTGTAGGAGGTAACTTCTGGGAACTCTTCTGGCTCTATCAATCTGTTTCTTTACTTCTGCAGGTGGGTATTGTAGTTGTAAGAAAGCTTGACAGAGATCTTGTAGGTGTTTGTCTCTGTCTGAGGGGTTGGAGCAAATGCGGTTGTATCGCAGAGCTTGGCTGTAGACAATGGATCGTGTGGTGTGGTCAGGGTGAAAGCTGGAGGCATGCAGGTAGGAATAGCGGTCAGTAGGTTTCCGGTATAGGGTGGTGTTTATGTGACCATTGTTTATTAGCACTGTAGTGTCCAGGAAGTGGATCTCTTGTGTGGACTGGACCAGGCTGAGGTTGGTGGTGGGATGGAAATTGTTGAAATCATGGTGGAATTCCTCAAGGGCTTCTTTTCCATGGGTCCAGATGATGAAGATGTCATCAATATAGCGCAAGTAGAGTAGGGGCTTTAGGGGACGAGAGCTGAGGAAGCGTTGTTCTAAATCAGCCATAAAAATGTTGGCATACTGTGGGGCCATGCGGGTACCCATAGCAGTGCCGCTGATCTGAAGGTATACATTGTCCCCAAATGTGAAATAGTTATGGGTAAGGACAAAGTCACAAAGTTCAGCCACCAGGTTAGCCGTGACATTATCGGGGATAGTGTTCCTGACGGCTTGTAGTCCATCTTTGTGTGGAATGTTGGTGTAGAGGGCTTCTACATCCATAGTGGCCAGGATGGTGTTATCAGGAAGATCACCGATGGATTGAAGTTTCCTCAGGAAGTCAGTGGTGTCTCGAAGGTAGCTGGGAGTGCTGGTAGCGTAGGGCCTGAGGAGGGAGTCTACATAGCCAGACAATCCTGCTGTCAGGGTGCCAATGCCTGAAATGATGGGGCGCCCAGGATTTCCAGGTTTATGGATCTTGGGTAGTAGATAGAATATCCCAGGTCGGGGTTCCAGGGGTGTGTCTGTGCGGATTTGATTGCCAATTGCCGTTGCCAATTGTGCCCACATATCTATTCAGGGGACACCATCACAGGGCCTAATAACATCAGCCACACTATCAGAGGCTCGTTCACCTGCACATCCACCAATGTGATATATGCCATCATGTGCCAGCAATGCCCCTCTGCCATGTACATTGGTCAAACTGGACAGTCTCTACGTAAAAGAATAAATGGACACAAATCAGATGTCAAGAATTATAACAGTCATAAACCAGTCGGAGAACACTTCAATCTCTCTGGTCACGCAATCACAGACATGAAGGTCGCTATCTTAAAACAAAAAAACTTCAAATCCAGACTCCAGCGAGAAACTGCTGAATTGGAATTCATTTGCAAATTGGATACTATTAATTTAGGCTTAAATAGAGACTGGGAGTGGCTAAGTCATTATGCAAGGTAGCCTATTTCCTCTTGTTTTTTCCTACCCCCCCCCCCCCAGATGTTCTGGTTTAACTTGGATTTAAACTTGGAGAGTGGTCAGTTTGGATGAGCTGTTACCAGCAGGAGAGTGAGTTTGTGTGGGGGGGTGGAGGGTGAGAAAACCTGGATTTGTGCTGGAAATGGCCTAACCTGATGATTACTTTAGATAAGCTATTACCAGCAGGACAGTGGGGTGGGAGGAGGTATTGTTTCATATTCTCTGTGTATATATAAAGTCTGCTGCAGTTTCCACGGTATGCATCCGATGAAGTGAGCTGTAGCTCACGAAAGCTCATGCTCAAATAAATTGGTTAGTCTCTAAGGTGCCACAAGTACTCCTTTTCTTTTTAGTGTAAATAGTTAACACATTTCCCTTTAGTTGTTAAAAACAGACATGATTTTTACTAAAGGGTTCTTAAAAAATATCATTGTTTACTTGAATATGTATCATTTTGAAAAATTAACTTCTGTAGCCACACAAATCCTGTAAATGATCTTTTGAACAAGCAACCTATTTCCTTAACGCTTTCTAAAACTGGGATGAAAGTAATCAGCTATATCTGGATATCCAAGGCAGAATTTGTATAAACTTCTGAACCTCCACATAATTTCTATGTTAATAACCACAACTGGCAATTAAAGCTCAAACTGCTTATAAATATTTATCGAGCATTAGAGCACAGGTATGTATCCCCAAAATGCACTGAGTCAGACGGGAACAAAGACCGGTCTTGGATAAGTTACTGAAGGAGCATTCATAATAATGGAAGGATTGGAAATAAGCAACCAGAAGAAATTACTTGTCCATATTTGTCTGGGGTGTGATGAAAAATAAGGCATACCTGAGTTTCAGGCGGGATAAAAATCAACAATTTAAAATATATATTTTAAAAAATGTTTTTTTTAATTTAAATCACATTTTACCAAAGGTTTTTTCCTCAAAAAGGATATCTAAAGACAGTTTTAATTAAGATACATTATAGCTCAAAGATATCTCATCATGCAATACACGTTTCAGAGTGGTAGCCGTGTTAGACTGTATCAGCAAAAAAACCGAGGAGTACTTGTGGCACCTTAGAGATTAACAAATTTATTTGGGCATAAACTTTCGTGGGCTAAAACCCACTTCACTGGATGCGAGCAGTGAAAAATACAGTAGGAAGATATATATACACACACAGAGAACATGAAAAAATGGGTGTTGCCATACCAACTGTAACGAGACCAATTAATTAAGGTGGGCTATTATCAGCAGGAGAAAAAAAACTTTTGTAGTGATAATCAGGATGGCCCATTTCAAACAGTTGACAAGAAATGAAACAATATATTCATGTAATGTTTAAGAAAAGTTTTGTAAATGAGTTCCAATAGTTCATGGATTAGGGACCCAATTTTATGGGATTCCAGGGGCTTCTGTATAGATTTAGGTTAATCTATTTACCCAACAGGACTCAGTGCTCAGGCTAGAAGATACCATCAGACACGCTTAGTTTTGCGGTTCTCAAACTGTGGATTTGTCTCTCCAGAGATAACATGCTTGTTAACAGCAAAAAGTTTTTAAATAAATAAATAAATATATAGAGGTGAGAAATAACAGACCTCAACCCTATTGTCCCTCTGCAAATTTGTGTACACAGAGTCAATCCCTTACCTCTCTCTGAAAGTGCAAAGTTTCAAAAAGTTCAATGAACAGAAGATTGTTAGGGACGGAATAGATCTGGACAAGGAGAAGAAATCTGGAGATAAACGTGAGAAGGGAGGGACAGGCAGTAGAAACAAAAGTGAAACTGCTTGAGCAGCATATTCCAGAAGTCTTGAGGTCTTTCTGAGTGTAGCCGTCATTGATTTGAGATCTACCATACCATTCTCTCACTAGAAGGGAAAACCTATAATGGCAGCAGGCTGTAAAAGAGACCCAGTTTGGGAATATTTTAATGAAGTTACTCTACCTGTGAGTAAAACAGGTATGTGTACAAAATGCAAACAGTGCAACAAAGAAATGCAAGGCCTGGTTTCCCGAATGAAACAACATCATGAAAAGCGTTCCTTCTCAGGAGGAAGCTGCATTGAAGATGATGAAAGAAACATGTCTGAATTTGCAGGATCTGCAGATTGGTAAACTTTTTTATTTCATACTTCTTTCTTAAGGACTGCCTGTCTTCCTTCTGGACTATTCTTGAATTCTCATGTTTGAGCAAAAAATATAGTTGATACTCTATGGTACTGTCATTTTAGATGCAGTTGTGATAAAAAAATAAATAGCTGAAATAGGCAGATCTTTCTTTTACAGTTTCACCTTTAAAGTAGTACGGAGTATCAGTGAATGCAATAAGTAATACTAAATGAGCAGTATGGTAATAATTAAATAACTGCATTGACTTATTTTGTTTAGGAGAATCCATCCTCAATATACAGGATTCTGAAGACTATCCACCTTCAAGATCACCATCGTTTTCTATAGTTTCAGAGTTATCTGCCAATGATAGTGTTTCAGTCACATCATGTATGTCACATAGTCACAGTATATCTATCACCTGTAGCAAAAACAAAAAAAATCTCCATCATCCTGAAACAACCATAGATAAATTTGTGATAAGAACCAGCAGATTATAAAAAGAGGTAACTGATGAAAAAATTGCCCGGTTTGTTTATGCAACAAACTCTCCTTTCTGTATGACTGAGAACCCCCGCTTCATTAACATGGTTCAGTCATTAAGACCAGGATATAGTCCACCCAACAGAGCAGATGTTGCAGGAAAATTGCTGGATAAAGTGCATGAAAGAGAAATTGAGCAGCGTGCAAAAGGTCTAGAGGGTAAAATTGTTAACCTGAGTCTTGATCGGTGGAGCAATGTCCACAATGATCCTGTTGTATGTGCTTGTGTGGCAACAGAAGAAGGGAATGTCTTTCTTACAGAAACAATTGATACATCAGGAAATGCACACACATCAGAATACTTACAAGTAGCAGCAGTAAAAGCTATAACAAACTGTGAAAAAAATTCAAATGTCTAGTACGCAGCTTGGTCACAGACAATGCTGCAAATGTATCCAAGATAAGAAGAAATTTAGAAGAGAGTGAAGAGAGAACCAAACTAATAACATTCAGCTGCAGTGCTCATTTGATGCACCTCCTAGCCAAAGGCTTCAGTGTTCCAGAAATAAAGGCTAATGTTGTTGAAATTGCAAAATACTTCCGTAACAACCACTTTGCAGCAGCTACTTTGAAAAAAGTGGGAGGAACCAAGCTAACTGTCCCACGAGACGCGCAGTGGAACTCAGTAGTGGACTGTTTTGAGCACTATATCAAGAACTGGCCTAATCTGCTGACAGTTTGTGAACAAAATCGTGAAAAGATAGATAGCACTGTCAAAGCTAAAGTTCTCAACATTGGGCTTAAGAGAAATGTTGAACACATGCTGAATACTCTGAAGCCTATTTCTGTAGCCTTGAACAAAATGCAGGGGAACAGCTGTATTATTGCTGATGCTGTTGCAATTTGGAAGGAACTGAGTGAGATCTTAAAATAAGAGAAATATGCAATGACAGAGTTAAATTACAAGCATTAAAAAAAACAAGTGAAACAAGCACTATCTCCAGCTCATTTTCTTGAAAATATTCTCAATACTCGGTACCAGGGTCAAACCTTAACTGCTGAAGAAGAAAAGGAGTACTTGTGGCACCTTAGAGACTAACCAATTTATTTGAGCATAAGCTTTCGTGAGTTACAGCTCACTTCATCGGATGTATACAGTAGCACCTGTAGCTCACGAAAGCTTATGCTCAAATTGGTTAGTCTCTAAGGTGCCACAAGTACTCCTTTTCTTTTTGCAAATACAGACTAACACGGCTGTTACTCTGAAACCATTCAAGAAATATATGTTTGCTGATGTTTCAAAGAAAGTCACACCAGTGAACTGGTAGAAGTCACTTAAGCACTTGGATTCAGAGACTGTTGATAATCTCACTTTTAACAGCAGTAGCATCTTCTGCCAGTGTAGAAAGAATATTTTCTTCCTTTGGATTAAATCATTCCAAATTGAGAAATCGTTTGGGACTGAAAAAGCAGGAAAGCTTGTTTTTCTTTTCTAGATTATGAACAAACAGGAAAATGAAGATGCAGCTGACTGAGTTAGCTGCGGAAGCCAATATTTTAAGTTTCTCATGTTGACCTGGCTGACAGTCTATTTAATTTTTTTTTTAATATTTAATTTAACGTTTTAGTTAAACAATTTTAACAAAAACAAACCTGATTTTAAAAAACTTGAAAGTTTAACTAAATTCAAAAATTCATATGCGTGTTTCGTTAAAATAATATATGTTCGCTGTTGAAGAAAAAAATCCAGGATACAGAACGTTGTTGTTTTAGTTAAATAAAACAATTTAAATGTCTGTCTGGTGATGTTCTTCTCCTAATACAGCACGGGAAGAAAATCCTCCAAATATTAATGATTAACCTGTTGAACTGGAGATAGTAATTGGGAGGTGAACTTACTTCATAAATACCTGCTTCAGTTACCTTTGCTAAATGAAATAACCAAACAATCATTCATTTCCTGATATAGCTGTAAAACTAATCTGAAAAGTTTTCAAAATAAATCCTTTAAAAATGTATAGTGTGTACCTTCTAAAAATGAAACCTACATCTATCCGAGTTGTGAAGCATATGTATTAAGGTTATAACAAATGAGAATGCACTTTTATGTAGAAATGCATGATTAAATGGAGTCTTCCTGACTAGTGATTTAAATCATGATTTAAAAATCAATTTGATTTAAATCAAATCCACCCTGCTGAGTTGATCTTGAAAAATGCCATTACAGGTAACTGAACTCTTGCGAAGCATTTTTTTGGGAGAACTAGATAACTTTACAATACCACTAAGTTTCAAACACTGCCAAACTTGTAACATCATAGGAATAACCCTTAGATCAATTTTTGAGACAAGGGACAATAGCTATCCCCCATTTCCACAGTCATAACTTTTGTAAAGAGCTGAGGTGTGATGGGGGATGCAACAAGATGCTAGCATGTATGGGAAACTCTAGGCGAGTATTCAGTAGAATGAACACACGCAAATAAGAACTTTCTGCTTGGTTGGTGGCTTTCAGAAAAAGGAGCAATGGTTATTCTTCACATTCATATCCAGTATCGCAGTTTTTAGACCTTATTTTGATTACTTCCCACAAATTGATCTCTCAATTTTTGAGCTAAGAATACCCAAGCAATTCCCAACTGTTGGGTCAGTTGTTGGGTTTAGCATGCAGGTCCTGGGTGGTGTTGGTGGCCTGTAATATACAGATCATCAGACTAGACGATGTGATGGTCCCTTCTGACCTTTAATTCTACGACAAAGTACATGAATATCCAAAAGTCTCTTTAGGAGGTGCTCACTAATACTATTTGGACATCAAGGTGGTGATCCATCATGGCTTAAGACCTTTATTTTATTTTATTTTATTTTAGAAAGCATGAAAACAAAGAGAATGACCAGAAGAACAAAAAGCAGCACACACTGAACTCTACAAATCAAGTTTCTGCTTACTACCAACTTTCCCCAGAAGTGTAATGAAAAGCTGGCTTATGCTCTCAAAAGTTGTCAGAGCCACATACTGAAGTCAGCCTAAATGAACTGACCACGATTTTATCCAAGAAGATTTGAAAGGTCCCGCATCTCTGGAGACTATCTTTAGGAGACAAGAGGAGAAATTACATTAAAAAATTCTTGGAATTTCTGCTGAAAGGGCTAACAATCACATCTGAAGGAGAAGGCAAACAGTAAAACCTTTATTCTCTTGAATATCTTTCAATGCCTGATCTAGTGGCTTGCCAAACAAATGCTCTCTTGAAAAGGAAGAGAGATATATCATTCATTAATGTTCAATTTCCTGAACTAAAACGTCAGCCAGAGAAACCAACTGGATGTAAGGCTAATTGTCATAAAATTAGAGCATCTCAGACTGCATCATGTCACAGAGGATCTTTTATGAGATAACCTGTAGACTTCTTAAAGTGATTGCTTAGCTAGCGACTCTATGAAAGGAAGGCTTTCCCCAAATATAATTTTGCTTAAAAAAAATTCTGGCCAAGCAGAGAGTACAAATTCAGGTGTCCTTTAAACCCAATTTCCCATAAATCCACTTCTCTCACCAGCTGTAGGAGTAGCCTTGCCACTTTTCTAAGCATGAGCTGGGGGAAGAGAATAAACTAGGACAGTATGTATAATCTTAAACCCATTTTAAAATGCAGTCTGTTTGTAATTCACAAGGTATGCTTTTTATTTAATTTTAAAAATTAGTACAACTTTCCCAATATCTTCATTATACAGTGTAAGAGTTTGTATCAGTGAAACACTGATACTGTTTTTCCTCTATCAAATAATGTTGACTTGTTGGACATATTTGTACAGTATCCAAACAAACTTGAGTAGAAACAGAATGTCACATAGAAAAAATTAAAATATTTCAATTCAAGTAGAAATTAAAAACTTGATTCCAAAACAGTTTAAGAGCTGAGAGCTACTTAGTGTAAGTGGCAGTATTTCTATAAATTAAAATTCTACAAACCGCTACGGAGCAGTTTTAAATTATTAGCAGGAAGGACAGACAGACAGGATGCATATGCAGGGAGCACTTAATTATAATTTAAACAAAATACATCTTAATACAGCTGCAACCTTAGCAAAAGAGGGCATTTGATAGTTGTTTGAAAAGGCTTAAAGTGTCAAGCTGAGCATTGCTACTTAATTTATGAGTAAGTTTAGTGTTCCTGAAAGTGAAGTACTGGTTACACTGGACTATAGGCAACATCCATTTAATTTTAGACATCCACCTTACAGCATTTGAAAATGGCACCAACACAACCATGTCACTCTGCCCTACACCTTTCTTCATAGCGGTAAACTATACTAGACTACGTGAGGCATTCAATAGCATCCTCTCGTCTCACATACAATCTAATGTCTCAATCATGACTTGCAACAACCCTGTTTATTCAGTCCTGAACTAGTCTTAGCATAGACTGCTTTTCATGCCGAATTACATCAAACCTAGTCTGATTTTGCAAGGCTCACATAGAATCATGGGAAAGCACTAGTTTATTTCCATTTGTAATCATTCATATCAACTCCAGGAGGTTAACATATGCATTTACCCTGAGAATAATGCACTTTCCACTCCTCTCCTTCATGCCACTCTGCTGACATTCATATGAGCTTCAGCGTGTTTCTGAACAGACCAAACACTTCTATCCTAATGTAACTTTTCAATGTCACAACTGACAATGTTTTAACAACACTTTACTACTAACAGCATATTTCCTCTAAAGCAGTTTCTCTCAAATGTGGCCACCGTGGCCAGGGGTTTTTCCTGCAGCCACGACAGCCTCTTGGGCAGAGATGGGAGAAGGGGCAAAGCGGCAGCCCCTCCTTGCAGCATCCAGGGGCTCCAGCTCTGGGCTTCAGCCCAGGACCAGTCTTACTGGACACCATGGTCAAGCAGCAAGGAGTGGGGTGAGCCTGAGGTGCGAGGCCCTGGAAGGGAGCTCAGGACAATGGGGGGTGGGGCACGAGGGAGAGACCAGGGGAGTGGGTGGAGGCAACAGGAGACAGAGGGGATCTGTGGAGGACGGGGGGAGGCAGCAGGGCCAGTGGCACCAACATACGACTGTATTTTATTATTGAGTCTGCAAAAAACCCTACATAAATAAATTGCAATGATTTGGACATGTATATGTTCATATTTATTTGTTTTTCCTAAAGGTACTTAAGTATTTTAGGAAAATTTGTCAGTGTGGCCACCAGGAAGAGTTCACTGTACATGGGCTTGTACACAGGAAGGGCACGTTCCAATTAGCTACTGCTTTAATGCTGATACTCATCAACCCTGGATAGGCTCGCCATGCAAAAGTGGTAGCACCATGAAACCAACAGTCTGCACTGACGACACAGTACCACTGTGATTTCAGACATTAACCAGATACCTGCTTATTAAAATCAATCATTTTACAGTGCTTATTTAAGCCCTCAGGTGTGAAACAGAGTGATATACATTAAAATCAAAGAGGAAATAATGCAAACAAAATAGATAATATTTAAAGAGGTAAATTTTACGATAGAGGTATGCATGATGATCATAAAACCTTTATGAATTAATGGATGACATTCGTGTTTCAGAGAAACATGTACGAAGACTCACTATAATAAAACTCTTTTTTTGTCAAAGGGATCTCCATGGGAGCTTAAAATAATTATCTATGCCAATAGTCACTTTTGAGATAAGTTTATGATGCCAGAGACTGTCAATTTATACAATGTGGGTATTATACAATATGACTCGAGAAGTTGCCAAATTCCTTTCAACAAGAACCTAGTGTCAACCCTTGAGCCATGGCTTAAAAATGAAAGAGTAGTGTTTTAGCTGCTATAATAAATAATCAACATTCTTTAGAAGTTGCTCTATGTACCCAAATGGAAAACTTGATACAGCTCTATGCTAAACCCAAACTATTGCAGCCGGAAGTTGATTTGAGATTTCTGAGAAGAATTAAGATTACATTATTAACGGCAGCACTTCTACTGAACTAGAGCTAGTATATCTCTGGACAAAAACTCACACACACACCACATTTCAAAGAACCACAAAATAAAAGTTACATATATCTAGAATATATTTGTCCCTAATTCTTAGCATTTAATTAAAATGTGCTGACTCAGTTTTATAATTAGCTTTACAAAGAGAACATACGATAGACACCTATAATTTGAATATATTTCTTCCCTACTTCTAGAAACAATCTTTTAGTCACGAAGTTCTCAAGCAGCAAGAGTGTAGAAAAAATAATTTAAAATGCACCAGCTTTGAAGAAAGATTCAATAAATCACCATCTAGTCTTACCACTGAGCAATCAAGAAAACATAACTTTCCTTCAGAACTTCTTAACCAAAAGATCATTTTCTCCTTCCTCTTAAAAACTATTCAAATAGTGACAAGCACATTATCTGCAGTTTGTTTTAGGTTTACTTCTACCAACATCTTCCCAACTCCTCCATTCTGTAAGTAATCATAGATATCACTGTATGGTTAAAAAGATGGATTAAGTTTTAAATAGGATTTGGGTCGAAGAGAAAATGGATAGCATAAGTACTTTTTAAAAGTTGCAATAGAAAAAGATTGAAAGGTTTGATTACTAAAAATGGTCTGTATAGTGCAAGTTAAGTCTTAGTAAGAAAATCAGGAGACTATTCCCACAAAACATGTAGAACTCTACCTAAGAAAGATCCACTGAGGAGCTGGAGGGGGCTAGCATGAGTGACAGCCAATGGGCTCAGTGAAAGAATAGCTCAGGGGGTGGGGGAGGGTGGTGTTCTTTTTTAAAGAGACTTAACTAAATTGATTAAATTCACACCTTACACAGACCAGCCGAGACTGAGCCAACTGCTACTCATTTAGACCATTGACCTATTGCAAATGTACCCGTCAACCCAGCAGCCGCAGTAGGTGGTCCAGAGGGAACTCCTACCTCTTTACCAAATATGCTAGGAGAGCCTGGAGGATGCACTGTGCAGAGCATGTATCACCAGAACCCTCCAACAGTACCCGAGGTGGAAAGAGAGAAGATGGGACACAGCCGCCATTGTGGGTGGAGTCCTGCACTACCTGTATCCTGCCTTTCCTCTTGCCACTGTCTGAACAGAGTTAAAAGATTCAGAGCCTCACCAGACTCCCTTGCATAAGACCTCCATGATTCCTCCTCAGCAACCAATTGGGAGACTGCTAGCAGTCAGGGAAGACCACATGAAGAACAAGAGAGGAGCCATTCCATAGCCAGAGACCGCAGCATGACCTCCCTGCCACTACTGAGGCAAGAAGAGATTACAGAACAACCCCCTGCTACTGCTGATGCCAAGAAATGCCTCCCTACAAGTTGCTAAGGAAGATTCATAGATTCCAAGGCCAGAAGGGACCATTATGATCATCTAGTCTGAGCTCCTGTATAATATAGGCCATAGAACTTGCCAAAAATAATT
The DNA here is from genome assembly GCF_965152235.1 of Eretmochelys imbricata. NCBI lineage: Eukaryota > Metazoa > Chordata > Testudines > Cheloniidae > Eretmochelys > Eretmochelys imbricata. Next base: position 61,152,150 of record NC_135582.1, read on the forward strand.
CCTAGAACAGATCTTTTTAAAAAATATCCAATTAGGATTTTAAATGGTCAGTGATGGAAACTCCACCATGACCGTTAGTAAAAATTGTTCCAGTGGTTAATTACTCTCACTGTCAAAAATGTACACCTTATTTCCAGTCTGAATTTGTCTAGCCTCAGCTTCCAGCCATTGGATCATGTTATATGTTTCTTTGCTAGACTGACGAGACCATTTTTAAATATTTGTTCCCCAAGTTTGCACTTATAGACTGCAATCAAGTCACCCCTTGCCCTTCTCTTTGTTAAATAGAGGAGCTCTTTGAGTTTATCACTATAAGGCTGATTTTCTAATCCTTTAATCACTCCCATGGCTCTTGTCTGAATCCTTACCAATTTATCAGCATCCTTCTTGAATTGTAGGCACCAGAACAGGACACAGTATTCCAGCAACAGTTGCACCAATGCCAAATAAAAAGGTAAAATAACCTTTCTACTCTTACTCGAGATTCTCTGTTTATGCATCCCAGGATTCCATTAGCTCTTTTGGCCACAGCATCACACTGGGAGCTCAGGTTTAGCTGATTATCCACCACAGCTCCAAAATCTTTTTCAGAGTCACTACTTCCCAGGATAGAATCCCCCATACTGTAAATATTACCTACGTGCTTTGTTCCTAAATGTATACATTTGTATTTAGCCATGTTAAAATGCATATGTTTGCTTGTGCCCAGTTTACCAAGTGATCAAGATTGCTCTGAATCAGTGACCAGTTCTCTTCATTATTTACCACTCCCCCAAGAGGAAGCATGGAGCAAGGGTGGGAAAGTATGAAACTGATGGAGCATGCGTGTGTTGGGGGATGGGGAATGAGAGCATATTTCACTCAGGGAATGTCCATATACCACTGATTGAGGCAGAAATTTTGAGTGAGCACCTTGTTAAACTTTTGGAAGCATGTCACTGAAAAAAAATCTTCAAAAGTGCCTCAAAATGGATGAAGCTGACAAGGACAAAAACAAAAACCCTCTTGTATGAAGTAAACAAAACAGCTTTGAAATGTTCCATATTAATTTTGTTTATACATCGTCTTCACTTGAAGGAGGGACTAATTACCATAACTTTATTCAGTTATAGTATATGCTATGGCTATTACTATCACTTTGAGATAAAATAGCTTGAATGTATAAAAGCTGCTTGACAGCGAGCTAAAATTATAGCTAACTGAACACTGCTCTTCAGAATCAGTAATGAAGGAAACCTAATAAGACAAAAATCATTTTAAATATATAAGGAAGTTCATTTTGTATACTTAATGCTCTCTGAAGATATGTTGCTGAAAAAGCACATTACTCCAGTTTCCAAGCAAATCCCAGTGGGGAGATCAGTTTTACACTGTACTCCCTGGACGAAGCACCTAAACCAAGTACCAGCCTCAAGTCATACAGGTTCCTTCTATGTCAGGGATTAGAACAGCGGGAGATCTACAGAAGTTGGCAAGCGACACACATGAAGGGATCTTATCAAGAAGACTTCAACTACAGTTATTAAGACCAAATCTAAGTCCTCTGACAAGCATTCAATTTTTTGGAGCATATGTGTTCCATCCCTGACAATGGAAGGGAGTTAATTAGCTCCCATGGAAAGAGAAGTACATACCACACCACTGAGGAATTGTGCTAACAGTTTGTACAATTCCTCAGTGGTATGACATATTCTTTTCCTTCCACGGAGGAAGGAGGCTGACAGCTGGGCCTTATTAAGGAAATAGGACTTTGAACCATGGGGTAGGTCATTGTTCCCAGGAGGAGAGCACTTTCTGGATCCCAGGCTGAGAGGATCCTGCCAACACAGCTCAGCACTGAAACACATGGAAAATGAGCAACTCTACTGTCTGGGGACATTAGTTCTCCAGAGAACACTACAACTAGTCAGCGATATTTCAGGGTAAGCGGATCCTTCTAGCGTTTAAAAATTACAATGGTGTTGTTCCTTGGAATTTCAACACCAAAGTCAACTGAACCCCTGCGACCCCACTAAAATTGCACATTCTTGCACATAAAATGTTCTCAAATTTACCTTACAAAAGGAATTCTTGGCTACAGCCAGTCTAGACAGACTTTTTCATTTAAATGCTGTTCTATTAAGTGAATGAGCACTGGGCACAACTTCAAGCAGGTGTCTTGGGTATATACAGCTTTACATTTCAGCATGTTTGCTAGTTGAGTTTTGTCATTCAAAGTTCGATTATTATTTCTGGCGCTTATCTCTAAATCTAGTGTTTTATTAAAGTCGCTACACGAAGGTCAACTTCTCAGACTTAACTGCCAGTGAGAAGATTCATATTAGGATTTTAAGCATATTTTTGCCTTTGTATTAACATTACATTTTATTAAAACAAGTTATCTGATATACCACATATCAACTAAATCATAAGAAACTAAGGAAATTTGTGGATCAATTTGTAGACATTCTATAAAACTCCCTAGTGGCTAGGGTTGCCAACTGTCTAAATCGCACAAACCCAAACACCCTTGCCCTGACCCAAGATCCTGCCATGCCACGCCCCTCCCCTTGTCAGACACCCTGCCCCCCACTCACTCCATCCCCCTTCCTTCCATCGCTCCCTCTCCCACACCCTCACTCACTTTCACCAGACTGAGGCAGGGGATTGGAGTGCAGAAGAGAATGAGGGGTGCAGGCTCTGGCCAGGCAGCGCTTACCTCAGGCGGCTCCCAGAAGTGATCAGCATGTCTGGTTCAGGGGCAGCCAGGCGGCTCTGCGCAATGCCCCACCTGCAGGCACCACCCCCGCAACTCCCATTGGCTGCAGTTTCCGGCCAATGGTAGCTGCGGAGTCGGTGCTCAGGGCGGAGGCAGTGTGCAGAGATCCCCTGGCCGCCCCTGTGCTTAGAACCCAGAGGGACGTGCCTGTCACTTCCGGGAGCTGTGCGGAGCCAGGGAGCCTGCCTTAGTCCCGCTGACTGGACTTTGGCCTATTAAAATCTCCCAGATTGCCTTTAATAGTCACCAGGAGACTGAGGCCAATTCCAGGAGACCCCAGCCAATGCGGGAGGGTTGGCAACCCTATGAGTGCTTCAGTGACAGTTAGCATTAGGGCATATTGACAATAGACCTGCACTGGTGGAGTAAATGCTGAATCTCATTTCTGCATCAGTTGGCACAATGAGTTTATGGTGTATGGAGACAGACCTGAGACCTCATGGGATCCATCAACACGGGGACACATTTTCACATTCCAGGGGCCTTGACCTTCACAAATTCCTCCAGCTTGCAACCAGTTAAAATTCCCAATCCAGTAGAACCTCAGAGTTATGAACACCTCAGGAATGGAGGTTGTTTGTAACTCTGAACAAAATGTCATGGTTGTTCTTTCAAAAGTTTACAACTTAATACAGCTCTGAAACTTTACTATGCAGAATATAAAATGCTGCTTTTAACCGTCTTAATTTAAATGAAACAAGCACAGAAACAGTTTTCTTACCTTATCAAAGCTTTCCTCTTTTTTAAGTAGTTTACATTTAACACAGTACTGTATTGTACTGTATTTGGGTTTTTTTTGTCTCCTGCCTGATAGCATACTTTCAGTTCCAAATGAGGTGTGTGGTTGACTGGTCAGTTCATAACTTTGAGGTTCTATGTACCACGTCATTCTATTTGATCTAATCCAGGAGCCACGTATCTTCAAAGGTAAAAGATATACCCTGCCTTATTCTAATAGCTGACTAGCTCATAAAAGGAGCTTATAATTGTGTGTGGTCACGGGATATTATGTTTGAAACATGAACGGTTTATTTTTGATATAGAGATTTTGGGGGCTTTTCAACATTGTAAAAAAGCCAGAGCAATCTGGATGGATTCTTATTTTGTAATTATGTAGCAAAAGAAAATACTAAGAACTGGATAAAAAACTAAGCCATTGTTTGCATTAGTGGTAGGTGTGCCACAAGACTGTTTAAAACAATTAAGAAAACTATTTGTAGTCCTTTTCAAAACGAGTCATCTGGATATTATTTGTAACATTTTCCTGAAAACATAATTTAAATTTCTACAGCTATTTTCTTAGCATAATTTAATTATTGAATAGATTTGTTTGCTAACAACATTCTGAAGTTAGTAACAATTAAAAGAGGCCTTTCAAACTAGTATCAGACAAAAATCTCATTTTCCATTACTATTAGGAACACAAATCCACTTCTCCATGAAGCAAAAATAACTGTTCTCCAAAGTATCACAATGTATTGTGCTTAAACACACCTTATCAAATGTACACCAACTTCATTTAAAACACACCATAAAATTAAAAGTATACACATTAAAAACAAGCTCTGAACTCAGAAAACATCTAATTTCAGCTCCTCAGTACACTTAAGAAAAGAGTACAAAATCATAGCAAGCACAGCAGTAATTATAACGGATCTCCCAATAACTGAGAGCCTTAAAATTATAGTTTAACCATGGAAAAAAGTGTTTTGTTGGAGCACTGTTCTATTTTATTCACTTCTGTGCTGGTGAGTAGTGAGAGACTGACATCCCTGGAGACTGACTTCTATTTATCCGCAGAACAGGCAAAGCACAGCCAGCAGCATGTTTACTCATATGCTCTCTCTCTGTGCTGGTTTTGGGGTAGCCACATCCAAGGATGTTTGTAATGTTCACCTCAATCTACCTCAAAATATTTAGTACAAGTGAGTGAACTCTCTGTAGATGGGCAAATGAAGTTTGTGCAGAGGATGAAAACAAAGGAAGATAGTGGTGAATAGCTGTGCATGGAGGCTGACGAAAACCTGCCCAGCTTTTGGGTCATGGTATCTGGTAGAGAATCTGCACTGAGGAATATAATTGAACTGATTATTAGTCACTGCAGGAGGTGTGAATGTACTCTGGTGTGAGAGACCAGCTTTATGCAAGACAACAAAAATCTGAGGAGCATCATAATGAGATTAAGAGAAATTCTTTTGGGCTGTATTTCTAGCACAGTGTCCCTGACTTTCTCTTTTAACTTCCCATATTGACAGGCTGTTTTTCCCTTGTATGTGACTGTTCTTAGGTATAAGTAGCAGCTTTTCTTTACTACTAACTGCAAACATATCAATGAGCTTTGACTTTCACTTTATTTCAGTATCTGATCCAACATTTATGGACCAAATGTCATAATTTCCTCCCCACTGGTAATGAGAAATACCCTGGTATCTTCATGGCTCTACGAAAAGTTAAGCCTGCTATGTAATGGGTTCTGATTCCTTGAGAAGTTTGCATAAGGCTTTATTGAACCAAGTATACACATTTCTCTTACAACTGCACATGTTTTCAGTGCTCTGACAAGAGATGGAAGGGTGGGAAGCATTGAGAGATCAGAGCTCTGGAGATTGTGAGGTGCTGGGCTTCAAGAAAACAGTATAGAACAGTGGTTCTCACTAGGGAACTGGGACTCCCTGGTGGTCCACAAGGAGGTGGCGGGGGGCCACCAAAATAAACCAGAGAGCAGGGGCTGAAGCTGAAGTGCAAGCCCTGCTGCCCAGGGCTGAAGCCAAAACCTGAGGAACTTAGCTTTGTGTGGCCCCCTGAGGCATGGGGCCCCAGGCAGTTGCCCTGCTTACTACCGGCCCTGGCTTTTAATATCCTGGATATGCAGAAAAACAGTTGTTGTGGCACTGGTGGGATGGGGAGTTTATACAGCATGTTGGGGGAGCCTCAGAAAGAAAACAGTTGAGAAGCCCTGGTATAGAAGATTCCCTGCATTCCTTTACAGCTATCCAGGTCAAAACTGGAGTTCATTGATAAAGTATGGCCCATATAGACCATTAGGTACTAGTAACTACATCTAAAACTTTAATATTTTGGTTGTGTGGGAATGTATGCTACCGTCATAGGACAATATTTTCAGAAGTGCCCAAATCCTACTGAAAATCAATTTTGCTTACAGGAAAGGGAGTGGGACTTCAGAGCCTAATCCCTAACACTTTTCACAATCCTTAGCCATAAGCATCAGGGTCCAACGTGTGACTAGTATCTACAATGCTAAGTAGTTTTTAATAACTCACAAGTAAAACAAGTTTAGCAAATTGTCGCTCATTCCCAGTTTATAATTCAGAGTAAAGACACAAATTCCCTTGAAATGAAACCTTCTAAAGGTCTCCTGCTAGATTCTTTCTTAAGGTAAAGAGACTAACTGATGCTCTGTCCAGAACACGAAGTGTGGCTTACCTCTGAATACAAACATTTAAAAATAAGGAAGCCTCATTCAAGCTAATGACATACTTTGATTAGAGAGATAAAATAAACCATCTTTAAATATCCCTCCCTCTTTCTTCCTCCAAGTCAAAGGAAGCCCAGTTCCCTGCTGTGGACATCTGAAAAGGAAACTTCTGCTCATTCTCTGGCCAGCAGGAGTGCGAAACATTGCTTCCCATCGTCACTGTCCCTCCTACATACATCTTGGGAAAATGGGTATCTGAAAGATTCCACTGCTCCCTAAAATCTTCCCTGTCACCTATAGCAGTCTGGAAACTTTTGGATATATATGAGAGAGAAAATGTGATCCAGCTCTCCCACCACCAACCATAATATACAGTTGTGGTGGACTGGGTACCTAGATACGGTGAGCAACTCAGACCATTATCCGTTTGTCTAACTGCTGTCTTTAGTGGCCACCGCATAAAAAAGCCTAGAATTATTGCCTGGCTCTCCTTCCCCACTCCACAAGAAGAGATTCTGCCGGACCAGCGATTTCAGTAGTGAGAAGGTCCTGATACCTGCTTTCATTCTCAGGCTGGTCTGCCAACAGACTTGCACCAAGTTAACTAAATTGGTTTTAAATCACAGCTTTTGTTATTTTGGTCCAAGTGTGTTTGTGGACATTTATCCAGAAATAAAAGTGTCCACACAGAGTTGCACCCAAGCAAGAAGAGGTGTGAATAAAACCAAGTTAGTGATTTTAGTGCAAGTTTGTATATAGACAAGGCTTTGGAAGAGACCAATTGTCAGTACTCCTGTGTGGGGTTGGGAATGAGAGAAGGCAACCTCATCATCCTTCCTGACAAAAAAAGAGAAGCTATTGATCGAGCTACATAGAGAAGAAGGGACTGAATATTGGATCTTCTACAGAGAAGCTAAGGATCACCACCCCATGACAATAAGCTCCTCACCACCACCCAGTGGCTCCTCTTCTCCCTAACGAGCTGTGACGGACAGATTCCTCTTGTGTGTTGTGAGGTGAGGGCCAACAGCAACTCTTTTTACCTGCGGACTGATCCATTCACTGGCTTTTCTTTGCAGGTGAGTGAGATCAGGACTGAGTGGAGGGTTGTTGCGTACTGAAATCAGCTTATGGTCCTCTGCTTATCTCTGTGACTAAATTTTCTGTATTCCTTTCTGACCACATCGGCAAATGTGGCTGTAAACCACTGCAGAACAAAAGGATCATGAAATTGAAGACCTGAAAATTTGCACTGCACATAAATTATCTGCAGATGTACAAAATAACATAACTGCCTTATAGTGAGGTAGAGTTGAGGAAGAGGAAAAGAGTGAGAGAAGATGTCAGAAAGAAGACACAGGTAATTAGTATCACAAATGAACAATCCTGCATAATAACCTAACTAGCTATTAAAAAGGAATAAGTCTGCATCTATTGAACTGCTGTTTGAAGCAGCAGAGGTAATCTGTCAGAAGGTGGTACCTTCAAGCAAACTCCTTCCAAATCAATCATTGAATTAAAGCACACCATGCAGGTTGGCACAGTTACAGCAGCATTCCTTTTATCATGTCTCCACAAGCTCTCACTTCACATATCTATCCTCCTTTCTTTCCCTGCTTTTTGAATTTGAAAGCTAGAACTGCTAAAAATGTATTTTCACAAAAGTGGATCATTAAACCTTTAAGAAAATAAACGTTTGTATATGACTGAGGAAATATGGTATTATTTAGCCCTTATATTCTGAAAAGTTCTAAACCTTTCATTTTATTCTCCGCTTGTTTTGACGGAATCCTTCTTACAAATCTCACAGAGGCTGGGGCCTTCAATGTGAAAGCAAAGCTTGACAAACAGGACAGTAAAAAAAAAAAAAGCCAGAAGAGAACAAGCCTATGACATTTTATTTCTTCTGAATTTTACTGCCAAAAGATGTTTGTATCCCAGCATTTGGAAGGTGAACATCTATGTTGTAGAGTTACAGAGTCACTGTATCAAGTCACCTTTGGACAAAAATATAATAGACACAACAGGGCCCTGGAGAATTTTATCAGCAAATTCAACAGCAACAAAAAAAAAAAAAAAAAAAAAAAAAATCAATTTCTGACACACAATTCAGTTTTAACATCAAGCTTCAGCATTAGACATCTACAGGGCTCTCTTTGACCCTAAGGCAGCTGGGAATGGGAAAAATGACAGCGAGTTAAATTCTGCACATGACTCTCCATAACTAGAACTTGGATATTTCAGTGTAGACATTTTTTAAGTTCTTACACATCACCCTTCCCAGGATTACTATCTTACATACATATTAGCGATGTGCACGTCATGAAAAATGTTAAAGAAGTTTAAAAAGCAAGCAACTTGTAATTCAAGAAGCCCTTTCATAATTATTAAAATACAATAGCTTACTATGGTCAATCCCTCATTACAATATTACAAGTAAAAGGGTACTATTAGAATTTTTTAAATATCTGAATGTGTTAACAGGCATTCCATTTTTCTACATAAGCACGTCATTTGCACCTATCTAAAAGCTTATTCACCTCTTTTACCAATAGATGGGGAAGTAAACCACTCCATGTTGTTGCCGCCAAATGTAGCGAGAAATCATTATATTCTATGCTTGCTGAACACTCACAGTCTGAGAACCATGCCCTTCCTAAAGCACAAATACCATCCAAATTTGCAGAATCAATACTTATTTATAGTACCACCCTAGCCAAACTTAAGTTCCTTTCTAAAACACTTATGCCTGTGTTCATGACGTTGATCACCAATGTAGTCATTTCCTTCAGCATAAACTGGACACTGACAGGAAACATGCCTCATAACTAAAACAGTAACACCTTAAATACATGGAGCAAGAGGGATAGAATGTACTAGTTACTGTGATTCAGTTTTTAAATACATTTTAAACACTGGTTAAACACATTCTACTCTACCTTAAGTATAAAGGGTGTCAAGATTTTTGGGTGTTTCAGACAATCAAATAGTCTCAAAGAAAGATTTCTAAGTGAAAGAAGTATAATGTTTTTCTTCAATGCATTGGGTCAATTTATACTGGAGGTTAAGGGGAGAGAAGTAATCTAGTTCACAAAAATTAACTCACAGATTACATCAAGCAAAAGTTGGTAAAACATATTTTACTGGCACTCCCCCTCAATTAACAAAAGTAATTTGAAAAGATTTATCATGAATCCTGCACAGAGCTAGAATAAATAAAAATGAAGGAGGAAGGAAGTTCTTATTTATGCCCTTGGTCAAACAAAAAACCATTATGTCATTTTAACAGCTGTATAACAAATTGGCAGGGTTCAGACGAAAGAGTTTTTCTAAACATCATCCCAAAAGAGCAATTATTTTTGTTTCCTCAAAAATATCTTCTTTGGCATAGAAATCCCTCTATAGAGTGAACCAGATGAATAAACTTCAGAATACATTCTAAAAGCAGAATGCACATTAGGTAACATACTGAGTATTTTTACTGCTGAGAGCAGCTCTACTAAGTTAATCATGTTGTGCAAGGAATGAATTTGAGAGTCACTTGTGACACCAGAAATGGTAATTACTTGGCACAAATTCACATCTTGTTAAAAAAACAGTTGACAAGAACCAACTGATCTGTATTAATTTTTTTGTAGCTGAAATAAAGAAAACAGAGGCAAAACTAGAGGTTTAAAACACAGATCACAAGGGGCAGTTTAAAAGCCATATTTTAAAATCACATCTTAATTTCTTGTTACTAACACCTTAAAACCTAAAGTGAAATTGTTTCCAGATCAAATCTGCTGCTTCTACTGTGCACCATATTAATGGTAATTTTATGTAAATGCAGCAATTTGTGACATCCCAATATTTGCAATCTAACATTTACTTTGGATCCCTCTAGCGAACACTGTCTCAGTTGTAGTAGTTGAAAGTGTAAGATCAAGCAGTTGCAGACAAAATCTCAGGGTCAAGGCACTTTTATAAAAGATTTACGTAACTAAATAAAATTAGCATAATTCCTCAAATTTTTCTATGTACATGAAGTGGCAGTTGACAGATAAAAGCACAGATAGTAAAGTACTGAAAAGTGAATCAAGTTTTTCCATTGGCCATACTGATTCCCTGGCCCCACTCCATGCCTATAGCCACCAGCTAGATTCAAGCTTTCCCAATTCCTCCTCTCCCATCTATTAATCCCAAGGACCTATTAAGGTTTGCCAGTGGGCTCTGACAAAGCCCAGAAGATTTACCAGCCAGAGAAGGTGTCTTTCTTGTTGGAGTTACAAATTACATTTCACAACGAATTCTTTCTGCACATCACCCCTGCCTCCTACCACATCTCAGCAACAGGAGATAAGCCACCCACACTGCACACGTCAATTTATTGAAATACAAAGTCTATCATAAAAACTCCTCCCTGCAAATCTTTTAGGTAATGACACACTCCAGAGGTAAAATTATGTCTCGTGACAATGTACATCTTTCCAAGGTCAGCATTAAAGGTGGTTCATTCCAGTGTCATTTTAAGGACCAATCCATGAACCTTATGCAACCAACCTTTTTGCCTACCCCAGCATCAGGAGGATGGAAGAAGGGAATCCAAAAAGTATTTCTCATCTCACCAAGGGAGATAGCAGCATTTCCTCTCTCCCATCCATGATAATGGTTTGAGCAGAATAGCAGTTACATCTCTTCAACCTCTGCAGGGGGAAAGAGTTTGGAGCACAAGTCCATGGGGCTGGATGTGCCGCATCCGAGAGTCCTAACGGAGTTGGTGGATGTGATTGCGGAGCCATTGGCCATTATCTCTGAAAACTCATGGTGATCGGGGGAAGTCCCGGACGACTGGAAAAAGGCTAATGTAGTGCCCATCTTTAAAAGGGACGGAGGAGGATCCTGGGAACTACAGGCGAGTCAGCCTCCCCTCAGTCCCTGGAAAAATCATGGATCAGGTCCTCAAGGAATCAATTCTGAAGCACTTACAGGAGAGGAAAGTGATCAGGAACAGTCAGCATAGATTCACCAAGGGCAAGTCATGCCTGACTAATCTAATTGCCTTCTATGACGAGATAACTGGCTCTGTGGATGAGGGGAAAGTGGTGGACGTGTTGTTCCTTGACTTTAGCAAAGCTTTTGACAGTCTCCCACAGTATTCTTCCCAGCAAGTTAAAGAAGTATGGGCTGGATGAATGGGCTATAAGGTGGATAGAAAGTTGGCTAGATTGTCGGGCTCAACGGGTAGTGGTCAATGGCTCCATGTCTAGTTGGCAGCCGGTATCAATTGGAGTGCCCCAAGGGTCAGTCCTCGGGCCGGTTTTGTTCAATATCTTCATAGATGATCTGGAGGATGGTGTGGATTGCACCCTCAGCAAGTTTGTAGGTGACACTAAACTGGGAGGAGAGGTAGATACGCTGGAGGGTAGGGATAGGATACAGAGGGCCCTAGACAAATTAGAGGATTGGGCCAAAAGAAATCTGATGAGGTTCAACCAGGACAAGTGCAGAGTCCTTTACTTAGGATGGAAGAATCCCATGCACCGCCACAAACTAGGGACCGAATGGCTCGGCAGCAGTTCTGCAAAAAAGGACCTAAGGGTTACAGTGGACGAGAAGCTGGATATGAGTCAGCAGTGTGCCCTTGTTGCCAAGAAGGCCAATGGCATTTTGGGATGTATATGTAGGGGCACTGCCAGCAGATCGAGGGATGTGATCGTTCCCCTCTATTCGACATTGGTGAGGCCTCATCTGGAGTACTGTGTCCAGTTTTGGGCCCCACACTACAAGAAGGATGTGGAAAAATTGGAAAGAGTCCAGCGGAGGGCAACAAAAACGAATAGGGGACTGGAACACATGAGTTATGAGGAGAGGCTAAGGGAACTGGGATTGTTTCATCTGCGGAGGAGAAGAATGAGGGGGGATTTGATAGCTGCTTTCAACTACCTGAAAGGGGGTTCCAAAGAGGATGGATCTAGACTGTTCTCAGTGGGAGCTGATGACAGAACAAGGAGTAATGGTCTCAAGTTGCAGTGGGGGAGGTTTAGGTTGGATATTAGGAAAACCGTTTTCACTAGGAGGGTGGTGAAACACTGGAATGCGTTACCTAGGGAGGTGGTGGAATCTCCTTCCTTAGAAGTTTTTAAGGTCAGGCTTGACAAAGCCCTGGCTGGGATGATTTAGTTGGGGATTGGTCCTGCTCTGAGCAGGAGGTTGGACTAGATGACCTCCTGAGGTCCCTTCCAACCCTGATATTCTATGATTCTATGAACCTCTGCATATTCGTCTTCAACCTCCCATATCAGGCAATGGAGGGGTGGGACAGCACCGAGACTCTCAACCATGCTAATTTTTTTAAAGCAAAAATCTTCATTTTTTGCCTAAATTGCTTGACAGTGTCCCTTTACTTTTAAAAAATGAAACTACAGTTAATAAATAGAAACAGCTACAATTAATAAATAGAAAGAGCCAACAGAAAATATTTTTGGAAAAGTTAGGCAAAGATTAAACATAAATAAAATTTAAAAACAAGACGTTTGCAGTACAAACCTTAACTGTGACCACGTTCCTGTCCTTATAGCAAGTAGCAGTACCTTCAAAGAGAATCTAAGCTTATTTTAAACATATACCAACTGAAGAAGCACAATTACTCGAGAGAAAAAAATTAACCAGTACTGGCTGCCTTTCCATTTCTTTATTTGATTTTAATTATCTCTGTTGAATTGTATGATCATACTGTGTAACAGGTACAACATCTCTTGACAAATCTTTTGACAGCTCAATGCTACCTGACTCCAGTGCATGAAGGGGTGTGGTTTTTGGCTCCTCCTTTCTCCTGCGGAGCTCCTGAGCTTCAGGAAACTCTGCAAGTGAAAGAGATTCCATACAATTTAACTCCGCTATACTATACAATTTAACTCCGCAAATACTAGCTGAGTATTTGAGCTTCCTCCCATCCTGATGAAGTGATTCCGTAGTGCTTGTTCTGGCTAGCACTTACTATCTGCAATTTTTAACTCACAAAAAGCAAGAACGAAAGTATTACAGGATCTTGTTCACTTACATCACAACAGCTGGTCAAGCTAATCATAACTGTAGAGAGAGTGGATCAATGCTACAGAACTACTTTCCTAGACTAAAAAAGCAGCTTTCCTTTTTCATTTATTGATTTGCATGAATCTGACCAGCCTCAAGAAAACAAATCAGCTGGTAATATTACAAAGTAGAACCTACAATTGAGTCAGTTTAATATTCAAAGCAAGCCAGTACATACCTCATAACTGAACCTATTCCATTGTACATAAAATAACGCTAATATCCCGGTTTGCTGTGTTGTTGTAGCTGTATTGGTCCAAGGATCTGAGAGAGAGACAAGGTGGGTGAAGTAATATCTTTTGTTGTACCAATTTCTGTGTAAGCTCAAAACCGTATCTCTTTCACCAATGGAAGTTAGTCCAATAAAAGATATTATCTCAGTCACGTTGTCTCTCTAGTATCCCTAGTATTTAGAGCGCCTTGGCAGTGAAACTAGCAAACATCCTGGAATCACAATATTTGAAATTGAATTATTTAAAGGCATCTAGAGTATGGGATGGATGCTTATTAATTTTATGGATCTTTAAGCATAAATTCTTATATAGCACCTTTGATTTATAGATCCAATCTAGAAATCTACCTAAAGAGACTAGACTGATTAGTCACACAGTAGTGCTTGAATTTGTCAGAAAACATTTTATGGATGGAGTGGGTGTTCACATATTTCAACCTGACAAAGATGACATGGCTGATTCTCAGTATAATGAGGAAAGTTATCTTGCTAGGCAGCATGAGAAAAAGTAGGGGAGAGTCTGTGGGGAAGAGCAGCACTCATGGAGCTCAGGCCTTTAAAAAAAAAGGGTGGGGTGGTGCGGGGGAATATGCTGTAAAAGCCACTATTTTCTTCCCCATGTCACAGGCCAGGCTTCTGAATTTCCACAACTGAGTTCCCATACTTGTCAGGGAGGGTGGGTAGCTAAAAGGATCACCTATTTGTCACTTAAGGCTGAAAGGACTCTAGTCCACTTAAAAACAGATTTTGAACTAGAATCCAAGTGATCACAGAGCCTTAGAAAACACTTTGAAGTGTATATATAAACTGAAGAGCTCAGAAAATATTCAGAGATCATTATCTTGGAAGTACAGCTTCGGCAAAATGAAATAATATCTCTAAGGAAATATGGCCTTTAACTGAAGTCAGGTGTATTCAGAAGTAAAACAATTTCCCCACCCCAACCTGCAATAGTATAACCATTAAATCAGGCCAAAAGAAAAACAACCCAAAAAACCAAAAACCATTTAACAGAATAAAACTAAAAATAGCTCTATCGGCATCCAAGGGGGTTTCTAATAAGTAAAATATATCAAATGGCAAATCCAAAGGAATTCAGAATATAAATAAAATCTTCAGGTTAGTAATACCGTAACTAAGCATTAACTTGATAAGACATCAAAAGTTTGTTTCACATACTGTTCTGTACGAGAGTTAAGAAGCAAAAACTAAACTAATGCTTGGTGAATTCCCAGTTTCTACTATTTACATTATTAAAAGTAAAAACACCTTTCCATACATTGGGCTTTTCCATACAAACTGTGATAACCTTTTCAAACACTGAGATAACGAATTCCAAGCGCTTCATTATTGGCCTGGCGATTTGTCACATGTAGCACCCACTTAAGGATTAAAGGATGCCACAACTTCCTCAATAACCAACAGCTGAAACAAGCCATCTCAACTCTCCTTCCTTTTAAAGCACAAGATCAGAAAGCATTCTCTTCTTAAGCTATCCACAGATCACAACTGTGGATGTGCCAAGCTGCCTGAGCACAAGTAGATGGGAGACAACACAATCAGAATTAATGAAAACAGATGCCACAAAATCTAAATTGAGATCCTACACCTCCACAAAGTGAACTCAAGCAAATGCAGTCCTCCATTCTAAAAGGAGTGATGGCATATCAGTGTTGAGAGAGGAAAAGCACATGAAAACGAAAACTCAAGGTATGCTATAATATACGCAGGTATGAAATGCAATGTGTCACCTACATTTTAAAGATAGTCATAGCTTTATTATTCAAAGAGGATAGAAGCAAAACCCAAAGGGTTGTGGTGGTGGGGTCTGGGTTTTGTTCCATAGTTGTATGAACAATTACAAACCCAATGCCTTGTATTTAGGTGCTGAGTGAATAAATAAAAGTACCCTGAAACCCTGCCAAAATTTAGCTAACATTTTCATCAGGGCCAAGTAAATAAAATAACCAATTGAGTAGATTGGCATCAACATGCACATAAAATTATAATATTACGAAAAAGTGATAGTATCTTAATTAAAAGGCTAATGTAAATTTAAGATTCACTGAACAGTGCTAGAATTAACAACTGAGTGAATGCTTGATGCTAAGGTGCTAAAAAACTATAATGAAAACTGAAGTTATCAAGAACCTTCTCAACAAAGCTGCCAGTAAACTTAACTCTGCAGATTTGTTGTAAAGACGACTGGCCAAGCCTGTGCGCTCATATCTGTAACAGAACATTAGCTACTTCTGTCATCCTGTAGTCCAAACTCCAGTGAATCCAAATTTTGAAAAGAAAAGCTACCATTAAAGAACCATAAACAAAATCTGACTACCTTTGGATGTCCTAGCCTTCTGCACATGTGGGAAGCATGTGGGAGAGGTATCACTGTCGGACAATTTGTTTTCACTATATTGTCAGCCTCATTTATTGATATTTATAGAGCGAGCATCCATACGCACCAGGCAAGAGTTTAATAGCTTATTATGGAAGGTATTTTTCCATCAACCATATTTTAGTTAAAGATTCTAGGTCTACCCTTGAAACACTGCAGCTGCACAGGTGCACTCGCACCACTGTAGGGCTTCAGCAAAAATGCGATCTTCTCTGATGGTACTCCACCTCCCCAAGAGGCAGTAACTATGTCAATTGGGAGAATTCTCCCTTCAACTTAGCACTGTCTATACCGGGTTTAAATTGGTTTAATGTGTCGCTCAGGGGTGTGGATTTTTCACATCCAAGCGACCTAATTTCCTAGCGTAGACCTGGCCTAGAAATGCATTTTCAAAATCTGGTTTAATATTTTCACTTTGCAAGTCGCCAACTGACCTCATTACTAAACCTGGTATATGCCAGCCGCTCCTTAAGAATAACGGTGGGTGAAACAGTGAAGAATTACAAGCCAAGTAATTAACTGCACATATGTCACAACAAGGGAGAGAAAGTATTTCAGTCAGCACTCCATCATCAGATAGCCTTACGCCCCTTACAGACAGTATCTTCACAGAAAGAAGACTTTCAATCTAAATGGTAATATACAACCCAAATCTCTTAAAGCTACTGGTGCCTCATAAGAAGCTTGGAAATAGAGGTCATCTAAATAGAATTTATTTCTATTCACTTATTCTTTATAAAGATCAGTTGCAAGGACACAGGACGTGTCAAAAGTTTATTCTTGGCTCCTATTTTTCATCTGAAGTCACAACTCTCTTTCGGAGGACAATAATTTCAAAAGCATTAAATCTGTGAAGTCACACGCAGGTTCTGGAGTTATGAGAGGATTAAATAGTAAGTTCACACAAAGATCCTGTTTTAATTCCAGTATCTTTGACAATATAAAAAAAAAAAAGGTAAGGAAACTGAATACAGAAACTGATCAGATCCTCAACGCCAGCTCCAACTGCTTCATGCTGTGTAAGGGATTCCCCAACAGAGGGGAATCCACAGGGAGTGTAAAACTGATGTAGCCGCTTACGCCACCCAATCTTCTTGCCTCCACATGAGGAGCATGTTGGGGTGGGGAGTGCCAAAGAGTACACGGACTTCTGCCTTATCCACACCTGTGTGACTACTGCAGCCAATGTAGAGCTTAAAGCAGTCTTTAAACTGCTCTAAATTACATCAGGGCAGTTTCAATCCTACAGCAAGCATCTCAATCCACACCCCTGAGCGACACATTAAACCAATTTAAACCCGGTATAGACAGTGCTAAGTTGAAGTAATCAGTGAGCAGTGAGGTTTCTTTGAGTCCCCTTTTCTCTGCACTCTCCCAAGCTGCACAGCTGAGGATCTGGCCAATATTTGATAGGTATTTTACAATTGAAAAACATTTGCGGTTTTCCATGGGGCATCTGCCGCTCTGTTACCCATCTTCATTATTTATGATTGCCATGGCTTATATTTCAAAACCAAATTACCTTTTTAAACAGGCCTATAATATCCCACTTCATTTTCTTTAAAAAGGGAGGAAAAAAGAATTTGAATAATTAACACCCTATTTCAACTGAGTCTCAAAATGTGAATACTGAATTCTTTTTCCTAAGACAGCACTGCAAAATGTCAACTGGATAGTCTGGCAACGCACCATCTGCCTCTTTACAATTGTTTTCATACTTAAAGTTCTCAATCTCTTCCATTTACAGTTAGATCTGTGCAAATAATTGATTTTTTAATTTGATGACAATTAAAAAAAATAAAAATAATTTCGTGCTGAAAAAAATGTTTTCTTCAGCCCAAAATGAAACACTGTGTCAATTTCTAACATTTAATTTTAAAAAACAACATTGAAGGACTGAAGGATTCCACTTGAAATGTATTTAATATTTTGGATGTTTTTCTACATTTTCATATATATGGATATGAATATGTATATTCTGTACAATATATGTATTCTGTGTTGTAACTGAAATCAAAGTGTATATTTTTTTATTACAAATACTTGCACTGTAAAAATGATCCTAGTTTTCAGTTCACCTCATATAGGTACTATAGTGCAATCTCTGTCGTAAAAGTGCAATTTACAAATGTAGATTTTTCTGTTACATATCTGCAATCAAAAACAAAACAATGTAAAACTTCAGAGCCTACAAGTCCAGTCAGTCCTACTTCTTGTTCAGCCAATTGCTAAGACAAACAAGTTTTTTACATTTACAGGAGATAATGCTGCCCTCTTCTTATGAGCAATGTCACCAGAAAGCGAGAACAGGTATTTGCATGGCATTTTGTAGCTGGCATTTCAATGTATTTACGTGCCAGATATGGTAAACATTCATACGCCTCTTCACACTTTGGCCACCATTCCAGAGGACATGCTTCCATGTCGATGACGCTCGTTAAAAAAAACTCATTAAATTTGTGACTGAACTCCTTGGGGGAGAATTGTATGTCCCCTGCTCTGTTTTACCCACATTTTGCCAAATATTTCATATGATGACCCAGCACATGCTGTTCATTTTAAGAACACTTTCACTGCAGATCTGGCAAAATGCAAAGAAGGTACTAATGTGAGATTTCTAAAGATAGCTACGGCACTTAACCCAAGATTTAAGAATCTGAAGTGCCTTCCAAAATCTGAGAGGAACGGGGTATGAACATGCTTTCAGAAGTCTTGAATGAGCAACACGCATATGAAGAAACTACAGAACCCAAACCACCAAAAAAGAAACTCAACCTCCTCCGCACTGCTTTGGATTGGTATTGAGCAGAAGCCATCATCAGTATGGACGCACGTCCCCTGGAATGGTGGCTGAAGCATGAAGGAACATATGAATCTTTAGAGCATCTGGCACGTAAATATCTTGCGACGCCAGCTACAACAGTGCCATGAAAATGCCAGTTCTCACTTTCAGGTGACGCTGTAAACAAAAAGCGGGCAGCATTATCTCCTGCAAATGTTCGCATTGGCTGAACAAGAAGTAGGATTAAGTGGAATTATAGGCTCTAAAGTTTTACATTGTTTTGTTTTTGAGTGCAGGGTTTTTTTGTACATAATTCTACATTTGCACCGCAGTACTTGTATTCAGTGAATTGAAAAATACTACTTTATTTTTTTTTACAGTGCAAATACTGGTAATCAAAAAATAAATATAAAGTGAGGACTGTATACTTTGTATTCTGTTTTGTAATGGAAATCAATATATTTGAAAATGGAGAAGACACCCAAAAATATTTAAATAAATGGTATTCTATTATTAACTGTGCCATTAATTGCAATTAATTTTTTTAATCGCTTGACAGCCCTAATAAAAAGGTTTTTTTTCTCATGTCAGCAGTGATAAGTAAACTTGGGATCTGAAAGTCATGCTGATTTCTCCTGGTCACAGATAGACAATAATGAAGATTCTGCATGCCAGGTTATGTCCTATGACAAAAGTTCCTCCTCTGCCTCGGTGGGTCCTGCGCTTATTGGCGGATTTGCTTGCCTTAGAGATTAACGGCAGCCCTCAGTTTGGCCACTCTTGCTAGTGGCTCAAACCTGCCATCCACTCAGCTAACCTCATCACTGGCCAGCATGGGGGAAACTGAGAACAATCCCCGCAGTCTCTGTGTTTCACTTAGTGGGTCGGGGACAGGGCAGATCCCTTTCCAATTTAGACCTTCCCTTCTGGTGTTTCTCACAGACCAGGTCAACTCCTCCTATGTCCTACATCTACAACACCCTGGGCTACTTCCCCGTTGTCTTCCCCCCAGCACCTTCTTTATCCTCACTGCAGGATCTTCCTCCTGAAGCCTGATCACTCTTGAACTCTTCACTCTTCCAGCAGCACGCCTTCTCACTCCCTGCTCCTGGCACGCCCCACTACTAACTGATGGGAGGTCCTTTTTAAACCAGGTGTCCTGATTAGCCGCCTGCCATAATTGAATCTAGAAAGTTCTTAATTGGCTCCAGGTGTCTTGATTAGCTTGCCTGTCTTAATTAGTTCTGGCAGGTTCCTGATTGCTCCAGGGCAGCCCCTGCTCTGGTCACTCAGGGAACACAAAACTGTTCATTCAGTAGCCAATATATTTGCCTTCTACCAGACTCCTGTACCCCACTGGTCTGGGTCTGTCACAGTCCTCCTTTACCTTTTGCAGTCCCACTGAATGCAATTTATGCCCTCAATTATACCTGTACAACCCTACTCACACTTGTTTAACTGCAAACAGATTTTACTCTGCAAATCAAATTTAGTAAATAATTCTTTTGATGAGCACATGGAAATATAATCCATTTAAAATGTTAGCTCTGTAGTACTAACATGAGTAAGTACTAGCAATATTTTGTCATGGAAGCAAGCAGATATGACCTTGAATACACAGAGAAGTCACATGTGGTGTTATGAGGAGTGATTTTTAGTAATTGATTTTAGGGGTAAAATTTAAACCAAAAGCATTACAAAAGATCAAGACCAGAAACCATGAATACATCCTGTGTGAACTTAGCATGAGGACCAAAGATCTACAAATATCACATTCAAGACAATGTTTTGCCCACCTCTGAAATAAAGTAAGTTGGGAAACTGCAGAGTAAACAAACAGTGAGAAGGAAGTGACAGCATAACAATGTGGATGAAAGATGACCATGGAATCTTTAATTAATCCAACATTTACTGTTTCCTGAAGTACTGCTTTGAGGCAACCCTCACTTCCTCTTTTTAAGTGCTGTCCTATATTTCAAGACACTATAAATGTATTAGTAATACAAGGACATCAACTGATTATTTACACAATGCGAAGACATGGATAAAAATTTAGCTCTACACATAGCAAGTCTCCCCTCCAAAAATAAGTTTGGACGAATTAGTTTTAGGCAGGTTATTTCCTCAGTAATTTACACAAAAATACATCCAGCACTTCAGCAATAACTTGAAGGCATGAATACTAAACATTATTTCTCAAACTAGGCCAAAACTAGGAAGAGACACAACATGGCTAAGATAATATCTTTTATTGGACCAACTTCTGTTCGCGAGAGACAAGCTTTCAAGCCACACTACGCTACATACAAAACCTAGGCAGGCCATCATCTATGTACAAAGTGCAATTCTACCTTGAAAACTGATAGTTAAAAATGGCATTGCCTTAATCCACAGATGACTGGATACACACATGTTCACATATCACTTTACCGCAGTGACAAAATGTTTCTACGTCTCACGTTTTAGAGGCAAGTAATACTTCTGCAATTTATCAAGTTACAAAAGACAAATATGAGGTAAAGAACAAGGAGAAGTGAGGATTCATAATAAAATGACTACTCAATTTCAATAGTTACAAGTAAACTGTAACAACTACGATGCACAAAGTTAGGCTACATTTTAGACTCTTTTCACTGACTATATGTAACGCTTTAGGTAGTTAGACTGTTCATCTATACATTCTAAGTTCCGTAAGGCAATAAAACACCACCATGCTACAGGAGCTAGTCTGAACATTTGTTGTTAGCACTTTATCGCACAACGTTCAACAGTGCCAGTTTTTGTACGAAAACAAGCAAAAAAACTGAGTAATGACTTACGGCATGTGCTTAATATATTATACTTCAAAGTCAATCAAGAGTCCTACTTTTAACTATCTGATCATTCCGCTTTCTTAACATTGCTTGAATCTTGTTAAAACACTTTAAGGGTAAGAAAAATAGCACAACCCATTTTAGAAGTGAACAGGCAGCTGCTGAAGCTGTCAACAGGCTACGCCTTTTTCAACCCCTCTGGCATGTCACAACACAGTGAAAGCATGCTCAGTTGTAAAACCAAATATTTAAATCCACACTGCAAGGCTGAAGAATGCAGACAGCATAGGGTCAGCTGCAACTTTTAACATTTTCATTAGAGCACAACTGGTTCTTTATCCTGAGATTCAATTCGCTCCAAAGTATTCAAAATTAAGATTTAGGCAGCTTTAACTAGAAGAACAGAATAAATTAAATTTATGTAAGAAACCAATCTAAATATTAAAGCATTTTATCTGCTTGAAATACATTTAAATCTGATTCATGCACAATTTCTCTTAGCACTTCTAGTCTCAAAAGATCAATCTCCGATATAAGTTTTTAAAAATATTCTCTATCAGTGTTGTTTTAAGATACCCAATTGGATAAGAACAAATGTATCATCAAGCCCACCATTTCTACTACGGGTGTTCCCTATACTTTGTGGCTTAGAAGGAAAGTACACAATATAAGTCTTTAGGAAACTTCCAGAAGAAAGACTTTCAAAGCTCTTACACATGTGAACTATCATGTGAAACATACCACACAGTGTAAGAGGGAAAGTTACTTAGGGTTAACTCGGATTCTCTGAAGATCTAATTCCTGCAGGACTTGGACTCTTGATTCTTAACTTGAAATCAGAGCTCAAACAAATTTTGAATCCCACAGGTAAAAGAATTTTGATTCCAGAGGATAGCGACAGCAGGGTAGATTTTAAGTTAGGCCCCATATTGGCCATCATGCACCCACCCTGGAGGACGTAAATACTACCTTCCAAATCTTTCAATTAGTTTCTTTAGTTTACAGGAGATGAACCTTCCAAAATAAGCCTATTTCAAGTGATCGGTTATGAAAAAAATGCCCTTGATAGGAAAAAAGCAGTCTTGTCACGACCTTCTAGTTTCAGGCCAAACAGGTCTTACCAAAAAGAAAATTTACTCAGATGTCCATTTAGAGATGGACCTTTTGCATGCACGGTCCAGAAAACTGGTATCAAAAGAAATAAAAGTTGGGAAGACTTTAAGCTCTTTAGTCCACTCCAAACTACCTTCTGACATCAAGCATAAGGAGTATGGACTACTGGGGATAGGCGTATAGGTGTGAAAAGGATGTGGACAAGATGAGAGTGTCATGAAGTGGAACTCCAACATCACTCAGGAGAGGAATCTCAGATGAAACTACAGCACCATCTTATCCTTGCAAAATCGGATATAAGGTGCGTAACAACCAAGTCCTGAAGCTCTAGGAACAATGAAGTCTCTCTTTCGGAAAAGACAGCCTTCCATAAAAGAAACTCACAGGAACCGAACAGTTCAAGAGAGCTTTCATCAGTTTTGTCAGAACAACATTACCCTCCCAGGAGTTGGGGGTGGTATAATGAAGTGTTTGGGGTTTTGTTTTTTTTAAAGTCATGCCCAATATGAATCTAACCTATAAGGAGCTACCTTGTCTACATTTAGCTAGTTCATGATAAACCAAAATAGTTGCCAAATATACTTGAGTGTTAGATTCTAACTATTAAAGAATGAACGAAACTGAGCAGTTTTTGTGCAAAGTAAGTGGTTCCACTTTGACCTGTATGCACGGTACTGAATAGTTGTCTGGGCCACCAAGATCACTGAGGTTTGCTTGTACTTTTGCTAACAGAGGAACTGGTGGAAGGGTGTAGCGAATCCTCCTTCCTCAGTGGAAGAAAGGCATCACTTGCTAGTGCCAGCTTTCACACAGTGCCATGAGCGGAAAACTGATTTATTGTACATGAGTGGCAAAGCACGCCCCACACAATGAAAGAAGATCTGATGTGTCTACTCATGACAATGTACCACTGATCGGCTTAGTCTGTGGTCTTATTTTCTTTCCCTGCCAGATATGTGGTGACTATCAATGTCTTGTGGAACAGATTCCAGTCTCACACTGCAGGACTTGCAAAGTCTGATGCACCTCCTTGAGTGTTTATGTGGAACATGGTAGCCTTAATTTTTGGAATACCACCTTTATGAAAGCCCTTATTATGTCATATGTATGCATCCTCATATCAAGAACATTTTTGTGCAACTGCTATTGTTTGAAAGAGAATTCCCTGGTTCCCCATCCTCATTTGGACTCATTCCTAATGATAAATTTTCCCTGGACTGCCACTAGGCTATCCATTCTCTGGATCCAATGTAAGCGTCCCACTCTGAGGCTTGCTTCCACGAGGATTTCAAGAGTCCATTTATGTGGAGATATGCCTCTTGCATCCATGAGCTGCTATATTTGAAGCACAGAGTGAGCTGTCACCTACTGGCTTATTCTTCTCCTTTCAGCCAGACTGACGTCTTGAATCCTGTCCCAAGTCTGGAAGGACTGGAATCGAGCTGTGTCTAGCACAGTTTCTACGTACTCCACTTACTGGAGATAAATCAGGTCTTTAGGTAGTTTATGATGAATCTAGCAACTCATCCTGGTGTTGACAAACTCATCTTTTGACATGATCTGCAGTGGCGTGGGTGATCGTGATCAGCTAGCTATCTAAGCAGGTGAAAGGTATGCTCTCCCAGCTTGTGCAGGTAGACAACTGGCACCACACATTTCATGAACACCAACAAAACCAACTCAGAAGTCAAGAAAATTGATAGTGCTTGTCCTTTACTAGAAATAATATCTTTCCAGTAGTTGAGAAACACACCTATGTGCAAGGAAGCACCCAAAATCTCTAGAGAGCTCAGCCAGTCGCTTTCCTGTAGAAGAATTGTAGTAGCCATGCTGGTCCCAGGATATGAGCAAGCAGTTTTTAAAGTCTGGATAAAAATTATTTCCAGCTTGAGGAAGATCAAATTCAGACAATAGCAAACCTTCGCTCTAACAAGAAGCTACTTAAATGCTAAAAAAAAGAGAGACCTATAATGGGAACACAGACAACTCTAGAATTGTCATAGTGTGAACTATGCTTCTATTAACAATTACAATCATTGCACCTTAGAACTGGAAAACTCCGCACACAGCATTCCATCAGAACCAGACACTGAACTGTCCCCAGGCACAGGTCTTGACAGAAATGTCTCACTTTAGGAAGAACTAGTATACACACATTTTATTTAAAAGTAAATACAGCGAGGGGGTTTAATGAAATAGGGATTAAAACAGGCTCTATCCTGATTACACAGTGTCTCTCCTGAAAGAGAGATACCCTTGCCAAGCAACTCACCTGAAAGATGCTACTCAGATCAACCACATTTCATCCAAATAAGCTCAGGGCAAATTTGGGAGAATATATTTTTTATTCCAGTGCCAAGAGACCATAACAACTTCTCTAATACTGATAAGTGAATATGAACTCCAGGAAGAGATGAGATCAATTCCATCATGAATCTGAAAGTAAGTTAACTTACATCTACTAAAGGGAGGGATTTATGGTTAGAGCACAAGACTCGGAGAAAGGAAAACTGGGTTATGTTTCCAGCTCTGAGAGACTTGTGGGACTTTGAGGCACAAAGGTCCAATGAATCTCTCATTTCCCCATAATTACAGATGGGCACCGTTTACAGATGACGACCTTCACACAATCCACCCTTTTATATTGGAAAAATGTTACCAAACAAATGAGCAAGCACATGCAAGAGAGACAGACAGAGAGAATACCTACTTCATTGGTGTGTCATGAGGCTTAATTCATGATTTAAGAAGCACCCGGAGATCCTATAATAATAGGTGCCACAGAAGTAAAAGTTTTCAGAGTAGCAGCCGTGTTAGTCTGTATTCGCAAAAAGAAAAGGAGTACTTGTGGCACCTTAGAGACTAACCAATTTATTTGAGCATAAGCTTTCGTGAGTTACAGCTCACTTCATCGGATGCACACTGTGGAAAATACAGCAGATGTTTTTATACACACAAACCATGAAAAAATGGGTGTTTATCACTACAGAAGGTTTTCTCTCCCCCCCACCCTACTCTCCTGCTGGTAATAGCTTATCTAAAGTGATCACTCTCCTTACAATGTGTATGATAATCAAGGTGGGCCATTTCCAGCACAAATCCAGGGTTTAACAAGAACGTCTGAGGAACCGGGGGGGAGGGGGGGAATAAACAAGGGGAAATAGGTTACTTTTTATAATAACTCAACCATTCCCAGTCTCTATTCAGCCTAAGTTAATTGTATCCAATTTGCAAATTAATTCCAATTCAGCAGTCTCTCGTTGGAATCTGTTTTCGAAGTTTTTTTGTTGAAGGATAGTCACTTTGAGATCAGAAATCGTGTGACCAGAGATTGAAGTGTTCTCCGACTGGTTTTTGAATGTTATCATTCTTGACATCTGATTTGTGTCCATTTATTGTATTACTACAATTTAATATTTCACTAACTGTTGAACATTTAACTGATTGAGGACCTGTTCATGGGATCCACATGTAAGATCACATGAATACTTTGTACCAATCACTAACTTTGAGTGCTTGAAAAGACCTTTGGGGCTTGCTCATCAAAAGTATAGAAGTAAAGAAAACTGCTAATGTCTTACCTGAAGAAGAGCTTTGTGTGGCTCGAAAGCTTCTCTCTCACCAGCAGAAGTTAGTCCGATAAAAGATACTATCTCACCCACCTTGACCCTCTCCTTGGAAGAATTAAGGCTTTGGGGGGCAAATACATTTTTAAGTATATATTATGCTTGCTGAGGATTATTCATATTTTAACAATTAATTCCTAAATACTGAAGAATATTAAGTGTGGATTTGCTTAGAAATATGTCCAATGTTTTAAGCAGTTAGTGGGTCTAAATTCTAGAAAATGTAAAGGTCTCCTTTCCCACAGCATAGCCATCTGTTTAGTGCTGTTAACCATACCAAAGACACTTCCTGGAGTAGCTTTTAAGGAGAACATATAACTGATTAAGATCAAGAGTGCTTAGTATATTTCTGCATAACTGTGGATTCTGTAGGGGTTTCCTGAAAAAGCTGTATGATTTTACAAACTTGGTTAGACTTTTAAAACTCTCTATCTATAGCTAGCTAGCTAGATATCTTAGCTGGCTTTAAAAATGCTTCACCAGTTAGAATGCACTACCTACTTCAAAACATTTGTTGAGACCAGCTCTCACAAGGGTGGATTCACAAGCTCCTAGCAGAGTCCTTTGAAATAAAAGGGCATGGCAGATTAAATTTGAGCCAAAGTGTAGGTTTCAGTTAAACAACCTTTTACAAATGAGGGCAATAGAACCATATCAATTTTTAAAATTGAACTTTAAGGGGTTTTTTTAATAAACAGCATTTCCCTGAGTTTGCAAACACTTCAGACTTGCTAAGAGAGAGACTGACTATAAAGCAAAGTGCTACTAGTTCTGCATTTCACTATTTTTGAAATCTTCATGTGTATTATTTCTTATTTTGTGTGCACCTCTAACTTTGTAAAACACTGGAATGAGAAATGGAGTACCATTCAGCATGATTTCAGAGTGTTTTATTTTACAATTTTCTCTAACCTCATTCGGCCAGAAAAGCACTTTAGAATCTTACTGCTACCTCTAAACAAGAGTCATTAAGATTTTTTTCCCATCTCAGTAGTCCAGGAGTCCTTTTAAACAGTCCTGCCATTTTTGATCACTTTCAGTCAGGCATATATCTATATTTGAACAGTTCGTGAAATCCAAGAATGGAATGATGATTCTTCTGCCAAACCACAGGATTTGTTCAGCTGAGACTTCTATAGCTATAAAAAAGCCACATTATGAGGTAGTGAGGAATACATCTGTACCACTATTAGTTTTAAGATAAATTTAAGCATGTAACACAATACTTTTGTTGGCTCCCCTCACACACAAACTCCAAATTTAAGACCTAATTTACATAAAAGGAAAAACGATATTCCTAATTCCTATTCTAATATTGTATGTTAGAATGAAAAGGCAGAGGACAGCAAGGGTATCAGGTTTTCAGTACTGCTGTAAATAAAACCCTAGTTTTACAGTAAGTTTCTGAAGTTCATCACTATAAAGTAGCTTAACCAGCAAGCAGGCCAATAAATATATCCATGCTCTGTGGATTTCAGCCTTTCACAAAATCCAGATGTAGTTTGTTTTTATTACCACTATAAAACAAATGTCTCAAAACAACTTGCAAATATAATTTGGCAATCCAGACATACCACTTAAATGTTACGTCAAACTTTACAATAGAGTGCAGCTTGATTTAAGTAAATAATTCAAGAAGGAGAGTGTTTTTTATATGGTGGCATAGGTGCCGACTCTGTGGGTGCTCCAACCCTGGAGCACCCTACGGGAAAAAAAAAAGTAGTGGATGCTTAGCACCAGGGCCAGCCCACAACATTTTGGCACCTGAGGCGGGGGGCTCGAATAACACCGCCAAAACTTGGTTTTGGTTTCAAAGTTTTGCTTGGGCCAAAACTTTGAAAGGTCTCAATTCTGCCTCCTTTCTGTTCTACTTCTCTCATGGTACTGCTCTGCTACCTACCCCAATAAAGGAGAACTAACAACTTAAAATGCCTTGTTCAAAAATTTTAAGTAACACTTAACTTTCAAACATCTCTTGACTGCATAGTAAACACTGGCATTTTTATCTGTCTGAATAATCAAAGTGGTGCTTTCCGTGCCTTCTTGGCTGCAAAGATTTGAACTGCTTCCTAAAGGTCCACAGTCTGGGCCAGCTCATGCTCTATTGAGATGGTTGCTAGGCCGATCAGGCTCTCCTGTGTCATTGTGGAGCATAGATGTGTTTTTATTAACTTCAGAGAATAATAATAATTAGTCATAATAATTAGAATAATATTAACTTAGAGAAGCTGGGTTCTCTATTGGCAACTGTTTCAGGACATGTTAGAAGTATGCGCAGAGCAACAAAAGCATTTGGAAAGAGGGTGGTCATCTCATTTGTGCACATATATTTCAGAACAGCCTTTGCAGTTGATCCTGCTGAAATGCATCTTGAAAGGGCTTTCAGGTCATCACCTAAATCACTCGCATCAATATTGCGCATGTCATCATGTGTCAACACTGTTTCTAGTGCCCTGCATTGCTGGTGTAGGTCTTCTTCAGGTATAGTGAGGAGTTTTGGAATATCATACAACATCCCAAATATACTGCTGTGTTCCTTGAGCTGCATGAAACGTTCTTCAACCGATTGTATTGCACAGTCTAGCACCTGGTTAAAGAATTCAACTTTGAATTGTTGTTTGGGGTCTCTTACGGGGTTATCCCGTGCCTCGTAATCAAAATGTTGTTTTCTTCGGTGACTTGTATTCTTGAATGGGTGGGAAAATAGCTTCAGTGTGAAATTCTTCTGCCAACTTCTGTGCACGCTTCAGAACGTTTTGAAATCCCTCATCTGACCGGTAAGACTGTAGGTATGACTTTGCTTTGTCCAGTTGTTCCATTGCTTCAGATATATCAAGGTCAACACCTTGAGTCTCTTGCTTACAACATTTATTTCAAACAGTATGTCATAGCACAACACTTAGCCACACAGGAACTGGAAGTTATGTATGTTTCTGGTGATTCCATTTCCCTCTGCCACTGTTCTCCCACGAACAGTTCCTGTCATAGCATTATCCTCCATAATGGGAACTATGGCATCATCTATCTTCCCAATTTGGTGTTTGATAGGCTTTATCGCCTCCACTCGACTTTCCCATCATGTGGCACTCAGTGCTTTCGGTATCAGAGAGGATATTCCCAGATGTTGCTTCAAAATTTGCCATCCATGAGTTGATGCAGGTAAAAATACATAGATGCTTTGAATTACATTGAAAAATTCAGCAGCCTCACTAGAAGCTGATGCTGTATCACTGACCCCCAAGTTCAATGAATGAGAACTGCACGGGACAAAAAAAAGCTTGAGGGTTTAAGGCTCAGATCTGTGTCTGCACTCCTCTGTTCTTTCCTCTCACGTTGACACCATTATCGTAGCCCTGACCTCTCATGTCAGCTATAGCAATTCCCGTATCTTCCAGCTGTTTAAGAAGCACATTTGTCATACCAGCTCCTGTAGTACCATCCATGTCAATACATTTTAGAAAATGTTCTCTGACAGTCACCATTGCAGGGACATTTTCACTAGGTTCTGTTTTTGTTACAAAGCACACCATTAAAGTCATTTGTTCCGTATGGCTGATGTCAGGTGTGCAGTCCAGAATAACAGAGTAATATCTTGCTGACTTCAGATCTGCCACAATCTTCTGTTTGACTTTTGTTGCCAGTAACTGTATGATCTCATTTTGATTTTTTTTTTCCCAAGGTAGTGGTGTGTGTACATTTCTTGGGTGGTGACTCTTCTTAGATGCTCCTGGAGTATAGCATCAAACTCAGCCATCAACTCCACAATTTTAAGGAAGTTTCCATTGTTTGGCACATACAGCTGATCTGAAGTTCCAAGCAGTGCTAGGTTTTGGGTAGCAAGCATTCTCACAATGGCAATGAGCCTTTTCAGAACATTTTGCCAGTAAAGAGACTGATGCAATCTTCTCTTGATGCTGATCATCTATGGTGGCCTTCAACCTTAGTCTCATCTCAAGCTCTTTCCACCTATGGAATGCTCTCTGGTGATTTGCTGCCTTCTCATGGCATGCCAGATTTCTACCCAGACTTTTCCAGTCCTTTGTTCCTGTAGAACCCAATGTGGCTGGATCATTAGACTGGAAGAGTTTGTAACAAAAACAGTATGCAGCATTCTGGTTTTTGAGTACATAAGCCATGGCCGCTCCACTCTGTCACCATTGGGGATTTCACACCAGTAATGTGTTCGATGGAAACTTCTATTTTTATTGTCTTTGGGGAACATGAAGTTTTTCACTTGCTGTGGTCCATGCAGTACAAGGAAGTCCCTCAGGCTACTGCTCAAATGGGTCCACAATCCTGGATCATCTAGACTTAAAGGAACTAAACTCAGCAGCAGCTGTTTCTTGCGCCTCCACCACACTTCTCTGATCTACACTTTTCTTCAGGAATGTGCATGGTTACATCCATTTGAGATGGAGATACGGATGCTGCAGCAGCTGCCAGGTCACCTGCACTCTGACTAACCCGAAGATCAAGCATCTCCTCACCTCTCACATCCTCTCTGGGACTGGAAGGCTCACCGTGAACATCTGTGTCTATGTATCTCAGGAGAGCTCCTTCCTGCTCAGATAGAAAAGCTTCCTTTGCTTTCTTTCTTTTTCTGAATGCTGCCCCAGAGGGGCGTGTTCTTCTTTCACTCATGACTGCTGTTCTGTGCCAGCTATAGTGGCTCTCAACACTCAGTTGAAGGGGACAAAAAAGCAGGCTGGTAGCAGGGCCTGAGTGAGGGAAGATATCAGTGTCTTAAAGGGCCTAACTGGCTCCTGCTACTTCAGCCGACTGCCTGTTCTCCTCTAGTGGGTTCAGGGAAGCAGCAGGAAACAGGAAGCTCCCTGAAAAGCTGGTGTTAATCCGTCCAGGCTCCCGGGGGTGCTAGAGAGGTACATAAGAGGCTTCTCCTCCTCTCTCTCCCTGCAGCTCCTGCTGCATTCTGTTATTCCCTCTCATCTTTTCTCCTGCCTGCCTGCCATGTCTCTTGTGCCCTCCTTCCTCCAGCACAGCACTCCACCATCTCTGTGCATCTAGAGCAGAGAGAATACGTATGCACCAGCAGCAGACACAATTTTCTACACTCTGGGTCCTAGTGGCACTCCCCCACAGTCTGGCACCTGAGGCAGCTGCCTCAGTTCACCTCATGGTAAGGCCAGCCCTGCTTAGCACCCACCTGCAGCCAGCTCCCCTGCCCCAGGCCCTCCTGTCCGCCACCATCAGCTGTTCCACAGCATGCAAAAGGCACTGGGAGGTAGGGTGAAGGGGAGGAGTAGGGATGGAGCGCGCTCAGGGGAGGGGGCGGAAAGAGGCAGGGCGGGGTGCAGGCTTGGGAGAACAGATCAGGTGGAGGTGGGGCCTGGAGGAAGCTGGCACCTGTGTATGGTAGTGAATAAATAAGGAATACTTCAAGTTTACCTCTTCCATTTTTAAACCTATGAAGTACAATGACTAATTCTTCTAAGTCAGCTCAGATTTCCATATCTGACAGTATACTGCACTATGTCCCTTAGATGTTACAAAAGAAAATATGGTCTAGTGCTTCATCCACAGGATTGAGAATCCAGAGGTCTGAATTCTGTTCCTGGCTCATCCACAGACACGTACTGTGATTTTAGGAAAGCCATTTAACCAATCTGAGCCCCTATATCTCATCTTCAAAATAGAAACAACATTCATTACTTCACAGAAGCAATGAACAGACTTACGTTGGGTGATGGTAAGCAGCCAGTGGTCATAGTACATGTAGGTATCAGTGACACGGAAAGATAGGAGACGGGTCCTAATTTAGGCTGCTAAGAGATTAAAGTGGGAGTGCTCCTACATAAACAATACTTATAAATAATATTTACTTAAAGAGTTACAAAAGGGCTCACTAAAGTAGGTGACTGGGGAACAAAATGGCAAATGAAATTCAGTGTTGAGAAGTATAAAGCAACACATATTGGAAAAAATAATCCCAACTATATATACAAAATGATGGGATCTAAATTAGCTATTACCATTCAAGAAAGATCTTGGAGGTCTCTGAAATGTCTGCTCAATGTACTGTAGCACTCAAAAAAGTTAACAATGTTAGGAAACATCAGGAAAGGGAAAGATAATAACAAAATATCATAATGCCACTATATAAATCCATGGTAGTCCCCACATCTTGAACACTGTATGTAGTTCTGGTCTTCCTATCTACAAGAATATATATTAGAATTTGAAAAAGTACAGTGAAGGGCAACAAAAACAATTAGGGGTATGGAACAGTTTCCATATGAGGAGAAATTAAAAAGACTGGGACTGTTCATTTTATAAGAGAGACAACTAAGGGGGGGGATATGATAGAGGTCTATAAAATGAATGGAGTGGAGAAGCGAATAAGGAAGTATATTTACTCCTTTATAGAACAAAAAAAACAGAAGTAACCCAATGAAATTAGTGGGCAGCACATTTAAAAACAAACAAAAAGAAGTACTTCTTCACACAACGCACACTTAACATATGGAACTCATTGCCAGGGGATGTTGTGAAGGCCAAAAAGTATAACTGGCTTAAAAAAGAATTACCGGTAGATAAGTTCATGGAGAATAGGTCCATCAATGGCCATTAGCCAAGATGGTCAGAGACAAAACTCCATGCTCTAGGTATCCCTAAACCTCTGACCTCCAGAAGTGGGGGACTGGAAGACAGGGGATGGATCACTTGAAACTGCCCTGTTCTGTTCATTCCCTCTGAAACATCAGGCACTGACCACTCACAGAAAGCAGGATACTGGGCTAGATGGACCATTGGTCTGACCCAGAACAGCCATTCTTATAACAACTTGGTTCATCATTTTTAAGACTCGAAGATGCTCAGACAGAAAGCACTACATACGTGACAAGTAATTTAAATATTCATTGATAATGAAGTGACATGTCTACATAAATAGAATAAAGTAGTATTTAACTAAATCAGGCTTTGGGCCAGAAAGTGAACAAGAAAAATTCATTTCAAAATATTTTCAATGCAACTAACCAAAAAATAGCTTGTATAATGTAAGCTAAACCAAACTATAATTGTATAAAATGTCACATAATGAAATGCTATTTATTGTATATTACTGTACCTTCAAGAATAATTTAAGACAGAAGACACTCCAATGTAGATGACCATTCAAAAAAGCCTGCTATTACCTTTGGAAGATCCAGGCTAAATCCCCATAAGCCATACAGAAAGACTGACTCAACAGAACGCATACAACTTTTGGAAGACATACTATCCAATCTAACTGACATCAACTGGTATATGTATAAGCGAATTAATAAAATAACAGTAATGAAGATGAAGTGCATATAATCTGAGTGCTTAAAAATATATTTCTTACTGAAGAGACTTCAGAAGTGAAACCACTTGCTAACATATCTGAAAGTGCAGAGTATGAACCGGTTTGTTTTGTTTGCTCTGCATTGGACTTTCAACCTCAGCAGAAACACAACTCCTTCCCAGAAATACTCAAAAGTACTAAGTTACCATTAACTTATATTTGTAAATATAAAGTAGTGATGAGTTATTCTTAAATTCATTTTTAGTTTGCCTTTTCTGGGGGTACTTTTTAGACCATGGATTGACTTGTAGTATCAGTTGCTCCTATACAGTTACAATGGATTGGTAGTTCTCTGCACAGCACAAGTATACCACATTTTCTTCTTTTAGCTCCATTTCTTACAAGAGAAAAACTTAATTTTCATAAATAAGTACAGTACCACAGTAACTAGAGTTTTATCACTGCTGTATTACTAGGCTTGGCAGAATTAAATTTTTAAAAATAACTTTAATGGATAATATCAATGCTCATTTTTAACAACTGTTTTCAATTTTTATCAATTTAAATTCTCACCAGCACAGGAAATGGAGGGTCAGAATTATTCAATGACAGTAGACATTGAGATTCAAAAAGTGAAAGCTTTATAACAGTTAAAACACAAATTGTCAACATCACATGACAAAATATACAAGCCTAAATATCCTTAAATCAAACTCTAGGTTCTTAAACATTTTTCTTATGTTGCCTACCTGTAAATTTTGATCATCAATAGAAATATTTTTTCGTTGGTTCGTGCGTGAAATCAATGTTTACTGACATTTACCTATAAAAATCTAATCCTTCCAAGCCTATACATTACCAACTGTAGTTTAAATAGTACAGAAAAACTCAGTAAACTCAAATACCCATATTCCACATTAATAGGTAAGTAGCAATATGGGTTCTGTGGCTCATCTAAGAATTTCACTCATTTCCCCATTCTTTCACACCCTTCTCCCTGTCAGCAACTGGAAGGGAGTGGGAGCTTCAAAATTTTCTCCATACCGACTCCTTTCTTTACTTACTGAAAGGAAGCTTCTCATACCTTCCTTCTGGCAAAGAGTTTCCAAATTCCCAATCCTTAACAATCATGGATTTTTATTTTTAAATGAAAACAGGAGGACATCCCACACTACTAGCAAGTCTCATTACTGTTTTTTTTTTTCTTTTCTACTGTGTGCATACCATTGCTGCAACTCAAATTGAAAAGTATCTTTTCAGTTCTATGGAGCTGCTCTCAAAGAGCCAGCAAATCCAAGAACTAAGTCATCTGCTGATGGGTGGGAGTACACACTTCAACAGAGGTGCAGGAAAAGGCAGACTCTCCTCCTCTGCTCGTAACAGAGATCCTCCCACCACCGCTGTCCACAAAGCCGTAGGTTTTAGTTTCTGAGAAATAATATCAGTGAAACTGGCACACACAACTATTGCTCCTGCATTCACCTGTTCTCCTAAAAAGCTTCATATTACTATTAAGTGTCTCTCTTAAATTTTGTGTGCAGATATAATTAACTAAAGTTAAATTGCTAGAAATGCCAGAATCTAGGAAATTTTGATAAGCAAAACATAGAAGGTTTCCAAATACAATAGTTATAAATCACTCTTTTTGAATAGTCTGTAAATTTTAGTTTACCTATCAAACCAAGTCAGCCAGACTTATCTACCCATGTGAAAAATCATTGTCTTAAGCCATTCATTAATAAGGTAGGCTGTGAAGTGTTTATTCTTATTTTCTCCAAGGAAGTAATCATTGAGCCTGTTTGCGCTTCTTTAAATTTTTTAAAAGAATTTTAAAACTTAATGAAGTAATTTCACCAAGGGAATTTAGTACATACATTTTGACTAAATGTATTAGTTTGAAAGGTTCTTAAGTTATCTAAACATACCTGACAAAAGGAATGGTTGCAGATGTTCAGAAAGCCGCTGGGAGACATTTGCATTAGTTAATACATTTTATGAAAATTTAGAATCTGAACATAACAATTATGTGATTAAAAGGTCAAGAAACTCTTTTGGAGTTCTCAAACAGCTGTCAACGACACAGTTCAAAAGAATTTACACAATCAATCAATGATTAATATTTATATAATTAACTGATTACTCCAAATGCTAGAGAGAGTGTCACGGTTACTTTTCCTCTCTCTCTTACTAACCCAATAGTAAGAGAACGCAAAATGGTTGAGTCTATTAAACTTAAGGGAGAAACTAAAATAATACTGTTTTAACAGTGACTAAGTAGAGGGACACAATTTGGATACTAGAAAATTCAGACAAATGTGATTTAAGTTAAGACTTCCAAAACATGTTTCAAAGGAAGGAGGGAGGAAGATATCAGAAACAAAACAAAGAGTCAAGAATATGTGTTGAACTTAGAAGCAGAGTTGACGTAGTAACTGCAAAGAGGGAAAAAAAAGTGAATCTCCATCCCAAGGGAACAGGAGCTTGAAATACATACTGATACAAGGACTAGATGGTAAACTAAGAAATGTTCCACTGCCATCCAATCTCCAAAAAGAGTGCAGAAAAGGCACAAAAGCAGATGAGTACTTTAATAAGATTACAAGAACAAAAATGTATGAGCAGCATGGCTCTCTTGATCTTTCCAATGAGGCAGTTAAAAAAAAAAAAATCCAAGACATCAGGTTAAGGGTATGTGTGGTCAGTGTTGCATTAGTGACCATTACTGTTATAATAATATTTAACAGACATTATAAATTCTTGCGATAGTTATGTTTTAATAATTGTACTTTAAAATGTAAAATTTAATGGACCAAATTCCTAATAGCAAATAAGCATCCTGCAGAGTTGGCAGTCTGCTTTGGAAACATGTAAAGCACACAATGCAAAATCAGGAGCCAAGTAAGAGTGAACAGGATTTGTGACCATGTAGATAAGAAACAAGAGACTTGTTAAATGGTCTCTAGGCAAAAATTCTCTTAACCCTTGAGATTTCTTACAGCTTATCACAGGTGAACACTATCCATCAAGACATGTGACAGACAGGAATTACAGAAATCAAAATCACCTAAACTGGAATTGAAAAAGGAGATGCCTTAATTCCTGCATTCAAAATCAACACAGCCCCCCAGAGATGAGGTTAACAACATATAAAATTAACTTTATTCTGCCCAACCTGTACACAATGAAAAAGTTAACACCTATGCAGGTTCAAGAAACTTTTGAAATAATACATTAAAGGACAGAAAATGGGAAAATGACCTATTAAAGAAAACGAAGGTTCAGTTTTATTCCATATTGAATGGAACACACCCCAGCATTGTATCGGGATTAGGGAGAGGGGCACTGAACACAGGAATAGGACGTGAACAAACTTCATTATCAATATACTAATGAAAAAAGAATTTCAAGACTGGAATATTAATGAAAAGATCGGTACCTTTACTTCAAAAAGACTTAAAAATGTGAAAAGGAGGTTATGCATGACACAGGTGGTAGTTTCATTCAGAGGCCAAGTCTACACTAGAAAAGCATAGCTCAGGACAAACTGATGTTTAGTTTAATTACAGTTTTCTGAAATGAAAAAGATGCTTAAAGAAGTCTTAACTGCAGCTTTCTGAAACAGTACTGAATGGTTTGTCCTGGACTACATTACGGTTAAACGGTTTCAGAGAATCAAAACTGGATACACGGCCTACACCCATTACTAGCAAGAGGTATCACTTCTAGGATAGGCCAGATAACTGGAGATATGATGGAACACCACACACTTCAGCTCTCAGACCCAAGTTGAATATTATCTTAAATCTAGCTACAAATTTTCTGACTACACTAACACCCAGAAGTAGACTACATATAACTTTATACAAAATCTGTTTTAACTAATATTTATTATTATTTATTTTTTATCACTAAATTTTCACCCATAAGTTTCACTGTAAGATAATTTTGATCTTAGGTTTACTTGAGAATTTCACTACTATACCTGTAGTAAGATATGGGCAGGGTGTAAGAGGGTACTTGGGGCACTCAGTCAAAAACTGTTCCATGTCCCTAGAGATATTGTGAAAACAAGAATAGGGGACCGAAGGTAATAGTGCCACAGCCATAAAATAGTTTTATTACCATCTAAGAAGTAGAGAGCCATTAAAGTATTTATAATTTGAATACTGAAATCAAATAAATTTGGACAAATATTAGATAAGTTATAGAAAATAAAATTCT
This sequence comes from Eretmochelys imbricata, assembly GCF_965152235.1. Classification (NCBI taxonomy): domain Eukaryota; kingdom Metazoa; phylum Chordata; order Testudines; family Cheloniidae; genus Eretmochelys; species Eretmochelys imbricata. Next base: position 61,189,888 of record NC_135582.1, read on the forward strand.
CAATTTCATAAGTACTGTAGTCTCATTCAACAGTCTTCATTCTAAGCCACAAAAGATTAGCAGTAGCAACAAACAGTGAACTCAGACATTAACCAGGAAGGCATAGGCTTAACATTGCAAATCTCGAAGTACAGAATTTTTGCAAAACTAATGCGCTTCCCATGTCGATGTCACTCTGTTTTGGAACATCATTACTGAGCTACAAGAAAAACCCCACCTCAGTTATGGAAATTATTTTTTTTTAAAAACTGATTCTTCTAGATCACCCACAGTTTAGCCGGATACATAACACTCCAAAGTCCACTTCCAATTTGACAAAGTCAGCCAACATGAGTCATGACACAAGCAATATCCGGGGTGGGGGTGGGGGGCGGCTATGATCTGGAAATGAAACTGAATACATTTACCGAAGCTTGGGGAGTATTACCTACAAGAAACTTCTTTTTACAATTGAATGTATGCCCTTTTTTAAAAAAACCTCTTTTATGACACTAAAATAGGACAGTGTTAATGGTTTGTATGGGTTTTTTTTTAAAACCAAACTTTTACACCCTAGAAATAAAAGCAATGCCAACTCTGATCCTGTTGAAAGACCGAAAGCATGTCTCAAAAGATGTATATTATTAACTATCATACCTAAACTGAAGGGGCAGGGACACTAAATTTTCTCCAAAATACAGTCACTGACCTTAAAGAGGTGTTAAACTTTTAACCAGTACAATAAAATCCCCTTTGTGATCTCAGTAACTCAGCTCACAATCCTATGATGCTGTTATTTCACCAAGGAGAATTTCAAAAGGGAACAGGAGATAAGGCTACCACATTTGGGTCAACTCCTACAAGCAGGCAGCTGGGTCAGAGAACTACTAAGCAGCTGCTTAGCTAGGCATTACAACCACACATGCCCTGGGAGGAATATCTGGAAGGAGCCCCTGAAGTCAGCGTACCTTCTTACATTACATAAAGTTGTTGTGCATTTGTTTTACTGGTGCTGTCTTCCACGACACTTGTGGTTGAAGCTTAGACGATAGTGCCTCAACATGAAACAGGAAAAGACTGGGGAACCTGGAAAGTGGAAGCCAAAAATTACTTTGTCCTGAATAATTCTTCATTGCCTGAATGAAACTAGAAAAGAGGGATCAACCCAGCATCCACACTGGGGAGCTAAACCACAGAAGTTCATAAATCTAAACCTGCCATAAAACTAGGACAGAACAGAAAATCTACAGAATACATGCCTTGTTTCTTAAATGATGGGAACAAACAAAGCAGGTATATTGGAAGGTGGTCTCCTCTTACTTGCCAGAATAGACTAAAAAAGGTCTCTCTTAGCAAAAACACACACACAATGCAAGAGACTCAGACTTGTATTTGCTTCCAACATATATTATGTTAACAGTGAGAATCTAAGCAAGCCATTTTCCCAGTTATTGTCTATAAAGATGTAATTTCATTATGAAAATACTTCAAGCATAAACACATTTAAGGACACTTCAGTAGAAAGTGGAAGTACAGCGGGAATAATCAAGATGCCGCACCTCCAAGTCATTGGTTCAAATCTGATTCAGAATGGTAAGGTCAGAAAGTAGTTACTATTTAAAAACATTGGTAGAGAGAACAAAGACAAAATCCACCACTACTGACACTTTTGTGGGCAGTCTCAGATGCTAAAAGATTGAATATGCATGTAGACTGAACTAACCTTTCACTCTAGAGTTGGCTGTTCCACGTGTGAGTTGAGTAACACTGAGGGAGAAGAAGAAAAGAAGCTTTCACTGCCAATGGTTGCACTTTGAGTACTATCAACACAGTACCTTTTAAAAATAATGCACAGATGGTGAATTGATACAGTGAAACCAAAAATGATAACTTTCCAATAAAGATTTGGATGCTAGAAGCAGCTCAGGAAACAAGACACAAAGAATACTTATCGATAAGGTAGCAGTTACCCTGTGCAACACTGAGGTCTTTATTAAAAAGATTCCTTATTTCTCAATTTTTCAAAGACTTTAGTGAGGTTCCATCTCAGTTTTTTACTGTAATATGTCAGCTTTGCAAGTTATTACAAAACACTTAAATGTCCAGACAAAAATATCACTTACTCATCTGAAGAGATAAGAGGTGAACAAACAAGTCTTTATAGTGATGAGGTGGGTGAGGTAATATCTTTTATTCGACCAATTTTGTCTCTCATATCCTGGAACCTACACAACTACAACAACACTGCATTCAAGTCTTTATAGTAACCTTAAATATGCCAGTTTCTTACTAGAACAAAATTCAACTGAATTATGATAGTAGGCTCTGTGGCTAACAAGCTTTTAGCTCAGATAACTACAGTATTTGGTCATGTGGAATTTTAAGGATCCGTTTCTCATGTTTCTCTTCTCCCTAGTATTCAGTTAAGTCAAAAAACCTTTGGTGGAAAGAGCTCCATTTGTCATCCCTATTTCTTAGTGACTCAACATAGTTACACATTCTGGTGCACATGCTTTTAGACATGCTGTTCCTGATGGAGTAATTGTCACAAGAGATAACCACCAGAAAAGGACAGTTCAGGAATTCTGCATTAAAAGACCTATAGTAATCTACGTAGTCAGCAAGATTATAAAACATCATCTAGTAAAGTGTTAAACCTTTAAATATGGAGTCATAGCTCTATTTTTTGCCCAGTGTATTTATTATTTGAAAAGGCAAAGAAAAATGGCAAATGATGCATTAAATCTGCTTTAAATTATCAGAAATATGCTTCTGATTTAGCACCAACGCTTACTTTCTCTGAATGGAACATACAAAATTCTCATCTAGAAAAATATTTTTAAATATTTAGCCATTAAAGAATGTTATGTATTGTTCACTGAGATGGAAACTATTCTTTCAAAATGTCTTATTAGTTTATAATATTAAGTCTTTTGAGATATGCCTTTTTCAATGGAAAGAGCATTTAAGAGAATTTAATTAACAACAGTAGAACCTTAAATCCCTTGTCAATCTAAAGACCAATTAAAAATCAGGCAATGGTAGTGGAAGCTTCCCACCACTAACCTGTAACCTTGTTGTACAAGTACCTAAAGACAGAAAATGTCACGTCCGTTTAATCCTTGTTGAATTGTACCTACAATTTGACTAAGGTGTGTTCTGGACCATTAAAACAGCTTCTTTTATTCAATACTAAATTAGGCAATTATTTTTTAGTATCAATTCTATTTCATTAGTCTTTTTAAAAATCACTCAACTGTTGTGTGTAGCCATATTCTATTGTATATAAATTATACACAGGTCTAGTGTCATTATGCAGGTTTCAAAATCAAATTTGCTGATTTAATGGTTAAAGAGTTTTAAATGATACACAAATCCAAGAGTCGTAATTTCAAGCCTTGTTTTCTGGGGATTCCTAATTCTGCTGTAAAAATTCCTTTGAGTAAAACATCTAAGCCCAGAAGTATTCCCCACTCCTGCCCAAAGTTTTTAAGGAAAGGGTACTGAAACATCATGAAGCAATTGTACATATGTGTGGTTTACTGGCAATGTACATTTTACATTCCTATTCAATTAGAAAATAAATCAAATGTAGCATGCATATATTATAAACCAGTGGTTCTCAACCAGGGGTGTGTGTGGGTATCCCTGGGGGTACACGGGGGTCTTCCGGGGGTACATCTAGATACTTGCCTAGTTTTACAACAGCCTACATAAAAAGCACTAGTGAAATCAGTACAAACTGAAATGTCATACAGACAATGTCTTGTTTATACTGCTCTGTATACTATACACTGAAATGTAAATATGATATTTACATTTAAATTGATTTATTTTGTAATTATATGGTAAAAATGAGTAAGCAATTTTCAGTAATAGTGTACTGTGACTCTTGTATTTTTATGTCTGATTTTTTAAGCAAGTATATTTTAAGTGAGGTAAAAACTTGGGGGTACACAAGACAAATCAGACTCCTGAAAGGGATACTGCAGTCTGGAAAGGTTGAGAGCCACTGTTATAAACTATGTATTTAAAAATCCTTATGGGTAATATTTTTGCAGAGTCTAATAAAATTAAAGACAGGCATTTAGATTATAAGCTCTTTGGGACAGGTACAATCATTTTCTATGGCCTCAATCCTGTAAAAAATCACACAAGTGCTCAATTTTACATACCGAGTAGTCCCACTCTAGTCAATGGGTCTACTCCCACTGCATAAAATAAGCACATGCTAAGTCTGTACAGGATCAGGGCCTATGTATGTACAGTACCTAGCACAATGGGACCCCAACCAGGCTGAGGCCAATAGGTGATACTGAAATATAAATAATAGTGAACAAAAATCAGATCAGAACTCCAGACTCTGAAATCTGGATCCAGACCTTCTCCACTGGGTAAATAATTCAGTAAAATCAGTTTCATAATGACAAAAGCAAGGAAATTTGAAGACTAAGGTTAAAGTTATCTTTAACTTACTCCTCTGTATAAGGTTTCTATATCGATCTCTAAATAACGGGTGATCATAAATTCTTTACTTGACATTTCTAGCTGTTAGGTGGAAAAGCACTTTTTTTGCTTCAAAATTCTCTCTTTTAATGTGGTCCAGGTTATCAGCAAAGTGCTCAACACATGACAAATGAAAATATCAGTTTTGAAAGTTGTCCAGTGCCCTATTTGGTCCAAATTTTGGTTTTCTACTTAACTTGAAAATTCACCAGTAAATCTACTTGCTGTTCTGTTTGCCTGGCTACTTTATGACTTGCACTTTCAGCGAAAATGCAAGAAGTTTTTATTTGTTTGGAGTGTTATTTTGTTTCTGTTTTTGTTTTGCTAATGAAAATTGAAGGAATATGATCCAAATTGTTTAATGAGTGTGATTTTCAGCATAACGTATCTGTCTTAGCATTTGTTAGACATGATTGGCTAGTTCAGGCTTTCAACTTTGTCCCTGTTTGATGGGCTTTTTTCTTCCAGGGGCATAAAGTTGCTTTGACACTATATATTTTTTCTTAAGGGTGGGGGAGGGGGCGTTACACTTCCTGTCAGTGCTGGAATAATACCAGATAAAGATGTCCCAATAGAAGTCCTAAAATAATATAATTTTCCAGAAAGGAGAACATGTGCTGATACACTCCTAAAATACAGTGCTTAAAAAGTTTAGAACCAACTTCCACCTTTGTTTCAAAGGTTGGGTGGGGGAGAGAGATAAGGTAACAATGTCTTTATGGCTTAAGAAAACTGATCAGTCCATTAGCAAAAAACCAAACCAAACAAAAAAAAAGCCAAAAAACATTAGTTACAATTCCAGAAGATATTTGAAAAAACATTTTGAATAAAAATATGATAAGTACACTTATACTGTAGCCTACATAGGTAATGGATCAATCTTGCACACAGTGACCCAAGCTTAAACTGAAAGATATAATTCTGTACCTATGGTAGTTCAATACATATTCTTATTAAAAGCAGCCTGGCTTTTTACATAAAAAACTTTTTTTTAAAGAAACCTCAATATACAGAGAGTTCCTAAACAATTAATCATAATGAACTACTGCCCTGGAAAATCTATTTTAAACAAACTCAAGGTTACAGGTAATGGTCTCAAGACATTATTATGCAATCTTTCAAGGAGGACAGGTTTTATATTACACATAGTGGTCTCTTTCATAAGAAAAATCTTGCACTATGAAATTATCAAAAGGCTAAGATATGCAATAATCGGTAAGCCGCACTCCTTTCTTTGACTGGAGCATTTTGTTTCTTAGCAATATTGTCTACCATGCCACCTACTAGCAAATCTAGAAAAACATGGGTAGCAGAACACATCATCACAGGGTGCTGCTCTGAAAACCAGGCACTTTAGGGAAATCATCTATCTGCAGGGTGGGGGAGAAGCTTCATAGGCGTTTCCCAATTTCATACTGTGAAAAAGCTGCACTACCATGGACTCTGTAACAGTATTCCAGTGCCACCCAGAGATATGAAAGCCACGTGCTAACTGAAGCATGGGAAAACAATTAGCTCTATATTCCTCCCACCCACCTACCATTCAAAAGAGAGACTGAAATATTACACAGGGACACTGTCAACTTGTTTTGTGTATTTTTTTAAACAACTAATTTAAAATTCCAGTTTCTGATACAGCATATTTTAGATGGTATAACCCCAGTAGGCATTATTAATTGCTTATAACAAATTTTTAAGTGTTTTTCTATTCCTTGTCTATGTTCAGAAGGGTCTTTCAGCAAAAGATAACTTGGCTGTACACAAAAAACCAGTGAAACTGACTAAGCACAAAGTAAAACTGGAAAGATTTCCTTCCTTCTATTTTAAACACTTCAGGTGTTACTTGTAACTATAGTAGTTACAGAATTTTCAGCAGAACTGTTTTCTAAGTTGATATGTCCCTTTAAGAAAAGTCACTCTGGCATACAACATAGTTTTAAGTTATGTCTACAATCACAGAGAACAGTAGCTCTCAACCCTTTCACAACAGAGCACCACCTGACTTTATAGACACTTCAGTACCTTATTTATAGAAAACGAATAGGTGCTTCTTTTTCTGTGCATTTTTTTATTATCCTTCTGGGTATATGTAATCAAGGTCAAAATCACTGCTGAAAACAACTAAATACAAATATCAAACTAAAACGTACAGGTATTTTATTAGTTGCCACATAAGACAATTACCCAATAGAAATGAAATAGCTTTAAAAATTAACAGAGAAGTTATCAGTTGCCTCAAATGATTAGCCATTTTCAAATGGAAAAGAAAAAACTGAATACAGATGTGCAGTAACTGTAACTGCTATTCTAACATTCAAAATATATTTCTGTATACAGACACTCCTCTTTCTCCTCCCACTGGTGATTCTCTCTATGCACTAGAAAACTCGCCTCATCTTCATGAAAACCAATGCAGACATCAGCCTTGCCTGGGAGGTTCTTCAAGAATCATTCTGCCCCTCACCAATATGGATGGCAAAATAGCTACAAAAATATGGCTTTTTTAAAAAGGAATTAAAAATTGTAATTAATCAGCCTTGTTTTTTCCCTCCTACACTAAGGAAAGTGGTTTAATTTGTGTTGAGTCTTTAAGTTATTGCCATAGACATTCGGCTAGTCGGCGGATGGGACTATGTTGCTTTCAGCTCCACAGGGTGGGGACTCACTAAAGCTGACATTGTCTGAATGCCACAAAACAGATTCCTCTCACATCCCCGGTCCACTTTCAACCCTTTTCTTTTCTACAAAATTAATCGCATTCCTATTTTTACATTAAAGCTCTTATTTTGCATCTCAAGCTCAGGAAAGCCGCGAACAAGACTCAAATGGGGGGGGGGGAGGGGGTAGAGAAAGAGACAAACCACAGCACCTTTAAACACAGACGCACACCACCCATCAAACCCTCTCTTTCCAGAGCTTGAGCTGAAGTGATTTTTAAGGGGGAAGAGAACTGGAGCCATGAGCAGTGTAACAGACGAGGGGCGTGATGCGGTACTGCTGCTGGGGCAATCCCAACCCCTCCTCTTCTACACTCTGCCTTGGGTGGTAGCTTTCCTGGGGTGACCCTATGGAGCAGGGATGTGGTAAAAAAAAAAAAAACAAAAAAAAAAGAGGATCCAGCTCCTCCGATTCCCACCCCCCATCCCCAAAATACAGGGGAGACCCCTCCTCCCTCTCCCCCCATCCAGCTTTATTACACACACTTCTAGGGCACCCCAAGATCCGATTATTGTCTCCCTCCCCAAATCACCGCCCCCAGCTGGGATGTGCATAGCCCCCAGCCGGCTCCCCCAGGGTGGGGGCGCTCCCCGGACAGGACAATAGGGCGAGCCCCCAGCCGCTGCCCCATAGACGGCGGCTCGGAGCCGGCCACTACTGGGGAACCCACTCCCCAGGCCGGGCGATACAGCCCGCGGCTACTGCCAGGGGAGCAGGACGCGGCGCGAGGAGGACCGGCGACCGGCTCCCGGCTCCCCTTCCCGGGCAGGCGCTGAGCACTCACCGCGGCGGCGGCGGCTCGAGGTCGGCTCCTCCGGCTCCTCCTCTCGCCGCCCGGCTAATGGTGGCAGCGCGGCGCCGGCGGCTCCCCCAGGCGCTTCCCGGCCCCTTTGCTCAGCGCGGAGCCGCCCCCGCCTGGCAGCCCGAGCGCGTCCCTGGCCGGAGGCTGCGGCGCGTCTTCTCCCCACGCCCCAGTGCCTGACTCAGCCCCAGCCCCAGCCCCAGCCCCGCCGCGCCGGGCTCTCCCCGGCCGCTCACTTCCGGCGCGCAGGCCCCGCCGCTCCCTCCGCCGCAGCCCGCTGGCTCCCCCGCTCCATTCATCCAGCCCCGCGCCCGGCCTGCTGCGAGCGGCGAGGCGCCGCCTTCCCCTCAGCAGCGCCCGCTGCCGCGCCCGCCACGCCGCCGTGGCTGCGAACGGGGGCCCGGCCTTGTGGAGCCCTGTGCCTGAGCCCCGGGCTCAGCGTCCACATTACCGCCTAAACATGGGCGTGCAGCTGCTGGCCCTGGGCCTCACAGCTGTGCTAACGTGTCCACACTGCACAGGAGGGGGGACCCTCAGGCAGCCCCCTGGGCCTTACTGGGCGATGTATTACAATGGAGATGTGCCATTTTATACACTGAGGCTTAGGCTATTGTATACTTGAGGGCAGTAGAAATGTACAGGGCAGAAAAATACATGGTAGGCTAAAGGAAAGTGTGTATCCTTCAACTGTCCCTTAGAAGGAAGAGTTCCTTCTTTTTCGTGGGGTTTTCCCTTATTTCTATGCAATAAGGGTGGTCACCCTACTTCTGACTCAGCTCTGCCTTGAGCTGCATCCAGGTTGCAAAATGACAGGGTGTAGACCTGAGTCACAGCAGGATTTACACGCTGATCCACCCCACTCACCCTGCGTTCTAGGTTCTGAGCCCTTGTGGACTAGAATCAGACTGGTTTGTGTGTGGATGGAAGGGGAGCCTGTGTTCAGACCTGAGTTAGAGCCCAGGATTAGTGTGCAATGTAGTCATATCCAGCCTTCAGGGCTAACTACTGATTGCTGCATGTCCTGGGACTGAGTGGGGGCAGGAGGGAAATGCACTAGCCTTGGCTGAGGTGCCAGCCACCGTACAGGGCCTGTGCACACCCAGCACTAGCTCCCTCTTCTCTAAAGCAAAAGGCTACATTTTCAAAATTGTCCAGGGATTTTCAATGACCCACCCGGATCAACTTGAAAGGGACTGCACTTTCAGAAAGTGCTGAGCCTTTGAAAATCTAATCCCTCTCCTGTTGGATCCCTTCCCCGCAAATCATTGGTCACTTTTGAAATCTAGGCCAGAGAAATTCCAGTTATCTGAATGTTTAAGGGAATACTAATTATTCAAAGGTTTTGAGTTTCATAGCCACACAAATTGAATTTTAGTTGAATTTTGGATTCTGGAACTAACACCTAACTTTAACTCATCTGAAACTCACATAAGCAGACTTTGGATAAACAGGGTTTTCCCAGTCTTCCGGCTGAAAACTCCAAAGGCATTTCACTAGGGGTTAAATGCAAGTCCAATTTTGTTCCCTATGGATGCAGTTCATCCGTGACCTATTTAGTCATTTATGTAAGAACATAAGAGCCATACTGTGTCAGAACTGGTCCAGTTTGCCCAGTATTCTGTCTCCAACATTGCCCCTGAAGCTCTGGTAAGGGCAGGTGTAACAGATCAAGGCAATTATGGAGTGATCCACCCCATCTTCCATGCCCAGTTTCTGGTACTTAGAGGTTTAGGGTCACTCTGAGCATAAGGTTGTGTCCTTGGCTATCCTGGCTAATAGCCATTCATGGACCTATCCTCCATGAATGTCTCCAGTTCTTATTTTAATCCAGTTATACTTTTGGCCAACACAACATTCCATGGCAATGAGAAAAAGTACTTCCTTTTGTTTTTATTAAACTTGCTGCCTGTTCATTTCATTGGGTGACCCCTGATTTTTGTAATAGGGGAAAGAGTAAACAACATTTCTCTATTCACTTTTCCCACACCATTCATGATTTTATAAACCTCTCTCATATCCTTCCTTAGTTGCTGCTTTTGTAAGCTGAACAGACTGAATCATTTTAGTATCTTCTCAGAGGGAAGCCATTCCATACCCTTCTTTGTTGCTCTTCTCTGAAGCTTTTCCAATCCATTTTTAGATGGATATCTGGGGCTGGACCCATGGATTTCTAGAGTAGTAGTATTATATTTTCTATCTTATATTCTATCCCTTTCCTAATAGTTTCTAACATACGGTTAGCCTTTTTGACTGCTGTTGCACACTGAGCAGAAGTTTTCAGAGAAGATGACTCCACCATCTGTTTCTTGCGTGGCAACAAGTAATTTCGATCCATCATTGTACATGTATATTTAGAATTTTTTCCAGCATGCACTATTTTGCACTTACCAACATTGCAGTTCATCTTTCCATTTTGTTGCCCAATCACGCAGTTTTGTGAGATTCTTCTCTAACTCCTTGCAGTCTGCTTTGGACTTAACTGCTTTGGATTTGAATAATTCTGTATCACCAACATAAAGTCAGATAAAATATTACAAATACATTTTTGCAGCATTTTGCACTGGTATAACTGCTACCAAAAGTGCAGGGCAATAGTGAATCAGTGCCTACATGTTCCTCACTATAGCTTTCATGTAACATGTAAAATTTCACCCTACATGACCCCGGAATAACTTTAGCTATTACCTACAAAACATAGTTATGAACTCTTCCAACATTTACATCACTCATTCTTTACTTTTATTTAATAGCAGATGTACATATCAGTGAATTAAAGAGTCCAGAAAGATGTCTTCCAAGTCGGAGTTACAGTTCTTATTAGAACGACTAAAGGGAAATTTTACACACGTTTTTGGTAAATATAAAGGTATAATTTATGTAAATTGCCTTAAAATATATAAATCACAAATTAGCAGTATTTTTGACAATAGTTTTGGTCTAAAATTTGGCTTATTTACAAAAGTAATCTTAACTTTCATTTAATATTTCTCATAAAAAATTTAAACAAAAAGTGTTGTGTAAATATTGTTTTCCTCTAAATATTTGTGCTAAAAATAGATTTCAGCACAAAATGTTATACACAGAGCTCTTAACATAGTTACAGTAGTTTGAAAAAAAAAATCTTAACCATTAAGTACACAATTTTCTATTGCGTCAGTCTCTAAGAGTTTGTGTCGTCAACTATGTGCTTTTCTGTGGCACCAGGTCCTTGGAGGAGCTCCTCTTCTGTACCTCTAAATAGGCAAATTCCTCTTTTACTGACCTTAGGAAGTCAATAGTAATAGTTCTCTCCTGTGTACCAACATACAGCCAATCACCACCACGATCACTCTATAAGGTTATACTTATATAAATACATATGAGACAAATCCTAAACTGGTGCAATTTACACCAACTGAGGATCTGTCCATATGTTGTACTACCCTCTCTTGGTCTTTAGATTGCAAACTCCCCAGGGCAGGGACTACACCTTTTTTCTGTTTGGAAGGCATCTGGCATATATTGGGCACTACTGGAAATAATAAAATACAAGATGAAAACTCTACTGCTGTAAAACTTATTAGGTGGGCTTCTGGGGAAGATGCCTTCTTAGCAGAACTCCAAAGCTCTAGTAGAGGAGAGCCTGTGCTTGTGGGAAGGCACTTTTTCCCTGTGCCAAAATTGTTCACAAATAAAAATTTGAAATACAAGAGGTTTGACATGTGTAACATTTTATACATTGCAATTTGACACTGAAAATTTTATCAGTCAACCTATACATGTTATTTTCTCTATTATCTTATAACAAGTAAATAAAAACAGTTTTGAGAAATAATGGCTATTTTCTTTTTATAGAACATTAGCACAAGATATTCCTCTAGGTCAAAAGCAACATCAAGCTGCACATCAGGCTTAAAATAAAGCCAGTATAAAAACAAAACAATTTTACATGTACATACAATTAAGGCTTTATAACCAAGGCTAGATCCAACTCACTTCTATAACTTCACCAGAAGATACAGAAAAACATCTTGAATATCCAAATAATCTTAACAGTTTTGTTTCCAGACTGCATGAAATCCTGTGAAATACTATGAATGTTTGAAAAATATCCTCCACAAGTTTGGAACAAAGTCATGAGTACGGAAATATCATGCTGACTGGACTACAGACCTTACTGCCATTTATAAAACATCAGTCTTCAACAGATTCACAGAAATTTAGTATTTTGTCAACAAGAATGTGTATTATTCTTCTGTGAATGCAAACAAAAATATGCCCAGAATTTTAATCTAACCATTCAAAATGTCGCATACTTAATGCAACCTTGTTTCATATGTTGTGGGGTTGTCCCACTGTTTATAAATGTCTGGTTTCAAATTTATTTTATAGAAGTGATAGGTTTATTAATTTTCACTCCAGCTCTGAGATTGTTGATTGTCAACAATTACAATGTTGTCAGTGGGTGTGAAACTGATCTTATCAACATGTTATATTGTGTCTCCAGATTCCAATAAGCCAGTCATGCTTTTTAAATGACTTAATGACACTGAATGGATCAGAGCAACAATGAAAAAATGGTAATAAAAATGAATCAAGTTAGCATGAGCGGGTTGTTGTGAGATGCAACCAGTCCATTCATTGTTAACTTCATACTCCAGTTTGTACCTGCTTTCAAACTGGCATTAGAACTGTCAAAGTCAGATTCAAGACTCACTGAATTTGTCAGACCACTCTGTTTATTAGCAAAGCGCTTTGCCAATGCACCCATGTGATTGTGAGCCTCCTGCAAAAGCTCAAGCTAACTTATGTATACAGATAAACCAAAGCCAATTTAACATAGGAGACAAAAGGAAGCAGAAACTGACAACTATACATACATATCTTATTTGCATACTAACGTTTACCAATCTCCTAGTTCAGTAGGAGCTCTAAGTTAATTAGTTTGAGGACCCATTGTCTCACACTCCTTAATGTTTCTCTTCCTGACAACTATATTTCAACAAACCTTTCAAGCAGCATTTCTTTAATGAATTATAATTTCAATATAATTCATTCTACTTTCACAATCCCTCCTTTTGGTCAAGCTACGCAATGACCAACAATTACTGCGTTCCACATATCAATCGTTCTTTATCTCTTTGTTCATCAGTGATATTTAAAATCATCAAATTAGCACTCTGGTTTGGGGCAGCTATCTGTGTAGCATGCCTGACACAATTTTGGATACAACAGGAAAGTAACTGAAAACCTATAAAAATTATTAGGATTCCAAACAGGAGAGTTAGGGCTCCCTGAAACAAACAGTTTCCTATGCCAGAGAAATTGAAAAGGTTACTTAGCCACTTCCATAAAGAACTTGGCTCTTCATGGGGAAGATATGCGATTTGTTCTAAGTGGCTAGCACGATCTATTACCTCATTGGTGTTGTCTGGTATATACACACAGCAGTCTTTTCCAATAAGAGCACAAGTCCCTCCTTTTGCCGCCAGCACTATGTCCAATGCCTGACTGTTTTGGAGGGCCATCTGTCAGATTCCCCCTGTTTCTTTGGCGAGGGCTCTTAAACTTTCTCCGGTTTCATTTGCCATTATTTCAACTACTGCTTGTAACCTTAGGAGCCTTTTTGCATGGTGTATTACTCCCCCTAATGGTATTAAGGAACCGCCAATGGCCTCTTCCCAGGTTAAGGGGCTTATGTTATTTACATACCACTGGGCATCTGTTAAGTCCCTTCTTTTTCGCCTGAAATTGCGGAGGCGTTCTCGAGGGAAGGTTCCTAGCACTCAGAATTGGGGAAGAGTCGGGCGGGATAACAGATTCCTGACCAATTAGCTGGTAGTGCGGTATAAGCTCTGGTCCCACACACCCAGTGATGGCCTATTAAGGCTGGGAAGGGTCAGTTACACCCATTTGTCATATAGGTGTTTGCAAAGGAGGAGTAGTATCCTCCAAAGGGTACAGGGTAATTCTCCTTACGAGGAATGGTGTTATTAGCATGATATTGAAAGATTGTATTGTTTTCATTAAGGTTACTGTAGGGGGAACATGAGATTGATTTCTCTGTTTGATCCCAGGTTGAGAAAAAATTCATATCTCCATACCCGGCCCGCCACTTTTTAGTTTTGTTTGAATAATCCCATAGACCATTGAGCACAATATGCTGAAGGCAATGGGCTTTTCCCCAGATCCAGCCCTGCCCCATTACACACCCAACACCAATGACCTTTTCCCTCCACCACACTTATCCATTTAGATGCATTTATTCCCACCGCTTCCCAAGTGTCATTGCTGTTCCATATTTTGTTTAACGGACGAGGCCCTCAAGTGAGGTCTGGGGACTTGAGTGGGATAGCCAGGACAGGAATACCAGTTTGAGAGTGGGCTGGAATGTGGCTGCAGACCCAGCAATTAGAAATATTAAGGATCTGAGCTATCCACACCTGCTGCTGGATAAAAGAACTGTCATCGTGGTCTCCTCAGACCGTAAGATACCAGCAGCTGAGGAACAGGCAGAGGTGCATGTTGGAGGCAAGGCTCTTCTGTTTCTGACAACCTCAACTGAGGGAACCACAGTCATTGTTTTATGCCCAGCAGGCAGTAGGCTCGCTACGGCCTTTTTTTTGTTCGTCGTCTGCTTCTGGCAACCCTTACGAGAGCGTAGATTGTAAGGTATTGCAGACTGTTCCTCTACGTCTTCTTCTGGAGTCAAAATTGACTCTGCATTGTCCTGAGGTGATGATTGGTTCTCTGGGGATGGTGCCTTCTTACACTGTGAAGCATGTATCCACGCTGCGATGCCAGATAGTTTAACAGCCGTCTGTGTAGTAAGCAGTACCTGATGAGGACCCTTCCACCGGGGCTCCAAGGTGTGCTTTCGATGATGGCGCCGTACGTAGACCCAATCACCTGGCTCGAGGTTGTGGCAAGCGTCGGAGGTGGGTTCCGTGGGCCAGGTGGCTCGAACCTGTGAATGGAAGTGACTTGCAGCTTGCATTAGTCCCTTGCAATACTGAAGGAGCGCACTGTGAGTCAAGTTCAAATCTGGAACGGGAGTAATGGTAATCATAGCTCGCATAGGGCGTCCCATAACAATTTCAAAGGGACTTAACTTATGCCTTTGGGATGGAGTGGATCTCACATCCATAAGGGCTAATGGTAAGGCTACTGGCCAGCTTAATCCTGTAGAGTCACAAATTTTAGCAAGCTTATTCTTAAGTACACCATTTCGTCTTTCGACTGCACCTGCACTCTGTGGGTGGTAGGGACAGTGCAACAGGTGCTTGATATGCAATAGACGGTCCAGGTGTTGAACGAGCTGTCCAGTAAAATGTGTACCCCGATCACTGGACAGAGTAGCAGGAATTCCCTTGGCAGGCATAATATGGCGAACATTTGGCAACAGACAGTGAGTCAGCCTTGCGACAAGGAAAGGCTTCAATCCAACCAGAGAATAAACATACCATAACCAATATAAATTCATATTGTTGACACTTAGGCATTTGTACAAAATCAAGTTGCCAATGCAAGAACGGTGCTTGAGGCAGGCCCAGGAACCCCTGAGCCACTTTTACAGGTTTACCAATATTATGGCTTTGGCAAATGGTACAGGCTGCACAGTGGCAGGCTGCAAAAGAACTAAAATGGGGGGCCCACCATCCTGTCTTAGTTACAGCAGAGACCATCCCCTTCTTTCCGACATGCGAAACACTGTGTAGCAGGGTGGCCAGAGACGGGTAGAGTGAAAAGGAGGCTACAAAGGCACCAGTAGGCGAGCGCCAAAGAGAATCAGGATGTAGAGAGCAACCTTGGGCAACCCAGGATTCTTTCTCGGTTTCTGGGGCAGAGTCTTGGAGCAGGGTGAGGTCAGTGAGGGACGGCGGCGGTATAGAAACAGAAAGGGAACCTAGAAATGCATCTGGGGAAGGTTCTATGGCAGCAGCATGTTTAGCAGAGGCGTCAGCAGAGGCGTTACCCTTAGCAATATCAGTATCTGCCATTGAGTGGCCAGGGCACTTAACAATAGCTAGGGCAGACGGAAGTAAAACTGCATACAGGAGGGCAGCGATGTAGGGCCCATTTTTAAATAGGGGTATCGGCAGAGGTAAGGAAACCCCGAATTTGCCAGAGGGTACCAAAGTCATGTACAACCCCAAAAGCGTAGCGGGAGTCAGTGTAAATGGTGGCGGAGCGTCCCTCCACCAAAAAGCAGGCCCGGGTGAGGGCAACTAATTCAGCGACTTGTGCTGAGGTTACAGAAGGTAAAGGCGCAGCTTCCAGGGTTTCAGAGAGTGAAACTACAGCGTATCCTGCAAGGAGACGACCTTGGTCATCTCGAAAACAGGAACCATCAGTAAATAAAACAAGGCAGAGTTAGGGAGAGGGACATCAGAAAGATCAGAGTGCGGGATGGTGACAGCAGAGACAGTTGCAAGGCAGTCGTGGGAATCATTGTCATTAGACAAAGGAAGGAGAGTGGCAGGGTTTAACTGAGAACAAGGCTTTATGGTGATATATGAAGCTGACAGTAGTAAAAGTTCGTACCTGGTAAAGCAGGCAGAGGAGAGGTGGCCTGTGTTACGTTGTAGCAGGAGAGTTTCTACAGAGTGAGGGACCAGGAGAGTAAGAGGAGAGCGGAGAACAAGGGAATCAGATATTTCAACTAGGCGGACTGCAGCAGCCACAGCACGCAGGCAGGGGGGTAAGCCTTGGGCAACAGGGTCTAAAGTGGCAGAGAAATAAGCCACTGGGCGGTTCTTTTCTCCGTGCATCTGAGTGAGAACTCCAAGTGCACACCCAGATTGTTCGTGGCAGAAAAGGCTAAAAGGCTTAGAATAGTCAGGCAGCCCTAAGGCAGGGGCAGAAGCCAAACCCTGTTTGAGGGAAACAAAGGCAGAATTGGCCTCAGGGGGCCACGGCATGGGGTCAGGCACAGAGAATCGAGTGAGTTCCTGGAGAGGTTTTGCAAGGGAGGCATAGTGGGGAATCCATTGTCTGCAAAATCCAGCCATGCCGAAAAACTTCCGGACCTGGCGTGGGGAGCGGGGTCGGGGAAAGCTAAGGATAGCTTGGACGCAGGTGGGAGAAAGTGCACGGGAACCCTGGGAGAGGAGAAAGCCAAGGTATGTGACAGAAGCTTGACAGAGTTGTAGTTTAGAGCGAGAAGCTTTGTGACCCTTATTTGCTAGGGCAGTAAGGAGCACTAAAGAGTCAGTTTCAGAGGCAGACAATGAAGGGGAACAGAGGAGTAGATCATCTACATATTGGACTAGTGTGGACCTGGACAGGAAAACAAGGTCAGCAAGGTCTTGGGCTAATGCTTGGGAAAAATATGACGGGCTTTCAGTATACCCCTGGGGCAGTGTGGTCCATGTGTACTGTTGCCCCTTGTAAGAAAAGGCAAACAGGAACTGGGAGTCAGGGTGAACCGGGACAGAAAAGAAAGCAGAGCACAAATCAACAACAGTAAAATGAGTTGCATCTGGTGGGATAGAAGCCAGAATCTTTGAGAGAGGCAAGTTTTGATTCTGTCCACCTATGATTTGCCTCTTCCCACCACTGCATGAATCAACCAACCTTTGCTTTTGCCAATTTAGTTTTAGGTTGGCCGAGTTTGTCTTTTAAGACGTCTACTCGGTCTTTGTCCCAAGGTCCTAACAGGGGCCACTGAATTTTGGGAGTCTCCTGAGTTAGCCTAGACCATTTTTCCAGAAATTTACAGGAGTCCGGACCCTTCCTAAAATACATAAAATGAGCCGGTGTTCCTTTAGGGAATTGTCCTGACTTAGACGTCTGGTTACCCATACAGGAGGACTTTACACACCAATCACACAAAAAGGAAAGTCGGGTTCGTCAGAGCGATGCCCGGTGCAACACACAAAAGGAGCCCACAGGCTACTGCCTCAATCGCCCTTGCTTTCACACCAAGGGTTTTACCCAAGGCGCAGTACGGCTGCGATTGTGCAGATTTCACTCACTCAGACCCTGGGGACAGGAACCCTTTGGTCAGCCGATCCGCAGATGGAGACAGCGCCCAGACTCAAACACACCACAGGGAGGAGGGACAGACACAGAGACAAGACAGTCCTCAGTCCGGACAAAACACAGAAATAATTACCTGACCAGATTCCTGATGTCAGCTCCCGGGATCCCTACCAGAACAGAGTGGGAACCAACAGGTTCGATGGCGTAGACTTCACTGTGGTCATGCACCCTTCCGTTCTGGCGGAGGACCGCTTGGACCAAATGCCCAGGTGCCGGCTTGCCACGGCCATCCTAAGAACGGTCAGGAGTCACACGGCCCCAGTGAAGACGGTTGCCATCTCGGTGCAACCTCCAAATTGTCAAAGTCAGATTCAAGACTCACTGAATTTGTCAGACCACTCTGTTTATTAGCAAAGCGCTTTGCCAATGCACCCATGTGATTGTGAGCCTCCTGCAAAAGCTCAAGCTAACTTATGTATACAGATAAGCCAAAGCCAATTTAACATAGGAGACAAAAGGAAGCAGAAACTGACAACTATACATACATATCTTATTTGCATACTAACGTTTACCAATCTCCTAGCTCAGTAGGAGCTCTAGGTTAATTAGTTTGAGGACCCATTGTTTCACACTCCTTAATGTTTCTCTTCCTGACAACTATATTTCAACAAACCTTTCAAGCAGCATTTCTTTAATGAATTATAATTCCAATATAATTCATTCTACTTTCACAGAACAATACCACCCAATTTTCCAAACCAAAAAGGTTTAGAGCCACACACAGTCATAACTGTTCTTCAAACTCTACACCACACAGCTTTCATCGATGGTGGAAGAAAAAAGTTTGTGGCTAACTAAGACAAAGCCTATTTTTGGCACATTGAAACTTTAATCCATTATCTTAAAGCTGTTAAGCTAACCTACTGTCTAAGCAGATAATACAACAAATTTCATGCAACATGGATCAATTATCTAGACTATCAACACTGAGGATAGACTTGATCTGCAACTCCTCTACAGAACCAGGACTATTTAGCATCCATGTACATCGATAAGTTACAAATATAGACATCCCCAAGATCAAACAAGTACTCATGACCTGCAAAAGGCTTAGGTTAAGATTTTCAAAATGTTGCATCCATCTCCCAGTGAAATTAATAGCTAATAATACAAAAATAGTAAAGTCCTCTGCATGTCTTGAAAATGTCGGATTGTGTGTGTATTCCTTTCAAGTGGGAAAGAATCAAATAGTACATTGTATTTAATCAGGTTAATAATTCCATGACTATTAACACCACCTTCTTGATTCTCAGGTGTTTTCTATCAATCACAAAGTGTAATTATTAGAAAGCAGCAGTAACTGATATTTACTTTTTCTTCTTGAAAGTTTTTCCATTGTGTGTTTTAGTTGTTCAGAATAAGAAATTAAAAAAATCACACACACACACACACGAAAGTTAGAGGGATCTTCTGCAAAGAATGTACAAGGTAAATCAGACACATTTTGGAAATGTGGATTAAAAAAAATCCCACTCATTTCTTAAACACTTTCTTTACTTTGTTGGGTTCATCATAGCTCAAAAACAACTTGGTCTAGAAATGCCAAATTTGGTGCCTTACCCATTTACAGAGCTCCTAGAAAGCATCAGAGTCAGCAAGACTCATCTTCACACTTTAAAAATATCCACAAATATCTTGCTCAGCCTTAACCATGGCAGTTGCTACTGTAGTTGTAATGCCACTTCCAAATGGGAGTTGTTATAAAAATAAAATAAATTGTGTTGCATTATTCTGTTAGCAATGGACACACCATTAATTTCTATTAATATAAATTAGGGCTGTCAAGCGATTAAAAAAATTAATTGAGATTAATCACGCTGTTAAACAATAAAAGAATACAATTTAAATATTTTTGGATGTTTTCTACGTTTTCAAATATATTGATTTCAATTACAACACAGAATACAAAGTGTATAGTGCTCATTTTATATTTCATTATAAATATTTGCACTGTAACAAACAATAGTATTTTTCAATTCACCTAATACAAGTACTGTAGTGCAATCTCTTTATCATGAAAGTTGAACTTGCAAATGTAGAATTATGCACAAAAAAACCTGCACTCAAAAACAATGTAAAACTTTAGAGCCTATAAGTCCAATCAGTTCTACTTCTTGTTCAGCTAATTGCTCAGACAAACAAGTTTGTTTACATTTGCAGAAGATAATGCTGCCTGCTTCTTGTTTACAATGTCACCTGAAAGTGAGAACAGGTGTTCACATGGCACTGTTGTAGCCGGTGTCACAAGATATTTACATGCCAGATGCGCTAAAGATTCATATGTCCCTTGATACTTCAGCCACCATTCCAGGGGACATGCATCCATGCTGATGACGGGTTCTGCTCGATAACAATCCAAAGCAGTGTGGACCGATGCATGTTCATTTTCATCATCTGAATCAGATGCCACCAGCAGAAGGTTGGTTTTCTTTTTTGGTGTTTTGGGGTCTGTAGTTTCCGCATCTGAGTGTTGCTCTTTTAAGACCTTTGAAAGCATGCTCCACATTTCGTTCCTCTCAGATTTTGGAAGACACTTCAGATTCTTAAACTTTGGGTTAAGTGCTGTAGCTATCTTTAGAAATCTCATACTGATACCTTCTTTGCATTTTGTCAAATCTGCAGTGAAAGTGTTCTTAAAACAAACAACGTGTGCTGGGTCATCATCCAAGACTGCTATAACATGAAATATATGCAGAATGTGGGTAAAACAGAGCAGGAGACATAAAATTCTCCATCCCCCCCCACCCCCCCAAGGAGTACAGTCACAAATTTAATTGATGCATTTTTTTTTTAATGATCATCATCATCAGCATGGAAGCATGTCCTCTGGAATGGTGGTTGAAGCATGAAGGGACATATGACTCTTTAGTACATCTGGCACATAAATATCTTGTGATGTCAGCTACAACATTGCCATGTGAACATCTGTTCTTACTTTCAGGTGACATTGTAATTAAGTGGGCAGCATTATCGCCCTTAAATGTAAACAAACTTGTTTCTCTAGTGATTGGCTGAACAAGAAGTAGGACTGAGTGGACTTGTAGGCTCTAAAGTTTTACATTGTTTTGTTTTTGAGTGCAGTAATGTAACAAAAACCCCCTACATTTGTAAGTTTCACTTTCATGATAAAGAGATTGCACTACAGTACTTGTATGAGGTGAATTGAAAAATACTATTTCTTTTATCATTTTTACAGTGCAAATATTTGTAATAAAAATATAAAATGAGCACTGTACACTTTGTATTCTGTGTTGTCATTGAAATCCATATATTTGAAAATGTAGAAAAACATCCACAAATATTTAATAAATTTCAATTGGTATTCTATTGTTTAACAGTGTGTTTAATCGTGATTAATTTTTTTAATTGTGATTAATTTTTAGTTAATTGCATGAGTTAACTGTGATTAATGGACTGCCCTAATATAAATAATTCAATTAATTCAGCCTAGATTTAAAAATGCATTCCCTCCCTCCATTTTATTGACCATCCACAGTAAACAGGAACATGCTGAAGAGAAATTGACTTTGAAGCAACAACTATAAGAAAAATCGAAGCAGAGTAACCCATATTTTGTCAGATAACAGACTTATTTAAAATGTGGAAAGAAAAGGGGCACCACAAAATTAATGGAACAAATACACCATACTCTAATCTTATTTCATCAGTATAAATCAGGAGCAACTCCGTATACTTCAGCTGAATTACTCCTGATTTATACTGGTGTAACAGATCAGAATACAAGGTAAAATTTTCAATGAGATTTAGGCTTCTAAATCACTTAGGCACATTTGAAAATTTTACCCATAGTACTTAATCGGGTGGAACAAAATATTCTGTTAATCTGGTGTATGGTGTATTAAGCAGGCAGTCTCCCAGCTGAGGGGCCACAGAAGGCCCCAAATGCAGTGGAACCATGATGATTCCACATTGCAGAAGGTCCAATTTATGGAGAAGCCAAATAAAGAGACTATGTAGTCCTGGAAATGGAGTGCCTCAGTGGCCCACTCCATGCATGAGGTGGGGGCGGAAGATGGTAATGGACAGCTGGGCATCATGGCCTGGTATTGCCAATGCATCTACATACAGCACAATTGACTACTGATAAACTTCATGGGATGTGGTGGGTGATGGGTTAGGGAGAACAGTGACTGTGGCTTTGTCTAAAATCCGTGGACTATAATCATGGCTATGGGCCAATTGCACGGGTGCCCCTCAGTTGGACTTCTCATTAGAGAAAGGATTCATTCCTCTCTACCCTCATGCTGCTCCTCCACACAAAGCATGTTTCTTAAGGCTTTGTATGAGGGACAAAAAAATTACACCCTTAGTGCAGAGGAACAGTTTAAATGCAGCTCAGCATTTTGCTTAAAGTGCTGTGTGTCCAGTCTGAA
Source organism: Eretmochelys imbricata (assembly GCF_965152235.1). Taxonomy (NCBI): domain Eukaryota; kingdom Metazoa; phylum Chordata; order Testudines; family Cheloniidae; genus Eretmochelys; species Eretmochelys imbricata. The sequence continues at coordinate 61,212,310 of NC_135582.1, forward strand.
AGTCAATAATGATTTGGGAGAAATTATTAATAATCCCAGTGAGAATGATACAAAATCTAGTTCTAAAAGATTCACAAGGTATTTTTTAGGGCGGTCAAGACATTAAAAAATGAATCACGATTAATCGCAGTTTTAAATCACACTGTTAATAATAGAATACCATTTATTTAAATATTTTTGGATGTTTTCTACATTTTCAAATATATTGATTTTAATTACAACAGAATACAAAGTGTACAGTGTTCACTATTTGTTTTATTACAAATATTTGCACTGTAAAAAAGAAAAACAAAAGAAATTGTATTTTTCAATTCACTTCATACAATCTCTATTATACCTCTGGAATGGTGGCTGACGCATGAAGAGGCATACAATGTTTAGCATATCTGGCATGTAAATACCTTGCAGCACCAGCTACAAAAGTGCCATGTGAATGCCTGTTCTCACTTTCAGGTGACACTGTAAATAAGAAGTGGGTAGCATTATCTCCTGTATATGTAAACAAACTTGATTGTCTTAGCAATTGGCTAAACAAGAAGTGGACTTGAGGGCTCTAAAGTTTTACATTGTTTTGGTTTGAGTGCAGTTATGTAAGAAAAAAAAATCTACATTTGTAAGTTGCACTACAATACTTGTATGAGGTGAATTGAAAAATACTTTTTTTTATTCTATTATTGTTTAACAGTGCAATTAAAATTGTGATTAATCAAGATTCATTTTTGTAATTGAGTTAATTTGTTTTGAGTTAATCGTTTGAGTTATCTGCAATTAATTGCCAGCCCTAGTATTTTTTAAATGCATAACTGAAATTCCTATGGAGCAATATTGTGATCTGCATTTCAGAGCTGGTGAACTGAGGCATGGAGAGATTAAGTAACCTACCGAAGGCCACACAAAGTCTGTAGCAGATCCAGGAACTGAACCCAGCTTTCCTCAGCTCCAGGCTAGTGCCTTAACTGCAAGAATATCCTTCCTCCCTTACTTATTCAATGAGATTCTCTTTATAGAAGCATACGTGTTGTCAATGTATAATAGTTGATAACTCATCTGTCCTCTAATCCATTAATCATTCCTTAAACTGGCTACTTCAGAGGAAAGTGAAACATCCCCATCACATATCTGATGGTGAGAAAATATTCTTTCCAGATCCTTATTGGCAATCAGTTTATACTACTGAAGCATGAGACTTGATAGTCCCCTGCATTGTTTTAATCTCACACAGCTGCAAATGTTATCTTTGCTTATGAAGCTTTCTAACCCTTTTTTTAATTCTACCAAACTGTTTGCCTTGATGACTTCCTATGGCAGTGGGATTCTACAAATAAATGCTAAAGGAGTATTTCACATTTATTGAGGAAGTTCTTTTGTAACAGGACAACGAGCATCCCTAATCCACTTTCGCTATACAATTTGTTATTGTATCTACTTCTATTATCATCTTTTCCTTTCCAGCAAGTAGCCCAATGTTTGAGTCAGTTCCTTCAATGGGAGTTGAGGGTGCTCAGCACATTATAGGACTGGGTCCTCTAATCTCTGTTACCCTTTCTAAACATGTGTGTTCCACTTGAATTTTCCCGCTCTCTTTGTTTTACATAGCTAAGTGTCCTGTTCATTTTCAAGTCCCGTCCATGGCTCTCGGGCACATATTTGAGTGTCTATGTAGGCACTCACTCACATATACAAATTTGCAGCCAGCACACAAAGGTGAAACTTTCAAAAGTGCTCAGCATTGGCTCAGTTCAACTCATACTGAAATCAGTGGTTGATTTCAGTGGGAAGAGAGCACCAAGCACTTTTGAAAATCCCACCCACAGGGCTCAGTTATATTGACCCTGCTTGGCTCAAGTTAACGGCAGGGCATTTCAATCTCCATGTGGTGGAATATTCCCAGTTAATCTTATGCCTTCAAAATGTTATGTTAAACATAAGACTATTTTATACTTGTAGGGAAAATATTTTCCCTACAGTTTAAATCTTATTTATTATTTTTGAACTATGTAATATTAAAGAGTTTTCTGCTGAGATAATGAGCAGCTGTTTTTCAAGCAGCAGCTAGACTAAGATTTATCATCCCTCTCCGATTCTCTTCCCCCCCCAGAGGTGAAAGTAAGCCGATACGGTCTGGTACGGCGTACCAGCAAGAGCCTGTATGTCGTGCCAGACCGGACTGGACCGGCTTCCCCGCTGGCGATTTAAAGGGCCCAGTGCTCCTGCCACTGCGGGGAGCCCTGGGCCCTTTAAATCACCTCTGGAGCTCCGGTAGCGGGGCTTGGGCAGCACTTTAAAGGGCCTGGGGCTCCCCGCAGTGGCAGGACCCCTGGGCCCTTTAAAGCACTGCCGGAGACTGGCTGCCGGAGCCAGGCTCCGGCAGGGATTTAAAGGGCCGGGGCTCTGGAAGCTGCAGGGAGCCCAATGCCCTTTAAAGCGCCGCCAGAGCTCCGGCAGTGGGGCTTGGGCTGGGGCTCCCCACAGTGGCCGGAGCACCGGGCCCTTTAAATCCCTGCCTGAGCCCAGCTGCCGGAGCCCCGGGGCTCTGGGAGCTGGGCTCCAGCATGGATTTAAAATGCCCGGAGCTCTGCGGTGCCCGGAACCGCAGGCCCTTCAATTCACCCCTGAGCCCTGGGGCTCCCAGCTGCCTCTGCAGCAGGGTGATTTAAAGTCCCCAATGAGAGCCCCAGGGCCTTTAAATCACCTCTTCCGGTTGAGGCCACGCCCCCACTCAGGACTGCGCCTACTGGTAAATCCTTTAAGTTACTTTCATCCCTGCCCCCTCCTTCTAACTTGATATGGTCACAGGGAGAACAACATGGCTGAGTCCCAGCCTCCGAAGTTACATGGCACAGCTACACAATAGAAATTTTTATTATCCTATTGTCAAAGAGAAAATCCCATACTTCTCTCTGTGACACATCATGTGAAAACCAGTAGGTGGAAAAAGCAAGCATAGAAGATGAATTGGAGGAGGACTATTAATACCACAATGAACACAGACAACATTAACTGGGATGAGGAACAAACCCAAGCTTGGGAAGTTTTCAAAATGAGTGACAACACCTAGGATAGCAATGTTATTTTTATGAGAAGTCACTAGATGCATAACATGGGCATTTATAAACAGTCCGAAGTTATAGAAATAGAGGGGCCAATCTTGCCTACAATTACACCCCTGAGTAACTTTGCTTATTTGAGAAGTCGAATTGAAAACAATGAGACTACTCTTGTGCATAAGTTTTTTCAGGATCAGGCCCATAGTTTGCTTAAAACGTAAGGCACAAGCTTTGATTTTGTTATCCCAAATAACCTTAATTTTTGCAATCATAGAAGATTAGGGTTGGAGCGTGCTGAGAACAGGTCTGGTGGTGAAGGAGCAGGCTGGGGGTTGGGGTGCAGGGTCTGACCAGGAGCTAGAATGACGGAGGGGGCTCAGGGTTGGGGCAGGAGGTTTGGGTGTGGAGCACTTAACTGGGCAGCTCCCATTTGGTGCGAGGGGTGCAGGTGGGAATGGTGTGTGTGTGTGTGTGTGTGTACAGGAGCTCCCGGCTGGTTCTCAGGGTGGGAGTGGGGATGTGGGGGTTGCAAGAGTCAGGACATGGGTATGTGTGAGGGGTGCTGGAGTCAGGGCTGGGGTTGTGGGGGGGGGGGATGCAGGGGTCAGGGCATGGGGCTGGAATGTGGGGGGGGGTTCAGGGGTGAGGGCAGAGGGCTGGGTGTGTGTGTGGGGGTACAGGGGTCAGGGCGGTGCTCCCAGCCCCGTGCCCTGAGCAGCTTACGGCAGGGAGCTGGGGGGGATAAGCCCTGATTCCACCCCCTTCCCCAAGGTCCCCGGAGCAGAGAGCGCGCTGCGGCTCCGCTTTTACCTCTCCCCCTCCGTAGCAAAGGCCATCAGCTGATCAGCCGCAGGGAGGGAGAGAAGGAGGGGCGGGAACCTAGCACGCTGGGGGAAGAGGTGTGAGGAGGGGGAAGCTTGCCTGCCCTGCAAGAAGAGAAGGGGGCGGAAAAGAGCAGGCCGGGTTGGGCGGGATTTTTAGTGGCACGCTGCTGTCTGCCTGGGTCCGGCAGACAGCAGCGTGCCATTAAAAATTGGCTTGCGTGCCGTGTTTGGCATGCGTGCCATAGGTTGCCGACCCCTGATCTATAGGGTGAGATGTTAGAGCCATACATTATGCTAATTAAGATTTCAGTTCAATTATAACTTTGTTTTCATTTGCTCAGAACTCTAAAAATAATTCACTTTCGGCTGAAACTTTTATATTTGGTATCATTCAAAAGGCAAAGTTTGAACAAAGTCTGGTTGGTCACTTCTGAGTTAGGTGATTGGGAAAGAGATGTACTTGTACCATTAAACGTTAGAAATGGCTGAAGTTCAAAACTTAAAACCTTATATGGAGCTAATACTCACTAAGGAATAATTGTATGATAAGTTTGATTTAAATAATTAAGTTATAAGTGATTTTATGCATGTTCAGTAAAATATATTAGGTTTTTCAGTTAAAATTACTATCTGTGATCATATGGAGTTAAGAACATAACATAAGAACATAAGAGCGGCCATACTAGGTCAGACCAAAGGTCCATCCAGCCCAGTATCCTGTCTTCTGACAGTAGCCAATGCCAAGTGCCCCAGAGGGAATGAACAGAAGAGGTAATTATCAAGTGATCCATTCCCTGTCGCTCATTCCCAGCTTCTGGAAGTTCTGCAACTTTTTAGCACAGCTAGTTTTTGCCTGTATGTATAAGATGGTATAGTTTAAAATCAGTGGGGTCGCAGAAAAATACAAGTGTGCAGGTACATAATTCCAGAAGTAGGTTTTTGTGCATCTCCTGCAGCAAAACAGGGCTGCACATCTCCAGGGTGTTGCAGCTACACTTTGTTATAGTGGGAAGAGTAATCAGTTTAAAAGAAAAAAAAAAGACAAAAAATTAAATTAAAAAGTTACACTAATGTGATTTTAAGGTTGCAAGTTGAAACAAAACAGTCAGCTAATGCAAATAAACGTTAAAAGTTCTTATACTGAAGCATCATTTCATATTTTTGAATGCTGGTTAGATTGTTTAAATGTTCAGTTTTATATGAGTTTGATCACAGTGCCTTCAGTTCAATGGGAGCAGGTCTGGCTACTTTGATCTCAGTGGAAATTGGGGGTGCTCATGGCCTTGCATGAGATGCCCAGAACTCAGGTTTGGGTTCACGATAAAGTATGCACCATGTGCGGGAGTTGACATGAGATTCTTAACTTCTGAATTTGTATTTTAAATTGGGACCATGAAATCAATAAAACATTAGAAAAGGTTTAGCCACTTTTCTCAATGATTGAGAAAAAACCGATATGTTTGAGGCTAACTCATTCCTAGTCACTTCCTGGAATTTCCTTATGAGGATTTATGAGCCTTAGGAAGGGCCTAGTTAGTCCAACTGGGCCTTGTCTAATTACTATCTAAGGCCCCAATCCTGCAACTGGATTCACTCAAGTCTTCATGGCGCACCATTTACTTCAAAGTTGAGGGACCAGCTGGCAGTGATCAAAATGCAAGACTGGGGCCCAAATGGTTAAGCTTTTCCTAACAAGGCTGTCTTTTTTTTTTAAACTGCTGTATCAAGTATTTACATAGCAAAACTATTTGTTGCTAATGTAGCTTTTTTGTACATATGAAGTGTTTGACATACCTATTATAAATCATGTACTGGGATTTACTGGATTTCTATCTTGGCCATCTTAAGTGACAATGACTGTACATGCTATTAGACAGGAAGCATAGTTTCCCTTCCTCCCCCAAGTAGTGGTTTAAATTAGTGTAGAAGTTCTTCAGCTAGAAAATGGCTCAAAATAGTTTTAGGAAGTTTCAGATACATTTTTAACAGCTCTGTCTGTACAGATGCATTTTTGAAGAGTAAATTTCTGCTACTTTGTCCTCATCGTAGACTGGTGCTTTTGCAGTTTATTTTACATTGAACAAACAAATACACACATTGACATGGCATACATACTATACCTGAATTTGTAAACAGAGTGCTCCTCATGATTTCTGGAACATGAGATGCAGGGACAGCGAGTTATAAGGCCCCTTGGGCCCGCGCTCCAGGAATATTCAGAGCATGGGGGCCTGGCTCCACCAATGTTCAGGGCTGGGTCTCTCCCCCCAGCCCCACCTACCATCTCCGGGCGATTTTAAAAATGTCCCTGCAGCCCCTGAGGGGTGTGTGTTTCCATGTGCTGCCCCCACCCCGAGCACCGACTCTGCCATTGGAACCGTGGCCAATGGGGGCTGCAGGAGCAGTGCCTGCAGGCAGCGGCGCAAAGAGACCCCCCCGCCTAGGAGCCACTGCCAGACAGGTGTGCGGGTCGCTTTTGGGAGCCACCTGAGATAAACGCTGCATCCCAACCCCCTGCCCCAGCCCAGAGGCTACACCCCTCCTGCACTCAAACTCCTCCCAGAGCCGTAGGCAGGCGTGTGGGGGGGTGTGGACTTAGACCCATTCTGGGCACTACCAAAAATTATACAAACCTGCTGCCTCTGGTGAGATGAGCACAGAGATGAACAGTTTAGAACATTTTAATGGTATTTAAAGGATAACTATCAAGACTGTTTTTTCCCCAAAATTAATAGGCAAAATCAAAGTGGTCTTCGTTAATGGTCCTTTCAGGGAGAGTTTATTTTTGTATTTGGTTTTGATTTAGAGTATTTACTGTAGAAGCATTAGTTTAGGAAAAAGTAACCCTAAAATATCAGTGAGATTTTCTGCTAGTCTAACAATAAACATGTCTACATGTGTGTACTAAAATACTGGGAGATTACCTCTAATGTAAAGGATGTGTGGGAGCAGGTGAACAAGGGGTGTCGATGTGCATCCTGCAAGCAGAAGAAGTCTGGAAATGAATTCCACCTCCATCTTCCCATTCCACAGTCAAATAGTTTATTAGAAAAATACTTCAGACTAGTTGTGGATAGGCTGTCAGGGAAAGGAACAGTAAGGGTTAGAAAGTTTGTGTGATGGGACTGGCACAGGCTTTGAGGAAAACCCTGCAAAGTGGATATGAATTAAGGATACTCTGGTTTTAGTTGGATCCTTTAAAGCATTTTTTCTACGTACTCCCATCAAGGCTGAATCCCCACTCTGGCACTTCGAGTGCAGAAGGTGGGGGCCCACAAGGATTTTAAATATTAATGCTTCCCACTACAGGCTTGTATTCAACTCCCGAGGTTACAGCTTTTCTCTGACCTTAGCTTGGTCAATGCTGCCACCACCCAAATGCAAAAAACCCCCTTGGACTCAGGAAAGAGCACTTGGGAATTCCTCCCTGTGGAGTACTCTCAAGCCCTTTCACACACACCCCTGCTCCGGGGGAAGAGCTGAGAAAGAAAACAAAGGAAATTAGTGGTTGCTACCAGCTAATCAAACAACATGCACAAACCTCTTAGGACACCAAAAATTCAATCCTGTTCTTAAAAAGGTAAATTTTATTAAAAACAAAAAAGAAAGAAAATACATCTGGAACTTAGGCATTTCCTAGATTTTAGAAGAGTAATTCCAAAAATTAGGCACCCCAAGTAGCTTTCTTGGGGGTTCAGCTTAAAGGTTACAAGCAAACAAAAGCATCTGGCATTAGCACAGAGGAGTCCATTAGCCATAACAAACAAACAGAAATAACCCTAATCACGTCTTTCCAAACATTTCTGATCTACTTACACATTTGGGAGTTCCAGATAAGTAGTTCTAGGTATGATCTGATGACTTATGATCATACCTGGCTTACAGCTGCTTATAGCATTGCTGCTGCTGCATCTCTGCTCTCCGGAGAACGACCACAGACACAAAGGGAAAGCTTCTTTCCCGATTTAAAAAAAGTTCTAGCCTTCCCATTGGCTCTTTTGGTCAGGTGCCCTTTCCTTTACCTGGGGGACTTTGTTAACCCTTTACAAGTAAAGCAAGTGGAGAACAGCCACCAAGAGGGACCTTATAGCTAACTGGCTGGTTGGATGTCCATAAAAGGGAGCTCCCCCTCCACCCCCCTTCATTTATCACACCTCCGTTAATATCAACGCTTAGTCAGAGGCCTGTGTAAAATCCTGTGGTTTCTCCTAACTTGCTATAATTCTGTGGCAAGTTGCTGTTTTCCATGGCTATCAGTCAGCCTCAAGTCATAAAAACACCACTTCCTCATCACATGAGGTTCATAAGGCTACAGCAAAAGGACAAAAAAAAAAAAAATCAAAAAAATCGTAAAGTGTTGCTTTAAACACAGACAATTCTGGTGTCAGATCTCACAGTAAGTCACTGCATGCTTTCCAGCCTGACAATTGGACCTATAATTAGACAGAACAAAATGGGGCATTTGTACATAGAGGCTGCTTGCACAATGGAGACCCAGGAAAGATAACACTAGCAGAGGAGACTCCATTAAAAGTTTTAAACCCTCCATATCCATACTCTATGCATGTGTCTGTGTGTAGTGTACCCAGTCAGACCAGTTCACGCTCAGCCACCTCAGTGATTCTAAACCATTAGGGGGTTTGCTGATGGTTCAGTGATGCTAAACCATTAGCAAATGCTCTCTTTTTGTGACATGCACTGAAAATATTCAGGTTTCTAGCTGCCCACCTGGAAGGCTCTTGTCAATTTCAGGAGGGCTGGGGAGGCTCAGCACACAGACTCTCTGCCTCTCCAGTTCCTGGTTGGAGGGCACTCTGCCTCTGCCGCTGGGGATCAGGTGGAAAAGCAGTCAGGGAGCTCAGCCTCCCTAGCTCTCTGGAAAGGCTTTTGTGGATTTCACTGAAGAAACTGACAAAGGAAGAGACAGGTTTCAGAGTAACAGCCCTGTTAGTCTGTATTCGCAAAAAGAAAAGGAGTACCTGTGGCACCTTAGAGACTAACCAATTTATTTGAGAATAAGCTTTCGTGAGCTACAGCTCACTTCATCGGATGCATACTGTGGAAAGTACAGTAGATCTTTTTATACACACAAACTATGAAAAAAATGGGTGTTTACCACTACAAAAGGTTCTCTCTCCCCCACCCCACTCTCCTGCTGGTAATAGCTTATCTAAAGTGACCACTCTCCTTACAATGTGTATGATAATCAAGGTGGGCCATTTCCAGCACAAATCCAGGGTTTAACAAGAACATCTGGGGGGGAGGGGGGGGAGGGTAGGAAAAAACAAGGGGAAATAGGCTTGAATAGAGACTGGGAGTGGCTAAGTCATTATGCAAGGTAACCTAAGTTAATTGTATCCAATTTGCAAATGAATTCCAATTCAACAGTCTCTCGCTGGAGTCTGGTTTTGAAGTTTTTCTGTTGTAATAGTGCAATTTTCATGTCTGTAATCGCGTGACCAGAGAGATTGAAGTGTTCTCCGACTGGTTTATGAATGTTATAATTCTTGACATCTGATTTGTGTCCATTTATTCTTTTACGTAGAGACTGTCCAGTTTGATCAATGTACATGGCAGAGGGGCATTGCTGGCACATGATGGCATATATCACATTGGTGGATGTGCAGGTGAATGAGCCTCTGATAGTGTGGCTGATGTTATTAGGCCCTGTGATGGTGTCCCCTGAATAGATATGTGGGCACAGTTGGCAACGGGCTTTGTTGCAAGGATAGGTTCCTGGGTTAGCGGTTCTGTTGTGTGGTATGGGGTTGCTGGTGAGTATTTGCTTCAGGTTGGGGGGCTGTCTGTAAGCAAGGACTGGCCTGTCTCCTAAGATTTGTGAGAGTGTTGGGTCATCCTTCCGGGTAGGTTGTAGATCCTTAATAATGCATTGGAGGGGTTTTAGTTGGGGGCCGAAGGTGACGGCTAGTGGCATTCTGTTATTTTCTTTGTTAGGCCTGTCCTGTAGTAGGTGACTTCTGGGAACTCTTCTGGCTCTATCAATCTGTTTCTTCACTTCTGCAGGTGGGTATTGTAGTTGTAAGAATGCTTGATAGAGATCTTGTAGGTGTTTCTCTCTGTCTGAGGGGTTGAAGCAAATGTGGTTGTATTGCAGAGCTTGGCTGTAGACGATGGATTGTGTGGTGTGGTCAGGGTGAAAGCTGGAGGCATGTAGGTAGGAATAACGGTCAGTAGGTTTCCGGTATAGGATGGTGTTTATGTGACCATTGTTTATTAGTACTGTAGTGTCCAGGAAGTGGATCTCGTGTGGACTGGACCAGGCTGAGGTTGATGGTGGGATGGAAATTGTTGAAATCATGGTGGAATTCCTCAAGTGCTTCTTTTCCAGGGGTCCAGATGATGAAGATGTCATCAATATAGCACAAGTAGAGTAGGGGCGTTAGGGGACGAGAGCTGAGGAAGCGCTGTTCTAAGTCAGCCATAAAAATGTTGGCATACTTTGAGGCCATACGGGTACCCTTAGCAGTGCCGCTGATTTGAAGGTATACATTGTCCCCAAATAGTTACGGGTAAGGACAAAGTCACAAAGTTCAGCCACCAGGTTTGCCGTGACATTATCGGGGATAGTGTTCTTGATGGCTCCTAGTCCATCTGTGTGTGGAATGTTGGTGTAGAGGGCTTCTACATCCATAGTGGCCAGGATGGTGTTATCAGGAAGATCACCGATGGATTGTAGTTTCCTCAGGAAGTCAGTGGTGTCTCGAAGATAGCTGGGAGTGCTGGTAGCATAGGGCCTGAGGAGACAGTCTACATAGCCAGACAATCCTGCTGTCAGGGTGCCAATTCCTGAGATGATGGGGCACCCAGGATTTCCAGGTTTATGGATCTTGGGTAGTGGATAGAATATCCTAGGTTGGGGTTCCAGGGGTGTGTCTGTGCAGATTTGATCTTGTGCTTTTTCAGGGTGTTTCTTGAGCAAATGCTGTAGTTTCTTTTGGTAACTCTCAGTGGGATTAGAGGGTAATGACTTGTAGAAAGTGGTGCTGGAGGGCTGCCTAGCAGCCTCTTGTTCATATTCCGACCTATTCATGATGACAACAGCACCTCCTTTGTCAGCCTTTTTGATTATGATGTCAGAGTTGTTTCCGAGACTGTGGATGGCATTGTGTTCTGCACGGCTGAGGTTGTGGGGCAAGTGATGCTGCTTTTCCACAATTTCAGCCTGTGCACGTCGGCAGAAGCACGCTATGTAGAAAAAGTGAAATTGTCCTGAGCCTTCAGGGAAGCAGCCCGGAAGCAATCATTTCCATGTTCCTGACAGAAAAATCAAAAATTTTCAACAAAATTGAAATGTTCTCTGGGAAAATTTCTATTTTACCAAGAGGGCTTTTCCTTGGAAAATCATTCCAGTGAATAACTCCGGACCAGCTCTATTTGGGACCCAGCCATGACCATGTAGTTCTTCGTATTATTTTTGCTGTGTAAAAAGTAAAAAAAAAATACACAAGATAAAACATTGTGGTTGTGACAGTAACTGAGAAGTCAGACAGCTGAGCTATCACTGATGTGGTGTCTTGATCTCACACTATCATAAACAAACCAAACCAGAGAGAAATCCCATCAATAGAGAAGAGTGTCAGATTGCAGCCAGATCCCCAGCGCGCAGAGATCAGCGTTCTACTACTGCACGAGCCTCCACGTTCTCTTTTGCCAAGTACGTGGCACCGCCTAGTGCTGAGGAAAGGGCAACCTGATTATTGTTGCCAGCTGACTCTTTTTGTGGTGCAAACCAATAATTCAGCTTGTTGCTGCTGGTTCACATGGACCTAGGGAACTCTGGGCGTGGTGCGGGGAGGTATTTCCTTTCAGTCGCCAGGTCTCATGTGGCTCCTGGTCTAAGGGGAGGCAGGAATGCGTGCAGCAATAGACACCATGTGCCTGAGGCCAGATCCACCCAGAAGAGGTTTGCTGGTATAAGTATACCAGCAAAACCTTCCTTGCGTAGATGCAGCTTATACCAGCAAAAAAGGGCTTTTGACAGTAGAGCTTATAACTCTATTCAGCAAGCAAAATAAGCTATAAATGGCAAAAGTACTTTTTTCTGGTGTAACTGTGTCTACACTAAGGCTTTTGCAAGTCTAGAAATATCACACACACACACAAAAGCAGAGTTCTAACCAACATTGCTACACTGGCAAAAGTGTTTGTGCAGACCCGGCCTTAGTTTTTGACCTTCAGGAAAACTCAGTAGCACATGCTGCCTGCACACGTCACATTGCCGCCCCTGGAGTCCCTGGGTCAGCAAAGATGGCAGTGTGGCAAGGGAGCACTCCTGGAGCAATTTAGGGCTTGAGAGCACAAAGCAGGCAACCCTCATAGGACGCTCTCTGATGGCCCCGTACTTCACACTAGACTAGGAGAGAAGGACTCAGGAGCTCAAAGCAGAGGCTCAACAGCAGCAAAAGCTGAATTACCAATAACTTTCAGAGAGCAGAAAAAGGAGAGAGAGAGAGAGAGAGACTCAGACACTCCAGAGCAGGGGATATGGTTGTGAGGAGATGGGTGGGGGAGGGGGGGGAAGGGAGAGAGAGAGAGAAAGAAAGTCAGTCTGTTGGGTGGAGACATCAAGGATTGCGGAGTCTAGCAAAGTGAGAAAGTCTCTTTGGAGGGATGCAAATTGTGTTTTGTTAGGATGGAAGAACTGGAGTGGAGATTCTAGAACTGGGACAACAAGAAGCATCATCTATTTGGGAGAAGCGGGGTGGGGTGGGGGAGTATGTTTTGGGGAATGTTGAGAGAATGGAAAAAGACTTTTTCAGAGGGTGGGACTGAACCCCAATAAGCCTTACTCTACTCCTGTAGACTGCTCTCATCCTGCACACACAACTCCAGGTGAATGGTAATTCTATATGCAGAACTCAGGCAATGAAGAGAAGTTAGAATGGAATGGCAATCCTCATTTTTAATTTCCTAGTGTTGTTGGTTTGTGGCACAGCCCTACTATAATTGAAACCTAGTTTGTGTATTTAAGTTCCTTGTTTCTCAAAAAAGGGATTTCATAATGAAATGCGTCATCTGTACTGAACAGAACAGCTCTGAAGGAGTAGATCTCTTCAGCCTAAATTATATTTGCTGTGCAAAAATTAGGTCACATATCTGTAAGTAAGAATCCTTGAGACTGTTTATGAAAACATGTACTGTGCACACAAAAAATACAGGATATTTTAAACTTAAATGTCTTAGCTGTTGGTTTCTGAAAGACCAGTGAAATCAGTTGCAAGTGAGCACTCCTGATACAGACAAAAATTGGTTCCTCCATGGATTCTGTTTTCTTATTAAGATGAAGCAAAATTGTACTCCATGATCAAAAGTTTCAAGCCTAGGTGCCTAAAGCTAAAAGCCTAAGGCCAAATTTACACTACAGATTTATATCACTATAACGACATCATTTAGGGGTGTGAAAAATCTACCCCTAGAGACATGTAGTTATGCCGACCTAAATAGACAGTGCTGTGTCGATGGGAGAGCTTCTCATGGGGACATAGCTACTGCCTCTCAGGGAGGTGGATTACCTACGCCGATGGGAGAAGTTCTCTCATTGGCATAGGAGAGTCTTCACTAAAGTGCTACAACTTAATGAAAGTGGTGTGATTTTCAGAAGTGTTTAGCATCCACAAATCTCACTCAGGTCACCAGGAGCTGGCAATACTCAGCACTTTTGAAAATCTGACTACTTCTATTTAAGTGTCTAACTTTAGGCTCCCAGGTTTGAAACATTAGGCCAGTACGTTTCACGATAATGTAACAGAGCAGGACTTGTCTAATAAAAGGGTGGCCTCTTACTGAGGTTACAGTACACCAAGACAAATTGATATTTTTTTATTTTTAACAATATATAAATGTACATGCAATGAATAAACTTTTTTAAAAATTATGTGCAAAAAAATTACTCCCAGCTGAGACTTTGTTTTAGTCGAGAGTAGAGATGGATTTTTCAGTTTGTGGGCAATTCAAAAATATTCCATTTGTTTTGGGTCGAGCTGAAAAATGTTTTGGTGAATTGAAGACCTGAGAAAACATGTGTTTCAGGTTGAACAAACATTTAGTTTATTTATACTGACAAACTCACAGAAAGTTTTGGTGTTGCCAAATCTGCATTCTTCACTGAAGAAAAGTTTCAGCTGAAAAATTTTACCCAGCTCTAGTCTTCAGAAACTTCTAGACAATGAATTTGTCCTGGGAAGTTCTTTAATTGGCACAAATTTATTTAAGGGCAGATCATTTTCCTGAGATGACAACATTCATCCATTGACACTAGACTCAACCACAGAGTCCCTTTTCAGGCAAAACTCATGTTTGCTTTAACAGGAGTTTTAAGTGAGCAAGAATTTCATGATTTGGCCCATTAGTTCCTAACTATAGCCATAAATAACTATGGAAAGAAAAAAAATACAGACAACATAATATTAATGTATATTATCCCTTTATAATTAGATGATTAATCTCAAGAAAGAGCATCCTGGGCTTGATTTACTCAATCTGGACGAGGGTGATGAAAATCACACCACCCTGTACCAGCCTCTCCTCCTGTACTCAGGGAGGAGTCATCCCACGGGTGGTCACCTGCCCCGCCCTTTGGATTGCTTTCTCAGGAAATGGCCAGGTTTCCCAGGAGCATACTGGCAGAGGCTGCGCTGGGGATATGCTGATCCAGCATGTCTCCCATCCTTATTGGCCATGCCCCTTTCTCAATCAGTGGCTGCTAATTTTGGGGCTGTGCTGCCCACCTCCTCAGGTGGGGGGAGAAGGGGGAAGGAAAAAAAAAAAAAGCGCAAAGCCACTTTTAGCGGCTTCATGGACTTTCTGCCTTGAGAACCATGTGCCTAGGGTTATACCAGCAAAAGCCAGCATAACCCAGTGCTGAATATGCCCTCACATTCCTCTTTGTTCAGATGCTGTATTACATGACCATGCCAGAAGCAACAATGCTCCTCTACTAACCTCAACCACCACATTTTAGGATCCATCCTACCAGGATCGCAGGGGAGATTTCCATGGCTAACTACTATTTCAAATAGAAAAGGAGGACTTGTGGCACCTTAGAGACTAACCAATTTATTTGAGCATAAGCTTTCATGAGCTACAGCTCACTACATTGAAGTGAGCTGTAGCTCACGAAAGCTCATGCTCAAATAAATTGGTTAGTCTCTAAGGTGCCACAAGTCCTCCTTTTCTATTTGCGAATACAGACTAACACAGCTGCTACTCTGAAACCTACTATCTCAAATGTTAATGAGAGCCGCTTGAATAGTTCTGGTCACAGCTGTTAGCCCTTATATGCTTGGGACCGAATTCTATTCTTTCTTTGGCAACCTGCTCTATGTAAAGTGATTATAACAGATACTACTACTAAAGTCACCAGCAAATCAGTGAAAGGTAAGATGCCCTTACATGCCAGGGAGATGTATTGAGGCTAAGTGGCGGTCCTGCATTGGCTAGGTGATCAGTAGAGCCAATCATCAGAGTATAACTAGGTTACTTTAGCATGGTAGAAAAAAAATTATGTCCCTTGAACAAAAGCCAACTTCTTGCTGGTTTCAAGGAATCTGTTCTCTCTCCATTCTTAAACCACATTTCTAAACTCCCAAGTATACAGAGAATTCACACAAAAAGCATGTCCCACATTTATCTTCCCCCATGCTGAGTCTCTAAAGTGTGGGGGAAGCAGCCTCTTTCCTGTTTGTCTGGCGGAATGCTAGTGAAGAAAATAAAGTACATTCGTTGCGTCTGCATAGTTTGAAACAGGGTATAAGTACAGAATACACTAGAGATCTCACAGAGGTCTTAAGAGTCCCATGTCCCCCCCCCCCCCCGGCAATGCATTTTGAATTAGTGCCATGTTTGAAGGTGATAGGTGAAATCCTGGCTCCATAACTCCATTGGAATCAATGGGCGTTTTACCATTTTCTTCAATGAGGCAGAGATTTCACAAGCTGTGTCAAGCAGAAGGCAGCTGTGTTTAGATCATTACTTAGCTTGCTGCAAGTAAGCTATGCTGTAAGCTGTTGGAAAGACCTGATCCAGTGCCCATTCAAGTTAAAAGGAAACACTCCCATTGACTTTAATTGGCTTTTAGAGCTGACCCTAAGAACCAGCACAAAACATTTGGAGAAGCGGCATAACCGGACTGATGTAGTGTTTTACACCCCCAGAGTTCTTTACCAATATCCAGTTTATCCCCATAATGCCCCTGCAAGGTAATAAGTACTATCCCCAGTCTACAGGTAAGTAAACTGCTATTGAGATTCAGGGCCTAATTTTCAGAGGAGTTGAGCACCCAGAAGTCTTGTGAGAATTAATGAAATAGAGGGTGCTCTTCAGCTCTGAAAATCAGGCCCTAAGCAATCGACTCCTGGCCACAGTGAGAATCTGTCAAGCCAGGATTAGAATGCACAAGTTATTGGCTCTTGGACCAAAAAACCCTTTGTTTGATAGGGTTTCATTATAAAAGCTATTTACTGAAACTACTAAAAGACAGGAAGTGTTGTCATCTGCTGACAGCATTAATCATCATTACCACACTGTCTGTCATCTTAATTAGAGAATGTATAATATAGCTTCCTGATACGCAGTAAGCAATGATATGGATTTTGGTATTTTCTGTGGTAAGGACCAAATCCAAATAACATGCCACTGAGTGTGCAATTTATGCAGCTATAGAAAACAGCAAGATAGTAGACAGCTAAGAGCCTCTATATGAGCTGTATTGCATGTTTACATGTGGGCAACAAAGCCCCTCTACTCACCTCGCACCATACAAAGGGGAGAGAAACATGTGGAAAATGCAGTAGAAAGGGAGGGAAAAGATGGCTACACTTGGCTTTTCCCCATATCAACCCTCTCTGCAAAATGTCTGTGTGGCCCACAGACCATGAGGGGGCTGGGGAGAGAAACAGGGAAAATGCGGGCAGGAGTCACTCTAAGCCTCATGGCTCTCCCAGAGAAGCCACACAGGCAGCCCAGTAAGAGTTGCAGGAAGTTATGCTGCTTGAGGCAGCATTAATTCTCCTGCACACTGTAAATCCCCAACACCTCGGCCACACACAGTACGGTTGTGAGCTGGCTGATCCATGGCAGTCTAGTCATCAGCCCAGGCCTGTACCCAGGGGACAACTGGAGGGAAACAGTGGGATAGTCTGTGTTGCTGGACAAGAACTGTGGGCTTGGGGACTTGGTTTCTTACCGATTCAAATACGTTGTTCTCCTTCCTGGTCTCAAGATATGCCATTTAGCTCAAAGACTAACTTACTGCCTTTCAGCAACTTTTATGCAGGAGGTGAACATACCCCTATGACTTTGATTGCTTCAGTGGAAGTCAGACTGTCAAACGTGTCCCTAATTTCCCTTCTTGTACCTCAGTTTGCTTCATTCCCTCGCAGAGGCTCTCTTGTTACCTTGTTATTTGTATAACAGTCCATGCAACTAAAGGATTTGCATTCTTTCCCTGGATCCTGCAGGCAGTCCACCACTATTTGTATTGGTGAGATTCCAAATGTGGGCTCCATGTTCTAAAACAGATCTGGTCATCTAGTATACTTCATTCTATTACTGTCGGCCATAGCAAACATCAAGGATGTATAAACTATAATCTGGGAATGTAGCAGTTGGAAGTGACAGGGGAGGAGAAAGACCTGGGTGTATTGATTGGTGGCTCAGTCATCATATGATCAATGTGATGCAGCTGTGAAAAAGGCTAATACAGTCCTACGATGCATCCAGAGAAGTATTTCCAGTAGAGATAGGGAAGCATTAGGACCATTATACAAGGAACTGGTGAGACCTCATCTGGAATATGATGTGCAGTTCTAGTCTCCCATGTTTAAGAAAGATGAATTCAAACTGGAACAGGTGCAAAGAAGGGCTACTAGAATGATCAGAGGAATGGAAAACCTACCTTAGGAGAGGAGACTCAAAGGCTAACCAAAAGAAGGTTAAGGGGAGATATGTATTTATAGACAGCAGTCATAAAAGAGGAATAAATACCAGGGAGGGAAAGAAGTGAAAGTTAAGTACCAATGTGGACACAAAAACACATGGATATAAACTGGCCATCAACAAGTTTAGGCTTGAAATTAGGCAAAGCTTGCTAACCCTCAGAGCAGTGAAGTTCTCAAACAGCCTTCCAAGGGGAGCTGTGTGAACAAAAAACCTAACTGGCTTCAAGACTCAGCTTGCTAAGTTTATGGAGGGGATGGTCTGATGAGACTGCCTACAATGGCATGTAGCTGATCTGCGACTGCTAGCAACAAATATCTCCAATGGCGAGTGATGGGAGACTAGTCGGGGAGGGCTCTGAGTTACTACAGAGAATTCTTTCCCAGATGTCTGGCTAGTGGGTCTTGCCCACATGCTCAGGGCATAACAGATCACCATATTTGGAGTCAGGAAGGAATTTCCCCCCAGTCAGATTGGCAGAAACCTTGGGGTTTTTTTCCCCTTCCTCTGCAGCCTAGGGGCACTTGTAGGTTTAAACTAGTGTAAATAGTGGATTCTCTGTAACTTTTGAATCATGATTTGAGGACATCAGTAGCTCAGTCAGATATTAGAGGTCTATTACAGGAGTGGGTGGGTGAAATTCTGTGGCCTGCAATATGCAGGAGGTCAGACTGGATAATCATAATGGTTGCTTCTGGCCTTAAAGTCTACGAATCTCAGAAAAATTGGTGTCACCAAAACAAAATAAAGAAGTTCATAAGTTACACAGAAAATAAATTCATAGCCAAAAGAATACTGATTGTTAGTGGAGCATGTATGATGGGAAAAGGTCAAGATTTGACCTCCAGTTAGATATCAGTCTCATTACTACCGGGAGGCATCTGGGATAGCTAGAAAATTAAACAGTGATAATTTACTCCATTGTTTGTGATTACCTCATGTGTGTCAATGATCTACTTTTTATTGCTGCCATATAAAAACTTATCTCCACGGAGATCCTCCATTTCTATGCATCTTCCATTTAAAGAAAGGTTCTTACCCTTCTGGTAATGAAGAATGCTCTCTGATGCTAAATCAATATAGTGCTATCTTGTTTGCAAGCAGTCAGATAGTAACAATCCAGTTACACAACCATGGTGTGAACTCTACCTTAATAGGATGTTTAAAGTCTTTTTGATCATTTAAAATCTTTACTTTTAAAATAGTTTGTCTGACACAAAGAACAAGAGGTAATCACCGAAACATTAAGTACTAGTAAACTACAACACAATGTCCATTCAAAAAAGGTATATTAGTGCAGAAAAAGTATTTACTTTTGCACTCTGCCCTTCCGCAAAGATCTCATGGTTCCAGTGAATTTCAATGCAGTTTAGCACTGTGACACTCTCTCCCCAAGTGTCCCTATTTTTAGTTTTGAAATGTTGGCAGGTAAGCAACATCCCTTTCTTTTCCTGGTGGTGCAGACAGGGCAGTAGAGTTGCACTGGAAGAGTGGAACAGGATGACTTAAGGAGAGCAACAAAACGACCTGTTATACTCTCTCAAGCATCACGTTGGCTGAATCGCTGCCTTGTTCAAGGTGGGACTGTTTAACGCATTAGTTACACGTTCTGTTCAAAGTGTGTACTCAGAGTCTAAAAAACACCCTGCCTGGCAGCTCTGCTTCATTTCATCCTCAGCATCACTAATGAAAATAAGGTGTACCTTCTGGACTGCGGTAGACATGACAACTGAAACTGGGCCTTAAGACACAGCTGGCCTTCATCATGTTGTTTTTTCCTCATGCAGCCTGGGTCTCTCTTAGCTCCATAGTGGCATCAGGGTGCACAGATCTGTTTTTCTACAGATATCACTGCGTTTTGCTTTCCCAGTCTGTCTGTAGTTTGTGGTGTCCGGCCCCCCTCTTTGTGTTACTGGAAATACGGATGCTTTCTTGATGCAGAATGGGAAAACGGCTTAATCCACAGATTTATAAATGTTAACCACACAAAGCTAAAACCTGGGGGCCTGATCCTAGACATCTTATCTCAAACACGTCTTCCTTATATGCACGGTTTCATCGATTTCAGAAGGATTGTTTATATGCGTAAAGGATATATATGCAGATGAGACAGCACAATGAGATCTGCTTTTTGATTTTGACCACGTAATTAACTGGAGACTATTAAAGAGAATGATAAAGAATTTCTAAGCAAGATCAATCAGCACATGAATAGTTTCATTTGACTGTATGTTGAGATTGTTACCCGAGCATTCTCACCTTCTGACATCATTTCTCAGTGCTTGTGATGGAGTATTTTGGAATTAAAATCTTACTTGTGGCAACTTTTGGAAATGTCCAGTACACTATATGCATGCTGAAGGCAGTGACATCCAATGATTAGAGCAGGGAAAGGCTGGGCGGTGACACTAATACCTTTTGATCTTGGGCAAGTCACTTAACTTGTGTGTGCCTGAGTTTCCCTGTCAGTAAATAAGTACTGCCCTCACCAGCATATTTCAGAACCAATATCTGTAAAGGCCTTGGATGAAAGTGCCATAAAAAGTGCAAAACCCATCTTTCAATGGGAAAGTTACCTGGGTGCCATAGACAAGTCTGCCATGTTGAATTAAACATCCTTGTGTAAGAAATAGAATGTAATGTGCATCTCAGCCTGTTGATCTGGGACATTCCATGGGACAGCAAGTGCAGAGCCGAATGCCCGGTTACTTACGGAATGCCAGCTGGTTTGGGGATTCCACTTCACAGCCCTTTCACGTGTGTGTTGTAATGTCGCATATTTACAGACACCAGAGTGGTCAGTTAAACTGCACGTGTGGCATCAGGGTAAAAAAACCCAGGACCTTTTGCTCCTAAATAAGACCACTAAAACTTGAGCTGTATTTCAGCAGAACAGACTTGTGAGACCCTTTGCATTTACAGAACACCTTCTATAAAAAAAAAAAAAACCAAAAACAAAAACCAACCACAAAACCTCAAAGCATTTTGCCATATCAATGAATTCCTCTAAACACCATCATTGTGAAGGAAGGATGTATCATCACCCCCTTTTAATAAAAAGATGGGGAAGCTGAGGCACATAAAATGGTAAGTAACTTGCCCTAGTTCATATAGGAGGTCTGTGCAGAGAGTAAAGATCCAGGCCTCCTGACTCGCAGCCCTAGCTTCAGCCAGAGACTCTGCCCTTTTTCATCAGAGATCTAGATTATATGCCAATCTTTGCCAGACTGGCTGTGAGAGCTTGGGAAAAATCACCAATCTTCTCTATGCTTTGGTTTCTTCCTCTGTGAAACCGGGATAATATCTATTGCACAGAGATGCTGTGAAACTTAATTTAGTAATGTCTGGAAAGTTCTTTGCATTCTTCCAATGGAAAATATGACATCAGTGTGAAGTATAGTATTGTTCTGTAGTACCCAGGCACTATAGCCAGGGCACTAAAATGGCACATGAAGACCTTCTGCCCCATAATAGCTTCATAGGAGGTCAGCGGACTCCACTGAAGGTGCTCAGGAAGTTCACTGACATCTACACATCTACAAAGGAAGGGCTCTTTGAGGCTGATTGTGTTCACAACCAAACAGAGCCTTATTCCAAGACACCTTCCTATTTAAAAAAATAATGGTGTATACTCTGGAAAACACTGCTGGAGAGATTACACTTGTTCTGTCAAGTTAAAAGGAAGGGATTGACTAGATTGTTAATCTCTTTTCCCTGCAAGGTGATTGGCCATTTTGGAAAGAGGTAGTGAAAATCTGGGGGTACAAAGCCATTGAATCCATCCTTTCACTAGATTAACTGCTGGTTCCCCAGTATCTTTTGTTCAGGTGCTATCACCCAGTTTTGGCTGTGCAAAATAGTCCCCCAGAAAATTCACTGGAGGACTGGTAGAGAGACTGACTCACTCCTCCCCCAAGCTTATTGCCCCAAGGCAGTTCTCAGCATGAGACACCTCTGGAACCAGTCATTTACCTTTTCTTACATTTCCTGTGGCAGAAGGCAGGTTGAGACAGGCTCGCTCCCCCTCCTCAAACTGCAGTAATTCTTTACTCTCATGTCCTCCTATTGGTGGGCTGCAAGTTACCATGCATCAGGCACAGATCTTCAGGGGAGGAATCTGACAACTGGACCCAGATTTACCAAACACTCAGATGCCTGCTTATTCTGTTTCCAGTGAAAGCAACCAACTCTTTGTCCCTCTCCTCTGTGGCCATTCCAATCCCCACTTGCCCCTCTCACCTTTAATCTGAAATCTGGACCTTACATTTGGTTGATATCAGGTTTAAACCAAACCGCTCAGGTTACACAGGATCAGTTTATGGACCAAGTACTAGTTATTAATGTACTGAGTCACCCAAGTAGCCCGTTATCCTCTGCTTACCGTATGAGATAGAGGCATGCAGCTAATCAAAGAGGTGAGGCGTTCAGTTGAGCTTTTATACAATACTTACTTTGGCAGGCATGAGTGGGAGCAACAAGACAACAGGCAAATTACAGGGGGTTTTACTCCTGAGGCAGCAATTTAGAGGAATTGCTTTTACATTCATTTGGTTAGCCACGTGTTTCAATGTTTTGGCTAAATATAGGACATCCAAACCTTTTACAATGCAAAACAAATGATTAAAAATGGGGACTAGGGAGAAAAACCAAAAAACAACAAGCAGCCACAAACAGTTCAGTAGGAGACAAGTGTATTATTCAAGTATATCTTTTGCAGTTTCTCAGAAGATCGCAGTTATAAAATGAATCATGCCTGCGCTATAGTGCAAGTTGGACTCTAATTTATTGACAATGGGTAGTTGATTTGCATAGCAATACTGTAAACTGTATTTGTCTGCACCAACATCGACAAAAATACACATCAGTAAACAATGAAACCAGTGGTTGCAATAGACCAGAGACTTCCCATCGGAGAGTCCGATCCGGTCAGGCACCAAGTGATCTCAACTTCTATTGAGTTGAGAACAGTCAGCAGCCCACAGGACTGGATCCATAGGAAAGGGAATAAAGGAGGCATTTTATTGTTCTGCCAAATTGTTAGTTCAAATTTTCTCAGATGGCTTAAGTAAAAGTGCTGCAGGTTGGTCCATCTGCAGGGATTGAATCTAGGCCCTCGGGAGCTTAGAGCATGAGCCTCTCCTGCTTGGGTTAAAGGACTAGGAGTAGGTTTCCAAAGTCACAAATAGTACTAATGTTCATTGGGAGTTAGGTCCTTAACTGCCATTCATGTTTCTGAAAATCTACCCCAAGGCCCATTAGCTCCAAGGCAGTAGCAGACTGATAAATCTCTGTGTGATCTAGCCACTAGAGGGGAACAGAGAGCCACAGTGAGTTAGCAAGGGCTACATATGTTAAGATTTCATTCTTGACAGAGCAGTCTAGAAAGGATTATTGGACCAGTAGTAGCACTGGCCTACGTAACATATTCAAACACTCTTAGCATAGCAGATAATAGCTCTCATTAAAGATCTCATTATTTGTTACAGTGGATTTAGGAAGTTATCAATAATGGGGTTTAATATTAAGGTTAAAAAAGTGACTTGACTAGAGATCATTAAAAAAAATGAGGACATTTTTCATGTTTTTCCTAGAGGAATTTCAAAGGTTTTCAACCACGTCTAAATGTGACCCTGCGATTTAATATAGTAGGATCATGATGTTAGTTCATGTTTACTTCTTTCACTTTTCCTTTAGGGGATGCAAAGTTTTGAAAACAAAAGTTCAAGGTCTCTCTAACCTTTAAGAGGGTCTTAATCCAACACTAATTATTAAAATTCTGCCTCATTTCATGTACCAAATCACCTTATAGTACCTTGTTAATTTTCTCTGTAGAAGCAAACCTTATTCAGACTTAAGACAGTGGGAGCTTAGTGCAAGTAAGGGGAGCAGTATTTAGTCATTTATGATCTTTTAAATGCAGATGTTAAATATCCCAAAAGATACCAGTTTAGAAAAAAGTCCTGAAAGTGGGATTTTCAAAGCTATCTAGGTCCAGATCTGGATGCCCATTTCCAATTTATTTTTGATGGGGTTTGGACACCCAATTCCCATTAGGCAGCTTTGAAAAACCTATCCTAAATATAGAGGACGTGCAGTTCTCCCGAGACATCCACTGAGCTTGAGTAATCCATAGCAGACTCTATAGCTTTGCATTTCTCCTTGTTTCTACCACTCAGATCTTTGGCAACATGGAGCCATTTCCCCGTGGCCTCCCACACTGATCTTGGAGGCAGGTTTCATACAGAGAAACTGGAAAACAAGATAGATCATGTTATAGGCTTAGCATTGTTTTACTCTTGTATTTCCGCCATCGTAATCTATTAGTTTGGACATCTGACTAGACTGGGAAAAACACTGGAATACATCCTCCAGGGAACCATCCCACAACCAGCTCGAACATCTATGATTCTCATACTTGTAAGGGTTTAGGAATCTCTTCAGCGGTTACTGAAACAAAACAAATCTCAGTGAAATCAGAGCTCAGAAGTGACCTGAGAATATAGTGCCCATACGTCCCGTTTTGGCTGGGACAGTCCCTTTTTTAAGCCCTGTCCTGGCCATCCCGACTTTTTTGGCAAAAGTGGGCATTTGCCTGTTTGCTCTTGCCAACTTCATCAGTTGGCAAGAGCAAACGGGGGAAAACGCCCACTTTTGTCAAAAAAGTGGGGTGCGGAAGAATGCATGCAGGGCGGGGGGAAGGTGAGCAGTGATGCGAGCCCTGCGTGGGGGTGGAGGGGGGGGGAAGAGGCAGGGCTCAGGCGGGGGGGGGCAGGCAGGCAGAGCTCCAGCGAGCAGCGACGCCAGCCCAGCCTTTGAGAAATATGGTCACTATCGAGTATGTGCATCGCTGCTCACCCAAGCCCTGCCTGCCTCTTGTGTGGGGGAGGGGCCCCCGGGACAGCAGCTCAGGCCATTCCCGCGCGGCGTTCTGTTTTCGCTTTGGGAAATATTGTCACCCTACCGAAGAAAGTCATATCTTTTTCTTAAATACCTATGATTATATCAACCCCCTATCTGAGATTGCCATGTAGGAGCTGCAAATTTTGCAAGCTTACACTCAAAGTTTCCACCACTTCATTCCCTCAAGGGTAGGGAATGAGGTTTGGCCTCATTCTCACTCACCAGGCTGGGCTATTCATCCCCTAAACCCAAGTATCTTGTGAAGGGGAGGGGGAAGCACGGGAATCCAGGTCCATCGGTTTGGCAGCCCTTTGCCTTTACACTGCTCCCAGAGCTGTCCTGGCCCACCCCTGCCTGCAGGACAGCACGCACATATCTGAACCTCAACTTCCCAAGTTGCGAATGCACAGATTCAACGCATTGGCCCTTCTTTAATTTGTGTATTTGTATTTAAAATGAAATGCTTGATTTTAGTTAGTCGCAGAACACATTAAACATCACTAGGCCAGATTCTACCACACTATACCTTACTCAGTGTATTACACGGTCTGACAAAGGGGAGCAAAATCTGGCCCTATCCCATTATTGTTGTTCAAAAGAAAGAAGCATAACCAAAAGAAAATCTCGATCCATGTTCAGAACTGGTGTAAGTGGGTACAGTACTACAGCTGCTCCGCTGTCTTTGGGTATGCACTACCGCAAAAGAAACAGAGTCCCTAGTCAGGGATCACGCCCACCCCCCACCCCCCCGTTGCGCTGTACATGTGTACTCCCAGCCCCAGAGACATTACCGGTTGCATCTGCTTATACCAAGCCTGACTTAGGGCCATAATTACATCCATATACAATGCGTTTTACACACGGGTTAGTCGTTTTTCCTGGTCATCTCTTGTTCCCCTTTTAGAAGGCTCAGAAAGTCCCTGCTGTTTGGGCCCAGTGCCTTTATGGATTTGACAGATTTTAAAACAGCCAGTGGGTGATTTTCCATGTACTTTCTGCTTTTCAAAGTAACGTAAAAATTGAAAAATGTTTGCTTTGGACAAGGTTCCTCAGTGCAGGCTGAGGAGTACCTTCTTGATCTGGTTTCCTGCCAGTGGGAATTTTCTTTTTTATTTTGCTAAAGGCGCTCCCTCCCTAGTTGTGAGAGCTCTTCATATGGAATAGGGATGGTGGGTTAAGAGTCTGTTGCACTGTAATTAGGGGTGGCAAGTGGGAAAAAAATTCTGGCTCCCCTGAAGACACCCAACGCTACCATTGGAAAAAGCAGATTTAATACTTTACTGTATATGCCGCATTGCCTATTCAGGCAACAGTCATTCACTTCAACAGAAGCTCTCCTGTGTGAGGACTAAGTAAGGATATAAGGATTTGGCCACTCAGGAGAAGAGAAAGCCACTGATGCCAGGGGACAGTGTTGCTTATAAAATGCAGCTCTGGCAAAGCTTAAAATTCTGTGGGTTCTGCAGGAATGATGTAGTTCTCAAGATAATATAAAACAAATAAAAACATTCAGTAGAAGTTCAACAACCCCGCAGCCTGTCCTTGATTCATAAAGTTTTTCCTCTCTCTCTTTTCTCCAAGTTAGAAAAACAACAAGGTCAAATTTACAATTTCTAATGGGAATCCCTGGTTTAAATTTAGAGCAATAGAAAGTAACACTGTGTAAGCCTCCAGCATTAGAGCAATTGACGAGACGACACAATCAGCATGATTTTAGGATAAGGCAGCACCAACACTAGCTTTACAAAGCGTACTAGCTTTACCAGTGTTCAAAATAGTACAGTCACTAGATCTATGTAGTGAATGTTCTGGAGTGAGAGTCAAATCCTGCTTGCCTTTTGAGAGGCACATTGGATTACTCGCTTGCGTAAAGAAAGCGGGATTCGGCCTTTGGAGAGACACAATGGATTTGCTAAATAATGGGGATTAGTTTTTACCATATAATGCAGCATTTTAAAAAAAGACATTTCTTCTCCCTCTATGTTCTCAGGTTATTGCGTGCAATAACTAGGCACAACAGCCTAGAGATTAACAACGTTCTTCCGCGCCCCATTCATTCTAGTTCTGTTTGTGAACTTCTCTGGTTTGCTGTATTTCAGTCAGTGTTTTAGGGGTATCTGATTTTTCCATATGTGGAGGAGATGCTGGGCATGACTGTTCCTAGCAAGCAGAGCACCTCTCTCACTTAGGGATTTATTAAACAGGATGCACCATTTGGCTTTGGATCGAGAGTAAGTTTTGGCTAGGATTTAGGATCAGGGTTGGGAAGCACATTCTGATTTGACAGTGCTGGAGTCTTGTGAGCTGTTCTGAAGTTTCTGCCATTTGGGGCTGTAATGTCATGAAAATATCCATTTTCATTAAGTTTGCAATGCGCTGGAACCAGAAAATAGAACTCCTATGATTACAGGACCAAAAATATAAGGGCTCCTATCCACTTCCTCAAAATCAGAAGGGGTTTCTATTTAAGGTTCTGGCCCATCTCTACTATTTTGGTAACCACAGAACAAACCCTTTGCGCATAATATTAGCTGACATGTCTTGGGCTCCTTATAGTTTTCTTCATGTAGAACACAAATGCAGACATTCACCTGTGTCTTTTTGTTTATGTCTCCTGTGGTGATTCAGCAATCTTCCTATTCAATGCACCACTTCTTGCCAGAGCTATATGCTGTATGAGAGCAGATAATACTTTTTGCTTCACTACATACTGCGTATCCTGCTCTGGATCTGGCTTTACTTCTCCATGAGCTTTGAGCAAAAGTCTACACAATTCGATAAAAACATTTCACACCCATCTCATGCAGTGGAAACTCTATGGAGGTGGAAACAAGTCCTTTCAGCAATATAGGATTTACTTTTCTATTCAAGGCAAGGGAGGAAATTTGAATTTGCAATTTAGGATTTCGGAGAACCTACCAAGGCTCCTCCTGGAACATAAAATAAATAGTCTCCCTGCTGCCAACATATCTGACAGAAGTTTGATACAAAGAAGATCCAGCCTGCCCAGAGACCTTCAGGATGCTTTGTTATTGACCTCACCCTGAAGATGTGTCACTGGTTCATTCACTCATTGGGTTCATTAACTGTTACCATAAATTCTTGCCAGACCTGGCAACAGTGTTGTACCCACTAAATCCGTTGCTTCAGAACGGGAAATACATAAAGCAGTGCAAAGAGGCTTTCCAACAGGAGAATGCCAACCCACCCATCATGTCCTGCAGCCCATGATGGATGGGCTGCCTGGCTCATCCATGATGCCAGCCCAGAGGCAGCAATTCACACACATGGCATGAGAGGCCCTGCTGTTTCAGACTTGAGCTACACCATCCTTGGTCATCTGTAAACAGCAGAGGCAAAAGGTGGAAAAGTTGAGGTAGGCAGAAAAGTTACACAGCCAAAATTTTTTCCAGATGATTAGTGTCAGCTTATGGATTTTACACAGTGAAAGCAAGGAGATGGCAGCATAGCGTTTGGTTCTGTGCTTCAGAAACCCAAGGAGAGCATTATACATTGGAAAATATTACAGTTTATGTGGCAAAGAACAGAGTCAGTTAAGGACTCAGTGCTTTACTGATGAACTAAGCACAGCCCACAGATTGGACAAAGTGGTGTTTCAAGAGAGAATCTTGGACAAAGTGGTGTTTCAAGGCAGTCCCCCAGAGCCGACTGTAGTATTCTGGGCACTGCACTCCTGACGGTCCTGTTTCAAGACTACTAGGTTTTCTCCTCTGCCTCAGAATGCTGGCATGCTCTTCAGCTTGGGACGACTCAATGATTCTCCCCAGTCTCTCCCTGTCAGATCTCAGGATTTCCCCTGTCAGCTGCAGTGCCTGAAGCTACATGGATAATGGCAAAACTGCCCTCAGGAGTGGCCTCATCTAGATTCAAGGTCAGATGTGAGCGACATTGCCTGGGGACATCATTAAACGGTTTCCTTGTCATCTGTAAAAAGACTGTGTCAAAGCATGTTTGACTACAGTATAGAGGTCTGTAATTCATGGAATCTGGCAGTGTCCTTAGTTCCGTAAGTTACAGGGAGAGAGAGTGTTGGAGAAGTGACCATTATTTTGGCAAAGAAGATGTTCATTACGGAGTGCCAAGCTAAGTGGGAAAGGGGAAAAACCTGGACTATTATTTGACTTGTTCCGCCACTCAGCTCTGAAAAGAGTTGTTCTGAGCTACTGTAAAATGACCTCTGTCAATGATGCAGCATGGAAGTTTGAGCTGTATTATTCTGCACTGTAATGCTTCTGGGGTGAACAGGGCTCTTGTAAGTAGGGACACAGTATTTCTTCTATATGGAAATATTAAGACAGGGAAGCTAAGAAAATAGGTCAGATTATTCCTGACTGTTTGTCTAAGCTGCTTTTCAATGCTCATGAAAGATGTCAAACGGATAGGGCTGAAGACTGAAATCCATCATACATCCACTGAAGAGATGCAGAATGCGTATGGTCTCTATAAAACTTCTTTATAGCAACAGCTCCATCTTATTCTGAAAGGATCAACTCTAGGGTGCCCTCTAGGGCTAAGAGGTAGTTTAGTCTCCTTGTCCATACAGACCTCACTTTCTGAGATTTTGACAGCAAAGCTGTCTGGTGCCAGGAACTTCAGATAATTTTTACTACTTAGTCAATGAACAATGTTGTATTTGTGAAAATGTTACCAGTGTGTGTCATGCTCTTACAGCTCTAATGTTGAAGACGCTGAATTATTCGCTGGTGTCCCAGCGAACAAAAAATTTACAGTATCACATCAAATTCACTAATAACAAAATCCTATTAAATCTGTATTTTCTCACCATGGAAATGAGAGTCATGAGATCCTTGGTAACAGGCGTCTCAGTCAGCAGGGCAGATCCTATTTTACATTCTTAGAGCTGTGCTAAGTCAGAGCTATGCTGATTTACCCCAGCTAAAGACCTGGCCCTGGATATTTATTGCATCTTTTAAAATCCTCTGGACTTTCTCTCACCACACATTAAACTAAAAAAACCCCAAACTTTTGGGGTATAACAGTATGGTAGTCAGATCTGTTGGGGACCTGTAGAACAATCTCTGTTGTGATTTAGTTCCATTCAGAAGCCAGCATAAGTGTTTTTCCAGGAGGGTTGACTAAAAACGCTGTGTATGGGAACCGTAAATAAAGCAATGGCAATGAAGATCCTCTCCCCCCCTCCCCCATAACAATATTTTAAATCTAGTCTTTAAACAAATGTTTATCTACACACAATTCATCCTCTTAATAGCACCCTCTTATTTTGCTATTGGCTTCATTCCTGTTTATCATGGTTTGTAGGTATGTACCCAGAACAACATCTGTTAATTTATACTTTTGTTTTTGGTGGAGTTTTTTTTTTGTTTAAAAAAAAAAAAAACCACCAGTGTTTTACTTAAGCAATAAGACATGAAAGGGAGCAGATTTTTGGTGTTATTATCCTGGAGTCATGCTGCAATCGGACTGAAGGTAAAGAGACTTTAATCACTCAAGGGCAATATCCATTTAGAAGTCTGCAGTCTAATCCTGCATGGGGCTGACAGAAGGAAAAGCCCTGGCATTGGTGAGGGGGGAAACAGCCATTCAGTCTAACGTGGAGCTACTTCCAAACCTAGCATGAGGCTGAGTTGCATAACAGACTATTTGCCAGTAGACTGGCCGCTGCATTCCTCATTTCCGTCGCACGGATGAAGACTCGGAACCATTGCCCGAGTCATATCAAGCCTTCTCCCAAACCTTTGGGAGGCCTCTGTTTATATGTGAGAGGGATGTGGGCATTTCACTATGCTGAGCACGATGCGCATTTCTCCACAGTCTGCAGGCGTGCCCTGTGCCTCTCCTGAATGAATGTGCTCAGTTCAGCAGGGGCCTGAGCCAAAGCCCTTTGCAGACAAGGGGAATCTTTTGTACTTGTGAGAAGTGCAGGATGAACAGACCTGGAAAGTAAAGACTTTCATTTCTCCACAGAACAATTACAACATGGACAGTGGCAGTGCAAATCTCCTCAGACCAGTGCTCTGGAGGGGTTCTCAGAGAGAGGAGGCCTGTCTCCGTGCTCACCGTTCCAGTGCTTGAATTCTACGCGGACTGCTAACAAGGATATCAGTTCATGCCAGTGCAGATAGCATTTTCTTATGAGACGCCTTGGCCAAACTATGAACTTAGAACCTGACCACCAACTTTCGTGGATCTGTGACATATGGTACCTTCTCCCTGAAAGTATATGCCATGCCACCTCCCTCCTTATATTCAGGCTCCCATCAAAACCCACTGCTGCTGGAAAGCATGAGAGGAGAGGGAGCTAGACAACCACTGTCTCATCAAGATATGGATTTGCCTTATCAAAGAAACTATCACACTAGCACCCCCCAGGCAGGATCCCTGTCCCCTTACTGCCCAGTCTGTTTGCTTTGTGAGCCTCATTGTTAAGTTATATTAAATTTTAGGCCCTGATCATGCAATGAGCTCCTCATGAGCAGATCTCACGCAAGGCCCATTGAAATCATGCACACCGCTCACTTCATACTCGATGGGGGCCTTTATTTGTCTGTT
Source organism: Eretmochelys imbricata (assembly GCF_965152235.1). Lineage (NCBI taxonomy): Eukaryota > Metazoa > Chordata > Testudines > Cheloniidae > Eretmochelys > Eretmochelys imbricata. Next base: position 61,243,589 of record NC_135582.1, read on the forward strand.
CTTTGGGGCAGGAACTATGTTTTTACTTGGCTCAGGCCATGCTCCACCACCCTTACCACGGTAACCGAGTAATACATTATGCTGTATTTCCACTGAAATCCATTGAACTTCTTGTGGAATAAGGCACTACTTAATGCAAGGAACGGTGGCAGAATCAAGCATCCACCCATCTCTGAACTTCAAAAAAAAAAAAAAAATAGAGAGAGAGAGCTAAGACGCAGTCTGTATTAGCAACTGTACTGATCTCTTCCTGGAGTGTCTTACTTGGTATTCAGAGTAACAGCCGTGTTAGTCTGTATTTGCAAAAAGAAAAGGAGTACTTGTGGCACCTTAGAGACTAACCAATTTATTTGAGCATAAGCTTTCGTGAGCATCCGATGAAGTGAGCTGTAGCTCACGAAAGCTTATGCTCAAATAAATTTTCTCTTCTTTTTACTTGGTATTATATAATGAAAATTGTTTTGTAAAGTAGAAGGAAAATAGCCAGACTACTTAATTTATTGGCTCTAATTGATGTGGATACTATAAACAAATGTCAGAAAGTCCCATTTGTACCCAGAATTTTAAGGCCCCTGAAGGTTTTTTCAAAGCACAAAATCTTCTCTATATTTTAATACAGCTATTAAATTCAGCTGAAAAATTAATTTCCATCCATTCCAAGTGTCTTATTAAATCGCTATCAAGAATCACAGGTGAATGAATCTCTCCTACTCTTTCCTTGCCCTGTATTTTAGTCTTTGCAGCATGCTTCAGGATATAGTGATATATGTAAACTTGTAACCACTCATAATTAAAGGACTGATTTATTACAAAATATATAGCTTAGCTGCAGCTCCTTAGCCTGAAAGTCATTTTGGGCTCTTTTGAATTTAGGGCATATGAAATAGAATTGGGATCACATGTTCTTCAGTGGTGCATGGGAGGAATTTTGGGAGAAGCAGAAATCAGATATGAGCAATGAAACCTCTTCTTTTGCTGAAATAAGGTAATAAATGGGGACAGTGTTAATAATAAGGTAATAAATGAAAATATACATATATTTACCATATGAGTCAAGGAAAATGGTATTGAACATTTCAGCTAGGAAGTGGCATTGATAAATTTGATGACACTGAAAAGGCTTTATACCACATCTTAAAGGGACAGTCATAATTATGTCAAAAATATCAATCTGTTTGCAGCATGCACAGAAGTCTTTATATGGAGTTTTTGGTTTCAGTTCAAACGCTTCAGTACTTATTTTTAAAATTAAAGTAACAAAAAACCTGACACAACCAATGCTGTCAGCTCAGCAGTCATGACCAACCCGCCAATACCAAAGCAGGATATCCACACAGTGACTGCAAACATTTCAATGAGGAAACAAATTTCAGTTTCAAGCTTCCACATCATTTTTAAGAGGGCAAGGGGGAGGGGGGGGAAGGAAAACATATCTAAAATGTAAACTACATTGACAGTTTCTTTATAAAGCCAGGGAAAGAACCAGAATCTGTTTTGCCTGGAGCTAGGGATCTACCAGTGCATGTCACATGAGAGAGCATTTGTCATCAGTGCTTGTCACAGAAAGAGAGCATTTGCTAATAGTTTATTCCAAAGAAACTATAGACTGAGTCCTCCTTCTGTCTGACACTTGCTCATACTTGATTAGCCAGCACTGTTCATATCTGCTCATAGGTGGCAAAACAGAAGACCATGTGATGCAGCTGTTGCTATGGTATCTATGGGTTTTTAAAGAACAGTGAAGAAACAGTAGCATGAACTCTTGCCGCTGACACTGGAGTTAAAGGGACATTGGCAAGGATGACAGACTCAACATTCTTAACCTCCTGCATACATTTTTGGTTGGATTTTCAAAAGTATTAAGCATTTCTAGCTCTTAGGGGCTTCAATGGGAGCTGTGTGTGCTCAAAGCCTTTGGGGCGGGGGCGGGGGGGACCAAGCTGTTTATTTCTAAATGCCTCCCTAGTACAGAAAAACAACTATCCACCTCAAAATAAGGACTGCAGCATGTTAAAATCCCAGCTCCGCACCTGCATGAGAAACCACCATATGAACCACGGAAACTACAGTGCATGCAATGACACAACAGCTGGCATATTGCACTGACCCTGCCCTGTCTCTCTTTCATGCATATGAGCCTGCAGAGGCTAGACATGTACCACAAACATCTTGCTCCCAGTATGCTTCACAAAGCAGGATGCTGTCTATTCTAATCCCCTGCTGGGGAACGCAAGCATGAATACAGCAGGTGGGAGAGAAGACAGCCAGCATGAGGGATGTGTGTAACTCACAACACATACAGCAGTTCTAGGGTTGTCATTTCAGCCAGCCCAGAAGGAGCGGTTGTAACGCTGCTGAAGCCCTCATTTTTGGAGCAAAACATTATCAGGAAGATTTTTTTCTTAAAATGACAGGTTTAAAGGAGCTGGCAACTAATAAAGGTGGTTTTGTTTGGACGAGCCTTATCTGAACTACCCAAACCACTGAGGGCTGCAAAACCTCAGAAGAACAGAAGTTTCCTTCAATGCTGCTAGAGCTTTCCTTTTCTGTGTAATTGTTCTGGTGAGGTGTCAGTCATGGCGGGTGGGGTTGGGGGTGGGGGGGTCTGATTTACCTGGGAAGGACATTGTGGTTGTAGGCATACACCATGTAGGGGGAATGTTATTTGAGACCCACACTCTGAAGTGCCTATGTGTGATACTCCTGGCAGGCTACCAGTGACTGGAATACCATGGCACGCCAGGGACCTCCCCATGAGGAGCTGAGGATACAGCTGGATTCAAGTCTTGGTGTTGGTTCTGGGAAGTTCTTATTTTATCTTGACCACTTCCCCATCCCTACAGTCAACTTTGATTATGTCCACTGAAATTCACGGACATCTCTTCTAAACAACCACATCAAGTTGGCCAGTAGCAAAGAAACAGGAAGAGAGGTGAAGCTAATGATGGAAGAATCTGATCTGAATTGGAAAAAAAACACAAGGGAATTCGTTGCCTCACATCCTGAACATTTATGCTTCCCCCGCTGCCAAAATTCTAAGAGAGAATTTAAAATTGATTCCTTTGCCTTGCTACTCCCATTTTGAATATTAGCAATCTAATGCATTTATCACTGAAATACATGTTGTTTCAGAAGGAAGTATATGATGCTATTTATATTTGATAGGAATGCAAAATGGTTTGTAAATTTGCTCTATAAAGAAGTATTTGCAAGAGTCATGTGCGGTTTAATAGTTCACTCACATGAACTGGTGATAAAATATGCATTAGATTAATGTATAATCCAATATTATAAGGCTTGTTTTTTCCTGACAGAGCATTAATAATTTAAAATAACTTTTTCAGCCACAAGTCTCTTGCAATGACCTAACCAGTCCTTATTCTAGAGTGAATTACAGCCTGATCCTGCTCCCCTTAAACATGAATAGTCCCATTTTACATAACTAGCCCCACTGACACTAGGGGGACTACTCAAGTGAGTAAGGATTGCAGGGCTGGGCCAATAGCTTGTATAAGAGGAAGTCGCTTCCATGTGTTGCTGAAATATTTCTTATTCTTGGCTTATGAAAATATATCTGTTAATTCTTGGAAATAAGAATGTATGTTTTAATGCACAACATGGAGGTACTTCATGGCCACACTGCTCACGTTCAGGAGTTCAAATAAGCAGTCCTATCAAAGAGCTAAGTAGTAAAACAATGTGAGTTTGGGAACTGTTATTGAAAGTGTTTCCAGAGGACTAGTACATAGAAGAAGTACTAAGGATAAAATTCTGCAATTAGTTATGAAGGGCTCTCCAGTTCCTGCCTGTCAATGTTCTGCTCCTACTTAACCACTCTTCCTCACAAGATTCTTCCTCTTGAGTCCCTGAGGGGATGAATTTCTGTCCTCTCCTCTTTTCTATCTCTTTTGGTCATCCAGCATGAAACCCTGGCCCTATGATGGAAATGGGAGGTTTGTCACTGACTTAACTGGAGGCAGGATTTCACCCCCAATCGCTAATTTAATGCTTCTTTTATGCAGAGGCTACTCAACTGGGCACCATGAACGACTCTTTCCTCTCCACTATCTTTGTGGTGACCAAGTATATTTCCATTTTTACATCAACTTTATTAGACTAAATGTTTCAAAAGACAGAAGTGATTTTCCTGGCCAAGAAGAGCCTCCTTAAGAAACGACAATTTCCTCTGTCTCCTGCATCAATTCAGATACCCCACTGACCTCCCCTTCTCCTCCCACCTCTTCTCTATCAGTCTATTTTCCTTTCACCACCCCCACAATTCTGCTTTGTGTATGTGACAGTGTGGTCCACTCACCGCAGGGATGGTGCCTCTTTCTGGTCACTTTAGGGATTCACTCGAGGCCAACGCCCCTTCCCGTGGTCACACACCATCTTTGTCTCAGGTCTGCAGCTTCTCTCTTGTCCCAGGAATTGCAGCGTCCTCTTTGTGACTCAGCCCTCCAGCCAGGTCACTCAGTGTTTCCCCCCTTCTGGGGTATATCACACTCTTTCCTTCAGCAGTCCTAGCTGATCTTCCTCTACTCCAGGTTCTAGTTCAGGGACACTCAACAGAGCAATTCTGGGCTTTACTCAGCCTTCATGGCACCTTCCCAGGACTGATTCCTCCCACTCCTGATTCTTCCCCCTTTCTCTGGGAGTATCAGCTCCAAACAGCTTCCTCAGTCTGTTGCCAGCCTCCTGGCTTTAAATAGGCCCTGCTTCTTCCTTCTCAGCTGAGCCTGCTTGCAATCAATACCTGCTCCCTGGCTCTGCCCCCAGGAGCAGCCTGTGGAGTTTACAGGCCTACCTGGTCTTGACCCCTTCCAGTCCTGTGTGGTGTGGACACCCCACCACAGTATGCCACTGCCTTGATCCTGCCTCTGCTGGAGATCCTTATTCATTTCCTCTTTTCTTTACTATTGTAACTCCCTGTTCTATGAGTGCCCGTGTTCCTTATTTCTTTGTGTGCAAAAACTTCTGTTGACTTTCTCATGTGTACAAAGACAGATAAAAAAATTCTACTTATCTGCACTGTTCCTGATTGACTGTGCATCTGCAGAGATTCTGGCCAGCTAGTTATTTCAGCAAGATTGTGGAATAATGGTCTATTCAGGGTCTCTACTCCAGCAACTCCAGTCTCATGCAGTATTATATGAAGAACCAGATTGATCATACCTGAGCACACAAGAGATAGGTTGCCATTTTGCATGATCAGCTATAATTTCCTGGTTTTTTTAAACAATTCTCACTCATTGCAGTCATAGAATATTAATTAGGAAGATACTTGAACTTACTCTCAATGGAAAAGATAATCTGCTTCCTATGAAGGATTCCCTTGAAATCTCAGCAGGCTAGTGTATATTCCCCAGTTAATATAAATTATAGCTTTAGTTAAACTTTTTCTAAGGTGCCCTGAGACCCTTGTGAATGATGTGGGTGGATAGGAATTAAAGATTAATAATATTAGAGTTCCCACAGAAGTAAAGCCCCCTCCCCCAACTTCAGAATGCAGAATAGAAAGTCACTGCTCTAGAGAATGCTTGCTTTTGTTATGGCAACTTGTTCACAGCTGTTACAAAAGGAGGCAAAGCTCTGCAAAGTGAAGTCAACTAATTGGACAATAAATCAAGCATGAGAGTCATGAGTGGTGGGATGACTTTAAAATGCTAAGACTCTTATCTGGGAAACGTATTACAGCCCTGGATGAAATAACTTTTGTTTTAGGAAGATGAGGGGGGACAGATTGTTTTTATCTGCTGAGAAACAGGGGAGAAGCACTAACATTGGTATTTTGACAATTTATGATGTGACGCACAGTGGGGGTTAGAAGCAAGTGCATTTAGCAAGAACGTGTCAAATGTGCATAAAGATCTATCTGAATTACCCATTTGCTCCTAGGAAAAAGAAAAAGGAGACAAAGATTTGTAAAGGAAAAAGAGATAACTGAACTCTTAGACAATCAATGTGTCCCCTGTACCGTGTTTTAAACCTTGTAAGGCTCATTGTGTGTTTTGGTGGCCAGACTTACATTTTGCATACCCAATGAGAAGTGGATCATTTTTATTTTCAGCAAGTGACATTAAGAAAGCGACTCTGAGAATGGTGGACTGGGAGGTAAGACTCATGAGTTTTTATGTTGTATTGCACACATGGATTTCAGAATTTTCCCCAATAAACAGTTCCTCTGCGTGTGTTAATAAACCTCAGTATGGAATTTCAGTTTCAGCTGATCCTTCAATTTACATTTGTTAACTGGCAAAAACGAAGTGTGTAGCTCCAGTTCCTCCATTTATACATCCTTGAAGTGTGCTTAGGACCCGATAACCAAAAGATGGTGATTTACTTGAAAAGTGAATGGGCAGCTGGATAATTATATCAGAGCAAGTTATTCCACTGCAGTGTACCTCTTAGGGATGAGGCCACTCATCCTGGAGTAAAACTGAAATCAATCTAACTATTTGCTATCTCTTTTGCTGCAAGATATTCCAAATACAGAAAACCAAATGACAGACATCTATGCTGCAAGCCTGTTGTAAGCACCTGATGAAGGCTTCTCCTGATTTAACTCTGAATTGTGACAAATTAGGTAGCATAACTTAATCTGCAAACCTCCCTCCAATTCTTTGTGCATGGTTCTCTTAAAATCTGTGGTTCCTAAACTGAGAGCTAACTGAAGTCTCAAACCTTTGTATTCAAGTGCTGTGAAACACTGAGTGGGGGCTATGTTGGCTAAAAGATGTTTTATTAGAAGATGTTAATGGTTTACTACATGCTGGCTCACAAAAATCACTTATTTTATAGTGCCCAAAGTTTACCAGGCGGTTCAGCTGATATCCAAAATGCCATGGCCACTGCCCTAAAGATCTTACCGGCTAAAGAGGCACAAGACCTAACAGGAAAAGCCAAAAGCTAAAAGAAGAGGGAAATAGAGGATAAGATAATGACCTCTGTAACTTGCTGCCTTATTTTAGATTTTCTGTGGCCTAACATAGTAAGTTCAATAAATAATAGAAAATATGAAGATTTGTCAATTGTGTTACAGCTCCTCAGTTTTAACCCAACCGTACTACCTGTTTTTTGACACTGGAAGATCAAGCATGAGTGGCACCACTTGCTCTTTGGAGCACAGCAAAATCCCAGAGCCAAGGCTGCCATTAGAGCCCTTTAGATTTTGTGGGGATTACACATACGTGGCACATCAATAGGATCGATCTCGGGGGAAAGTTATTGAAACATATGATTTGTGTTCTAGAAAGTAAGAGATGAATCGCAAAAATCTGGGGAGAAGAAAGAAAGAATATTGAAAAAATGAGGAAAAGGACAGAAGCTTTAATGCCATTTTCCTCTTCCTAGAATTTTCTTTGTTACTAAACCAGGTTGGTGCAGAAACCACTAGTGTTCAGACACAGACCTACTAATTTAAAGGTTAGGTGGTAGGACTGATTTCAGCTAAGAGATGTTTCTGAATGTCAGATGACATTGTTGTCTGTAAGGCTCACACAGTCCAATGGTATCCAGTCATTACAAATCAAATTATAGAATTGCGAAGAACCAGAATCCATGTTGCAGGAAGAGACCAACATCTGCAAGATTCTGCAGAGAGCCGTGGAGCCATATATAGTCACTGTGCTACTGTTAAGTGCTATATCAGGTTTCTCTAAAGTTTTCTCTAGAAGATCCAAACACAACATGGAACCAAACAAAAACACAAGGAAAAATGAGTCAACAGTGTTCTCAGCCACTGCAATTCTTTATGACTCATTGCTATATGTACAAATGCTCCATTTTTCAAGACAAAACCTAAATCAGAATCAACCAGAAGGTGGCCTAATTAGATCGGTTTTAAATCAAGGTAATGCCACTTGGAATCATTAACACACTGTAAGTTACACAATCCTCTCATGAAATAGCTTTATAAAGTTTAATGACTGGGAGGAGGGAAAGTTGAGTGGATCTGACCACCAAGATGGAAGGAATCAGAACAGAATACAATATAGTTCCGTAATATATCTCAAAGTGCTTTTCAAAGCAATGAGTTAGTAGGGAGGTAATTGTTTAGGCAAATGTTGCACTCGTGTGCTCAGCAGTAGCTTGTACAATATTTTAGACATTAAAATGTATTTCATTTTCAGAAAAGGAAAGTTAGGCAGGACACAGGATTTACAGTCTACTCAATGACAGAATTGTAAGGGTACTTACTGAAACTCCATGTAGGGAAGGAGATACTGGCCACACACATATTCCTGTCCAACTGGTTGGTTTTTTGTGAAAGCTACAATGTGGAACACTATTAGAGGCGTGTAATGAAGCTTTCTCCATAGCCGGTATCCCTGAGGAGAAGCCACTAGATGCGAGGGCATAGGAACACCTATCTGTTTGTCCATGGGTACACAGCAACCACAATTCTTCACAACTGGCTGATGATTTTGAAAGCCCAATTTGAGACATCTTAGAGGGGTCCAAATTTCAGAGGGCAGATGCTCAGTACTATCTGAAAGTGAGGCTTTTAAAGATGTGCTTAGTTAGGCACCGAAAAATCAATTGATTTTCAAAAAATCTTGGCCAAGAGGTTTATTCAGAAAAAACTAACACAAGACATCCTGTCAGAAATTGGACACCTGGAAGGGCATTGCAGCAGTAGATTGATATATTGATGCTGTTTTATCTGTTCAGAAGGCTAAACTCAGAATAGAAACTGAGGAGCTGTTTCTGGGATGGACAGATGGACATAGATTTAGGACAGTCACTGGATGCGTGTAGAAGAAGACTTTCTTTGCTGCTACAATTAATGTGTGTGTCTTGATTAAAAGGGTAATTATAGCCAGAGAACAGAGAGCTAAGATTTCCCATACAAGATATTGTTACATATGTTAAATTGAAGTTATCAGTTCAGTCCAAAATAGGGGAATTATTTCAAGGTTCACAAGAATTGTGTGATCCTGAGGTACCTTGAGCCATACTGCTGTGGGTTTGGGAAAATAACTAAAATTTGCTTGAGACACAATGTGGGTGAGTTTCAGAGTAGCAGCCATGTTAGTCTGTATTCGCAAAAAGAAAAGGAGGACTTGTGGCACCTTCGAGACTAACCAATTTATTTGAGCATAAGCTTTCGTGAGCTACAGCTCACTTCATCGGATGCATGTGGGTGAGGTAATATTTTTTATTGGACCAACTTCTGTTGGTGACAGAGACAAGCTTTTAAGCTTACACAGAACTCTTTTCTTCAGGTGTGCAATTCGGGAACAGCTCATTTTGATGCCAGGAAATAATTCATCTGATGCTTGGGAAAGGGCTTATAAATAAGATTATTCTGCTTCCTTGGAATATTGATTGTCACAGATTTGATCATGAGGGCCAAAGCTTTGTCACCTGACCAGGGGAGCATGTTGAGGAGGCAATGAACAAGATAAGCAGAATATAGCCTGGGGTGAGACTAGGCATCTGCTCCACAGCCAGGCCTCTTTCCAGCGAATTATGCGATCTAGTTTTTAGAAGAAAAATATTAAGCATTAGTTCTTTTGATTGGACATTGCTATAATTCTCTGTTTTCTTTAGCGTTTCCACTGCCCAACGTTAAGCAGTTCTTGAAACAAACAGAAAGCCACAGTGTTCACTGAAGGCATTAGACAGCACAAAAGGGTTGCCATGACAACAAGAATTCTAAAGCGATGCCATCTGATCCCTAAATATTTAATCAACACTTGCATTACAGGATAAACATTACATCAGACATTCCCCATGACAAGTTGTGTTAGCATTTATCGTGTCAAAATTGAAAAGCCATCTTAGGGAACAAAAGCAAATAGAGGTGAGGTCTATTTTAGATATCTTTAGATGAGAAATTTACAGGCACAGACAGATGTGTCTACAGCCAGTCTCATATGGGGAAATAAATATAGGTACATGTGTGGATTCCACCTACTTCCTTGACTGAAATGGCACCCTGCATCTCTTATAATGGGGAGAACATGTTTCTGCAGGATCCACACTGTTATCATGGTTAACTGCTTTTTGGTTCTGCCCTGCCGTCTCCTTTTCGGTTACATCCTAACTTTATCCATGCAGTGTAGTATCTCAGACACACCCACACTTCTAAAATCACATGGAATTGGGATTGCAAACATGCACAAGCTGAATTCTTACCTAACAGTTTTATTGATTTTGCTTCTTGACTCTCGAGGACTATAATAGATGGCAGTAAATGTCAACCATTGGATTGTGCTGCATTGTGAACTTGTATCCGTTAGCATTTTGTGAACCAAAGTGTGTTGCACGGGGAACTTTAAAGAGAACAACAGGGCATCCCCATACAAACCTGTTTCAGAAAAGTTGGTTCTAGTATTGCTTCAGACAGGCTGTTTTAAACTGGGTCCTGCACTGGAGGATAGACCTTGCATGAGAACTTTAATCCACAAGCCATAACTCTACTCCTGTCCTCTCCTTTCTCTCACTCCTACCCCTTGCTGCTCCATCCTTCGGTCTATTTCCTTTTTCTTCTCTCTCTTCCATATCTTCTCTTCATCCCCTCTCCTCTCTCCACAGAGTACTAAAGAATGACAAGAAAATACCAAAAGGGCAGAGAAGAGGGAACTAAGAGTGGATGATAAGGCGGAAGAAGAAACTGCAGATTTGTTAACCAGAGCTGCCATTGACTTTCAGTGGGAATTTTGTCCAAGTGAGGAGGCATGGAGGAGGACAGGAAATGGCCCATAGAGATCAATTGTTTGTTAACTTAGATCAAGTAGTCATACGTACCCTGAGAGAGCTCATGGCAATGAAAAGAATGTAGGTGTAGGAGGGACACATACTTCTCACAGTATCAGAGCTTTCCCAGAGGTCTCCTGAGCATTACTTCACTTTCTATCAGTGTAAATGCAACATGTTTTTACCCTCAGGAGAGCACCAGTTGGAATCTGAAAAGGCTCTGTGTGAGATTATTTATGGCAGCCCAAATACTCTGGATTTACTGATTTGGCCTTGTAAGAAATCCCCAAGTGATTGATACAACTTTCTAAAGTTCCTGATAAAGTAACTCAGTGATCCCTGCAACCAGTGCATGAACAGGGGTCTGCAGTTCAGTATGCTAATAATATATCCTCAGTGTGCAAGATAGGAATGCCTTGCCATTTCTTTGAAAATTTAAGCTAATTGATAATTAAGAAAGAAAAGGAGGAGATACACAATAAGTAAAGGCTTCCCCCAATTCAAACAAGTTACAGCCAACATCATTCACTGATGCAGGGGAAATGATTGGCTTTTATCTTGTTTTCCTTTAGAGCACTGAAAACCCCCTGCAAATCTACAGTCACCAGTCTGCTGTACCTATACTGTATCGTGGCTAATAGGAACACCTGAGTATTCCCAGGCTCTTTGATGCATCATTTCCTTCTCCTGCTGCTCTTTGGATCATCTTTGCATCTCTTCTGTGGCTTCCCCTCACTTTCTGTATCCACTTCAAGCTTCTCGTTCTCGCTTTCAGGACTCTGAACATTTCTAATCCTATTCACAATTCGTCCTCCATCACGCACTGGTAAGGCTGCTCCTGATCTTTCCTTCTACCCTTTGGATCTTCTTTGCACCTTTTGAAAAGTTGCCTCTTATTCTAGGAACGCTCGTCGCCCCCGCTCCACCTGGGATGTCAAACTTCCACCTATCTGCCAAACATATTCCTCCTGAAAACACTCACTTCACAAGCCTTACAGCACTGCTCTTCCCAATGCTATCACTGCCCTTTAATCACCCAGTTGTCATGGTGGTCTCTTCGGCTAGAAAATAGTTGCAGTATCTCAGACAGCTCAGCTCAGCTCGCCTTTTGTAAAATGGTGACCATTGCATGTACACAGATTAAAGATTAGGGCCCTGATTCTCGGCCACACTCAGCCCAGTTTGAGGGGTGTGTGTGTCAAGAGGGCATTATATCATCCCTGTGGGAACCTGGATTTTGAAGGTGACCAGAAACTGTTCCAGTCCCAGGTGTATGTAGGAGCAGCTCAGGGATTGCTCTAATATATGGCTGCCTGCCATGGCCCCCATGGACCACTGTAGTAGCCCAGAATAGATCACAGTGCAGCATGGCTTGGCGACATGTTCTTCTTCTCCTGACACACTCCCTCCCTCTGTCACAGTCCTGGTGCTCCTAACTGGACAGTCTCCAGGCTGCCATGTTGGCTCCCAATCCACTGGACAACAGGAGCTCCTGGCCTAAGCAGGCTGTAGCTCTGTTTTCTCCCTTGGCTGCTCTGGCACATTTCCTGAGCACAGGCTGTGTCTGTTATCCCTTCATGGAAAGGGGGCCCTCATAGGGTCCCAGGAATGGTACTGATCTCCCAAAAGTCCCAGTAGGTTAGACACACCCTATCCCAGGATTCCACACGTGGGGGTGCTCTGGGGTCAGGCTCACTTGTCTAGGGTATGTGATAGGTATAGCACAGAAATAACATACCCAGACTTTGCCCAGGATTCTAAAACAAGCTACTCTTTCCTTGGATACTACTCGAAATTCTCATCTAGACATAATAATAAGTCCTACACACATTTCCATGCCTCAGTTTCCTCACCGCTTTGGAGCATTCTTTGGGCCAGCATCAGGGACCTCTGAGGTATCCACAGGGTGGCCATTCGTGCATTCTCAGAATATCAGACATTCCGGTACTTCCGGGAATGGCCTAGGCCCGCTCCCGCCAGTGTAAACCTGTTCCCACTGGTGTGACCTCACACACACGGTGAGTTTGCTGCCACACCACACAGGGGATGCCATTTTGAGGAGTGTGCTGTCCTGCATCTGTCAGTGTGACCACTCATGCACTGTGTATGCAAAGGCAGGCTGGCAGGGGGCAGAGGGGGCGTTTCTTACAATGGTGTTTCCCATCCGATACGGAACAAAACTAATTTTGGTTTTGTTTCAGTCCCTGGCAGGGGACAAACTACCCAAAAAGAGGGCTGTCTGGTTCAATAGCAGATGGGTGGCTGACCTCCCAAGGTATCTGGGATCCTTCTCCTGCAGCTCAAGGCTTGTCATCTGAATCACGGAGTCTCTCTCTCAGTCTTTATGCTCCAGGTCAGTTTGTTTTGACCTTGGCAGGTCCCATATTTAAGACACTCCTACATCACCCCCTGCTTTAAAAGCATCTCCTCTCTTCCTGCCTCCTGCCCACAGCACTTCCTGTGTGGCTCTCCGAGTCTTCCCCCTGACCCACCCAGCCTCTGTGGTTTTAAAGACTAGCATCAACACCTTGGTTTCTGTGTGCTGTGTTTGGGGATTTTCCACACTCCAAATGCCAGCCCCCAGCAGAGAGATAGGAGAAAACTGATTCTCCTCATTTTCAGCTGACCAATTGTCCCAGGATACTTCCATTAGACTAGGCAGCCATTAAGTTCTAACAATTGTCCCTTGTGCTTGTTTTGGGAGGGATCACTACTTCATAACATCAGCCATAATTCATAAGTTTTATAGACAGATTCCCCTAATCACCACATCCTCCCTGACTGGGTCCTCATATGCTGGAGCTGTGAGAGAGGGCAGTGTAGGAGCGAACAACTGTACACCACCGAAGCCCCTTACAACTGGGGTATTGCCGGGGGGAGGGGGGGGTTCCATTGGGTTTACAACCTCTCTAACCTATTGGAGCCAGTATACAGGGGCCACACAGCTTAGAATCAGGGTTTAGGATCATCATCCAAATGTATGAGTTTTCTGCACTGGGTTTTCTATGCCTGATTCAAAATTGCAAGCACCTTTGGGCAGGGTCTGTGCCATCCTTTCTGTTCATACAGAGCTGAGCACACTGATAGCACTAAGTAAGTAAATAAATAAAATAATAATAATAAACTTCAGTGAGTTATCAGGATTATACACCATATCCAGCATAAAGGCACCCTCCTTCTCTCCAGAAACTAAATACTCCAATTATTGTATTATAACTCAAAAATGAATAGCTCAGAAAGCTAAATCTGTCCCCCACCTTCATAAGCACTAAAAAGACAACCCCTTCCTCCCCCCAGATGTTAGCCTCTGAAAATGCATTTGATTTCAATTAAGCGAAGGACTGGTCATTTCCCTGAAATGTTCACATTTTTTCCAAATGTTTGTGTAAATCAAATCTGCAAGATATATTCTATCCATGCTGAACAGACTATCCGACCTGCTGGACAGAGACAGAACACTGCAACTTATGCACACAGACCCCTGCTCTAAAACAATCCCCCTGAATCAACCATGGTAGGGATCCCAATAGATTAGATGACATTTTAACAATACATTCTGGGCGGGAGAAGATTTTTCATTATCAGGATGACATTTACAAAGATTGTTATACTTTGGGGAGGGTATATTTTTAGCCTGTCAACCCAGCCAATATTACACTTGAGACAGCACTTTGTAATTCTATAGCGCCGTCTATCTGAGGATCTCAAGACGCTTGACAAAGAATCATGAATTAAGGTTCGCAACACCACTGTGCATTATGTAAGTATTATCCTCGAAGAGATCATGCAGTTAGTTCAAGAACATGCAGGAAGCCAGTGTTCGAGCTAGAAATAGACTCCAGGCTTCTTGACTCCTAGTCCCCTGCTTTAACCACAAGCCCATTCTTCTTCCCTTAAATATTTAAAAATATGAAACCACCACTAGTTGAAGATCTGAGCAGCATTTGTGTTGCCCTTTATATGAGGCACCTAAAATAGTAACACATAGATATGAAAAGATAAATTACCCTGAGCTGTCGCACTATATGGTACATGTAGTATACTTCTTGGCAAGTTAATTTTCCATCTCACAAAGCCTTAGTGGGACTTCCTGAGCTCAGTACTGTTCATTTTGTTTTAAGTTCTGTAGGCTGACTGCACCAGAGGAAGTGAAGTTGAAGGAGGATGTCATTAAGGCATGTTGGTTAACCTGCACTCTCCTTACTTCAATCAGTTAGATTTCTGGAGGAGAGACAATAAGTACACATGAGTACTTTACTGTAGATAATAGCAAAAAAAGAGACTGCAAGGAGAATGGCTACACTAAAGATGAACTTATTTGTTTGTAGACAGTCATACTTCTGCAGGGCTTAATAAAAATGTGTTACTTTATTGCAGAAAAAATATCAGAAAGATCATCCATTATAATTGTGTTTGAAGGTACCTACAGTAACAAAAGGTTGCCTTTTTTGAGCCCTAATTCCCCAATAATCTGTACTAAGAGCTACCCCTAAGGTCTCTGTTTTTAAGCTGAAAAGGAAACTTTCACAGTTGCACTGTGTAAGTTCTTTAAAATAAAACCTGTCTTCCATGTTTAAGTTGCCAACTTGGAGAATCAGTCATAAAAAGGAGGCAGTTTTGGACAAGTCTAACTTCCTTGCCCGAGCAGGGAAAAAAAGCATTCCATTCACATTTGTTTGTATTAAATAAATGTACTGGTTTCACAGAGAATCATAGAATTGTAGGACTGGAAGGGATCTCGGCAGGCCATCTAGTCCAGTACCTTGCACTCATGATCTAAGTATTAGTCCTGCCATGTGTGCAGGGGACTGGACTAGATGTGTGACTCTGGTTATTTACTAGTGCAGAGAAACTGTCTCAGGATCAAGGGCAGCCAGAAAACACATGCCTCTAGTGGGTTGCCAATTTAGGGCAGAGATCAAGACAAGTCATTAAAAAGGAAAAAATAAGTATCCATCTTTTTGCTTTTTCACTTTATCCTTGTTACAGTCTGGTGTTGGTTTTAATAAGCTTGTGCGCTGAGACACATATCCAAGCCTATGCAGAATCCTTATGACTAATTCCTGTCCTCACATTGACACTGCACATAGTAGAATTCTTTCAGTCACTAGAATACCCTTGCCGACGGCCTTCTGTCCCCATTAACAGGAATTCCCGATTAAACAGAAGGCAGGTTTAATAGCAATGCTGCTGTCCGGAGAGGTGTGGACAGGTCATGGAGCTGGAGACAGCACGCTGTACTGAGATGAGGACTGAGCCAGCTGTTTGCCTTGTACCAAAGGTAGGGGCAGCTGTGATTCATGTGGCATGAGGGCCCCTTTATGAGCACATTTTCTAGCTGGCAGTTTGTTCCTTCCACACGAATACAGTGGCGAAGCAATTCAGTTATTCGTTGTCTGTGTCAGAGTCACAAGAGGGTTTGAAAGACGATTTGGTGGATGAGACAGAACTTGGCTCAGTAGGACTAAGCCTCACAGAACACCATTAAATCATCCTTATTACCATCCCATTATGCAGCAGTCATTACTGTTAATTATAATTAGGTTTAAATTGGTTCCCTGGGATTTTCCAGTTGGACAGAGACCAATCATCTAAGGGAATTGCAGGGACAGTTTAGTGATATTTTTAAAAAGAAACTAATAAATGTTAGGTGGACAGGCAGTTGGGGACAGTTTATAGAAACCCAGCCAGCTATATCAGAGTAGCAGGCAGTGAACCTAAGGTCACATTTTCTGCGGGGAGAGACAGGACAGGGAATTTTTAAAGAGATAAAAAAAATTAAGTGATTTGGAACCATTAAGCTGTACATGTTGTAAAACAGTATAACCACATGATCTCATTACTTCTGCCCTGCGCCTTTCCCTCCCTCTGTTATTTCGTTATTTATAACAGTCACTGCATAATGTCCTATGTGAGACTGGCAGACCAGGGCCCAGCTCTTGCCAAGGCTTTAGGCTGAGCACTGACAAATTCATAGCTGGAAACCAGCTGTACGTTAGTATCGTTCAGGTTAGGTATTAGACTTATAAGAATGTATTTAGACTCTGTAGAATGCTTGTAAGTTGCTGCATGCATTGATTTCACTTGTAATGTCTGTATTCGGTGCTGTAAGGTGATATGTAATTTTGCTTTATAACTGTAAAAATGCTTGCTTTGAACCTGTGAACCTAGTATGGAGGAATGGTTCCTCCACCCATGAAGACTGACTATCAAAACTAAATGGATCACTGTGGAACATCACGATACAAAGTTTTAGTTAATGGCCCTCTTACACCCATCAAGAAAGCCAGTCCCATCAGCTTGAATGCTAGTAGAAAGGGATAAAACACCGATGCAAGAATTTTTTTCTCTCTCTTTTCCTGTTTGGACTCTCACGGGGCTAAAACGAAAAAACAGAAGCTGTGATCCCTATGGTCAACCTGGGTTATTCCTAAGAGATATTCATTGCTGACAGATTAGTACAACTCTGTCACTTTTTAGAACCATAGACTGTAACTCATTTGTGTAAATATGTTGCCTGCTGTAACCTGTAAATAACTCTCATTTCTTTTTCCTAGTTAATTAACACTTAATTAGTTTACTATAGGATTGGTACCAGTTTTGTCTTTTGTGTGGGATCTGAGGTAAAAATTGACCTGGGGTAAGTGACTGGTCTCTTGGGACTCTTGGGAAGCAACCTGAATGTTTTGTGAATTTTGGTGAATGGCGACCAAGTATCAGTAAGTTCAGCTTGCCTGTTGGACAAGATAGACTGGAGTACCAAAGGGGACTGTCTGTGACTCCATGGTAACACTCTTATAGTGCTTCAGGAGTTCACATTTCTTACTGGGTTGATGAAATCTAATTATAGAACATACAACGAGTTTGGGGTGTCTGCCCTGAGGTTGGCACTGATGGTTGTGAGCCACTCCAGACAGTGTGACATCCTAAATTACATTTTGGACCAGCTGGGGAAGGGATGAAGTCATTTTTTGTGTTTGTACAAAACCTTGCACAACAGAGCCCCCATCCTAGTTGCAGCTCTTGGATGCTACTGCAGAAAATAATAATAAAAATTCAGTGGAGTTTGTCATCTCACAGTTCCCAAGTGATTTGCATCTTTAAAGACAAACTGACTCGCTGCAAATGTCCACTATTTACAAAGGAACCCAACCCACCTGTCATAAATATAAAGGGAAGGGTAAACACCTTTAAAATCCCTCTTGGCCTTCACCTGTAAAGGGTTAAGAAGCTCGGATAAGGAGACAAGAAGACAAGGAGACCAATTAGGAGACAAGATACTTTCAAAGCTGGAGGGGGGGAGAAAGAATGGTTCTCTCTGTCAGTGTGATGCTTTTGCTGGGAACAGAAAAGGAATGGAGTCTTAGAACTTAGTAAGTAATCTAGCTAGATATGCATTAGATTCTGTTTTGTTTAAATGGCTGATAAAATAGCTGTGCCGAATGGAATGTATATTCCTGTTTTTGTGTCTTTTTGTAACGTAAGGTTTTGCCTAGAGGGATTCTCTGTGTTTTGAATCTGATTACCCTGTAAGGTATTTACCATCCTGATTTTACAGAGGTGATTCTTTTACTTTTTTTCTTCAATTAAAATTCTTCTTTTAAGAACCTGATTGCTTTTTCATTGTTCTTAAGATCCAAGGGTTTGGGTCTGTGTTCGCCTATGCAAATTGGTGAAGATTTTTATCAAGCCTTCCCCAGGAAAGGGGGTGTAGGGTTTGGGGAGGATTTTGGGGGGAAAGACGTTTCCAAGCGGGCTCTTTCCTGGTTATATATCTGTTAGACGCTTGGTGGTGGCAGCAATAAAGTCCAAGAGCAAAAGGTAAAATAGTTTGTACCTTGGGGAAGTTTTAACCTAAGCTGGTAAAAATAAGCTTAGGGGGTTTTCATGCAAGTCCCCACATCTGTACCCTAGAGTTCAGAGTGGGGAAGGAACCTTGACATGGTGGCAGAGTGGTGGGATTAACTTGAAATCATTTTGAGATCAATTTGAGATTTTTTGAACAAGAAGCACAGATTTTAAAAATGAAATTTTTTTTCCTTTGGACTGCTGGAAAGCAGGTTTTAAGCTGAAAGCAGTTAGAGGTTTGTTTTTTTTTTGTCTCTGCTTGGGGGCCAGAGTAGAGACAAAAGGGAATTGTCTTTTGTGAGCTGGATTTTTCTCTACCTAAAGGCAGGGGTAGTTAACCTCTTGCAGGGAAATTCACAAGTCTTCACACAAGTCTTCCTGAAGAAGTTTTTTTTTACCTAAGAGCAACTAGAGGGGTTTTCTGCCTATTTGCCTGGAGACAAAGGTGTTAGGTTGTTTTTTTTTTTTTAAGGATTTTTCTGTAGGCTGACAATCACTATCAGAGAACATAGGTATCCGGACAGCACAGCAAAATTTTACAAGCCAAGTTTTTTTGTTTGTTTTATTTCTAACTCTCGGGTGTAAAGTTAGTTAAAAACAGAGAGGCAAACATGACAGAGCCCCAGACAGAAACAGCCAACGAGGCTGCCCACAGGAGAGCTATGGAGGGAAAGGAAAAAGAAATGGAGGAACAGGAAAAAGACCAAGAGGATGCCCACAGGAGAGCTATGGAGACAGAGGAAAAAGAATGGAAGCATGTTGAGGAGGAAAGGGAGGCTGCCCACAGGAGAGCTATGGAGGCAAGGGAAAAAGAAATGGAGGAACAGGAAAAAGCCCAAGAGGATGCCCACAGGAGAGCTATGGAGACAAAGGAAAAAGAATGGAAGCATGCTGAGGAGGAAAGTGAGGCTGCCCACAGGAGAGCTATGGAGGCAAGGGAAAAAGAAATGGAGGCAAGGGACAAAGAACTGGAGGAGAAGGAAAAAGAGAGGAAGCATGCACTGGAGATGGAGAAGGCAAAAGCTCAGCAGAATATACCAACAAACTCTAGCAAACCTTCTCCAGGTACCACTTCCCATCCCAGAAAGTTCCCCACCTACAAGGCAGGCGATGATACAGAGGCCTTCTTAGAAAACTTCGAAAGGGCCTGCCTTGGGTACAGCATCTCTACAGACCAATACATGGTAGAGCTGAGGCCACAGCTCAGTGGACCCTTAGCTGAGGTGGTGGCTGAAATGCCTAAGGAACACATGAACCAGTATGAACTGTTTAAAACCAAGGCGAGAGTCAGAATAGGGCTAACACCCGAGCACTCCCGTCGGCGGTTCAAAGCCCTAAGGTGGAAACCAGATGTGTCATTTACCCGACATGCCTACCACATTGTGAAACATTGGGATGCCTGGATATCAGGAGCAAGTGTTAAATCTCCAGAAGGTTTGCCCTTCCTAATGCAAATGGAGCAGTTCTTAGAGGGTGTTCCTGAGGAAACAGAAAGATACATCCTAGATGGGAAGCCCAAAACTATAATCGAGGTGGGGGAGATTGGAGCCAAATAGGTGGAGGTGGCAGAAAAGAAAAAAACTGGTCGCAGTTGGAGCTGATACCAGAAGGGACAACCTCAGACCACACCCTACTACCGGGGGCCACCCAAGGAACCCTCCAGACACCTTATTGTCCCGCCACACCATTCTCCAGCAACCCACCTCGCCCCAGTGATCCGTCAGCTGGATGATGTTTTAAATGTAACGAGCTGGGGCATGTGAAGGCCAACTGCCCCAAGAATCCCAACAGATTACAGTTCATTGCACCGGAATCACACCAGAGGTCATCAGGCCCAGATACCTCCCAGATACCCTGGTAAAAATAAGCTTAGGGGGTTTTCATGCAGGTCCCCACATCTGTACCCTAGAGTTCAGAGTGGGGAAGGAACCTTGACACCACTTCAAGAAAGAATTTCTTCAGGACAAGATTCCCCAAGACCTGCCTACACATGATCAAACTGGCATCACTTGCCAAGACAAGCATTTCAGTCTCCACAGATTGATATCTATCAAACATTAGCTTCCATGGGGCGTCACTGGATACAAAGAAAAACAAGCCCCAATATATTTTATTTAGGGGCTCCTTCCCCACCTTTCTGTTTTCCGGTCACATAAAATACTTTCGGGAGCTGTTTGGTCAACACTTGTGGCTCGTGGTATTTGGTATGTGATTGCTGGTGTCTTCCAAACCATGAATGAAGGGGCTTTGTAACACCACAAACAGAACAACCCTTATGAGTATATTAAAGTATCACTGACTTTATGGGTGTTTTTTTAATTTAAAATTCAGAACACCACCACACCAAATAGTGACAAACAAACAGTGTGTTGGATTTTTCATTCCAAGATGTCAACTCATATAAAAGGGTAGAGTCTGACAGATAATCAAGGAGGATTGACTGGGCAGTTTTAGGAGTTTGATAACCTTGTGAGTATAGAGATGGCTCTATACTGTACCTTTGGCACATGTTCTGGTCATGGCTTGGTCAAAGCACAAGCTCAATGGCAAACTCCAAGATCTGTGAACGGTCTTCTGCAAGTGTTATCTTTTCTCTAGTAAGCCCACAAACCCTCGCTGTAGCTGGCTTAGTGGGTTAGCCTCCATAGCTTCTATAGCCTCAGTCTGTGAACCTAGTGAGATTTCTAGATTTGTTTTCTTTTTCCAAAGATTGTAACTGTGCTGTGGCCAACTTGGGTAAGGGTTTGAGCTTCTGAACTGGGGTTGAAGTTTTGGGATAGAAGGAATACAGGGCTGACTGTGACAGTGAAAATCAGGGAGAAGAATCTCCTTGGGAGGGAGCAGACAGGAATCATTCAAGTTAGGTAGAATGAAAGGTTTGGAGGATCATTCCCAGTGGGGATGCTTACCTGAACTTTCCAAATCTCTTGGGCCTACAAAATTGGAATCAGACTCCCATAAGAACAGGCTCACTCCAGTGAGAACCAGCATTCCCTATGTTCAGTGGCGTCACACATTTCTTTTGAAAATGCTTATTCTATTTTGGCATTCTCCTGCCCCCAATAGGTCCTGGCCAGAACTAGAATTTATTTTATGTAGTCCACAGTCCACTTTCCTAGAGCAATGTGAATAAAATGTCAAATCTTAAAGGATTTACAGTATTATGGTTTCTAAAGCTATATACGGAATTGTGGTTTGCTTTAAAAGTGGCTCATAAAAGTTCTTATAGTTTGCAAAAAGAACAGGAGGACTTGTGGCACCTTAGAGACTAACAAATTTATTTGAGCATAAGCTTTCGTGAGCTACAGCTCACTTCATTGTTTGGATAGTTTGAATAGTTTGGATTCTGCAAAATTCTGCATCATTCAAGGGTCATAGATCAATTGCCCTTATCATACAGTCTGTAGATGAGGGGGGAAAATGCTCTTTTTTTCTTGGCTTTCTCCTTACTGCACAAGCTTATTCATACCTTGGAGCTCTAGGTTCATTAGCGTTGTGCAGACGGATAATACACTGAAGCCAGGGTCCATTTTTGCATAATGGCAAACTGAGTTACTGTGTTTACTGAGATCTCTGCAGCAAATTAGTCCAGGCTGTTTGTCAGGACAGGGGGGGATTAGTCTGCCAAAAATTAAAACAGAGCTGAGCCTTTGCCCAGAATACACAGTAAACCTTGCGTGAACATGTATTTGCTTTTAATTTAAAACATTTCATTACCATTTTCCCAACTATCTAATAATGGTACATGCTTGTCTCTCCATATTATTAGTAAGAACATGTACCACAAAACTAGGCCAGGCTCTAACACACCCAAACAGAGCACAAAACAACAACAACAATACCCCCCCCCCCAAAAAAAAAAAAAAGCTAAAGAAATAAAGAATGGTCCTGGAATCACAGTAGTTGGAAGCATTAAGGGACAGGCCTTTCTCTGTGCTGGGGATTGAGTCACTGACATGCCAAACTCTCTAGTGCTGCTTTGGTCTGTACTTTCACAGGGGAGACTGAGGGCATCTCCAAGTGACAGTAAGGTACATCAGAGCCAATATACAGCAGTGAGTAAAGGTCCCACTGTATCTGATTGAAAACAATACCAACAGGAGCCCCATTGTACTTAATGGAACTCGGCTGAGTGGATAGGTGGTAGGGAAGAGAACTCCCAACTTGAGCAATTCACAGTCAGACACAAAGACCTGTTAATTTTTTTTGCCACTGTCTAGTATTCCAGTAGAAAAGCATCAAGCACTGTGAACCAGTTCACATGGAATTCTTCTTCTTTATCCCTAGTATATCCTGAGACAGCAAGGGGACAAATGGGCAAACATGTCCTGAGGAAAAGGGAAGCATGTGCAAAGGGAGAAGAGAAGGGGACAGGAAACTCTCAGGTCTGGTAAAGGCAGCTGATGGAGGCAGAGAGGAACAGAGGAGATCAGACACTCTTTTCCAAAAAAGACAAGATGCTTATCTCATTAGCGAGAAGTAAAGCCATGTACTTTGCAGTAGCCGTAGTTCCCCCATGGGTAATAGTGTGTGAACGTGCATCAAAGGGAGGCCTCCAGGAGAACCTCTACTGAGAAGTGTGCCATGCTGTGAAGGAGTTTGAGACCTTCAGTAGGTTCTCCTTCAGGAAAAAGAACAATTGCTGAAGAGAGAGGCACTCTCTGCAACAAGTAATCCTCACTGATAACTATGGGAGTGAGGCTTGCGGGATTTGACCCTGAGCATATAACTACAGAGCTGGAATCTTTACACTTAGGGCAAAATTTATGACTCCCCCCAACAAAAAGTCAGTCGATGACTAAGTGGAAGGAAGGTGCAGTATATGCCATGTTGGATCATTAAACTCTGCTTGTTCTGTTTCCCTGAGTGGTTTTGTTTCTCTTCCTGATGTTTCCCATCCTATTTCATTGCAGAGTGTACCCATGTCAGCCCCACATCTGGAAGATGAGTTGGTGGAGCTTTGTTTTTCCTACATATATTAGTGATTACCTTGCTTCAATAAATGCCGGCCTCTTTAACAATAAGTGCTGTTTAAAAGGGGCATCTGTTTTCCTCGGCGAGAGCAGGACAATGAGTCTAACTCACCCCTAGTGTAGCTACACTGAATTCAGTATATATTATCATAATGCCCTTACCTGTGTGTATATATGTTAGAGTCAACATGGTTTTTGTAAAGGGAAATTATGCCTCACCAATCTGCAAGAATTCTTTGAGGGTGTCAACAAGCATGTGGACAAGGGGGATCCAGTGGATATAGTGTACTTAAATTTTCAGAAAGCCTTTGACAAGGTCCCTCACCAAAGGCTCTTAAGCAAAGTAAGCTGTCATGGGATAAGAGGAAAGGTCCTCTCATGGATTGGTAATTTATTAAGACAGGAAACAAGGGGTAGGAATAAATGGTCAGTTTTCAGAATGGAGAGTGGTAAATAGTGGTGTCCACCTGGGGTCTGTACTGGGCCCAGTCCTATTTAACATATTCATAAATGACCTGGAAAAAGGGGTAAACAGTGAGGTGGTAAAATTTGCAGATGATACAAAACTACTCAAGATAGTTAAGTCCCAGGCAGACTGTGAAGAGCTACAAAAGGATCTCTCAAAACTGGGTGGCTGGGCAACAAAATGGCAGATGAAATTCAGTGTTGATAAATGCAAAGTAATGCACATTGGAAAACATAATCCCAACTATACATATAAAATGATGGGGGCTAAAGTAGCTGTTACCACTCAAGAAAGAGATCTTGGAGTCATTGTGGATAGTTCTCTGAAAACATCCACGCAATGTGCAGTGGTAGTCAAAAAGGTGAACAGAATATTGGGAATCATTAAAAAAGGGACAGATAATAAGACAGAAAATATCATATTGTCTCTATATAAATCCATAGTATGCCCACATCTTGAATGCTACGTGCATATGTGGTCGCCCCATCTCAAAAAAGATATATTGGAATTGGAAAAGGTTCAGAAAAGTTCAACAAAAATTATTAGGGGTATGGAACAGCTTCCGTACGAAGAGAGATTAATAAGATTGGGACTTTTCCGCTTGGAAAAGAGATGACTAAGGGGGGATATGATAGCGATCTATAAAATCATGACTGGTGTGGATAAAGTAAATAAGCAAGTGTTATTTACTCCTTCTTATAACACAAGAACTAGGGATCACCAAATGAAATTAATAGGCAGCAGGTTTAAAACAAATAAAAGGAAGTATTTCTTCACACAACACACAGTCAACCTGTGGAACTCTTTGCCAGAGGATGTTGTGAAGGCCAAGACTATAACAGGGTTCAAAAAAGAACTAGATAGATCCATGGAGGATAGGTTCATCAATCGCTATTAGCCAGGATGGGCTGGGATGGTGTCCCTAGCCTCTGTTTGCCAGAAGCTGGGCATGAGCAACAGGGAATGGATCACTTGATGATTACCTGTTCTGTTAATTTCCTCTGGGGCACCTGGAATTGGCCACCGTTGGAAGACAGGATACTGGGCTAGGTGGACCTTTGGTCTGATCCAGTGTGGCTTGTTCTTATGTTCTCACTTCTGCGCTCTTCTGTACACTTCCTAATTTCAGCCTGAGCTGTGAGCACAAGTACCAAAATACCACAAGCACAGCTGTGGTCATTGGTTTTAGGCCACTATACACCAGAAGTACTGGAAATCACGGAATAAAGGATATTCCCTTAAGACTTCCATATGAAAATGCCCTGGGTATATTTGAACAAACAGCATTAGGCTATTTAGTCAAACCTTTTGGTGTTTGCCCATTACTATTTAATTTACAATAAGTATGTAGTAACTCACTGAATACCATGGTAACTAATGAAAATGCTATTGCATCACTTTGTGGTCAGGCTCTCAATAATTTCATGGGGAAGCAGTAATTAACTTCTTTTACCACTGACTCAGCACATGTTAAAGTTTCCCTCCCACATTCTTTGTGATGATTGACCTGCACCTTCTCACCACCAGATATCTGACTTTTTTAATAGTTAGTATCAAACTGACAAAAGCAGCAGCTAACATACTCTGCGTTTCGGATATCTTATTCCTGAACACCTCCAAGTAAGATCTAGTATGGTACCTAGTAGATATCCACTCTTGATCACAAAAGATAGGGCAGATGTCACTCTTCATCAGAGGTTTCCCAGATGTGAAAAAGAGCTCTGTGTAAGTTCAAAAGCTTGTCTTTCCCATCAACAGAAGTTGGTCCAATCAGAGATATTATCTCAGCCACCTTGTCTCTCTAGTCTTCATCAAAACATTCCAGCCTCTGGTGGGCCCTACCTTATAGTCATTGTATATGATGAAAAGTAGCATTTTTAATGTTATCTGTCACTTGAGTAATTTGGAGTGCATGATCTATGGACTGTCAAAGGAAAATCTATTATTTGGTTCCTCCTTGGGCAGGATTCTGCCCATACCGCTATTTGAAGGTTACTTTTTAAGTAACAGCATTCAAAATACAACAGTGACGGAAGTATACTTTACCCATAAAAGAATTGCAGACATGCCCATCACTATGTTTGATCTTTTTAACAGTGGTGCCCACTTGTGAACCAATCTATCATCTATTGTACCCGAAAATCATTACTACCTAAAAAAAAAGAATATGAATATGTAATTGGAACACCACCACAAAACCTCTCCAGAACATAGTCATCTCTACCTGGCCTGGGATAACACATTTTCTGTTATTTATCTCTTTATCAAGCTAAACTTCCCTGTTGGTCTGTCTGCATCCATCTGTTGTCTCTTGTTTTATACTTAGATTGTAAGCTCTTTGGGGCAGAGACTATGTTTTTTTGTTCTACGTTTGTACAGCACCTAGCATAGTGAGGTCCTGGTGCATGACTAGAGCTCCTACGTGCTACGATAATACAAATAATAATAAGGAGAAGAGGAGCCAGGCTTATAGCCTTGAAGAGGTGACTCCTCAAGCCCAATCATTTCTGGTTTTGCCAATGCTGAGAAAAGAGAGATCAAAGGAAACATCACATCATTATAGGACTCTGGCCCTAGAAAAGGGAGGGGGGTGAGTGAGTTGCCCTAGGCTGCCCAGGGCGTCATGCTGGCAAGGAAACACGCAGACAGACAGCGTGCTGCAAGGACAGTCAGTTTCTCCCAGCCGGAGATGGTAGTTAGCTGAGCTGTGGGGAACTTACAAAAGCAAGCAAGGAAAGATCAAAGTGTAGGACCCATGGATAAAGGCCTTTTATTGCTTTTACCCTTTGCTCTATGTGCTTTGTACCTCTGGGGGAATGAATAAAGAATGATTTGGTTGGAAGATTTTGAGTCCCTTTAACCACCTCACTGGTCACAGGTCCTTGGAGTGAACGGACTCACACATAACAAATGCAGCTGGGTTACCATGGTTGGGAAACAGGGATTGCAGCCCAGCCACCCAGTCCCAGAGCTGTTGGACTGCATGCTTCTGCCCAGAGGCAGGTACAGGGAGCCAGGCCTGTCCCATAAGAGGTGGTCTTAAGAAGGACTATATGGGGGTCTAAAGTGCAGTTCGTCCTGTAACTGTGACATTTGGTATTTAGCATCACCTCTTGAAAAATTTAGCAGCCAGGCAAGAGGTGTCGTGTTTTATTGTAGACCCGCTCTACATAGCTGGGAGTGGTTCTCATGTCACTGTAGTTAATCCGCCTCCCCGAGAGGCAGTAGCAGGCAGCTGCTATTTGCATATGTGCAACACAAGCACGTCTTTCTGAAAGTTTAGTCCGTCTGAGCACAGCTGTGCTTAATAGCAAAGAAAGCATTCAAAATGTAAACAACAAGACAGGAGACGTGAATTTCTGTGTATGTAAAAAGCAAGGGTGAGCCAGCTGTGACAGAATAAGAAGTCACCAGTTTCTAAAACCAAACTCAGCCCTTTTTTAAGTTTCTGAATTGTGTGGATTGGAAATTGATCAAACTTTGCAGCTTGCTTCTACCTTCATAATAGGTCAAATCCAAACCCTGGAAATTATCAAAATTCAGTCAGTGAATCATGTCTTCATTTAACTACGAGGCCAAATGGAACAACCGCAAGTAAAAAAAGTACCAACAAAATAATCATCTACAACTACACCCTTCCTAAAAGGAGCTGCTGTCACTGCACGCATTCACCACTGTTCTTAAACCTGTATGCATTGCACTGGGCCTGGACACCCACAAACTTTGGAGAAGTACAGATCCAAATCTAAAATTATGCAGCTCTGATTTATCTTTGGCATCAATATGTTTATTATTTTGCTTCCATTGTCTATCTAGGACTGGAACCAAGATTAGCTAAATGAAATAAGGAAAGAAGACTATGTAGTTTTTCTGGCTAGGATTGACTATGGCAGTGAAGGTAATCTCAAGAGAGATTTTCTTCTCATGTGATTCCCAGTCAAATGTGTCATAGAGGTAGATGCTCCTCTGAATTCCTGACTGTAATTCTCAGTAAGCAAGAAATGAACTACACACATTCATTGATGAGAAAATAGGTCCCTAGTTTGTTTAGTATGACAGGGTAGGTCTCTTGGCAGATGAATGCAGCACTGTGGTTTACCAGACCCCAAATAAACCTGGCCCTCAGTGTCTGAATACCAAACTGTTTGCACACTTCCACCTAGTTAGCCAAGGGCTATTTAAGCCTTACAGAGATAGGCTTAAGGCAAAACCTGGATCTAAACTCACCCCAGGTGAGCCGGATCTAGATTGAGAAATTCTAATTCTTTTCATGTACTGGAAATGTTATTTCTGGAGAAGCCTTTAGTATTTTTTTAAATCCAGACACTTTTTACCCTCTGATTTTAATTCTTCGAACTGCCCCACCCTGCTCTGCACTCTGATGTCTTGCTTCATGCACACAAGACGTGCTTGTACTGCACATATGCAAAAAGCAGCTGCCTGCTACTGCCTCTCGGGGAGGCGGATCAACTACAGTGACATGAGAACCACTCCCAGCTATGTAGAGCGGGTCTACAATAAAACACGATACCTCTTGCCTGGCTGCTAAATTTTTCAAGAGGTGATGCTAAATACCAAATGTCACAGTTACAGGACGAACTGCACTTTAGACCCCCATATAGTCCCTCTTAAGACCACCTCTTATGGGACAGATTATTATTCTTTACACTTCCTGGCCCAGCTATGCTTATTGCTAAGTGGCAGAGAGAATCCAGGCACATCTAACCCCTTTCCTTCTATTGGCAAGTTGATGGGATTCTGTTTCTCCAGTCCTGATGCTGGACCCTTCCCCCTGACATTAGTTTGGGCTCAACAATAGTTTTAAAGAAAATAAATGTGGAAACACAAGAAAACCAAAATGTAACATATGCTCAGGGCTAAAAAGAAAAGCCAAAAGCGGAAGTGAAAATATCAAAGAAAAAGACTCCAGTTAAAAACTGGAAATATTAGAAAAGAAGGATTGTACTTTCACTTGATACAGGTCAAGGAAGACACTAAATACTTATTCCCCTTTCTTTTAATGCAGAGCTACTAGAGGTTTTGTTTTACCACATGGCTGTCACAGAGAGACTCGAAGATATCGGAGTCATTGATCCAGGGTTGCCTTCCTCACTCTCTTCTCTTGCTATTGAGAAGAAGAGGGATGTGTTATAGTCATCTTTGTAGTGGATTATATTTTCCGTATATACCTCTGTTTGCCAGAGTGGGTTGAATTATTGGTTAATCAGACTAATTTATCCCACTTTTTCTACTCATGAATTGATCATAGCTCCAATTCCCACTGTCTCTTGCAGACAAAAGGATGCCAACGACAACACCCAAATTCATCCTGATTTCTAGGAGTTAATCATGAGAATTCACCAAACAGCTTATACACATACACCTCAACTGATGGGCTGTTCATAAACTGTTGTCTTTGCAAATACCCTTGTTTGTTTATTTTCCCCAATGGTATGTAGCGGGTCGCCTAATTCACATGCTATTGTTTCTGCTCTCTGATTGAATGGCTGAAACTTTTAAAACAGGAGTATAATGTATGAAGCATATTAGCTAATGAGCAGCTGCTAATGCATCTCTGTTATGAGTTACCAGATGAATAATAATTTGTGTTAAAATTTACAAAATGCTTAGAATTCATAAATAGACTGGCAATCAAAATCCTAAAATAAACATGACCCCAGAACACCAGCAAAGACCTCTAATCATGAACATAGTCATGAATCACTTTCTTCAATTATTAAACCAGTGCTGCTGCTTACTAATTTGTCTCACCTCTGCAAGGTTACTTTGAAAAAAAAATTAAGATTTTAATTGATTAGAACACATAATACAAACTCCATAGGCAACTAACCATGGACATTTGACAAAAGCTTAATCCGAGAATTTGACATAACAAGGGCAAATAATATGGGTTAGCTGGTGTTTAGAAACGGGACACTTAATTTTTTTAAACATTATAAGGAGGCAGCGTTGCCTAGAATGGAAGACTGAGGGCTTGTTTACACTTACAGGGCTGCAATGGTGCAGCTCTAGTGTTTAGTGAAGACGCTACCTACACCGACGGGCAAGCTTCCCTGAGAGGTGGTAGCTATGTCAACGGGAGAAGCCCTCCCATCAACATAGTGCTGTTTATACTGGGGATTAGGTTGATATAACTATGTTGCTTAAGGGTGTGAATTTCCACATCCCTGAGTGCATAGTTACACCAGCATACGTTAGTAGTGTAGACCAAGCCTGGGAATCAGGAGACCTGGGTTTCTCTTCCTAACAATGTCTTGCCACCTCTTAGAGGTGTTGTGAACCTACTTATCTGTCTTGGTAATTCTATTATGCACATTCACATGGCATCTGGGTATTAATTAAAGCATGTGAAATGCTTTGAGCTCCTTGAAAGGAAGGCACTTTTAAAACGGTGTATGTGATGCTTTTAAAAAAACTAGTATGGATTCTCCAAACCATCCAGATTTCTCAGGGTGGTAGGGTTTATTTTTGTACACTCTCCTCTAAGGAATATTTTGAAAGAAATATTTACATGGTGAGTTAAGGCAGGATTCATTTTTCTAAGAAGCATCCAGCTTAAAATTAAGAAGGACTTCTCAGAATTTTGGTTGCTGGTTCCCGAGTGGAAATGTTTGAAGCTGTTGCTAGCATATTTATGGTGTTTAATATTCCATCCCAGAAAACATTTCTAATTTACTATGACTCAGTATTTTTCTTTTTTTTTTTGCAACAGAAAAACAATAAAACTTCTGTTTCTCATCGAATTTTGGCAGAGAATGACACTGCAGGCTGGCTTTGGCAGAACCACAGTCTGAGAAAAGGTCACTCTTTTGGCAGAAAGTTGTTGAATTTGGACATCATCTAGGTTTGCCCAGGCCTTTGGAAGCCACTGTCTTCAGGTAAAGAACTCATGTGAAAGTGCTTATTCTACAAGTTACTCTTTATTAGTGTCAACCAAAATAATCACTTCCTGTGAGGGACACTCAGCATGAGGTAATCCCAAGGACAATGTTCCACTGTATTATCAGGCTGGGCTGTTTACCAGCTCCACAGATATTTCTTTAAAGGGGACAATAATTGTATTGCACAACAAATTCTGACTTCATAAAGAGAACTGTTTGTTCCTGAGTTTGTAAACAGGGGGAGAGCTGTATAGGGAAGGTATGTCAGATGGGTGCTGTATATATTAAAAAAAAAACAACCCTAAAAAAATTCAGGAAACCCAAGAGATAAGAAGGCACATGATTCTCCTAGCCTGGGGTGCCATTTGGTCTAGGGCTGGCCCTGACTGAAGCCAATGGAGCTCTGACAGTTCACACCAGCTGAGGCTCTGCCCCTGTATTTATGCAGTGTGGCTAATTCAGGACTACTATAAAACCTTAACCTTGACATAACCTGAGAACGGGTCAGATTTTCAAAAGTGCCTGCATGACTCAGGAGCCTAAAGTCCATTTTCAAAAGTAACAGGCACCGTGGAGTCTACCTGTCATTGCGAGCCAGTGGGATTTAAGGTCATGAATACTTAAATTGCTTCTGAAAATTTTACCCTTGATGTCAATGGGTATTGGACAGCTACATTCCTTTGAGGTACATTTCAAAGGTGTTTTAATATATTTCCAATTTTCCTCTCTTTGAAGGCTCTATATAGATAGAAGAATGCAAAGATAACCCCAATACATTTCAGGACTTTGAAACATTTAGTAACATTTTTTTCTGTAAAATATGTGTGTACACAATATATTTACAGAGGTGTGCTACAATGGTTTTATTGGAAGCCAGTGTAGCTCATGGAGAGGGGAATGGGCCGGAACACAGGAGATCAATTCTATTCTTGGCTTTACCATCAGGGAGGTGACTTGTCCATGGTCACTCTGCCTGTCTCCCACTCTGTAAAATGGGAGAATTATATGTACTCCTCTTTGTAAAATGCTTCTGAGACCACCAGATGAAAAGTGCTCCGTAAGCACAAGCTTGCATAGTGAGTGGACATTTTGGCGGGAGGACTTGTATAGTTCATACAGTGCCTCATGAATAATGTGACCCTTCATCAAACCCTTTATATCACACCATATTACTATGCATTTTCTCTCTCTCAAAAAGTGCGTGGTTACATTCACACACTCCTTCTACTGAGGATTTTTAGGCAAAAGAAAGGTGCACTCTAGCACTATTCATACCAAATAGCTCTTTAGAGTTGCTTAGAAAGAATGAAGTTGTTTTGAGCTCTTTAGGTGGTGTAATGAGCCCATCTACTTGATCAGTGGAGCACTAGCCAACTAAACAAAATAAACAGAATAAGGTCCATATGAACAACAGTTCAGACACATATGATCCATATCATGATATGGTGGAAGTGGATTCCATAAGACAATATTAAATAGATTCTTTGCAGAGTATTATAGTTTAGTTCAGTAACTGAAAAGTCAATGATTTCACAGTGTATGCTCACAAGTTATATGGGCATCTGGATGACCTGCTGTTTTCCTATTGGATTGACCTGGGTAGGACAAGCTAATGCTAATATAATGTCACAACTAATGTTCTAGGAAGCCCCTGTGTTTTTATTAGTCTGAGAACAGAGCGTGTAGAAGTGCATGTTGAGAGCTGCTAGGGTGCAGGGCAATTCCCATGGAAGTCAAGGGGAACCTCTCCATTTACAGTTTAGACTCCAGCCTTACAGATTAGGCTCCTAGTTTGTTCTCTCCATTTTTTGAGTTTGTTTTCTGTGCTTTATAGAAGTTGAACATTGGAGGAGACCCCAAGTCAGTGCTTCCTGATTCTTCTTCACACAACGGGTAAAGTGATCCTCTGGCTAGGACTTACGAGGAGAGGCTGAGGGAACTAGGATTATTTAGTCTACAGAAGAGAAGAGTGAGAGGAGATTTGATAGCAGCCGTCAACTACCTGAAGGGGGGTTCCAAAGAGGATGGAGCTAGGTTGTTCTCAGTAGTGGCAGATGACAGAACAAGGAGCACTGGTCTCAAGTTGCAGTGGGAGAGGTCTAGGTTGGATATCAGGAAAAACTATTTCACTAGGAGGGTGGTGAAGCACTGGAATGGGTTACCTAGGGAGGTGGTGGAATCTCCATCTTTAGAGGTTTTTAAGGCCCACTTTGACAAAGCCCTGGCTGGGATGATTTAGTGGGTGTTGGTCCTGCTTTGAGCAGGGGATGGGACTAGATGACCTCCTGAGGTCTCTTCCAAACCTAATATTCTATGATTCTATGATTTCTTGGGATTGTTTAAAAGGTGCCTGATTTAGTCTCAGAGGAATCACAGTGGATCACATCCACAAGAGAGGAAATTCAGAAAGTTGCCAAAAAACCCAGTCCCAGCCATTATTGGTGTAGCAGGGGACTTTTCTGATGAAAATGAACAGCATTTTCAGCTTTGTGCTGAAAATCTGGAGTGGTATTTTATGTCTCATGGAGTTACTCAAAGAAAAAGACAGTGGCCCCTGAAGTCAACAGCAAAATTCCCATTTATTTTAGTGGGACCAGGACATTATACTGCAGAGGAGAGGAAACATTCACCTCTCCCAATACAGGACCAAACGACACTCTCATTTCCAGCAGTGCAAATGTGGAGTAGCCCCACTGAAACTAGCAAAATGACTCCAGATTTGCACTGATGTGACTCCAAACAGAATTTGCCAGACAGAGTCCAGACGGCCTAATCAGATGGAAATCTGAGTTAAAAATGGGTTTAGGACATAAAATTAACTTTATTGTAGAATACTACCAGCTATGTTTTCGCTATTGCTTAACAAGGGGAACACTGTCTGAATACCTGGGAAAATTAAAGAAAGAGACTTGTCATTCTGGGCCATTTCTAGATGTTTTCTGACAGGCTTTTCTGTGGTTTGTCCTGAGCTAGCAGACCTGAGCACTTGTACAACCCCTCCGCTCCTTCAGAGGAGCCTTGGCTTTGGAGAAGGACCATAGAGCTGAAGTGACAAAGGGAAGTTTCTAAAGTGTTTAGAAGTAAACAGTTTAAAAACCAGTGATTAGAACAGCATGGTCCCAGTTTGGAGGAGAAAGGGAGCCAATGCAAGATGTGTGTCCTTGGAAACAGAACAGTGGTTTGTGCTCCTGTTAAAGGCTAGGTGGATTGGAAGTGAGGATGCTGCAAGCTTGTTGAAGAGCATGCCCTTTACACTGGACCCCACAGCAGGGATCAAAGAGAAAGCTATTAGGCAGCGCTAAATACCTCACTGAAGAACATGAGGAATTGGAAAAGGCAGCACTGGAACTGCTGGTTAGCACCGAGAAAATAATACATTGGGCAGCTGCGTGGGCCTGCACGCTATGGATGCAGTTTCTCAAATTGCATATGGACTGTCTCAAACACAATTTGGTAACAGTGCACTTAGAGCCAATACTATGCGCCAGATTGGCCCTGACCCTTCTGAGTGCTACTGGGGAAGGTGGGGAATGGAAAGTGGGGAATGGGACAAGGAGCCTTACTCCCCCTCCCCTCCAAAAAGGGTCAGGGACAACTACCATCTCTGTGCTCAGGACTGTTCAAGGTCTGTTCCCTATGCTTTCCCCATCCCAAGAGTCATGAGGGGCTCAAAAAAGAGGGCAGGTAGGTACAGGGCCATGGCTGAACCACAGCCAACAGCAGAAAGGGCAGGCTGTGCATTCCCACTGTGCACCAGGGAAGGGATAGTACTTTCTAAGGCACAACCCCATCCTGCACTCACCCAGGGGTTCGCCAACATTCCCGCACTTAGGGATGTGCCTAAATGGCACCATTTTACCCAGTGTCCACAAGACAGAGACTTCAGCTTTGGGAAAAATTAAGGTAAAAGCAGAATGTTGTGTTAAACAACACAGTTCAAATCTGATTTTGACAAAGGGGTCAATTCCATCAGTGTTGGAGCCATTATAGGTTAAATCACCTATGTCTGCATTGATTCCAAGTATAGAAAGTATCCAATACCCAGGCAACATCATGTGTACAGTACATTGATGTGTTTGGGCCTGGATTGGGTCTGATACAAAGTGTGCAGGCTCATCTGCCTGTACCAGTGATAGGATGGCACAATTTTGCAAGATGAGACCAATATTAGTTAACAAGGCATTTAGGGAGACCAAGAATTCACTGAGATGTTCAACGGTGTTAGAAACTCTGAGCTCAAATTACAATACCTGTTAGCCTGGATCAACAGGAACTGGTTCAACAGGATCAACAGGAACTGGTTTAGTCATCTCACCTAAAAAACCCATCTCTTGGTGTGATGTTACACCCTATATTCTTCATTAGAAATATTGTTATGATATGAATATGGCATAACTAAGATACATTTTATGCAAGATGGGTCATATGAGGTATCATTGGAAAGGTTATGATCTACTGAATGTGTTTACCCAATTTGTATGCACGATTAATTTCTGTATCTGAAGTTAGGAATATTGACTATGTAACAATTATAGCTGTGTGTGTCCTTGGGGGAACCCCCACCAGACAGTAGCCAATCAACCTGAATGAGACATTTAAGAAGGACAATAGAACTTTGGAGATACTAATCTCCTGAGAAGCTTCCTGGGATGTTGCTTTGACACTGCAGGGTCATCTGATGATGTCACCTGGTACGTAGTACCACCTTGGACACTGCTGGTATTTTTCCACTGGAAACAAAGGGTTCCCACCTTATGCAAATTCTATTTAAGGCTGGGGAGTAAATCAATCAAGACTCGTCTTCATTGCCTCCCGGTCCAAGAAGGAAGATTGCTAAAAAACACCGAAAGAGAAAGGCAGGGGTTAAGTCCAGGCTGAGACAGGGGTCCAGTCTGTAAAGAGAAATAACTGGAACTCTCAGCTACAGAAACTCTTCAACTTGCCTAAAACAACATTTAGAGTGAGAAATTACAATTTGTAACCTGTTTCATGAGTGTATTAAGCTTTGTTTGTGTGTTTTGTTTTATTTTCTTGGTAATCTGCTTTATTTTGTTTGCTATCCTTTATAATCACTTAAAATTTACCTTCTGTAGTTAATAAACTTATTTCTTGTTTATTTCAAAACCCAGTTTGTGCAATTCATATCCGGGGATCTTTCTATACAGTGCAAGACAGTATTATTTTGGGTTTATACCCCAAAGGAAGTGTGCATGTGAATGCTGGGCACTCCCTGAGCTGGTTCCCCCCAAACAGAGCTAATCTAAGTGTCTCTGTGTCCATCTGCAGCTGGGTGTGGCCTTACCTGTGTGGTTGCTAGAGAAGGCTTGAGGGCCTGGCACAGCTAGGACAGGGTGAAGAAACCCAGGCTGGTGGAATGGGTGGAACCAGTGGGACCGCAGCACATCAGGTGGCATCCCGGATGGGGAGGGGGTGGGGGATGAACACATCACACTTGGGTTTTTCATTTTTCCCAAAAACAAAAAACTGGGCTCAGACAGAAAAGCCTGGGTCTAGCGTCATGAAATTCCATGAGTTTCCACACGGATTGTAGACCACAAGCCTCTTGTTAAAATTCTTGGACTGGCAGTGGGTAGAGCAGCTGAACTAGCTACCAGATTACAGAGCTGGGCTCTGAATGAAGCGTCTCATCCAAGAGATCTTGGGTGCATGCTATCTATACACCAAAGAAGCACTGTTGAACTATCATCCCCAGCGGCTATCAAAAGTGAAAAATCCACAACCTGATTTTTCAGAAAATCCTGGTTGGAAACCACTCTCCCTATTGACGATGAAATAAATAGCAGCAGACTGTATATGGTAGGGTATCCTTAGGACTACATAAATATCCCTGCAAGCCCGATATCTGCCAGAATTACAGGGAAACCACCCTGAAATAGTTAAGTCACTGTGCATCACAACATATGTGCCATGAAATGCCTGCCATTCTATCTTGCCATCCACAGAGAAGATTCCAATCTAATTTGCAGAGAAAAAACAAGCAAGTGTTTATTATAACAGCTGATGATAATGGTTCTAAATATTATGACCTCTAGCATAGAAGTAACTGAGAAATTTGTTTTCTGAATGTTCACGCTCTTTAGATGTCAGATCAGACATCAGTCTCCATGTTGCAGGTCAAGTCCTCTCCTGGGGCAGGGCATGAGTCTTGATAGGCCTGCAGTCGTGCCTGTGCACCCCCAGCTCAGGGCAGTGTGGCCTAGCAGCCAGAGTCAGTCACTGGCCCCTGGCTCAGGGATGTGCAGCCTAGCAGCCAGTTACTGTCAGAATGAGCAGCCACCCCAGGCTGGGCAGCAGCCAGGATGGGGGACCCAGGCCCTCCCTCTCCAGTGGGTCCCAACCCAGAGTCCTGTTGGTGGCAGGGTTACCTGCCACCAGCTCAGCAGGGATCCAGCCAAAACACACCAAGCTAGTCTCTGGTTGTCCAACCAACTCCCCACAAAGACTCCCTGGGTTACTTCTTACCCGCTTTGCCACATCTTGTGGCTTCCTAGTTTCCCTGGTTCCTTCTCCCTTGGTAGTGTCCGGAGCCTGGGGATTGAGGGTTGCTGTCAGCTAGCTGGCCTCTGCATTGTAAAGTGCCCACATGCCTTCAGCAGGAGCCAGCAGCACACCTCCTTCCCCTACAGCAGTCAGCCCAGACTGAGCCAGGCTGCTCCCTCTTATACTGGTGTTGCACTTCAAGCATGCCCAGTAGGGCCATGGGGGTGTGGTTTTGTCAGCCCACAGTGAGGGGCATGCACTCAGGACAGGACAGGACAGGACACTCCAAAATTCACATCTAAGGAATTTCAGACGTTCTTTATGGAGGATGGTAGAACGCATACTAAGTCAGCTGCTTAATGTAAACTTTAATATGAACTCAGGAATCAGTTTGTTTAAGAGAACAGGCATAGCACTATGTTACTTTTTGCCAAAATATACTCTCTCTCTTTCTCTCTCCCTAAATAGTGAAATATTGTAGCTTGAAGTCCATTCTGATGGCGTTTTGAGAGGGAAGTCAAGGCATTGTAGGCCAAACTCTACCCATGGACACAGATGTTCGCCTCCTACAGATGTCAGTGAGAGCCATACACATTCATCCATAGTAGAGTTTGGCTCTGTGATTTGTTCCTTTTGAGTGCAGGAAAGAGTTTAATAGTAAAGATCTCGAACAGCCTGACCGTGCTACTATTATGCTGGAGGGTATTAATGGCTGCCATCAAGCAGGTCTTTGATCTATTAGACAATCGCAGACCCTTATTTCAGATTAAATGGAAGGAGCAGTTAAATACTCCTTTATGACACGATAGCCGGAAACAACAGGAGGCTACTCCTATAGGCACAGGGTCATCTGGCAAAGCCTGGGCCAGGCTCAGCTGTAAGAGGGCTCCTTTGAAATGGGCAAACCTAGATGCTAGGGCATTGTTGGCAAGCTGTGTGTGCATTAGAGGCAGGAATCCAGCAAGAGAAATAGTTGTTACTGCGGCCTTCAAACGGGCAGAGAAACAGAGCTTCTTGGCACACAACTCGTTGGAGGGACAGACTTGGAAATAGTAAGCAAGGGAATGACTTGCTGTTTGTTTCTAACTGACTATGTTCAGTGAGACTGGACTTTGGGTACAGGATTTATAAATAAACAGGATTGCACCAAAGTGTATATACCTGACTTGTTTCATCCATTTCTGCTCATAACAGAAACAGGTCTACAAGTCCCCACCCAAACACTGGCTAGCCAAAAGGGGCACTCTGTTGAATGTTGGAAGGTGGGCTTTCATTTCCTTTAGCATAATACAGTTTTACCAAGGACAAACTTTCCTTTTAAGCAACAGAGACGAGACTTCCTAAAGATAAAAAGCTGAAGTCATCAAACAACTTAATTTCCGGTTTGAAATGTTGCCATCACAGTGGTTTCAGTCAGTATGTAGATCAAGTGCTCTGGAGGGGGAAAGGAGAGGAGAGAGAGAATGTGTGAGTGACTGAACAGTCTAGCCCCACCAGGTTGGCTTGTGGTTCATTCTTCAGATTTCTTTGTGGGGGTGGCATCTAAATTTGCAGCCCACCATTATCATCATGATAGTCTGGATACTCGCTGCTCTCAGCTTCATTCAAGCTGCTGAAGTAACAGGTAAACCATTTTGATCCTTTCCATTTACTTTTCTGGACCATCATTAAGATGCAGGAGAATGTATTTTGATGTAGGTGACTAGTTACTGCAGGCTGATAAAATGGATTTTGTTTTATTTTGTTTTTTTAATTGCAATCTTCTCCAAATTGGAGCCTAAGAGCTTTTTTATTTGACTTCTCTTTAGGTATTTTTTGGAGTCAGGATTTGTCCCCTGGCATATATCAGTTTTGAACATACTACTGCTACCTTGGTGGGTTCTCTTTATTTTAGGGTCCAAACTGTTTTGATGACTCCATTTCTTTCAGTGTATATGTTTCTGTCACCTCCAGAGTGTCCAATGTGCAGCCTATATTCCATTGAAAGTTCACCCTGTCTAAAGGGCTGCAGGACTGAGCCCTAAGAATACTGAGTGAGAATTAACAAATA
The DNA here is from genome assembly GCF_965152235.1 of Eretmochelys imbricata. Classification (NCBI taxonomy): domain Eukaryota; kingdom Metazoa; phylum Chordata; order Testudines; family Cheloniidae; genus Eretmochelys; species Eretmochelys imbricata. The sequence goes on from NC_135582.1 coordinate 61,283,033, forward strand.
TGTAAAATGGATAAAAATAGAGGGGGTTTTTCTAGGACAATCAATGGGTTGTTGATGGTTGGTTTAAAAAAAAAAAACTATTGCTCCCTACTGAATAATCAATTTCCCTCTGAAAACAAAAAATGTCTATGTGGGAATCTTAAAATGTTACTGAATGTTTTAAATCTTCAGTTGTTCTTGCTTAGCTTACTCTATGTCTTGTAATCACCTCTCCTATGCAGTTTTAGTAGCTTCATAATTGCCACATCTTTCAAGGGGACATAGTAGAATGCAAAGCAAGGCAGGGAATGATCGTTTTTGCTAGGATAATCTCAAGTCAAAGTATTGCTGAAATCATTGGCCTGTGAATTCATGTTGTCAGCTCTTCTCTAAATGTCAGCATTTGTATATTTACAGGAAAAGAGATGAACAGAAACCTGTCCTCCTAACAGAACTAGTCACATGTAGACCATTCTTACATTGCTGCTGTTGCCTGGCAGAAGAATTAGAAAAAAGGAGTTAGAAACAGTTCTTACATTTTTCTGCAATTCTCTTCCCCGGTTAAGGATATTGTAATTTGCATGAAATCAAGATCGATATTGCTTCAGAGTTCATCAGCTTCCGCTTCTTATTCCTCCTCTGAAGTTATAATTCTCTGTTTGTAACATCATAATTATTTCCACAGCAGGCAATGGGGTTGTCACAAACAGATGATTATTACTCTAGGAGTGGGGATAAGCAAGAGGAGTAGGTGAACAGTGTGGGGGGTGGGAGTGGGGGAATAATCAATGAGGTGCCAGCAGCTTTAAGCAAATCCTTTGAACTGCAGTATATATTAATGATGCTCTGACACACTGCCGTTGGCCCAGATCCTACAGACACTTGCATGCTTGCTTAACTTTAAATACTTGAGGAGTCCCATTGGTTTCAGAGGGACTACTCAAATGTGTAAAGTTAAGCACGTGTATGAGCTTGCAGGATGAGAGCTTAAATGAGCATTTGCCATAGGTTTCTTCTCCACCTTGTCTTTATATTTAGATCCTCAGATCAGAGATGCTTAATAAATGGACATTATTATTGTTGGGCCAAATGCTGCAGTCCTTATATAATCCAAATGGCCATTAAAGTCAATGAGAACATTGCCTGACTAAGGCCAACAAGACTGTCCCATTATTATTATGGTATTACAACACTATCTCAGAGAACGCTGTATGTTGACCTGAATCACAATCTTTGCATTAGTGTTGACAGAAAGGTACTTTTTTCTTGCTTCTCTTTCTGGCAGAGTAATTATTTTACTGTAATTTAAGAGGCAGCTAGAATATTCTGTCTGCAGTGTGTGTTTCATAACCAATCCTGGTGGGTTCTCCGCATATGGTGTAGCAAATGATCCCATCCTTGTACTACAGGAAATCTGCTGGCTCATGGTTTTTCTGGGTTAAAAACCGACCTGTAACCCACCCAGGTTACTAGTCCGTAGAATGATCTCTGGTGTGTATGCAAGGTGAGCAGTGGTTTACCAGGCACTAGGATGACATCAGCACATTTCCTCTTCTTCGAACAAGTTAAACAGACCCCTGGGCCCTGCAAATTAAGAAATTGCGCTTAACTAAACCAGTAGTGCATCTCCTGGCATTTATTACCTTTCTTCATACAGTACTTAATGTAAGGAAGGGGAGATTAGCAAGGGCATGAGACTCTCATGATCAGGAGAAGTGGATCAGAGTAGGATGTTTCATTTCAGGGGAAGCTGCATATCATAGACAGCTGGTTGAATTAGCCAATAAAAAACCCCAAAAGTAACAGAGAAAAGACCCTTCTGAGCATCTTAAAAAAGACTGGAAGTAGCTGAACAGCACAAATTGGTAAAGTCAGAATTGCTTTTTTTTGGTACCATATCTGCGTATGTTTCTGTTTATAGGTTTTTTAGCCCCCTTCAGTTTCCTCCCTTCCCGAGGCATTCAAATGGGCCTTTTCTCTATTATGTTTATGCAGAACAACAGTTTAGCTGTTCAAACGTCATCCCTTACTCCTAACAAAGGCAAAACAACTACTGTTTTCAATATCAGTACTGTATGGGAGAAAAGAAGGAATAAAATTATTTGCTTCTCTGGTCTACCAATCAAGCGCAGGACGTTTTTAATCACTTGCTGGCTATGCATGGAAAATTTTGGAAAAACAATTATTCTTCCTTACTTTTATGTTTTCTCTGTTTCTCTTCCTGGGCCACAATGACTTCAATGGAGTTTTACTTGCGTAAGGTGTATGAGATCAGAACGTCGGTGTTTTACAGTTATTAAGGATGGTTAAGATTTTTTCGTGATGAAAAGTCCTAAATTCTATTATAATATAAATTTAATATGAAGAATGTGCTGTGAAATGCTTTATGACAAGGAGATCTTACACAGACTATGTGCAACAGTAGCTTATAAAACTGAAGGCCCCAATCCTGCGAAAGCTTATGCATGTGCTTAATTTGCTACAGAGCGTGGTTCCACCCCAGGCTTTAAGACTTTTATGAAATTGTAGACAGTGATTTCTCAGAACTGTTGCTTTCTGGGCTGGGTAAGGTCAGGTGCAGTCATGGCTCTATATAGATGTTTATTATTATGTAGCACTTACAACGGAACATCGCCTTTGGAAATAGCAATCATAGCCCTATTTATGGGAAACGAGTCACAAATGGAAACACCTACTAAATGTTTCAATGTTTTACCATTTTAACAAAGCCCAAGTGACATTTATAAGAAAAGTGTTTTCATGAATGCAAGATAAACTTGAACTATGCTTCGGCAGTGTGTTAGTACACCAGCCTCTTAGAGACCGAGGTTCAAATTCTATTTACTCGCCCAGATTCAGCTCCTGTTGAGGATTTATTCAAATCCTGTTCTGGTCACAGGTGACATGAGAGATTGATGGGCTAATCTTATTGTCTTGTGGACCGAATATACATTTTGGCATGACTGATTTTCTCCAACAGACAGAACCACAAGAGAGGGATAAGAGGCCTTGCCGGAGGCTGGGAACTCGGGTGCTTTGGTAGAGCTGCATGCTGAGGTCACACAATGCTTGCTTGCATTATGCCCCCATCAATGCACATAGCTTTCATGAGGAATAATTTGTTCCACATAATGAAGAACTAAACCGCTCAATCTGTTTAGGTGGTGATGTGATTTAATATAGCTAACCCTGGTTCTCAGCTTGAACAAAACATTTGTAAACAGTCCTCATCCACTGACCCATGCAATACACTTTGCTCATGCTATTAAGGCATCTTGTATTCCATATGCTTGGCTAATGAAGAACAAGAACCTATGCTAACATCTAATCTGCATCAGAGGGCTCACAGATTTGGCTGCATGGCCAAGAAAGCAGGAAATAATTTTGGGTAGAAAGGCCAATAGATTTGAATCTCATATTGTCAGCAACACATTGCTGCGGGTGCAAAAATGATCCGATACTGCAGTTGAATAGGGGAGTTCAAGATATTTGGTGTTACATACCGCACATCTGAGATTAGAGACCAGCCTATGGCAGCAAAGCACCAGGGAAGGTTACTGGGCTCCTTAGAAGCGTCTAAACAATGCCTGAGGGGCTTGCCTCAGTGATGAGACTTCAGAGGGTTCCCCTTTGCCCCTAAGCAGGGCTGGCCAAAAGGATCTGTTTTTTCTTCATAAGTGTTTGTGACAGCTTTGCAGGCATTTCTCTAATCTGCTAATGTTTTTGGAAGTTTCTGATCAAGGACACTTACTTAGATTGGGAGCTCACTGGGGCAGGGAGCAGCTCTTTGTTATACATGTGTACAGCATGGACCCTGCCCTCTAGGCACCACCGCAATTCTGCTACCAATAAGAACACGTTACCCGCAACGCCTCGTTCTCCAGTTATCTAAACACTAGGCAACCCTCACTCCCAGTAGGATTCATAGGCCCCAAACATGATATATATAAAAGAATTCTGCTAGCGTCTTGCACACTCCAGCCCCGGTCATGTATTGATTTTCTTGCTAGGTTGAACCACTTCCAGCTACCATGTTTGGAAAAGGTGTTAAACCGAGGCTACAGTCAGAGAAAAAATATTTTAAAACAGAACTTAATTAAAATAGATTAGCTAACACATTTCAAAAGCAGATAAATGAACCAAACATTTAATTCCCCTAGTGAAGATAAGGCCTTAGACAGCCAAATAGTGCTCTCAGCTGTCTTGGGACAATGGGACAGAATCCAAAATCTGGACCACTTTCTGCCAGCGTAAGGGAACTCCCTGCTCTAAGTTAGTTTCTCACTCTCCTGGGTTTTGCAGACACAGGAAAGCAGGCAAGGTTTGCAGCAATATGTATAAGTTTGTCTCCCCCGCACTAGTACACACAGTGCTAGTCAAGCTGAAGCAAGGGGCCTCAGGAGAAATGACTGGAATCTTCCTCTCCCTTGCATTCTTCTCTTGCTAGAGAGGGGGCTCTGCAAAGCCAGTATGCAATGCCTGCTCTCTTTCTTCTTCCTCAGAGAACACAAAAAAACCAGAGGCTAGCAAGCAGTTCCTGGAGTGGGAGAGTGGCTAGCTTCTGCAGTAGTGAGTTAAGTTGGCAATCAAAGAACTAATGCTGGCTGTAGGGATGCACCCGTCTTACATATATTCAAGACGCCAGTTGGCAGGTTGTCTCTGTTATCCACCCCTAGATCAGTTACTGGCCAACATGCCCCTTCCTTTCCCAGATTCCTCTGCGTGTGTTTCTCTCCGTCCAAGTCCTCCATGTTTGCTCTACCCCCTCCCCCAGTGCTTCCTCCCCATCTCCGGCTGCTCCCCCTATCCTTTTCAACAGATGCTTTCCAATTGCTGTTAGGCCAGTGAAGTTCCTGAGGGCAGTTTCTGAACCCCTTCTTCTGCTAAGCCACTGGTGCTCCACCCATTTCTCTTCTTCCAATCAGTCATTTGACGAGTGGGGACAAGGTCTTCTAGACTCCCACTAGCTTAGAAAGGACCTTTGCCCCCACTCCATTTATTCCCTAGCCCTTTTAAGAGGTTGAGGAGAAGGATAGAAGGTTTTGAAGCAGAAAATTGGAGGGGGACATAAACTGGGGCAGAAACAGTTTCCCCCCTCAGCATCCCCTGTGACTGTGCCTATGGCTCGGCCGGATAGAGCCCACAAAGGCCTAATGTAAAAGATGTGCACAAAGACTTGTGTGGTCACACACCTGCACTGTTGTGAAAGCTTTGCTGTTGGTGAGAGTCGTTCTCCCTCTCACTTCTTTTCTCTGCTCTCCAAGAGAGTGTAAGGTCTCACTTAAATAAGCAGCCTTCTATGCAGTCCATTTCAGCGATTCAACTCCTTTTGGCACCTGGTAGTACAGAGAGACCCCAGTGATGTGGGAGACAAAAACCACATCGTTCTTATGTATCAGGCCAGTTAGATCAAGAAGGATTCTGTCTCTATAGGAAGTGTATCTTCAGGCCATTAGTGTGCTAAATGCTATGGAACTAACTCTTTGTCACCATCTTATGGCAGGTCCACATAAGATGGTTAAGAGGTTAAGAGGTTACTACAGCACCTAGCGAGAGGAATTTTTTTTAACTCAAGTTGTAGAGGCTCATGCCATGCTGAAGGTATCAGAGTCAAATTCCAGTGATGGCCCAACTGGGGTCAGTTACACCATCAAGCTATTTGCCCTTTGATAAGGTTGTTCTTGGAACAGAAGGCCTATGTATAACAGTGGTCCTCTTTTTTTGTTGCTTGGTAAGCTAGATATTAAATATATATTTCAACTTAGTGGTGTCCACTAGGACACTCTATGCTAAGGAATGAATACACTGGTGTGTCTATAACTGGGACAGAAGTTAGAGCTTCAGTATTAAATGTCACACTTGTAATCCAAAATACCCTTGATCACACTGGTAGATACACAGTCTCAGTGGGTACCGGTATGTTGAGCAATTGCACTAGCAGGATGTGATATTTTTTAAAAATCATATAATGTATTTTATAAATAAGTGTTTTTTTCCATCCTCCCTCCCAGAAAACAAGATTTTGGTGGAACAGCCGCCTCGAATCATGGCATTTAATAAAAATGCTACCTTGGCTTGCAAATATGCCTATAATGGAACTGGGAACGAATTCAGAGCATCACTGAATAAAGGAACAGACAGAGCAGTTGAAGTCTGCTCTGTTTCCTGGAATGGTTCCTTCCACAACCATCATTCAAATAAAGAATTCAACTGCCTTGTGGCAGTTGATAGCCATACAAAGCAAGTGAATTTCAGTCTTTGGAAGCTGAATACCGACCAAACAGATATTTACTTCTGCAAAATTGAGGTCATGTTTCCACCTCCTTACATCTACAATGACAAGAGCAATGGGACTGTCATTCATGTGGCGGGTAAGACACAAAATCATAATTGTCCAATATCCTTTCCCTTACATGTACACCTTAACGTTAGAGCTCACAGCATTGAGGTTCCCTGTCAGGTACGTAATGACTATTTCTCAGTGAAAGGCAAATTCCTCTTCCCCCAAATAATGGGTCTGGCAACCTGCCACTTGCCTCTGATGGCCCACATCATTTACAGAAGAGTGTTGGAGCAAGGAGTCAATAAATGGAAATTAAAGTTACTGCTTTTATGTTCTCTGATGTTTTTTTCTATTCTGTTTCTTTAAGAGATGCTCCTCCAATCACCAGAAATTGAATCTGCAACACCCTTCTGGGCTCTGGTGGTGACTCTTGGATTTCTGGCTTTCTACAGTGTGCTAATAACTGCAACGTTTGTTATCTGCTGGGTAAGAAATGAGTTTTTTTCCTTGCTTTATGTGACTCAGGTACACCCCCACCCTTCCACCCACCAGCTTTTGCCCAGCTTACACAGTCACCTTCCGCAGTTATTGGCATCTTCAGTTTGAGAACAGCGATGCTTCTTCACTCTGGTTGCTCATCCATTCACAGGGAACAAAATCTGACTGCCCACTGCACTCACATCAGTAACAAGGCTCCACACCAGAGTCCTAACCCTGCAGAACTCTGGCTGGGGCTTGAGTTGGAGATTTGACTGCGTCAGCGCTCCAGGCTCTCACACATTCCGCCCCTAGTAACACTGGCTTGGACTGTCCCCGCTCATAATAAAACCAACAGGAGAGGGGGCAGAGGCAGGAAACCAGCAAGAAGCCCCTTGTAAACTACTTCCTAGGTTATTCTCTAGAAGGATGCGACAGACCATGGAGCCCACCTACAATATGCACAGGTCCTCTGGCTCAGCAGTTAGCCAAGCCCTTCCATAGGGCTTCCTTTTGCCTCTGCAGCAACACTCCCTCTTCCCCACCCTCCCTGGTAGCCTGACTCCACTGGACTCCCTCTGGCCACTACCCTTGCTTTACCATGGAGTGGGCGGCATAGGAAAGATAATGCTGTCTCTGAATCTTTTCTTTTAAAATATCTCTGGAGCAATGACACACACCTGACACACCCTGACTCCATCCTCTTCTGCCTGATTGGACACACAGATCTGCAGGGCCAGGGAGAAAGGAGATGCAGGTGTAGAGGCAGCCGAGGTCCTCTTCTGTGCATGGATGTGGGGGCGGGGTTTGATTCCCATATTGTATAGAGTACAGCTAGATTATTTCACTCATGTGCAGGCTTGAATAGCGACCATATAGGAGAACTCTCCTCCTTCCAGTCTCTCTCTCTCTCTCTCTTTTTAAATATATATTATCAATGAATTACAAGGTAATCTGCCTGCAATTCCCTGACCCCTCCTTCAGATAAAACCCTACATTTGAGTACAGAAACCCAGTTCCACTGCCAGTCAAGGTCACTAAATTGCATCAGCATTGTCATACAGAGGCCCAAAGCTCATTGCAATGAGAATCCCTGACGATATGCAAGCTGGATCAGGCATGGCCATTAACAAATTTAAAGCCAGCAAACGCTCTCTTCTCCCCCACCCCCACTGAGGAGATTTGCTCTGATTTTATCATAGGAAAGCTAAAATGGTACAACCAATAGGTGAAATTGCTATGTAGCATCTGTGCCTTGATGAAATACTGTCATTTCAGATCCAAAAGTTCGAGTCTGAACAATTTTCTCTCTGCTGTTTGGATTTTCTCGCTCTTACATCTCAGATACAGATTCTTACTAAGATGACACACACTCCTACGGACAATGGCAGTGTAGCATTCTGATTCTGTGCTGTGCTTGCTTCATCCATTTTTACCTGCTGCTGGTATCCTCTGAATAACATGTATTCAGAGGGCTGACATACTTACAGTGCTGTTGGATGTAAATAGAGCTGGCTAATAAAGATTATGGGTCCAAAAAAGCTACCCACAATGACAGTTTCAGCTAGGCCAAACCCTAATTCATTCTGTGTTCTTACACAGTTTTTGACTTCTGTTGAGAAAAAGTGCTTTGCTCTCCAAAACTATCAGTCCTACACCTTCATCTTTGTACAGTCAGGCATTTGTTCAGGCTACTTAAATATTTCAATAAGCCAAAAATAACTCAGACTTAGCTAGAGGATTTTAAAATTGTACATTTGTCTATCCACACACACACACACACACAAGTTTATATCTATGTTATAGATTATATACATGTACAAGCACACATGTATGTATCTAATAATTTAGATACGCACTGCACAGTTGATAAGTAATATAATTTACTTTTCCAAGCTTGAATGAATGAAACTTGATCACCCTTTTAAAGTCAGGAAATATTAAAGTTGTTAAAGTAACCTTAATTCCCCCCATGTTGCACATATCGAACACAATTTTGCACCTCCAGGGATATCTGTACAACTGCCATCCAGATAAGTTAGATTAACATATGCATATCTGAAGGTAGAATTGCACTCACTGTATTCTAAAATATTATGTAGCAGTAAAGCTAGTAATCCAAAATATTCCATCTGTGCCTGTCACTAGATGAAATTTAACATTTCTTCACTTCAAAGAAGGGAAAATAATCTCCTTAACATTATATTTATATAAGAGTGTTTTTTTAAAAAAAAATAAATAAAAAAGGAGATTAGAACTCTGAAACCCCAATCTTCCTACTGGCTTCCCTGTGCACCTCAATTACTGCAGAGTCAGAAGTACACAACTGAGGAACTCCACAGTGAAATACCAGCATACAATATGTAACTAACCTTTATGTATATTATTCTATAGAACTGACATTTACTACTCAGCTGAGTTCCTTATAACTCTAGATGTAAGGCCTCTCTCACGTGTGTATATATAAATGGGCATACACACTTTACATGCTTTTCAGGCAAACTGTTCTGTACACTGGCCTTCAGTGAGGTCTAGCCATTTGGAAACCTGAGCAGATTGAATTGTGTTTGTGCATGTGGACACATGCATGCACACACAAGAAGAGTCACAAGTATTTTGGAAAAATTATATGTTTAGGCCTTACTCAAGTAAAAAATACAGACTTTGCTCAAGCTTTTGAAAATATTTCAAATGCAAGAAATTTCAGCAAAAAGATGTTTTTAGCAAGTTACAGCCATAAAGGTGTGATAGAAGGGAGGCCCACTACACAGTCGCTAATTCACAAGGGACTAACCTAGGTAGGAATAATGGTCTAGAAGATAGGACACTGAGCTAGACTGCAGAAGCCATGGGTTCAGTTGCTTGCTCAGCCACAGACTTCCTCTCTGACTTCAGGCAAGTCGCGTAATCTACCCTGTGCCTCAGTTTGCTATCTGCAAAATAGGGACAGTGCTTTCCTACTGCACAGGTTACTGTGAGGCAGAAGTCCATTAATGAGTGTGAGGTATAGTACTCAGGGCCAGGTAGATGAGAATAACCTCACCTCTGCTTCCTTCACCCCTCAACCAGCAGACTGCAGATAGTTTGGGAGATGGAGGACAGGACTTCACGGTTACATACAGGCAGGAGGAGTTTTCTGTCACTCTTATTTTGTTTACATTAGCAATTTTTAAAGATTTTCTAGTTAGAAGCTAGGAAAACCCCTTGCTGACTGCACTTGCTTTAATTCTGCTGAGTCATTCCTCCAGCTAAGAAGGTGGTTAGAAGAGAAGTTAGAACACAATCTTAGTTTACAGCATTCAACCGGGAGATCTCTCTAATAGTATAGCTTTCTCTGCAGGTGGGCTGCTCGGCCACTGACAGGAGAGGAGGGAAAATTTCGCAGAACATTTTATCTGACTACTCATGCTGTTGTTTAGATGAATTTATTTAACTTTAGGCACTTGCTTCAGTGCTTTCCTGAAAAAGTCTTGGGGAATTATTCTGAGTGGTGAATATGTTTGATAATATCATGACCTGCTTGGACAATTCATTAATTGGAAAGGAGGAAAAATGAATCAAGTCCTTTATTCATTATGAACGCAGCTTTAACAAACACTCTGGACTCCTTGCACAAAGGCTTTTAAAAAATTATTTAGCCTGTGGAGGAAAAACTAATTGCAGAAATGTTTTCATACTTTCCCCCCTGTAGTGGAAAAACAAGAGGAACAGAATCCTGACGAGTGACTACATGAACATGACGCCACGCCATCCTCCTGGCCCAAAGAATAAGCATTACCAACCCTACGCGCCAACTCGGATACACACTGAATACCGTTCTTGGGAACCATGACTATCTGCTTACCAAGCTGCTAATACCCCTGGTGTGCTTTTACTCTGCCGTGTGCACTTGGACGTGAAAGGACAGCCTGCCATTAGTTTGTCATATCTGTTATATTTGATGACATCTCTACATCATAGCAAGTACCGGTCAAACTTTAATTGATGCTGTGTAAAAGCAGGTTGTTTTTGCTGATGGCTGAAAACTAGCTACAATTCATGTTCACGCTTGATGGTGGGTAAGGGGGAAAGATAACACTGGATCCAGTACAGGGTATATTGTTCACTGTTGCAACTACTGAGCTTTCCCAATCACTTTTGCCTTATATTGAACGTTAATTTCTACTTAGAAGTATGTTTGACTTGAAGAATTATAAATCTCTGAATCACAGCCCTAGTTGGTTACCATTAAATATGGTACCAAGCAAACTGTTGATGCAAAAATTGATCCCCTCTCACTTCAAAGAGGAGAACGCAGTTTCAAGTTCCAAACATATGCTTAAAAGAATAGGGGAGGGTTTCAGCTGAAGGGAAAAGTCAGCTGTGAGCCATGTGGACCATTAGATTATTCCACAGGTGGGCTGTAATGACAGATCGAGCACACTTGAAATCCACTATACATTAAATGTGTGATTCTTAAGTTCTTAAATTGATAACTGTGTAATATTTGTAAGGGGAGAGGACCCCCTATGAAACAATTTCATACAGTGAGAAGGCAATCAACCTGCAAGGCAGGTCTGGAACAACAGGGGACGAAGAAAGATCTGCAGTCATCATGAAGAGAACCCTTTTGCATTATGTTGGCCTACAACAAGGAAACACCAGGGCTTGGCCAAAGTCATAGGAGAAGCAGGTGATAAAATCCTCATTAGAGCTTACTGAGGGCTGATTTTCAAAAGCGGGCCAGATTTTTGAGTGCTCAGCACACACTATCGGGGACCAATTTTTAGCTCAGCTGAGAACCCAGTGTGCACACAACATCTCCTGAAAATCTGTCCATGTAGTCTGGTGCCTACATAGCAGCTGAGCTTTTTTTAAAATCTGGCCACAATGCTGAGTGATCAGATCATTTGAAAATTTGCTCCTAAACACCCTATGAACTCCCTCAACTCCCACTGCAGTCAAGAGGAACTGAAAGCTCAGCACTTTGCAGGAGCTGTTCAGTACCTTGAAGGATCAGGCTCTAACTGGGGCTTACTGTTCTTATATAGACTTTTCTCTTGGCATGTTCCATGGAGGAGTAAAACAAGGGCTAGAATAAAACTCGTTCACTGATTTTCATGTGGCATGTTGCCTTTAATGATGACTCCCAAACTGCAGTAGGGTCAGCTCAACACAAAAGCTACTCCCAAGCTTAGAAGAAGAGGTTCCTTTACTGGTTCTCTCCATTCCTTCTAGAGCTGAGCAAAAGACAGAATTTATGTCCGTGTGAAAATTCTGATAATTCTACATTTGTTTTCGTCTTGAACCAGAACAAAAAGATCCCTGGCTTCGATCTTCCACAAAGCTTACGGGCAACCCTAAACCACCTCCGCACAAACCATGGCAGATGCGGATACTTGATACACTAATGGGACATTAAAAACTCTCCAGTGTGCAACTGAGGTCACCCAGAACAGTCCATGGAACATAAAACAATTCAATGCCTGATTCACAAATACAGAGGAGGCATCACAGCAATATACTCCGCCACTCTTGATGCAATTACCAGACAACCACCTAAATGTAAAATTATAGTTGTTGCTCTAAAGCTACACATCAGCCATATGAAGAAGGACAAAAATCTGAACTACCAAATTTTTTCACAAAACAGAAATTCCAAAAAATTTTGATTCAGAAATGGTGAAACAGTCCAAGTCAACATTTTCAATAGAAATGCAATGTTTTGACATTCCTGACTCAAAATGTTTCATTTAATTTTGTTGATCTGACTGGAAATGCATAGTTTTAGTCAGTTCAACATTAAACTGCGTTTTCTTACAGAGCAACATTGCCTCATGGGAATTTAGTTCAGGAGTCTGATGCTCTTGTTCTCAACTATGGACCAGGCTCTCTGGCTGGACTACATTTCCCATGATACAACTGCAGTAATGTGAGTCCCATGGCAGACTACTCAGCTTGGTCAGAGAGGAGACAGTGTTGCATCATGGGAAATATAGTCAGGCCTGGGAGTCCAATCCATTGGGCGGAGCGGAGGCTGGAGGCAAACTCCGAGTCCCATGAGCCAATGCAGCAAAATAGGAAAATGCAGTTTAATTTTGAACTGACTCAGAATGAAACATTTCTGGTCAGTTTAATAAATGGAAATATTCCAACTGAGGTTGAACCAACCGTGAGCTCAGTATTTTGATTTGGGTTCCAAAGGGAAGGGAAAAAATCAGAAATTCAGGAAAACTGAAATTTTCCTACCGAAAATATTTTTGCAGAAATTGCATTTCCTGTCAGAAAATCATTCTGACAGAAGATTCCTGATCAGACTTAATTCCATCCTATCTAATTGAAAACTGTGCAGGGTTAAGTGCTTGAGTATGCCCCAGGGAATAATCTTGTGTTAATAAGGGAGTTCATAGGAAGACCTAACGGGGCTTTTCCTTCTTCCCTTTCTGGGCTGGAGTTGTATCCCTGGCAGAAGCAGGTAACTCCATTGTCCCGAGCGCAAAGCAGGAACTGTGCTGAGATGCTGAGCGTCACAGCCTGGGCCCTGCTTCTTCCTTGTGCCATGGAAGAAGTGAGCGGTGCCGCTCATTTTGCTGCCACAGCCTACTTTGTCTCTCTGACCTAGTTCCAGTGCAGTGGCTGGTGCCTTGGGAGGGGTGGAGCCAAAGCGCTGCCCACCCCCTGCCTTCGCAGCCTGTCCACTGCCTGCATGGATGGGGGGAATGGCAGGCCAGTGGCAGCTACCTGCCCCACTGTCTAGGGCCTAGCAATTTGGGTGGCCTGTACAGCGGAGTAAGGAGATTCCTTACTCCCCTGCAGCAGAACTCATACGTGAGTCCTCCATGGCAATTTTATGGATATCATCATATAATCACTGACTGCGTCATCTTACTGACCTTCTGAGCCACAAATCACTGCCAAGGATTTCATCCTGTAATTTAACAGAGTGCTGCAATCAGAATATACTGTGAAAATAACGTCTTCTACTCTGGCACAAGTATAGCAGACAAATATGTACAGAAAGCAAAAATACACAGGGGCAAAAACTTCTGGTTTAAAATTGCATATGCATTTCCAGACGCGAGAAGCGTGTATATTTCATTGTGTCCCCATGCCTTGGAGTTTTTACTGTACTTTTATAATCTTCTTTTAAAACTGTTAAATAGATGCTGTAAATTAAATTTTGAATACGTTGTAAGGCCTGACAGTAAAAGACAAGTGTTACTTCTTAATGCAATTGTTAATATTATTTGTTTTCTCTCCACTAACACTTCATTGGATTTCAGTTTACATGTACAGACAGTAGCCGTGTAGTATTCTAATGCACAGTGCTTTGTACTTCATGTATTCAGTAAGTATTTGATAAACAAGTGAACCCATCCTCAATATTTACACACTGGAACGCTACGGGCCCGTTTCCAAACAAACGTTAATTCATGTGGGTGACCAAAAAAGGGGCACAACTAATGAAGACACAACAAAAGTATACATGTGTGGGGAGGACGGGGAAGGAAAGTGCATGAGCCCTGATGTTGTGTTGAAAAGGACATCAACATAATAGTAAAGTATTGTGGGGCCATAAATTACAGGCTGTTGGGAATGCATTTTGTGTGGCTGAAATACCAGTTTTATCGACCACTGGTGATGTGCAGGGCACTAAAGGGCTATTGTATCTGGAGAAGTGGGCACGTTAAGCCCACAGACTGGCCCTGTGAATAGTGACTAGTATCCTCTGGTTTATATGTACTCCTAACGGATTCCAGCTACTCGCTGGCTTAACTCCTTGTTCAGCATGCCAGGGCAGCCATTGCTTCTACTGGCCCTACATTCAGCAAGTCAGCTGGCTGAAGTGTGAGGCAAAAAGAGAATGCTCCCTGCTATGCTGCCCAGGACTGGATAACAGGCCAGTGGAAACAGCGTCATCTGCCCTGCAGAGAGGTTGAAATTCAATCACATATGCCAGCGAGCTAGACTGCAATTTCACTAGTCCCTCCCCCCCATTCCCCCCCAAGAACACCCCTCTGGAACTTGAATTTCAATGTTAATGAACACAGGGGCTGAAATTGTCATTTCTACCCATCGGCGGACATAGGGAATGGGAGGAAGGCTCCTTGCCTGCTCCCTCAACCCACTCACCTATGGAAACCCTATCAGAAATCAGTGAAATATCTTTCTCAGTTTTTGCTGTTCTAAGGATTCTCTCTTTATTATACTACTGTGATGAGATGACTTGTGGTATCTCCATAGGTACCCTGAACCTTCAGAATGGGGATTGTCTGGATTGCCAAGTCAAAAGGTCCAGATCTTCTCTAACCATTTGAATCCCAAGAATCCCGATATTCTTCACCATTAACACATGCTCCAGAATTTCTGTTGTTTCTTCTAGGACTGTCAACACTATCTTCGCATGTTGGCTAAATCATTTAGTCTCTGCCTAATTTATTTAATGTACTGGCTCTTTTACTTTCATTAATTGCTATGCAAAGCTCTGTAGTTCAAGTGCCCACCCAACCTGCTAACCTTTTCCAGCAAACTGAAAGTTCCGTTTTCATGTTTTTCTGTATAAGCCACTGATATGTCATTGGTTTCGTGGCAAAGATAGCTGTGTGCCATGGTTCTCTCCAGTTTTAGGTTCCAGGTAGCCTTTGAAGACTGAAGCCTTGCAGACGTTTGAGATGCATTTGTTTTAGGTTTGAAAAATTCAGGTTCCCCACCCCATCCCTCGGCTACGCTGCATCCTTTCAGATTTTGAGTCTCCCTAAACTACTGATCCTCGGCAGCCACACACTCTGCATGGCTTCTCTTGTTGCCTTTCATTTGTTTACCTTTCAGTTCGTACATACTATAGGTTTTGGATCATTGCAAAATTGTTAAGTCTGTAGAGATTAGCCCCTGCAGCTGGAGCTATCCGACCTGTGAGTAGCAAGTGTGTTATTGACAAATGTCAGTAAGAAAGTGGAGTATGAGGAAATACGCACAAATCTACTTCAAAGCTAAAGATCAAATCTTTCCACTTTTGCAAGGCTTTTTGCTGCGCTACTGGAAAAAGTTTATTCAAGATGAATCACTGATAGAGGTGTGATTTTGTTAGTTACTCACTATACTCAGAAAGCAGACTATGGTAGGAAGTACACTAGTAGGCTATTATTTTTCTCTGCCAGTGACTAGAAATGAGTTTGGAAAACAATACAGAAGAGCAACGTGCAAGCCTTATTTAGAGTCTGGGAGTTACAAAGGGAAGGAAACACTGAAAACAGCTTATCTGGATGCAAGTGGATTGATTTTCACAGTTAGGAACTTTGTGCGAGAGCATCACATTATAGTGTGTTGTTATTCCAGCCTGAAGGGCGCATGGATAGTCTGATGTGGCCAATTTGATTGATGAGGTATTAGGAGGCTGCCAATTTCATGTAAACCCATTATCAGAGGGATAAAAAAGCCCAATGGTGTCGTTCATATTTTTACATGCATTCCAAGATCTGGGCACTAATTCTTCATACATTTTTTAAAATTAAAGATGAAACATAGCTCTCCTTCCAGAGTTCATAAGCCTACACCTAATAGCTCAGTAGTGGGGGAGGGGTGAGGAATCAAGTTAGTCTTATTTGTTTTATTTGACCATTGAAGTGGCTGACAGTTTTCAAAGACAGCTGGTTTTCTAGTTATTATATCATCATGTGGCTTTTTCCTACTTGGCTTTTTGTTTCTAAAAAAACCTATTTTGGATCAGGCTGATACATTCTCATAGGTTGGAACACTTACACAATCTGCTTTTTCACGTACATTTCATAACCAAGGACAACATTGCATATGCTTCTGGGTAGGAGTGGCATTACATTTGTACGGCCCCCTGCACAATGCGGCCTCTGGATGATACCATAATACAAAAACAAGGAGGCAAACAAACAACTTGCAACAGTACAACAGCTTGTAGAAGTTCACAGATTGAGCTCAACGTTATAGGCAGAACAAATAGAAGTTCTTTGAACTTTTCCTTTAAAATAGCAAAGCCCTAGGAAATTATATTAAAAATACCTTAAAGAACATTTACAGTCGCAGAGTCAAGAACTGAAATTTAGGAAATGCCAAGTTTACAGTTGCCTGGGCACCCTTCATCCTGCCCCCTTGTGCGTATGATTATGATACAGTCTTTAATTACATGATCACATGCTCTTTTTTCCACAGGACACCTGCTCACTCAGTGTATGGCACAGGATGGGTGCACAACGGGGCAGAGTGAAGACTGCATGGACAGCTGTAAAACTGGCACTTCCTTAACTTTACAGTCTGAATAAAAGTTCTTTTTATATGATTTTTGTATCTAATTAGACATACGCTAACCTATCCACGTATAAAGCAGGGGATGTCTGGAATATGACAGGAGGCCTAGGATGCTTTCAGACAGCGGGTTTGATGCATAAACTGAAAATGCAGCTCAGATATTAATAACAATCCCCATTCTGAAGGAGATATGAGTGTTTCATAACAAGAGCGGCACCTGGGATACATCCCCATTCTGTCAGCTTGCTAACCCACCTTTGACGAAGCCAGCAGCTAGGTGAATGAATACACACTGAACCATTCCTCTCTCTGATGGGGCTGTTGTGAATATCATTAATTTGCTGGCTAACAAAAATGGAGGGTTCAGTGCAGGGGATGAGGCACTGTACTCTGCCCAGCTTGCCAAGGAAAAGAAAGATCAGAGGTCTAAATTTAAGCCCAACAGGCCTTGGCAGCGCCCCATTAAATTAGCTCTCCCTGTTGTGAGTCAAAATAAACTAGTGCTTCTACAGTGCTTGCTGTCCATGACAACCTTTGGGCTACATTAATCTCCAGCCCCAGTGGTCAGACTCAGAGCTCTGAATTTTTGCTCATGAAAGTGATAAGGTAAGTTGTTGAAATTCAGCTGAACTGCTCCTGGGCTTCTCAGCCTTCCCTAGGCACATGAAAATTGGCTACAGAGAGGAAGTTTCTGTCTTTACTTGAGCAGTTCATCCACTCCCGGTGGACAGAGACATGGGCTGAAGTCCAGGGCAGAATGTTGACTTTGGGAGCATTTACCCCGTTTGCTCTTTCCTCATTAGCAGCATGCTGAAGTAATGCCAAAAAAAAAAAAAATTATGAAGATACTAATTTGGATAGCTAGGAAGGGGAGAAATAGTTTTTTCTAGCTGATGTTGTTTGAGTCCAGCCTATGTTTTTATGCAATCCACCACTGGGGATGAGAGAGACCAATGGGCAGGGGAGAGCTAGTAAATGGTTAATGCAGAAAGGTATCCCTAATCTTAAAAAACATGGAACTGAAACCTTAGAACAATCCTTCAGGGGACAGAGAAGAACAAATAAACTGTAAGGTGCACACTATAAGGCAGGCTGTTCTTTCTTTTTCCAGCCACTATGCTACAAAAAAAGAGAGAAACCTTCTTACCTCAAGGAGTACATTTTACCCTGATGGGGCTCCTATACACCCATGAGAAACCAACTGTACTTGGTGGTGGTAGTCATCTTAGATCACCTATGTGGGCTTGGGACTACTGCTGATTTCAAATGAGAGCCCTCCTCAGCACCCTGTGTGGTAGGAATGTAGCATGGCAGTTTCCCCCGAGGCAGGGGAAGGTGCACTGTGTTTGGTTGTGTGTTGTTTTCTTTGGTTTGCCTGTTGTCTTTGTCTTCCCAGCGTGGCAGGTGTCACCAGCCCCTTCCTTCCGGTGAGGTGAGGCCAAGACAGCAAATTGTTTTTAACAGCGAAAACAAGCAAGCAAACAAAAATAAGATGTATAGAAAAGTTTAAAAACCCCAACCCTGTGGGAAACACCTCCTGAAGAGGTGGAGGGAGCTGATTAGCTCCACCTCTTTTGGTTTCCGCCAAAGAACTATAAAGCTGGTCTCAAGCAGCTGGGCAAATCAGTTATCCTGAGCTTCAGGTCAAGTGAGTGTTGTCTATTAAAGCGAGGCCTTTGGAAGGGAAGCTCTGGAGTTTTATCGGTATTTAAACATCTGAAGATGCAGATAGGTGCCTCACTGGATTTTCAGAAGTGCCTCAGCATCGAACTTGTAGTTGTTTTTAATAGCAGTTAGGAGAGTAGGCACTTTTCAAAATCCCACTGGACACCTATTTGCAGCGGCAGACACCTAAATACCTCTAAAAATCTGGATGGATATCTCCTGAACTGGTTATTTTTGCTTACAAACACACATATGCATACTTAAAATAAACATGCCATATTTTTGGAGGCAAGTTTATTTCTGCCCTTTCTTCTTATTGAATGAAATGGGATTTTTTGGTTTCATTTTTACCAGACTCTTCCTTTTTAAAATGATTTTTTAATTAATCACTTTCTGTTGTAATTTGGTAGCCTGACTTTAAGTCATGAAGGCAGAGAGGCAAAATGAGGACAGAATATAAATAGAGAACTGTGCTTCTGAACTATCTACTGTGAAAGACGCAGACAGAGCAGTCACAAAAATAAGTTCAAAGAGTCCCTAGGTTACACAAAACACACGGTCTGTGGGGAAATGTCAGTTAGAAACGAGCAGCAGCAAACAGCTTTGTTTTCCCATTGTTGTGGCTTCGTACAGTGACGATGACACATAAAGATTAAGTGAAGCAGCATGAGCTCCAGTGGTTTATCGCTGCTATTGTCATCGGCGGTAACGAAAGGGGATGTGTGGGTGTCACCTGCAAAAAGAGGTTCTGTTTCCAAAAGGAAAGTATCAGTATCAAAGATCAGTGAAGACTAAATGGTCTTGTTTAATTCATACAATTTCCTTCCCTTCGCTGACCTACGACACTGAATTTAGTCCCTGGATTTCCCTAGCTTTACCCTACTGGGAGAGAGAGACTTGAGCAACATCCAGTGCCTAGGACAACTGCAGAGTGTCAACGTCATTTGTAAATCTCCAGAATGTGTTGGCTCCCACAACATGGAATTTGATTTTTCTCCCCCTTTCTCCCCTTTCACTCCTGCTCTTCTATGAGGATTTGCAGCAAGAAAAGCTATTTCCAGTGCAATCAATTTATAGAAAAAACATTCTGTTCAGACTGTTATTCACATACTTAGCAGGGACTGGAAGCAACGGGTCAATGCACTACAGCACAAGGCCTTACTGATGGTTATGAATTCTCAGAGATGTATTTATGTGTGGGAGGGAGTCTTTATATATGTACACACACTTACAGTTTGCTTTCTGCATAAATATGATAAGAAACAAAGGTTCCTATAAATAGTTTAAGAAGGATTTTTAAAAAATGTTTACTATTTAGGAAATTATTCTCTTTTTACCTTTTCGGGTCTCAGGTACCTTTCCATATATGTTTAAGTTTTATAACATATTTTAAATTAATTAGGACTACGGGCCTGGACTTAAATGAAACCAAAATATTTGCTGTCCAAGAACCAGATTTGAATAGTATGGGTACATATGGATCTCAGAATTCGGAGCACGGACCTGTCACATTTAGGAGAATTCAGGAACAGCATTTGCCTATTCTGAGCACCGATGACAGGTTCTTTACTTACGTATTTGCACGTGTGCGCACCCATGGAGTTGTGGGTCTTCTCGCTGCCTTCCACAGGGTTAGCGTATGCATATGAGGGAGAAGAGAAATCCTTGTTAATTCTCCCTCTTGGATTCCAAACATCAGCCACAATGTGTACATTTGGTCTCACACGCCACAAAATTCATGACATTTGACTTACCTTTACTGTTTATTTCTCCTAGGTTGCCACCAACTTTTGAGACTCGAGAAGTACCAGATGATTGAAAAACAGTGAATTTATAGTGTCAGTATTTTAAAAGAGGATTCCTCCTGTCCCCCCTCCCCCAATTTGCCGAACTCTCTGTACCCCTGTTTTGAGGCATATTAACAATAGTTTCCCTTTTATCCTTAGCAAAATGGAAATGCTGGTGTCAATTTCTTTTCTATTGCAGTTTAGGGGAAAGAATTTCCTGTGGTTCATTTAGAACCATCAAATGATTCATCCTTATGAAGAAACAAGGATTACTTTTGTGGTCCTCTTGATCCCCAGGTTTAGACCCAGCAAACATAGTGCCTCAATAATCCCTTTCACCCAAGCCGATTATCTGGATTTCACCTTCCAGACAATGAAGTTCTCTTTAAAAGATCACCATCACCACCACTTTTCCTGGGTGGCTGCACATAACACTCTTGTTCAATACTCACTAAGAACCTGCTCCTGCAATGGTTTCTACAAATGTGTGACTTCACGGAATGGAAGGAATCCCATTGGAGTTGATGGGTTTACTCTCAGGAGAAAAGCGACACCTGTGCATAAGTCTTTGTAGGGCTGCGGGCGACATTTCCGTAGAGCAGCAGCCGTGTTAGTCTGTATCCACAAAAAGAAAAGGAGGGCTTGTAGTGAGCTGTAGCTCACGAAAGCTTATGGTCAAATAAATTTGTTAGTCTCTAAGGTGCCACAAATACTCCTTTTCTGTTTCTGTACAGCGTTTTTCTCCTTCATGTAAATGTTGGGCTGCTCATCTAGGTCAATGAGCAATCAGCACAACACAACACAACACAAGCAATCGGCACAAACGAGCAATCAGCACAAATCAAAATATCAGAGCCAAACAGCCACAAACAGTCTGGATCTGGATCTGGATCGCCTGGCGTGAGCCTCTATCTCTGCTCTCAAATCCTCAGTAACATTGTCAGATCAGAGCCTTATGGTTAGACTGCTCCAGGACTGGCTGCGTGTTCTTCCTAGAAACCAAACGACTCCTTTCTAGTGTTAGTATCTGTCTTGCAAGTAGCTCAACTGCAAAAAATAGTGAGGCACAAGAGAGAGGGAAAGGAAGTATGGAGGGACATCAGGCCTAACTCTCTGGAGGGAGACTGGGGTTTGGAATTGGGGCAGGGACTCTGCAAGAAAAGGGGCCCCAAAGAGCTGCCTACGTGACTCAAGGTCACTGAGAACACTGATTTGGGTGACATCTCTTAAGTTAGCCTTCCTCTTTCCCCTCAGATCAGTGAGCCCATTGCAGTCTGTTCAGACTGGACTCTTTAATAATTATTTGTAGAAGAGCAGCACCTAGAACGTGCTTCAGCCCAGCTTAGCACCCCATGCTGTACATATACATAGTAAGAGCCTGACTCTATCCCTGTCCCAAAGAGCTTGTTGCACACACAGACAAGACCGGCAAAGGGTGGAAGGGGAAAGAGAGAGGAAGTGACTCACCCAGGGTCACAGGGCAGGACAACGGGAGGGAATAAAATCCAGGCCGCTCAAGACCCAGTCCAGTGCCCCATCTACTAGATCACACTGCTTCAGTGCTCCTCAGGGGTGAGCTATGTGCCACAAGGAAAAGGGACAGATCTGTGGCCTGATCCTGGAAAGCCCACTCAGCATACTACTGCTGTTTCCCTTCCTTTGCCGTAGCTCACAGCTTGAGGATGGTCTTCCGAGATGGCCCCTACAGAACTTCAGTGCTGCCTTCCTGCTCTATGTTCTCCTCATTTCGCCCCATGCACAACGTTACCACCTGGATTATTGCAGAGATTGTTTTTTTTCCCCTTTTAAATGTACTTTTGTGACAGTCATGAAGGCACCGATGGACTAGGCCTTGTTTGTGGGTTCTTGAGGGCCCTTGGAGGATGAGACATGGAAAGCTGTTCCAGGCTTGGAGCAATGGGATGTTAACACACATGCAAATTATAGCAGGTAACACAAGTGGCAGTGGGGAGCAGGGGGAGGGAAGCCAAAGAAAATCATCTCCCCTTTGACTCCCACAGAATAATTCATAACAGAATTCATTTGTGTTTCTGGGGGTAGGTCTTGTGATAATATTCATAGCACTTGATCCACAGCTACACAGATGTACAGTTCTCTGTCATTCATTAGACAACTCTGGGTTGCCATAAGAGTTGGCACCCCGGCAGCATGTCTTAATTTATAAATGAGACTACACACATGGGCTCCAGTGGGAGGGAAGAAGTTAGTGGGCAAGTGAGCGAGCATTGTGGTGTCTTCTGTTCTGGGAGAGTGGTAAAGTGCAGACAATGGAAATTCAAAGGTCTGAGTCAGAATGTGTCTGTGCCCCAGGGCCTGGAACATGCCAAGACTGACTGTCCCTAGTACCTGTTGGGGAAGGATCAGGAAGATGCTTCCTGAAAAAGGGCAGGGGCGGCAGGGAAAGAGATGTGGCTGGCTTAGGAGCTGAAGAACTGAATATATTAACCTGTTTTAGTCCTCATGTGCAGTGTGTGTATGCACACAGGTGAACAGTGAGTGTGTCCCTGTGTGTATGCTCACTGTCTGTGCCCTGGGGAACTCAACCTGGAAGTATCTGCATACCAACAAGAATGCCATGATTGAGTGAAATGTTCAAAATCACCGATTTCTTGCAAATATATACACTGGATATTGACCAACAAACCCAGAAGATCCCAATGCCATCGTCGAGAATGAGCACTACCTCCTCTGTTACTGTACACACAGTCACTATTCTCACCTAGCTTAGTACCTGGCCCTATGCAACTTGTACCATTGAGTAGTTTTCTCATTACCGGCCTGATCCAAAAGCCCATTAAAGTAAATGGAAAGACTTATCAGAGTAGGGGTATGGAACAGCTTCCATATGAGGAGAGATTAATAAGATTGGGACTTTTCAGCTTGGAAAAGAGATGACTAAGGGGGGATATGATTGAGGTCTATAAAATCATGACTGATGTGGAGAAAGTAAAGTAAATAAATTTACTCCTTCTCATAACACAAGAACTAGGGGGTCACCAAATGAAATGAATAGGTAGCAGGTTTAAAACAAACAAAAGGAAGTATTTTTTCACACAAAGCACAGTCTGTGGAACTCCTTGCCAGAGGATGTTGTGAAGCCAAGACCATAACAGGGTTCAAAAAAGAGCTACATAAATCCATGGAGGATATGTCCATCAGTGGCTATTAGCAAGGATGGGCAGGGATGATGTTCATTCCCTCTGGGGCAACTGGCATTGGCCACTGTCGGAAGATGGACCTTTGGTCTGACCCAGTATGGCCACTCTTATGTTCTTATAGTGGACAGGGCACTGGACTGAGAGTCAGCAAACTTGGGTTTTATTCCTAGCTCTGCCACTGAACTTCTGTGTGACCTTGGGCAAGTCTCTTCAGCTCTCTGTTTCTCTTCCCATCTGTCTCATTTATTTAGATGGTCAGGTTTTTGGGGTAGGGACTGTCTCTTACTCTGTGTTTATACAGCACCTAGCACAGTAAGATCCCAGCCTCTAGGGGCCTCTAGGAACTACTACCATACAAACAAGAATTTAATTGGCTTTGGATCAGGCTGTCTCTCCCTTTCAAAACTAGCATCAGTTTTATTCCTGCACTGAGAACCCATGTAATGAAAACGTATGGTCGGAACATGCACTTGTGTTGTTGCAGCAGATGCGATGGAAACACAAAAATCTTTGAGTGCCTCTCTGTGCTATTTTTACTTCCCTTTTGGTGGGCCTCTTATTTACCACTTAAAACACATCTGGCCTTAACTGCTTGAGTCTCACGACAGCTTATTTTAACTTTGTTACTTTATTTTTATTGCTACACTAGGCAGCCTCAAAGAAAAGCCAAAAGAGCAATGTGAGCGGAGCATTATGTAACCCATGTACCTCATGTCAAGCCCCGGAAACCACAAGTAAATCCCCTCTCACTAAATTCAACCAGTGCAGCAGCATTCTAGACTGCCTCTAGCAGAGGGGCAAAGTTCACCAAAGCCGTTGCCCAGAGCACATTTGCAGCATCAGTAATTTAGGGGGGAGGGGGATTCTAGGGGGTGATTTAATGGTCCAAACATATGTGCCATACAACAGTCAAATGTATCTTCAAGGCAAGAGGGAACAGTGCTATTGATCCATCATAAACCAATACTTTGCCAGCTGCTGAATACGGGGAAAATCCTGCTCCCGACTGCGTAAGGCTCACAGCCCTGAAAAGCAGCAGAACGACATGGTCACCTCTGAGGCAACCCATGGAGGAACTGCAAGCTTGCAGATGCTCTCTTGGCGTGCTGCAGGAATAGCTGGGTTTGCCTATTCTCAGTCAGTGGTGCCCCCCACAGCAACAAGGAATTGGCCAGAAAGAGGCAGAGCATAGTTGCTAGAATGTCTGTGAATTGAGTGGCCCTATACATAATTCATATATATGGACAATATATAAAAACGGACCTATGATCTCACTCTAAATGATCCCCAAATTTCTCCCTATTTACTTTTTAAGCTACAATACCCAGCCAGTCATCAGAATCTATGAGGACTTTAGCCTCAATGGTATGTTTTCCCCATTTCTCTTGGCTTTTCTAAGTGCAAGGGCTCCACCCTGAACAAATAATAAAGGATGTTCTCAGCAACTGCCGATCTGAGTGGGACAAGCCTAGCTGTGCCTAACGGAACGATCATGCGTGAGGAGACACGTTATTCCAGTGTTTCAGTCAGGCCACCCGTCACTATCCTTTGCAGGCTCCGTCATGGAGGCCCACAACAGTGAGGTTTTCCACATAAAGCCAGCGGGGTTGATGTAGCCGCACGGATCAATGGTCCATCTGGAGTAGTCTCCTGTTTCCTGGAAGCTTCACAGGGAGGCATAAAACCTCCACCATGCACTTAACTGTGCAGGACTCCAGCATGGATGAAATGATTCCCTCTCCTCAGCTAGTGATCACCTTTTGTTCTTCAGCAGGAGGCATACCATGTAGCTCTTAGAATTAGCGTAACTGCAGATTCTAATTTTAACCCAATAAATTATTATTAGCAGTAAATATGCATATTATGGTGGCACCCAATGACTCAAGGGGGATTGGGGCCCCATTGTGCCAGGCACTGGACAGACACGGAAAGTGACAGTCCCTGCTCTGAAGGGCTTCCAGTCTAAAAGATGGACAGACGAAGGGTAGGGGATGGGGAAATGACACAGAAGCACATGAGCTCGGGGAAGAATTGGCATGGCTTTGACTTCAGCCAATAGGAGCAGAAGCCACCAAAGCAGGGACTGCTGCATTATGGCAGGGAGCGGGGGCATGATGGGGGGCCTCCACCTCTTTCCCCAGTACTCCTTGGATGCAGAGATGCTCAGGGGGAGACCCACCCACTCTCTGGGGGCACTAGGATGTATCCAGGTGGTGCTTTCCCTCCCCACCCTCTTGTGGCTTTGCGGGGGGATGCTGCAGAGAGGAGTCAGCCAGAGAGTCCAGGTGCTAGGAGCAGAAGCAGCCAAAGCAGGGAGCTGTTACCAGTCAGAGAACTTTCCACAGTTTTGACTGGACGTCCCCTGCCCTGCGCTGATTGGCTGTGTGCTTCTACTCCCTGCCCCCCTCCCCAAGTCACTTCACCTCTGCTTCACTTCACACCTGCTCCTCTTCTCCCCTGCCCTGGCCCTCACCCCCCCCCCTCCCCCCGTTTCCTTCCCTTTTCTTTCCTTTTAACTGATCTCCTCCTAAGTAACCTCTCCACACACACACACACCCCCGCCACCCAAAATGATAGAATAAGCTGCTATTTGCTGCCACCCATTGTTCACTCTGCTGGTGTGTTCTATCCCTTCCCCCTGCCCTGGGGGTGGGACTGTTTGTTGTTCTGTGTTTGTAGCACAGTGGGGCCCTATTTTTGATTGGCCCTTAGGCACAACTGTAATAAAGATTATTAATAATAATAATTGTATGTATTGTGGGATTTTTTTTTTTAATTGGGGGTAAAGAATAAGAAAGCAGGGAATGAATGTGTGTAGAAAATGTCTAATCCCTTTACTGATTCTCACTGAGCTCACTGATTTTTCAGCCAAGTCAAAGTTTAACTTGAAATCCATAGGACGAGGGGCCCAATCCATCTCTCAGCATATGTATACAGTACAAGTGCTATGGAGGCAAAGCTGCAGCCAAGACACTGTAGTGTAGACAATACAGTATGGAAGGGGTTTTTGTATCCCTGTAGTAAATCCACCCCCTAGAGAGGTGCTAGCTAGGTCAATGGAAGAATTCTTCCATCATGTTTACAGTGGGGTTGACCTAATTGTATCATACAGAGTGTGAAATTTTTCACAGCCGTCAGACAATAGCTAGGCTGACCTAAACTTCAGGTGTAGACCAGGCCTCAGTTACACTACTGTAAAACTGGAATAACTCCCAACATCTGTGGAATTATTTAGGATTTACAGTGGTGTAAATAAGTGCAAAATTTAGACTTTAGGTTACATGTTTTTTCCATAGTAATTATTTTTTCCCTCCATCTCTAGCATTCTGTAGAAGAATTCCTCAAGCTTTTTGGTTAATTGGTTAGACATTCTCCCATAGGCACGTCCATTAACTTCTTCACTGCTTCATTGTTTCACTTCTGGAATTTTTTTTTTCATATTGAGCAGTCATTTGTGAGCAAAGACGACAGACCTGTACTTAAAGATGGCAATAGTTTCTGGGCTGCTGTGAGATTTTCAGGAAAGTCGTCTGTGGCTTGGAGGTTGTTAAACTACTTTCTAGGCATAACGTAAAAACTCCAGGCTTAAGCTGTTGGTTGATACAGCAAGTGCCAGGAAATCTGAGGGCAAACATTTGGAAAAGAATCAAAGCAGCTGAGTGCTGAAATAAACCTGTTTCCCTTCCTTGCCTCCTGCTCCTCAGTTAAATTGTATGTAGAGGTAAATAGATAACTGTTAATAGATCTGCACCACTGTCGCAGAAGGGGAAATTTGATTGACTTTTCCTTTCTTCACAAGCCAGGCTGAATTCGAAAGAATTGCAAGTGTGTGACTGAAGGGCAGTATTTAGATCTGTGTTCCCATCATGTCCTACAAGGAACTTAATTTTAGGATTGTATTGACTTCATTCAGCAGTGCCCATGGCCTATCTGTTGGCCACAATGAGTGATTCTTCTCAATAGAGTGTTCTGATAGTAACAGTCCCCTTTGTTGCAGGCTGCACTGGGGAATAATGAATCTTAATGGCATTGTGTTCTGTAGTCTCTAACTCATGTTGTTATCTATTGTCTCATAACCAGAACCCATCCGTAGAAGAGGCTGCTGCTTAATTAGCTTCTATTTTCAGTGATAGGGAACCTTGCCAATAGACTCTTGTTAATTCAGTATCAGATATGTTGTCTCAGTGATGCTCAGTTATTCAAAAATCTTTTATTTCAAATTACTTCCCCTCTTTGGAGCAACCATGGAGAGGAACACATCTTTCTTTTAGCACATCAGTATCCACACACATACTGTGCTCTCAAATATTTTCAACAGTATAAGGAGATCAGCTGCTGTGATGCTGAGTTAAAACAGAAGGTATAATGCCCTGTGCTCTGCATTTGCAAGGGTTGATAACGCAAAAAGAAGAGTCTGAAAAATATCAAGTAGCAGTGTTTACACCTCGATGAAAGTAATGTGGTCTCACTAATTGGGTTATAAAATATAAATCACAGAGCCTGACAAACATTTCCCTTCTTCTCCAGTCCAAATTCTCTACTAAGAAAGCGAGCAATCCACTTGATGTAGAGCAGTGGTTTTCAAACTTTTTAGGCTGTATACCCCTTTCCAAATAATGTAATCTACTGCATACCCCATCTGAAATAGGGTCATCATATGCCTATGATTAGATTGCCAAGTCTTACTAAATAAAAATGTGTTGTCCACCATTATGACAGCTCACATACCCGGAGGTGTACACATACCTCAGTTGGACAACCACTCGATGTAGAGCATTCTTTGGTACGTACTGCATATACAGGTGAAGATGAAGTCCCAAAACACACTAACCTCTGAGTGAAATAAACCACATGGCCCATCAGTACCATTTGGCTACTGTATGGGCCCTGAGAAAATATAAAACTGCTAACAGAGAGTGGAAAAAAAATACATATAGAGCATCTGTGTCTGAAGAATAAACTTCATTTACAGCAGAGGAAAAAATACACTCTTCAAGGGATCAGATACTGTGAAGCAACAAAACATGAATCAGTATGGACTTCTGATTCCCAACTGACAAGCAACTGAAAGTGATTTAAATAAGACAGGTTTCAGAGTAGCAGCCGTGTTAGTCTGTATTCGCAGAAAGAAAAGGAGTACTTGTGGCACCTTAGAGACTAACCAATTTATTGGAGCATAAGCTTTCGTGAGCTACAGCTCAGTTCATGCATCCGATGAAGTGATCTGTAGCTCACGAAAGCTTATACTGTAATAAATTGGTTAGTCTCTAAGGTGCCACAAGTACTCCTTTTCTTTTTTTAAATAAGACAGGCACCAATCAGAGCCAAGCTTACCAACAGAAACCATTGCACCATACAAAGAGCTAAAGGGATAGATTTGGGCACAGCACCTAAATAATTAAGTAAGTCATCAGGACATTGACTCTGTTAAAAGCTAGTGAGTTTCCTTATGTACCCTGAGAGAGGCCCAGCTGGGGCTTAAATGCTGGATCATCCTGTATTTCTTTGCTGAATAGAGAAAATCATTTGCAGAAGCTCTTATTTAAGAAGTCTTTAAGAGCACAGTCTGAAGTCACTTAATTTTAGTGGAGGGCCTGATTCTGGACCTCCATTCACATGAAAATGAGGAGGGGAAGAAAGGAGGGACGTAAATTATGATAGAAGGCAAATGGAAGTTTCTGCGTTATTTTAAAGCTAAAGTGGAAACCCATACGCACGTATGGGCTGTTTGAATTTTTTAGTGTATTATTGTAGCATATGATGAGTTAACCTGGCAGTACCAGGCAGTTCCAGTGCGGCAGAACCTCACTACAGAGCTGTTAGTGATGTATGGTTAAGGTCCTACCAAATTCATGGCCATGAAAAACACATCACAGACTGTGAAATCTGGTCTCCTCCTGTGAAATCTGATCTTCTGTGTGCTTTTACCCTACACTATAAAGATTTCACAGGGGAGACCAGTGTTTCTCAAACTGGGGGTCCTGCAGAAGTAAGGATGGCAATACCTTACCATGCCACCCTTACTTCTGCACTGCCGCTGGCAGCGGATCTGCCTTCAGAGCTGGGCTCCCGGCCAGCAGCCGCCGCTCTCCAGCCACCCAGCTCTGAAGGCAGCCACCAGCAGCAGTGCAGAAGTGAGGGTAGCAGCACCACAACTCCCCCTACAATAACCTTGCTTTTTGGGTCAGGACCTCTACAACTAAACACCATGAAATTTCAGATTTAAAGAGCTGAAATCATGAAATTTATGATTTTTAAAATCCAAATGACCAAAATGGACCGTGAATTTTAGTAGGGCCCTATGTATGGTGAAACATTAAACCTCTGGTGCTCAGTGATTATTTAAACATGGGCCTTTTTTTAAAAGAAAAAGAGTGATAGAAGATGAAGCACAATTCCGCCCCCCCCAGCTTTCACATTGGATAGGGAGGGGGAAAAAGACTGTTTTCCTCTTTTGGGAATTTTGTTTCTCAGAAGATGCATGTGCCCGTATCTCTGTCCTCTGGTGAACAGTTAAGTAACATCCTGGCTGGGAAAATCAGAGATTTGCTGTGACAAAAATGAGGAAATTATTTATTTATTTGTGTTACCATAGCACCTACAAGCCCTAGTCATGGACCAGGATCCAATGGCAAAGAGCTCTCAATGAAAATACAAAGGGCCAGATCCTCAAAAGTTTTTAGGCAACTAACTTCTTTTGAAATCAGTGGTGCCTAAATAGCTTTGAGGATCTGGGCTAAAAAGGCTAAAGAAAACATTGTGGGACATGGCACACTCTCTGGGCTCTCCCATTTCCTCATGTTATAGCTATCTTCTAAACCTGGACCTCTTGTTCCTATAAACTTTTTCCCCAAAAAACATCAGTGTGCTCTTAGTTGCTGCTTTGTCCACCCCACTCTCTTCCTGCACTCTCTTGTTGGTTAGTGGTTGGCTGTTTAGAAATCCATAGTCCTCTTGTTATCAACCAACAACGACCATATACCTATCCACTTCTGCATTGTCCCGTTCACATTGTGTAGTCACCCAGGCTGCCCTGGTGTGTCTGCTACGTCTGCTACTGTAGATTTTCACTGATATATTCAGACATATTTCAGCATAGAGGAATTGCTTTTGAAAATATCAATAATTAAGCATGTCATGCTATCTCCATCTAAGGTGACTGAAATACCACACTAATGGGTACACGAGAGAGAGAGAGCTGCCAGAGGAAGAACTTCCTCCTGTCACCTTACACTTGGTTCATCCGTGTCTCTCCTGCTAGGGCTGAGTGGTCCATATGAGATCTTACAGCTCGTTGGGCTTAAACCTACTTCATGGCCCCTACTGGCCTCATCTCTAACGTTGGGCTGAAACCCAAAAATGACTTGGGCATGGACAAGAGAAACATCACTGCTAACCCCGTCCTGTAAAGGGGCAGGGGTTTCTCTTGTTAGCTAGGGAGCGGAGACTAGAAGTGCCTTCCCCCAGCAACTAACATGGTGACTGGACAGCTCCTGCCCCCAAAGATCAGAGTGATGGGGCCTTTCCCCCCTCCTCAGAGGGTCTCTAAGAGGAAGCTCCAATCTACTGTCATTCAGAACTATGAGTTTGGGAATTTAGCTATCAGGACAAGGGCTCATCACAGGTGTAAGATTTTGGTTGACTTGCATAGAGCCAGATTGGCAGAGATGAAAAGGCTGGATGGAGCAGGCCTACTCACCTGCCCCTTTCCAATCAAGTAATTCCCTCTACTAAATTCATCCTGTCTCCATGACATCGAAAGAGAACATATTTTTTTAACAACAAAAATGACTTGCCCACATCAGTGACTAGCCACATTTATTGTCATTTAAATTGTTTTTATCTAGAAGTTGATTTTTAAAAGTGTCTGAACCTGGATGGAAACTATTTTGAATGTTCAAATGCCAAACTAACAAGCGACGAAGAGATTGTAACATGGAGAAACCCCTGAATGGGTACCTTGCACCCTTCAGCCAAGATGTATTTTGGTATGGGTTGGGCTAGTCAGTCCCCAGAATAAGATTTTTATAATGGAAATGCCAGCTGACTCATAACCACAGCAGCACATCTGCTCTGTTATAGTGGTTGTGTAATTGTTTCATGCAGTTTTTAACTCCGCCTATCAACCAGCACTGTGGGCACTTTCACAGCATAAAAACATGCAATTATCCAAACAAATCAAAATGCTAATGACTTTTCTTGAAGGGCAGATACAACCCCAGTATGCATTACACGATCTCCTTAAAACACCCACCACAAGCCAATTTAAAACAAAGGGCAGGGGGAGAGACCCCTCTCTGGTGTAAATCAAAATAGCTCCACTGATGAACTGGCGCTGCTTCCGGATTTACACCACTGACATCAGAGAACTGAGCTGATGTACTGCATGGAACCGTGCTGATTTACAGCAGCTGAGGATCTGCTCCATAATATTTAGAACATTTTCTTCCTAGCCCAAAATGGAGTGCCTCCAAACTCTAGCCCCAAGTCCCAGATACACCCAAACATCTCCCCCAGCCAGCTCAGGAAAAGCCTGGCAGAACATGTGGCTTTTGAAGCCTGCTTCTGAAGGCCACCAATGCTGGTCTGGCAAGCCAAGGCAGAAAGCAAGTCTAGCAGCTAAGGGGTCCACAGCAAGAATGTCTTGTCACCACTGGTCTCCCACAGGACTTAGATGGCCTACAGATGTTACATAAACAGAGATGTATCTGACAAATAGCCAGGACCCAAACCATTTAGTCTGCTTCAGTGGGCTGTGAATCAGACCCTTAGTGTTTTACAGGACAAAATCAACATAAACGACCCAGGAAATCAGCTGACAGTGCTACGCTTGAAGCACCCAGTATAATATGTTCTCTGTGGGTAGCATTGCTCATCTGGTGCTAACCATTCTGCACTAACTACAATACCCAGATGAGTTTAAGGTGTTGGCCCAGTAATCTAGTCTCAGGGTGGGAAGGGCACAGATAAAACTTGTACTTACTCCCTTGACTCTCAGTCAATAGATTATAAATGCAACATTTGCATTGCCTCAGGAAACTAAGTAGGGTTCTGACTATAGAAATGGTACCTAAGTGCAAAACTGAGATCCAGAATCCAAAATCTCAACATTGTCTGGCTCCATGGGTTTGGTTGGTCTGTTATAGACATAGAATCCAACTGGAAAATGTGGAGAATGCCTTTACTTTGTTCAGAGTAGGGGTTCTGGTCTGGTCAGTTGCTAATTTCAGTTGCTAATTTTGGTAGTGCAGAAATGTTTGGAGGGGGGGGAAAAAGTCAAAATATACCAGATTTTGCTCTGGTGACCTTTTAAATATAAAAATAAAAGGCTCAGGCAACATGACATTTGGTTGAAAGGCAGAAACTATTGTGTTGCTGATGTACTTTTGGTTATGAAATGTTAAAAGGAAAAACCCTCTTAGAATTATAAAACAAACGGAGCTTCTGCACCTGGGCAGCCTGTGCGGTGTAGGGTGATTCAGAAAAAAAATGCTTCAAGAATTAAGCGTGGCCTCTATTAAGAATACTGGCAATGCAAATATGCATAATACTGTCCTGAATTTTCACCGTTCTCCTGTGAGACCTCACATTGCCTTCCGAATGAAATGAGAACCGTCGTCTTTTTAAATTGCTCCCTGCTTGCACAAATGTCCATGATCTTTTGACTTCTTCAATAATTGTAAGTCACTCTACACAAGGCAGGTTGATTTACGTGGAAGGGAGCTTTTTTGTTTTTGTTTTGAATTCCCCAGATCAATTTTTTTTCTTGAAACCTCATATTCTTCTGCAGCATAACTGGACAAAAACTTTAGGCTGCGTTCTTGAACAGAAACATCAGACTAGTGGAAATGAAATAAGAAATGTACATTTGTAGTTACAGAGATGAAGTTTTTCTCCTCAAAGATTTCAGTTTGGTAAAATCAATATACTTCAGAAAACTCTGGATATATTTGGGGTTCATAGGAAGAAAAACTCTGGATTTTCATGAATTTCCTTGACCATCCAAAACTGGTATAAAGGCATTACACATAATTTCCACTCTTTGTCCTTTTAATAAGTGGTGATGAGCCACTGGCCACCAGCCCATCCTTGCATCCTGGTGGCATGGTCTCACCACATCCAGCAACTCATCTCCCCCACCCTTCCATGCTCTTGTCCTTCAAGGATCAGTAGAACTGGGTTCTTCTCTCCAAGCTGTGATGATCTAGGGATACCTCTGTAGGACTTCTGAACGCTGAGTGAGATTGTGAATCCGATGTATGCATCCGATGAAGTGAGCTGTAGCTCACGAAAGCTCACGCTCAAATAAATTGGTTAGTCTCTAAGGTGCCACAAGTACTCCTTTTCTTTTTGCGGATACAGACTAACACGGCTGTTACTCTGAAACCTGTCACTGTGAATCCTGTGTATCTATATCAGGTTGCAAACTCCATTCTGAATGTGCAGCCTTTTGCCTTCTCTCTGGCCTGTCTGTTTGCTTTTGTGTTGGCTTGAGGTTTCAGAGGGTGGCGGCAAACATAACAGGAGAGTTGTTGCAGTTCAGTGCTTTGACTATTGAATGTAATTGCTCTACAAAAAGGACGGGCTCCCAACCCAGGGGACCTGGATTAGCCCGAGGGAAGCCACCTTAGCAACAGTCACCTGGCAGGAGTTTGTGCGCATGTGGGAAAGCTGACAAGGGCATGACGCCTGATGCATGGGGCTGGAGATTTTAAAAGAGCAGAAACTGGTCTGTTCAGGAGTCATTTTCTTCCATCCATGAGGGAGGAGACCAGGCACCATGTGATAGTCTGCATGCAGAGGACACTGATGGTCCTGACTCCCTAAGGATTCCCAAGGAAGGGGTGAGATAGAAAGGGATGAGCGTGGCATCTATTGTTGCATAGGATATATACTCTCCTGTGCTTTATTGATTAATTATAAAAGAGCATAAAGGTGTTAGACTGTGAGAAGTGTGTGCGCTGACTGCTTTACAACTACTGTGTGCTCCTGGAAGAGATAAACTGTAACCAGAAGCTTTATATCTTTGGGGTGGAGTTCTGGGAGAGAGTGTG
The DNA here is from genome assembly GCF_965152235.1 of Eretmochelys imbricata. Classification (NCBI taxonomy): domain Eukaryota; kingdom Metazoa; phylum Chordata; order Testudines; family Cheloniidae; genus Eretmochelys; species Eretmochelys imbricata. The sequence goes on from NC_135582.1 coordinate 61,317,714, forward strand.
TTTAAGTACCTGGGAAGAAGAAAGGTCAGTGTTGCATGCAGAGGGGCTAGGTGGCTGGACAGCAGGTTCCAACATTCAGAGGGGGATGCCAGATAGGAGGTCTGCACCCAGAGAGTGTGCTTAGGGACCCCAAGATTAGGGCAGTGCCTCCATTCAGGCTCCAGGGGCCTGGAACACCTAGGGGTCTAGAGCAGAAGAGGCTTGGATGCCCCTTATAGCAGTCCTAGTGGATTGCTAGGATCTGTGACACAAGCCACTGGACATATTTCCAAGGATTAATTTCTTCATTTTAATGTTAATGAAAGAAGAGGAAGAATGATCTTGTGGTTAACTTCTAGAACAGTGAGATAAGAGATTTGCCTTCCGGTCACTTCTCTGCCACAGACTTACTGAATGACCTTGGGCCTTCACTGAATCTCCAGGCCCCCAATCACCATCAGTAAAAAGGGGAGACCACCAAACTCATGGGGATGGTATGGGGCTTAATTAATTAATATCTGTAAAATGCTATGAGATCATTGGACAAAAAAGGGCGCTCCCTTGTATCAGTGCAAAGTAAAAATGTATTGTATGAAACGTAACGACCTAGGGGATCTCTGTAAATACAAGCATGGGCAGTAATAGGATTTTATATTGTATTTCACTGACGTAACACCAGCAACACTTTACCGGTGTATTGCCCTTACCGTGCTGTGCTGATTAGCACATTTATTTACAGCCACCTTGCCCCATCTATTGGTCACCGTTGTGCATTACATTTTGACAAGGGAGACTGACTGTGAAAGAGTATTTTTGCCACTGACACTGAGGGTATAGGTACATGGCAATCAGAGGTATGATTTCACCACATGTAGACAGAGCCAAGCTAGTTTTAATCTCACATCAGGTTATTCACATCCATCAGTGCAACGCCTATGGCTTCAGTAGAGTGATTCCTGATTTACACCAGGGTGTGAGGAGACTCAGGCCTTCCCAGAGGGGTGATGAATGAACTCATATCCGAGGACAACAAATCCTTCCCATCTTCCAGTTCAGTTTAAACACTGCCCATCACCTCTTCAGTCCCTCTTACACCTCTTCTTGGTGTCATCACTTCGGCTGTTGTTCAAAAAACCCCAGGAACAGGACCCACACAGTTATTAGAAAATTAGACTCCTTTAAAGGGTTGGGATTGGGTCCTGTCTGAACATGGCCTTAAAAGCAGTCCTCTATCGGCTTGCACACCTAGCTGACAGCTTGTCTCCTTCCAAGGATGACTTAACTGAGCTCAGTTTGACATATTAGAGCCTCCAGGCCAGAATCTGCTCTGTTACATCAGTGTAACTCTGGAGTAACACCATTGATTTTTATACTGAAATTTCACCAGGGCAACAGAGAAGAAGTTGGCCCAATGACACTGTTGCTGTATGAATAACGAAGTGCACTATTTCGTCCACTCATCTAATTGTGCAGTGGAGAATGAAATTGAAGACCTGGACTTATGTACCGCCAACAGAGTGAGTCTTGTGGGCCCCAGTTCTGGATTACATGAATATTTCAACTCATAGCTCAGTGAAAACGAGACTATCATCTATATGTGTGCATTGACATGTCAGCTGGGAGGGGCCTGCCATGAAAATAAGCCATACGGAATAGAAAATGTATGATGCGCATTTCCCTCTTGATGAAGTTTGCTAGAGAACTAACTGTACTAGAAATAAGTTCAGCAGTAGAATTATGAATCATTAATGCTGGGGTGTGTGTTTCTGTGTGCTTTTGTTTCATGATTGCACTCTGAAATTGTGATACTCATGCTATGGTATCATGTTGGGAAAAGGTTAATAATATAATGTACAATATGAAATTTGATGATACTGGGATTTATTCCATGTGGCACTAATATGTTGGGTAGGGAGAAAGGGGTGCAAGGAGCCTTCCCCCCAGCACTAGAAAGGCAGCCCTAGAAGTGTGCTAGGTGAGAGGGGACCAGATACTACCCTGACCAGTCCATCACAGCTGCAAGTGTGATGGGCTGATGGCTTAGGGATGTAGCCATCTAACTACCTGTCTAACTACCATCAGTTATGGTTGGCAGGAGGGGCTGTGTTGGTCTCCTCATTCAGGCACAGAGGGTTTGTATTTAACACATTATTTTCATTTATACTCCACCTAATGCAAGCACAACCACAGCCAGGGCCTGGTGTTGACCACAGCCAGAGCCTTACTGACAGCTGCTCTACACAGATGTGGGGCAGAGCGGGTGCCTGGGGGGGAAACACTGATTCTTTATAAAGCAGCAGGAAGGTGAGTACCCAGCATGCTGCCCTGAACCATCCTGTACTATGCTGGCACAATGGCTCTGGAATCCTTTGGGTGGTTAGCATCCACCTCTCCCCATCGACCTCCCTATCACCCTTGTATGGTTGCAAAGAGATCCAGCACAATCCAGCTTATGGTGTCAACTGTGTAATGCTGCATATGTACAAACTGATCATGTACAGTTATCTTGACCAGCCTCTGGAAGAATGTTCCTGTCCCAAGCTCTACCTCGCTATTACTTATCACAGAATCATAGAAATGTAGGGCTGGAAGGGACCCCAAGAGGCCGTCAAATCCAGCCCGCTGCGATGAGACAGGACCAAGTAAACCCAGACCATCCTGGACCGGTGTTTGTCTAACCTGTTCTTAAAAACCTCCAATGATGGGGATTTGACAACCTACCTTGGGAGCCTATTCCCTTATAGTTAGAAAGTTTTTCCGAGTATGTAACCTAGATCTTTGCCTTGCTGCAGATTAAGCCCATTATGTCTTGTGCTACATTCAGTGGACATGGGGAACAATTGATCACTGCCCTTAACATATTTGAAGATTGTTATCAGCTTCCCCCCTCAGTCTTCTTTGCTCAAGGCTAAACATGGCCAGTTTTTAACCTTTCCTCATAGGTCATGTTTTCCAACACTTTTATCAATTTTGTTGCTCTCCTCTGGACTCTCTTCAATTTATCCACATCTCTCCTAAAGTGCGGCACCCAGAATTGGACACAGTGCTCCAGCTGAGGCTGCACCCCTGCTGAGGTTGAATTACATCCTATTAATACACCCCAGAATGATATTAGCCTTTTTCACAATTGCATCATATCATTGACTCATGTTAAATTTGTGATCCCCTATAACCTCCAGATCCTTTCAGCAGAACTACCAAAGGCAAAATGGGGACTACGTGAAGTAGTTTGCACTTTCATCTTGTTGAATTCAGGTCAATTCTCCAATTTGTCAAGGTTGTTTTGAATTTTAACCCTGTCCTCCAAACTGCCTGCAACCCCACCCAGCTTGGTGTCAGATGGGGATTTTATAAGCATACACTTCCACTTCATTATCCAGGTCATTCATGAAAAGATTGATTAATACGGGACCCAGGACTGACTTCTGCAGGACCCCATCTGATATGCCCTCCGATTTTGCCAGTGAACCATTGATAACTATTTTCGGATACAGTCTACCACCTCATGAGTAATTTCATCTAGACCACATTTCTCTAGTTTGCTTATGAGAATGTCATGTGCAACGGTGTCAAAGCCTTACTAAACTCAAGAGATATATTTCACGGTACTTGCCAAATTGGCCCTGTCTTCATCTTTCTGCTGTCGGAGTGAATGTAGCGTTTTCCTATACTTAAATACTGGAATAATTGCTTGAGGCTGCTGAGGTCAAAGCCCAGTAAATCTCCCGTGCCCAGCCACACAACTATTGAGAAATAAATTTCAATTTCAAAGGTTTGTTCCATTGATTTATCTCTGGAGCCATCTCAGTTTCCTCAGCTCAGCCATATCATAGCTCAAATGTTTAGTATTAGATGACATGCACAATAAATTAAATATATATATGCACACCGTGTACTGGCGAGCCAAAGCCCTGAAAGACTTAAATACAAACAAAATGTGGATGACTCATGCAATAGCTCAAGGCATCTTCTAATCCTGTCCGATTGTCTTGTTTTTCCACATAGACTGTGCTATGCACATGACTGACATGATTCTTTTGCTCGGTGTAGTTGCAAATCAGGGTATTTTCTCTATTCTTGGGTATCATCACAAAGCTCAGGCATTTTACAGCTTCTCTGCTCTGGGGTCACACCGGAATACATACAGCCATAGCCAGACATTTAATGAGATAAAAGGATGATTAAGAGCTAATGTCAATGTAATGTACCATGATAATCATTTTCTGCTGCTAGATAAATGATGATGCAGGTGATCCAGTTGCAGGTTTTTTAATCTGATGGATTCTGAGACAGTCCTGCCAGTTGCACACTGTGTGTAACAACAGCTTGGACACAAAGGGTCAGATCCTCTGTTGTGCTGGGGATACTCAGTGCCACACCATCGGCAGATTCCGGCTGTAAATCTCAACCCGCTGGAGGACCACTCAGGTACAGTGGGATTCTTCTGTGACCTGCTGCCAGCTCAGCAGTCCCTATGCCTTCCCCTGGTGCTAGGACACAAGTGCGACCAGGATGATGCTATACAGCTCTGCACCCATGCAGTTTTGGCCCTATTGACACCTAGTGTAAGAGCTGCCCTCAAGCTGCTGTAAGCTACACCTGGTGATCAGGTCTGCAGAGTACAAAGGGGAGCTTTATGCCACACGAGGAGTCCTTCCCCACCCAGACATGGGCTGAGGGCAGTTCAGCTGCACGCCAAGATAGGACTCTGTCCAAAGCTCTTTGCTGATTGACTGGTTGAGCTTCACGGAGCATCTGAAGTGAACACAAATGGCCCAGGTGGTAAGATGCCGCTGTTGTCTTACTGCGTGATTCCTGCATTGCTTCAGGTTAATTGGACCAATTTAATTAAAAGAGTTAATACAGATCAACTCCTGTGCTACACAATATTTCCCATAAAACACGTTTACTGTGGCAGAAGTCCATGGCACTTGGGCAACCACAGATGATGATTTCCAAGAAACAATTTATACACTTGGTTAGAAGGGGCATAGTAATCCAGACAAGCCAACTATGATATGTGCAATGTCCTTCCTTTCAAACAAAGGGGGGAAAAGGTAAACACTGGATGTACATGAGGAACACCCATTATTATGAAGGGCTTTGGGAATGATATGAGTTCCAAAGACAGACCAGCCCACGATAGCCTAGAAACTGGTCATATAAGCACTATAGAAATGCAGGCAAGTAGCTGGAGAATTTGGAGCTCCACATGGAAGTGGCAAGTGTAAATACTACAAACAAGAGGCAGGGGTGTTGCTCTTTAAGATCAGCTGAAAGGTCTAGTAGATTGTTGGTGGATGGTGCAGCTAGGTGGGCTCTGGAGAGTTTCCTCCCGTTTTCCAACCACACTGTGATCTGCCTCAGGGATGTGTCACTTGAGCATAGCAAGGGGCTGGGGGAGGCTGTGAGCAGCTGGTTCCCCCTCCCCATCCATGACGCTGACTATGGTGCAGCCATGGGGGCGCACACAGCAGTGAAATGAGGAGCAGCGGTAGGGACAGAGGAGGGCAGCATCAGGAGGAGGAGGGAGCACAGCTTCTTCATCCCTCCCATTAGCTTGGAGCCACTGGATCTTAGCAGCTGCTGGGTTGGGGGTTTTTTTTTTGTAAAACTGTTTTTGTAACAATTCCTCAGCCACCCTCTGGCGACTCCCCTGGAATCCCAACACCCGCGTAAGAATCCCTCCTTTGCAGTGCTGAATGGATGTGCTTGTAAAACTATGGAGCAAAGCTAATGCATGAGGTTGAACAAAGCCCTGGTGCTCGCCGTGCTGCTCATTTGACTTCAGCCGAACACCAGGCCTCAGTCTGGCTCATTTAATTGCACTCTGCTACCTCAGCTGCTGAGCAGTGTCCTCAGTGTGGCTCATTGGTTTGTCCTCAGCAGAATGCACATTTTTTGCTGCCGCTCACGCTCTGCAGCCATTAGGGGGGTTGCTGGCTCATCACTTTTTTTGCTGACAAAATAATTGTCAGAGAGTTGTGTGTCGAGCAGTGCCAGTAATTCTGGTCATGAGCAAGCATATTTAACCATTTCGATCTTCCTCGCCGATCTCACCACACAGGATGGCACAATTTGATTCTACCACAGTGAGAACCTGATATTTCTGAAGATAAGGAACATTTTGAAGTGAACAAAAGGAAAACGCAGCAGAGAGAAAACTGGGGCAGAAAAGGGGGAATGGTTTTAAAGTAATACAGCTAGAAAATGATTAAACAGTCAAATGAGTGAAGATGGTTACAGTTTGTACGGGGAGCTGCTCTGAGTCACTGCAGGCATGTACTGTAAAATGCTCTACACCCCATTTCCCAGAAGGCGACCACTTTGCACAGCTTCAGGACTTTTATGAAGGGCATTCAGTATAGAAGCAACATTTTCCAAGTACCCAAACTTACCACATGCAGGCAACCAGTGCCACAGTAATCTCATTAACTCAATGAGACAAAATGTATTGGCTCCCATTCTCATTTACACAAAAATCATTTTACACCGACCTGTCATTGTAAGGTTGCCTTAACGTGAGCGTCAATTACATTTGGACTCACTTTAAGGTCCCTTTGCCCTTCCAGAGCAGTGTGGCCTAAGGCCTGATCTCACCTTTAAATTTTGTTTTTAAATAGGGATGCGACTTTTTTTTTTTAAACCCAGAATGATACCAGTACAGCCCCTAGTGTGGATGCAGTTATACTGGGATAACTGACAGACCAATGTTGTTATTTCCCTTCCCTCACAAGGATCGCTACATAGGACAAAGCACATTTATACCAGTCGAACTACACCCACTCATCGGGGGACTGTATGGTTTTATCTGTACTGGGATAGCTGAAGTGGTACAGCTTTCGTATGGAGAAAAGAATTTAGTGTCAATGAGAATCAGGACTTTTACTTCTGTATTTTTACAAGACAACGTTTTGCTGTCAGTTGAAAATACAAAAAGAGGGCTAATATCATGGCCATTTAAAATTGCCGACAAAAGGGAAATTTTTAGCAGATAAAACCTTAGCCAGAAAGATGTCTATCTACTTGCAGTTTCTTCTACCTCAAATGCAACTTTAACATTTTTCGCTCAGGCTTAGCAGTACATTGGTGAAGAAGTCGTTTCGATAAAGTAGGAGATGTTTCATTGTTGTTGTTTTTGCTAAACAGCTGATATTTTAAAAAATAAAATGCAGACACTTGAGGCTGGGGCTGGTGAAAACGTCGGAAAAAATATTTGCAAAATTCCCCCTTCCTTTTTTACTCAACATTTCATCAAAATTACAAAATTCAAAAAAGATTTCCACCATCTTTGGTTAGGGCCTGATTTTAACTGGTTTTCGTAACCTGTGACAGATAATCTCATAGAATATCAGGGTTGGAAGGGACCTCAGGAGGTCATCTGGTCCAGCCCCCTGCTCAAAGCAAAAAAAATCCCCAATTTTTGCCCCAGATCCCTAAATGGCCACGTCAAGGATTGAACTCACAAGCCTGGGTTTAGCAGGCCAATGCTCAAACCTCTGACCTATCGCTCCCCCCCCTCAAAACAAAAACAAACAAACAAACATATTGAGGGGCTACTCACAAGCCCTCCTTTCCTTTCTCCCCACCTAATGATTTAGCAGTCCTGCTTCACAAGCTCTTTCACCCTAAATACTCAACATCTGTAAAAAGAACTCTGCTTGCTTCTCCTATGCATGCCTCTGTTAGCCTACGCAGTTACCAGTTACACTACCCTACTAGCTTACTGCCCGATATCAGCTTGTCTTTATGTCAAGGATTTGTACACTCTATGGCAAGTGAGACTTTAATTCCAAGCCAGTGGCTTTCCCAGCTGGGTTTGGCACCTGAGGAAAAGTGGGAGGCCAGTTGCGATTGTGGGATAAGCACATGAGTTGGATGTTTCTGCTGAAACGATCCACAGGGAAAGTTAACCACTGGACGTCTGGGGTGTCAGATTTATCCCTGTGGGTTCACACCTCTCAGAGCTATTATTTCGGGCACTTGGTAGATGCAGGAGGAGAAGTTTAGACAACACTGCCTCCGTTTACACATTTAAGCTGTTGTTCACAATGGCAACAGCTAGTTTTGATTTGTTTTATTAATGGAAATTTAGATCCCGGAGCACAGTTATGTGGCAAACAGTGGATTTGGCTGTGTCACGGGCTCCACTCACCGCCGATGGCGCCTCGTCCTGGCCATCCTGGGGATTAGCTCTGCCAGGTGCTGCCCTCCTCTGGTGGTGTCCTTCTCCGTCACCCTTTCTCACCCCGCGGGCCCCTCTCACTCCGGGAACTGCAGCCTCCTCTTCATAACTCAGCCCTCTGGCTAGGTGACTATGTGGCTCCCCCTTCCATGGGGTTATGTAACCAAGTCTTTCCAGAAGAAATCTGGCAGTCTACTGTCCTCTGCCTGGTTAGTTCCACATCCCCAGTGGCTGGTGGGGGATTACGGACCCTCCCTCTACTCTGGATTCCAGCTCAGTGGCAAGATCTGCACTCCTATTTTCTGCTGGTTCCCCCAGAGCCTTCTCCTACCTTCCTGGCTTTCTCCCTCTTTGGGTTTGCCAGGCTCCTAACTCCCTCCTCCCAGGGTGTAACTGTGGGTTACCCTCTGTAGTCCCAACATACCTTCTTCCTCCCAGGGAGTGACTGCAGCGTACTTCCCTAGAGCCTGCTTCTGCTCTCAGCTCCTGGGCTTTATACAGGCCCTTCCTGTTCCTGACCAGCTGAGCCTCATTTAATCAATCCCTGTTCCCTGGCTCCTCCTCCAGGTGCAGCTTGGGGAGTTAATTGACCTATCTGGCCACCGTAACCCTTTCAAGCCTTGTATGGGGTAGACAGCCCATCACAGGCTACAAATTCCTTGACTGAGAAATTGTGGAATATGTGGGGCCCTGCCTATGCTGACTTGCGACCAGCCCTACACGCCCTTTACCAATCCCAAGCTCAGCAAAAGCCTCCTCCACTCCCTCCTTAGCTGTACAAAGAGCTATGGGAAATGGGGTCACAGGATAACAATTACACTTTCTTTACAAAACATTTTTTACACCTTCAAAAAATACGATCGTTAAAAAGTCTGGAAATGAACAGCAAAGGGATTGATCCAGCTCCCCGGTACTAAAAACGACTTCATCCCTCAGTGTTATCCTACCTGAGCTACCTTGGCCCCAAAACGTCCGTCTAACATTGACAAAAATATATGCACAAAAAACATTATCAATAAGAGATTAGAAAATCCTATATCCCATTCAAGGGATTCACTTCCAATATTCGTAACACTAAGATACACTACAAATGCTGGCCACTCTTTCCAAAGGTGACTATTGATTGCGGACATTTTACGGTAAAGACACCTAAAGGAGCCTTGTGTACTCTGTACCCAGTCAATAAAAACCAGCCCTCTTAAGGTGTTTCAAAATGGTTATGCAAAAACAGAAGCACCCAAAATCAACTTTCAAACTTTTGAGCCTGAATACAAAAAACCTACCTACATTAGTCCTTATATAATAAAATACAAACGTTCAAGGCACACACACACACACCTACATAAACCTTCAATACCACGTAATAAGCCCATTATTTCTTAACACCAAACAGATCCATCAGGCCGATTTTACTCATGAAAGTATCATTCTGCTTCACCAGCACATCACTTGATAAGCGCTCACAGACTGACATAACTCAATGTACCCTGGCACTGTATGCCTTACTGTGCATTTAATTAGCAATATGTAAAATCAACAGTATGCAGTTAACAGCAGATTTCTAGTACAGATCAAAACTCCAAGGGGGCAAAGTTAAGGTTGGGTGGAGGGGATCAGTCAGGCAGGATGTTAGTGAAGGATGATTCTATGGCAGCAGGGAATTGTCTGCATCACTTAACAGTTTATTTCCAGACTTTTAAAACCTCATTATTTTTAACATGTAGTTTTACTGAAAGAGTGTAATTTGAGGGGGAGGGGAGAGGGCAGAGTAGTAGGTGGACTCCGCTGAAACATGCTTTTATTCAGGGATCTTTTTTGTTTGGGAATGTGTCTTTAAATTCATATTATGAGTCTGAGTACATTAAAGGGGGAGATAAGGTCCTTCCCTGGTCCAGCCACTTATATTTTCCCCTTAACCATCCCTCCCGATCCACTTGCTAGTCATATTCCCCCCACTCCTAATATCTAAGGGAAGTTCTCCTACATTGCAAAAATCTTCCAATACATGCTTCTGCCTCATGCCGTCCCAACAATCCCCAGTGACAACCTCAAGGAAAGCATCCCAGTTGTGGGGTTCGGAAAGCTAATAACCACAGATGCAGGGTGCAGTCAAATGCAACTGAACACACAGCTAAATCTCTCGTCCAGCCTCTCCTCAGATCTCATTCACTGCACAGCCTCTTTGCTGGCCTTGAGAAATGCCATGGTGCTCCACTCATGTCTAGTCAGAATGCCGCTGCAAAGATTTTCCTAGCTCATTGCTTTGACTGTGCTGCTGCTCTCTTTGCATCCCTCCACCGGCTCCCCTTTCTCCATTGCAGCAAAGAAACTTTCAAGGCCCTTCCGAGCCCATCACCCCTCATTCACGACTGAGCTCTCGACTCCTCCCTCCGATCGATGCCAGCCTTCATTAATCATGTATTACATTTTTAAACAAGCACCCTCATGCTTGTGAGGAGCTCCTTGTAAACGTCTGCAAAGCCATCTCATTCTCCTCCTTTAAATCTCTCCATTCCCAAGATGCCTACAGAACACTTAACACCAGTTTGGCTGTTGATGTGCTGAGAGCACGGCCTATCACGCTGACCAATATGGTCTTGCTGTTTCTTTGTGCTCCCCTGTCTGACTGTTTTCACCTGTTGTTTCTTGTCTTATCCTGAGGGCCTGGTCCACACTAAAAAATTAGGTCAACCCAGCTAAGTTGCTATGGGGTGTGAAATATCCACCCCCATGTGTGACATAGTTAAGCTGACCCAACGTCCAGTGTAGACAGTGTTAGGTTGATGGAAGAATTCTTCCATTCATCTAGCTACTGCCTCTTGAGGGGGTGGATTAACTACAGCAAAGGGAGAACCCATAGTGAGTGCCTGTGATGAAGAGTTAGTGGTTTAAGTGTAGACATAGCTTTAGGCTTCTCCCACTGTCAAAGCTACTGCTTCTTGGGGTGATGGGGCACTTATGCCTAAGGGAGGAGCTCTCCTGTCAGCATAGCTTGCATCTTCACGATGGGCTACAACAGCACAGCTATGCCACTGCAGTGCTGTCAGTCTAGAGAAGCCCTTGCAGTATAAGATCTTTGAGGCAGGGCCTGGTTTTTTTGTTCTGTGTTTGTATAGCGCCTAGCATAGAGGGCTCTTGGTTCATGGCTAGGGCTCTTAGCCACTTCTGCAAAACAAATAATAAATGAGGATGATATCTAGCTGCAGGGTAGAATGTATGTTCTGTTGTGCACCTTCAGTACTAACTTTGAGCTACTGTCTTTAGCGTTAAGAGATGATTCATTCTCCACGTTAGTTTAGCCATGGATACTTCAGAGTCCCAGTAGAGAGTGGCAAATGCCATTCATCGAATAGAATTATGGAGTCAACGTCCGTGGTGGCTCCAAAGGGTGGGGTGAATAAAAAGGATGAGGTCTAAAGAAGGAGTTACCAACAACCTCAGGGTAAAAGATATCCACTGAATCTTACCTATCTATATCTGTGCAAGCCATTGGCAGGGGCATACACAAGTGGGGGCAATCAGGGGCATGGACTCCCCCCAATAATAGGCTGGGGATGCAGAACTTCTCCAGCCCCGGGGCTGTGGTGGAGAGAATGAACTCTGTCACAGCCCCACAAAAGAGGAGCTCTCTCGCTCTCCCTGCCGCAGCCCAGGCGCAGGGCCCCGGGGCTGGAGGAGTTTGCTCACCCCCCACCCTCAGAGGAGTTCTGCGTCCCTCACCAGTGCCCCCCCCGAGTGGTAAAATTTAAATTCCTGTGCACGCCCCTGCCCATTGGTCAATATTCCCTTGCGATACACAAGAAGTGTAGTCTAGTGCCCAGTGACAAATATTCAGAAAAAAAGATTCTAGTTAGTTGTATCACCTACATTGCGAGACGCAGGCATATTAAAAACTCCAGTTCAGTTAATTTTAAACTGGTAAACAGCGCACCTCTGGGATCCATTTTGTTATTTTCACATTAAAGGTGGACAGAAAGTCTAGAGTTCTGAAACATCCGGTATTAAGTGTCTGTGTGATGCGAATTGTGGTTTCCCATGGGACCCAGATCAGTCCACCAAACTTGGCCATATATAGGGCTTTGCAATCAGATTTTAGTCCTTCAATGGTAATGAATCAATTATTTTTCCAGCCACCGTGCTACTTCCTTTCTTTACTTAGCTTTTTTTTAGCAAAAAAAAATTTCTTCAGCCTTTTCGTATAGAGGTCTGAATTATTTTTTAAAATAACAGTGCATTTCAAAACCTCAATAGCTTTGTGGTGAACTAATGTGATAAAAATGTGAATACTTAGAGATGATCTCACAGCCTGAGCTTAACAAGATATCCTGAAACCAGATGCTATGCAAATGTTAAACTTTTCTTCTCCCCATTACATCTGTAGTTATTCACCAACCCAATGGTTTTTTTTAGTTCCTGTCAATGCAGAAGAAAAACAGCATTAGGGTAAAGTAAGATGTTTTTAAAAGTGTGAAATTAATTGTGGAATAATAATAACAATGGTTTGTAATGGGAATTTTGACTGAATGGAAGCTGATAATTTGTCCTTGCTAATTATTAAACAAAAGAAAAGCCGGTAAAATTACTTCAAGTGTCAGATATCAACCCAAAATGACACAGATCTTTTCAATTAATTGAGAAACCTAGCTACCTACCTCATCCGAATACGCCTAGTTATAGTAGTGTTGCACATTGTTCAGTCTGAGTTGTGCATCCCTCTCTGCGCTTGGTCTACAGAGAGAGTAAGTCTGCAAAAGCTCATAGTTTGATTCTTTAGCTCAAGCTGTTAAGGCATTTAGCTCGGGAAGTCACCCAGTGAAGACCATGATGATGGTACTTAGAGTAGCTCATGTGGAGTAGAAAGGCTCACCTGTTATTTGGAGAGTTATGTGGCCCCTGGGGAAAAAGGAAAAAATACTGTTATGTATATGCTGGGCTCCATAACAAATAAAACCTAGCCACCCACCCCAAAGAGTTTACATTTTCATTTTAGACATGACAGCCTCTGGGAATACCACCAGTGAAGGAATTCTGAACCTCAAAGTCATCACAAACAAAGTTAGCACCTGGACCCCTCTCTGAGTAGCACAGCATCAGCAGTGGCAGAGGTGGTCCAGGGACAGGGAAGGGAGATTTCTGAGGTGAGAGGGCTGGAGTGCGTTCTGCACTGAGGCCTGTAGGAAACAGAGTTTAATTTAGAACAGGCCTGCGGCTGCTCTAAGTGAAACCAGAGGTCAGGCAGATTCCTCCCTGCGTCAGAATGCAATGTGGAAACAGAGAGGGACTTAACGCCACCTACCTTCACTATCTCTTCCACCCCCAGCCCCATTCCTGTGCAGGAATGGGCCAACTGAGAATCAGGGCCAGTAGGTGAGAGAATATATGAATAGGAACATGGGAGAAGGAAGAATATGGTCTACAGTAATACGATCATGAGGCTATTCTGCCAAGCTGTACGGTCCCATTAAATGTACAGAAGCAGTTTCTTTGTTTTATTTCCTCTCCGCCCATTTATTGGCTGTGTGTGTGTGGGTGGAACTGAGGTGAGGAGGGAGAGGAGAGATTGCAGAGGGCAAGTGTGAGGGAGTTCAGAGGGAGGGATGGGTCAGGGAGACAGCAGGGGGCATGGGGAGAGCAGAAGTTGGAGGGTGGGAATGGGCAGGGAGATGGGAAGGAGTGGTGGGGTGGGGACAGGCACGGGAGAGGGGAGAGGAAGGACAAAGACCAGGTGATGGTGCCGGTGGTATGGTGAAGTGAGGAGAAAACAAAAGGGTAGCCATAAAAACACGTGGCAGTAAAGAGATAATATTGGAGGAATCTGTGGTGCTAGGTACCTGGGGTTGATGGCTTAGCACAGCCTGGATCAGGGGACTTGGTGTAACCCACAGGGAGTTTCTGAGGTACAATGGGGGTGGATGGACCATCCCTAGACCCTTAGGGTAAGTCTATACTCTAATAAAACACCTACAGCTGGCCTGTGTTTAGCTGCCTGGGGCTTGGGCTGTGGGGCTATAAAACTGCAGTGTAGATGTTTGGGCTTGGGTTGGAGCCCAAATTCTGCGACTGCACCACAAGGAAGGCTCCAAGAGCCCAGGCTCCAGCCCGAGCCTAGATGTTTACACAGCAGTTTTATAGCCCTGCAGGCCGAGCCCTGTGAGCCCGAGTCAGCTGATGCAGGCCAGCTGTAGATGTGTTATTACAGTGTAGACCCACAGGGTCTTGGTCTGTAGGAGGCTCATCAGCTCAAAGCAACTGGCCCATCAGTCTTGCACCAACATCCTCTCACTCAGGATTGAAGGTAATGTTGGGCCCTTCTTTCCCAGGCTGGCAAAAGCAGGCCGCACGGTGGGGTAAGCACTGTCCACCCCTGGAGAGGACAGTTTTGTGCTACTCTCAATCAGCTCCTGCCAATGAAAAGAGGAGCAGCATCGGCTGTCTTCACAGGGAGCCACATTCAGCCTTAGTTAGGTGGAACCACAGTCATTCCAGCATAAGGCTGCTGAGCGGAGAACACAGAAAAGTGTCTTCTTCTTCCAAAAAGGCACCCTCAGAAAAGAAACAGTACGGAAGCAGAATATTTCCCAGAGCAACGGTAGGACCATGGCATCTCATATCCTTACTGTAGCAAGGTACCAAGTGACAACAGGTGTCTGTGCAATGAGCGTTGAGTTTTGTAATGCATTCCCCCCAAAAGCTTATCAGTTAATTGCATACTCCATATGCAGTCCCCATCAGCCACCAGCAGATTAAACTATGGTTGATGAGGGCTAAAAGGCATCATTCACTTAACTGTATGCAAAATCCAAGGTACAGATGCTGTTCTCAACTCTGTCTTTACTCTGGATAAGTCAGGGTCAAGAATAGGCCAGTAATTCACCTCTAAAAGCTCATTTATACCATAGTAATTGATAGTATGACAGAATTTATTTATGAATTGATTTTAATTTGTCTAACCAACAATATGATATAGGCCCAACCAGTTATTTTCACACAACTTTGAGTTACTATACACTATTTTTATTTACTGCGTGCTCATGGGTAAGAGCAAATTATGGCTCTCTTCATGCTATCATTATTGCTATATGGGCATCCCACCTAAATTACACAGTAGTAAATGCTCTCCCTTGTGTAACTATGCCACTATATATATATTATACCCAACTGTTAGCACTTCCTTGGAGTTGCTGTAGTATATCATCTTAATAAAAAATTACAGTATTTTTCATCAGTTTTTTCTAGTTCATAGACCAATTCACGGGTGTTCTGAATCTGTGGTGGTCCATTTATATACCTTTAGGCACATTATATAAGAGCTTAATAGGCTGAAGAAAAAAAGAAAAAGTAATGGCCTATTATGTAGACACATATTTATAGTACTTTAAAACCTCTTTAGCCAATGATCCACAGTGACTTTTCCGTGGACCTGACAGACTCTCACACAAAAACACAAGATAATTTTCAAAGCTTACATAACCTTAAACAGGTAGACACTTTGAAAAGGTATGTTATTAAAAGGTATTTTTCCTTAAAAGGAAATACCTGGTGATTTCAGGAACTTTGAATAAATCAACTCTGCATTGCCAAAGGAGGGGCTGAACTATTCTTTCATTCTCTTTCCTCCCCCAATTCTTAAAGTATAACGCATGACAGATTTCGGATTGAATACATTTTCCACTTGCTGAATCGTTGTTTTGTTCATAGCTGTTTGAGGTTAACTCTGCACGTATTAATCAAACCCACTACTTCCCTTCTTGTAAAACCAAAACAAAGTCTCATGCACTTTCGGGTATAGTGTGTGTGTGTGTATTTGGGATCAGAGGTATATATACATACACTGAATCTGTGTGGGTTCAAACATTTCGAGGTTCAGTATCCTGAAAGGTCTTGCCCTTTTCCCTGCAGTTCTGATTATAAATCTGATTTAATTCCATCTGGACTTGGCGTTAGAAGGCAACAGGCAACTTCAAACTTTCTAACGGCTGTCTCTTCGCTGGAATGCTCACGCTATTGACCACCATTGGCTTTCTCAGCACAGCCACTGGCATCACCAAAGGTGGGTAGATCAAGGAGACCGAAGGTGTCTGGGGGTGTTGACATTTTCTCAGTTTCACCCCTTTGCAGGACAGTGATTCAGTATAGCAAGGAGAGGACATATTTGAGGCGGGGTCTCTGAAGAGCACAGGCTGGGAAAGTCAAGGGATTCTCGGTGGACAAGTCCAATACAATGCACTGCAACTTTACTGGGAAAACAGGCAAAGATTCCAGAGCAGCAGAGTTATATGGGGTGCTAGGAAAGACTCCTGTATCGATCAGGAATATATA
Source organism: Eretmochelys imbricata (assembly GCF_965152235.1). Taxonomy (NCBI): domain Eukaryota; kingdom Metazoa; phylum Chordata; order Testudines; family Cheloniidae; genus Eretmochelys; species Eretmochelys imbricata. The sequence continues at coordinate 61,334,197 of NC_135582.1, forward strand.
AAAAGAGTTTGTTTGTTTAAATCAGATCCTCTGCATGAAATTGTTACTGTAGATATAGGAGTTGAGTGGACAAAGAGCTTCTGGTTTCCCCTTCTCTAGCACTGGCAGCCACAGAGAAAATAAACCCTCCCTTGGCAGGGAATAATCCAAACTTGAATCCAGCTCATGGTAACAAGTCAGTCCCTGCAGTTCTTACTCACGCAAAATCCATTGACTTCCATATAGAAAATGAAAACTACAGAGCTATGAAGAGCAGTGGTACATTGCAACCTGTAAAGCTAGAGATGTGTGTAGCAGATGTTTTTTAACTTGTGAATTTTATTTCAAATGTTTTGCTGTGTTTTATCAGAATTTGTTCAATGTAACTCCAGCGGCAAGTAGAGTTGGTTAAAAGGTTTCAAAGAAAAGAAATGTGAGCAACTCTTCCTCCCCTGCCCCAGATAAAAAAAAAAAAAAAAAAACAGAAATTTTTTGCAAAATAGTATTCTGACCAGCTCTGTTGTTAACCCTAATGATCAAGTGTGTTCCTGGTCAAAATTTATCAGCCTTGGAGTTTATTTCTACTTTTTAGACAATTTGGTTTAAATTTCCACAATCCCCAATCATAGAATTATAGAATATCAGGGTTGGAAGGGACCTCAGGAGGTCATCGAGTCCAACCCCCTGCTCAAAGCAGGACCAATCCCCAACATATAATGCATAAAGTTTTAGTATTTGAAGTCCCTTTCATGCCTTCTGATATATTAAAAATGCTTTATTTAAAGAAGGAAACCTGCAGTATACACAGTCCATTATGTGGGTCCATATCATATGCTATTTAAAGAATGAGAAACAGCGGAGATCTCCAAATCAGCTATCACAATGGGTGTTCAGAAACTGCAGAATTCCTTCTTAAGGATTTTTAGTACATTAATGCAGGTGTTGAAAAAAAAGTCTACATACTGGGAGTGAAAGGAAATCTCATATCTCTTCCAAAAGGATCTGGCACAGTTTGGGTCCAGGGATGAAGGATCTTCAGGGTGGAATCTCTTTCTTTGCTTTTATAGGTTTTAAGTAAGAGCTTACATATTATTGAAGCGCATTTCTTTAATGTGTTAATTGATCATCATGCTCTGCCTTTGATCACAGCTATCGAAGTGACCCAGCCAGCAGTGGTGTTGGCCAACAGGCAAGGAGTTGCCAATTTGGTGTGTGAATATAAGCACATTGGGAATGCAGAGGAAATCCGAGTGACCCTGCTTAAACAGACGGGCAAGGAGTACACCGAAATCTGTGCTTCAACCTACACAACTGAGTACGAGATGTTCATTGTGGAAAAGATCATTCAGTGTCATGTCATCCCCTGCCAAAACAATGTGACCCTCACTCTCATGGGGCTGCATGCTACTGATGCTGGCCTATACATCTGCAAGATGGAGCGGCTGTACCCACCACCCTATTATATGAACACAGGAAAGGGAACACAGCTCTTTGTCATTGGTGAGCAAAGCACCCTGACTATACTACATTATTTTCTGATCTATGGTTTAGTAAGCTGCTATTTTGTTGAAACGAGTCAGTGTTAAAATCAGTTTCCAACCTTGAGAACCATTATTTGCTCTTCTCTCTTTAAGAGCCACTTGTAGAGCTAAGGCAGACATGATGCATTCAATGATCGGTGCATATTTGGGCTGTAAGAGCAATGCCCCATATTGTATGTGTGTGTGTAGATGGATGTGTGCACATAAGTACATAACCAGAGAAGGCCACTCATGCAGTCATTACCCAGGTCAAACTCCCATTAAGGTCAATTGGATTTTTGAGAGGGTATGGATTGGAGGATTTGACCCTGAGTTCTGTTACGGAGGGGTGCAGTGCCCAAAAAGGTTAATGAATTGTGACAGCTTCCTTCCCAATGTCACGTTTAATCTGATGTATTTCAGATCCAGAGCCCTGCCCAGACACTGACCTGTATCTCTGGATATTAGGAGCAGCTGCTTCAGGATTGTTTATTTACAGTATCCTCATCACAGCCTGTGTCTTGAGCAAAGTGGTAAGTGCCATAGCTGGAGCATCATACAGTTTACACTTAATTGCATAAATATGGCAGAATGAAAGATCAGATCATAGAAAAAAAATGATAGGGACAGAGTCACTGGAATGCGCTGGCTCCTGTTTGTTGTTCCAGTGCTGAAAAGCAGCCACAGACCTTGCTTTTAAGGCAGTTTATGGCTGCTTTGTGTTGCTAGAGTGGCAGAAAGCAGTCAGATCATACTGGTGAATCTGATCCCTGGTTAGTTTCTGCACTAACCTGACCGCTCTGGAATCCTGAGCGGCAGGCACCAACCATTACTGGGATCTAAGACAATATCAGTCTTTGTACGTACTCCGTTCCACATCACTGACTCAGCCACTGTCTGGGGCCTGGCACTCTGTCCTCATTCACCTCTGTGCAAAGTGAATGTAAAAAGTGACCAGGGGTGAGAGTAGAGGACTTTGACCCGGCAGTATGTTACACCTACTTTCCCCAGGTGTAAATGGCACAAATTGAAGGCAATGGAGGGACAGAGCCCTGGCCTTCCCTGTCTCTCAGCTGGTGAGAAGGGCGTGTGTATACTGTCAGTTAGAAATGGACCAGAACCCAAACCTCAGATCCAAACACCCCGAACTACTGGGCACTCAGATCCAGATCCATCCTTTTCAACGAGTTCCTGGCTTTTTGAGCCCCATCAAACTCCTAGATCCGAACACCTACAATTTTGGTACAGAACTGAACTTTGCAGCTTGAACACCTCTTTAGTGCTAATCCAGGGAGGGTTTGGCTACTGTTACCTAATGCTCCTCTATGATGGCTGCTCTTCCCTCCACTGACAAGTGCATAATTATCTCACCCTACCAGAGAGACAGAGTTAAGGGAAGGTGACTCGAACAGATTCCCCTCCCCCCCACCCTGACAGTGTGGGCACGCCAACAAATTTTGCTTATCACTGTTCTTCAGAACATGACAGTCACTGATTAAGCGTCTGTCTTCGTTGTCAAGTGTGACATTGGATTTATCTTATTTTCTTCACATATTTTATAGATACGGAAGAGGAAATATCTCACTACTGGGCTCTATGTGAAAATGACTTCAGAGGAAGAGGAGAAGAAAGTTAAGCCATATCACATTGTCATTCGCTGAAGCACAAGAAAACAGCACAGAGCAATTTTCTAGCTGTGACGGAGATTCTACTTGTTTGGCTTTCTAATATAAACAAATAAAATAAGATTTCCTAATATAAAAGGTGAAGGGGGAGAAAAGAACATACCCTGCAATTTCTACAGAATGTCTACAGTTTGGAATAGAATAGATTAATGAGAAGGTTATGCATTAATATTTCAAGGATACGCCTGTCACACAAATATGACTACCTTTTGGCCGTTGATTCTGAGAGTTATATTGTACCATCAGGTAGCCTATATGTAGCATTAAGAGCTATTACTGTTGCACTCAAATGTCTTGCCGTCAAACTTCAGCATATGTGTTGACCAATTGAAATCAAACACTATTAAGGCAGAGGCTTGTGTGTCATTGCAAAGTTAAACATAGGTATTTGTGAGCCTGAGATACCTTTAGGTATAAAGGAGTGTTGATGTGTTTCCATGTAGCGCTGTGCATTTGGTGCCATTTCTTGCATCAGCGCTTAGCATTCCCCTGGAAGCGCCAGCTGAGGCTGGTGAGGACACTGCTGCTGGGAAGGGCTGATCTCAGCAACTTTTCTGCCATTGTCACAGCAATGTTGTGCAGGAGTGACCACGGATGGCATTTGAGCTGCTCAAGAGAAAAGGTCTCACTGCAGGAGCCTTATTAGCCTATTGCTGTGAGAATGCTCCAGCTCTGTTGGAGTCTTGCTTTTTACGACATGCTAAATTAGCATCAATCCTAACGGCAGAAAGTCTGGCGCTGCATTGAAAGACTATTTTCCATGAAAATGAAGAAAGTGTATAAGTTTGTTTATTAGTTATGTACAGTTCAATAAAAACCTTACGGCTTTTCCTGAAGTCAAGTTAATTTTTCATTCACGATTCTCAGAAGAAACAGGAAGTGGCTACATGTTAGAAAGCAGTAATGCCAAAGGAACCCATTACCTTCTAACTCTGTGTTTTTACACTCTGGTGCCCACACACGGGCATTGCCCATGTGCTCACAATCACGTCTCTTTTCAGATTTCCTCCTTCAAGTACTCAGTGCTCACCGTTAAAATCTGGCCGATGGTCCCTTTGCCTAATTAATGTTACCACGGCATTACTTAAAGTCACAGGCAGTTTTCAGTAAATTACATGCAGAAGGGGACTGTAAGGATTTGTGTGGCACGTTTTGTCGATCTTAATGTAAAAAGCTGGTCCCAGTTCCAGAACATAATTTCCTTTTTCCATCTCTGAAAAAAGCTCTCTCTCAATCATGTGATATGTTGAGGGCAAAGTTCTCCACTCTGATCCCTTTGGCTAAGATAGTCATCTTCATATTACGTGCTCTAAACATATCACATGAATAATCCCCAGTGTGGGAAAGAGAAGCAACACTCTCCTTTTCAGCAGCTCAGGAAAACAAAGGTGGACATCAATGGCAGTATTTTGTACTTGCACGCCAGTACTTAAATCATTCCTGCTGATGTTGCCATACCATGATCTTTCCTCTTCCAGCAACTGAGCTGCACGTTATGTACACAAATGATCGTCATTCCTTTAAGCTGGGTCTGCTCTTGCACATTTTCAAGCAGACAATTAAATGGACCGAAATCAGCTGATATGGCAACATAGAAGAAAAGGGTATTTCAATTCAGCTTTTATTTGCAATAATGTTCAGTTAGTTTACATCAGATATTGGAGTGATGAATACAGGATAAAGCCCAGACTTAAGATTATCTATGTCTATCTCTATACAATATGTACAGTAGCGGCCCTTCTCTGAAGAGTGCGAAGCTCAGTTCTCAGGGAATCTCCATTCCAGTGATACTCATTGTCTTGCCCTACAGGACCTCCACCTCTGCTCTTTTCCACAAACTGATTTGATGCATTGGCTTATTTGAGAACCAGAGTCAGTGAGGCTCTGGCAACCCCTGATGGGGCATCTATATGATTATTATCTGCACCACTGATCCCAGCATGCACCACAGTGTAGATTCCACTTTTCTTATGTGCTCTTATATGATTGTTTCCCCGCCTCCCAGCCATTTTTAAATTATCAGCCTCAAACATGGAAGAGGTGCAGTGCAACACAAAAGAGAGGCCAGCTGTTTCCCTTACCTAATTTAGACCGGCGGGAAGGCTGCTCTAACCTGTAGTGGCGGGCATCAACCGTAAGGTGAAGCAGTGACCATATGCCTCTTTCTCTCATCACAGTCTCCCTTCCCCCCATCCCTGGCTATTTGATGAATAAGCAGAACGTGGCTGGTCAGCTCAACATTTGAGGCTGTGCAACAGTATCTTTCTACATTAAAAGAGAAAGGGTGATGAATTACTTGGGCTGCTCACTGCACATGTGAATTTACAGGGGTAAGTAGTTCCGTGGAAGATTTTAATTGTTTTGGTTGAGGAATTATGGGTAAAGATGGCTGAAAGGAGTACCACAGAATCATAGAATATCAGGGTTGGAAGGGACCTCAGGAGGTCATCTAGTCCAACCCCCTGCTCAAAGCAGGACCAATCCCCAACTAAATCATCCCAGCCAGGGCTTTGTCAAGCCTGACCTTAAAAACTTCTAAGGAAGGAGATTCCACCACCTCCCTAGGTAACGCATTCCAGTGTTTCACCACCCTCCTAGTGAAAAATTTTTTCCTAATATCCAACCTAAACCTCCCCCACTGCAACTTGAGACCATTACTCCTTGTTCTGTCATCAGCTCCCACTGAGAACAGTCTAGATCCATCCTCTTTGGAATCCCCTTTCAGGTAGTTGAAAGCAGCTATCAAATCCCCCCTCATTCTTCTCCTCCGCAGATGAAACAATCCCAGTTCCCTTAGCCTCTCCTCATAAGTCATGTGTTCCAGTCCCCTAATCATTTTTGTTGCCCTCCGCTGGACGTTTTCCAATTTTTCCACATCCTTCTTGTAGTGTGGGGCCCAAAACTGGACACAGTACCCCAGATGAGGCCTCACCGATGTCGAATAGAGGGGAACGATCACGTCCCTCGATCTGCTGGCAATGCCCCTACTTATACATCCCAAAATGCCATTGGCCTTCTTGGCAACAACGGCACACTGTTGACTCATATCCAGCTTCTCGTCCACTATAACCCCTAGGTCCTTTTCCGCAGAATTGCTGCCTAGCCATTCGGTCCCTAGTCTGTAGCAGTGCATGGGGTTCTTCCGTCCTAGGTGCAGGACTCTGCACTTGTCCTTGTTGAACCTCATCAGATTTCTTTTGGCCCAATCCTCTAATTTGTCTAGGGCCCTATCCCTACCCTCCAGCGTATCTACCGCTCCTCCCAGTTTAGTGTCATCTGCAAAGTTGCTGAGGGTGCAATCCACACCATCCTCCAGTCATTTATGAAGATATTGAACAAAACCGGCCCAAGGACCGACCCTTGGGGCACTCCACTTGATACCGGCTGCCAACTAGACATGGAGCCATTGACCACTACCCGTTGAGCCCGACAAACTATCCAACTTTCTATCCACCTTCTAGCCCATTCATTTAGCCCATACTTCTTTAACTTGCTGGGAAGAATACTGTGGGAGACTGTGTCAAAAGCTTTGCTAAAGTCAAGGAACAACACGCCCACCGCTTTCCCCTCAGCCACAGAGCCAGTTAACTCGTCATAGATGGCAATTAGATTAGTCAGGCATGACTTGCCCTTGGTGAATCCATGCTGACTGTTCCTGATCACTTTCCTCTCCTCTAAGTGCTTCAGAATTGACTCCTTGAGGCCCTGCTCCATGATTTTTCCAGGGACTGAGGTGAGGCTGACTGGCCTGTAGTTCCCAGGATCCTCCTTCTTCCCTTTTTTAAAGATGGGCACTATATTAGCCTTTTTCCAGTCATCTGGGACTTCCCTGGGTCGCCATGAGTTTTCAAAGATAATGGCCAATGGGTCTGCGATCACATCCGCCAACTCCTTTAGCACTCTTGGATGCAGCGCATCCGGTCCTATGGACTTGTGCTCGTCCAGCTTTTCTAAATAGTCCCGAACCACTTCTTTCTCCACAGAGGGCTGGTCACCTCCTCCCCATGCTGTGCTACCCAGTGCAATAGTCTGGGAGCGGACCTTGTTCATGAAGACAGAGGCAAAAAAAGCATTGAGTACATTAGCTTTTTCCACATCCTCTGTCACTAGGTTGCCCCCCTCATTCAGTAAGGGGCCCACACTTTCCTTGACTTTCTTCTTGTTGCTAACGTACCTGAAGAAACCCTTCTTGTTACTCTTAACATCTCTTGCTAGCTGCAACTCCAGGTGGGATTTGGCCTTCCTGATTTCACTCCTGCATGCCCGAGCAATATTTTTATACTCTTCCCTGGTCATTTGTCCAATCTTCCACTTCTTGTAAGTTTCTTTTTTGTGTTCAAGATCAGCAAGGATTTCACTGTTAAGCCAAGCTGGTCGCCTGCCATGTTTACTATTCTTTCTACACATCGGGAGGGTTTGTCCCTGTAACCTCAATAAGGATTCTTGAAAATACAGCCAGCTCTCCTGGACTCCTTTCCCCCTCATGTTATTCTCCCAGGGGATCCTGCCCATCAGTTCCCTGAGGGAGTCAAAGTCTGCTTTTCTGAAGTCCAGGGTCCGTATTCTGCTGCTCTCCTTTCTTCCCTGTGTCAGGATCCTGAACTCGACCATCTCATGCTCACTGCCTCCCAGGTTCCCATCCACTTTTGCTTCCCCTACTAATTCTTCCCGGTTTGTGAGCAGCAGGTCAAGAAGAGCTCTGCCCCTAGTTGGTTCCTCCAGCACTTGCACCAGGAAATTGTCTCCTACACTTTCCAAAAACTTCCTGGATTGTCTGTGCACCACTGTATTGCTCTCCCAGCAGATATTAGGGTGATTGAAGTCTCCCATGAGAACCAGGGCCTGCAATCTAGTAACTTCCGTGAGTTGCCAGAAGAAAGCCTCGTCCACCTCATCCCCCTGGTCCGGGGGTCTATAGCAGACTCCCACCATGACATTACTCTTGTTGCTCACAATTCTAAACTTCATCCAGAGACTCAGGTTTTTCTGCAGTTTCATACCGGAGCTCTGAGCAGTCATACTGCTCCCTTACACACAATGCAACTCCCCCACCTTTTCTGCCCTGCCTGTCCTTCCTGAACAGTTTATATCCATCCATGACAGTCCTCCAGTCATGTGAGTTATCCCACCAAGTCTCTGTTATTCCAATCACATCATAATTCCTTGACTGTGCCAGGACTTCCAGTTCTCCCTGCTTGTTTCCCAGGCTTCTTGCATTTCTGTATAGGCACTTGAGATAACTCGCTGATCGTCCCTCTTTCTCAGTATGAGGCAGGAGCCCTGCCCTCTCACGCGCTCCTGATCGTGCTTCCTCACTTCCCCACTTACCTCAGGGCTTTGGTCTCCTTTCCCTGGTGAACCTAGTTTAAAGCCCTCCTCACTAGGTTAGCCAGGCTGCTTGCGAAGATGCTCTTCCCGCTCTTCGTTAGGTGGAGCCAGTCTCTGCCTAGCACTCCTCCTTCTTGGAACACCATCCCATTGTCAAAGAATCCAAAGCCTTCTCTCCGACACCACCTGCGTAGCCATTCGTTGACTTCCACGATTCAACGGTCTCTACCCAGGCCTTTTCCTTCCACGGGGAGGATGGATGAGAACACCAGTTGCACCTCAAACTCCTTTATCCTTCTTCCCAGAGCCACGTAATGACAGGACATTTCTTCTAAAGCTTGAGGTAACAGGTGGAAGTCTGGGTAGAATACAGTATTGTAGGCCAGGAATTTTCAGTACTTACCAGTACTGTGAATTAGCAGCTAACTTCAAAAACGTGGGCAATGATAGGTTCTCTCTGCATTTGATTATGCTTTTGTTTTTTAACTTTTAAAATAAAGAAGCTTTTCTCTTTCCAGTCACATATCTCAACCATGCACACACAGAGTGCCATGTCTTAATGGGTTTCCTCCATGGTTTTGTAGTTATTTTTGATCAAGACCGTCTCAGTTTCTTCACGGACTGTTACTTCCTCCAGCTCTTTCCTGGTTGTTAATTTGCTTTATTTTAGCACAGTAAATTTGGGCTAGCCCACTTCTTGCCCATGGGTAAAACATTCATACATGACATCTCTGCTTCTTCCATGTGATACAACTGATGCGTCAAACTTTATCATCTCTTTCTGCCCCCCAGATAGCAGGAACAGCTGTGGGTAAGATTGTTGTAGAAAGAGTGACAAGACAGAGATATTTCTCAATATAACTATACTGAAAAATATAAGTGCACATATAACAAAAGCAGTCAACTACTAAGATTAAAGAGCCTGGTTAAAGTCTGTCCCTCATTTTATCTAAATATTCATACACATGCAAAGTTTCCTGCAAACCAGATGTCACCTACTACTTAGTTGGGTCTTTTTATTGATCTCCAATAAATTGAACTAATAAACAATTTCTTATTGACTAGCTACAAAATGTATGAGCTGAACAGTCAATTCTGTCAAATGGCAAATAATTTATTGATGAATGTTTGTTTTTCTTATTGACTAGCTCTTTTTAAGATTGTCTCCACAAATAATTAATATTATTTATTTGGTGTGTGGTGCTACAGTGATAGCTCTGTGTAATTGCACAGCTGGGCAAATCCTCCAATGGGAAGGAAGCAGTATTGCCAAGTCCCAATTTTCAGAAATCATGAGTGAGGCCTCCCAAAAATTATGAGACTGACTTAAGAATAATACATGTGGGGTTTTTGTTTTTTTTTTTTTTTATTTTTGGAATTTGCATCTTTATGAATCACTTTTTCAGGCATTTCTCCCCAAAGGGCTTTGTTTTTTCTCCAGCTGAAAGCTGAGGTTTTTACACAATCACATGACTCCGGCAGCTGGGGCTTTAGGAAAAAACACCAAATATCATGACACCCATGATAACATCATGAGAGTTGGCAACACTGATTTGGTTCTGTTGTGCAGCGAGGTGGGGCAGGATTTAGAGATGCTGCTGCTGTTGGTTTAGGAATGCAGGACCCTTTTTTCTTCTTGTTGGGAGGGGGGGCTCTCTCTAACTAGGATCAGTGCTTGTGGCAGAACTGCCCCCTGGGAACAGGGTATTGGTGTTTGGGCTAAGAGCTCTGAAATAGGGGACTGCCTGCATGTCCTTTCTATCCAGGGACTGAAGTAAATAAAACAAGTTGCACTAGGAAAATCTAAGTTTCTGATTTCTCTACCACCAGATGGAATCTGACATGCTATTGCTGTGCAGTGGGACAACAGTGTGTTTATTCTCCTGTGCATGAAATCATTCTCCATTTGCTTCCCATTTATTCACAACTTCCTACATTTTACAGTTCCCAACCCTTCTTTTAGAACTCTTCCTCAGGGTTGCACGATAGGAAGGATTCTTGGCCCAGTGCAAACCCCCAGGTGGAGATGCACTATGTCAGTGTGAAGTGGGGTTGGCTCTTTTGAAAATTCTCTCTGTTTCAGAATGGGTAAGTCACATTCTCCTACCCTGGTGATTTGTACTTACCAGCACTGGTACATTGCACTTTGCACTTGCCAGGACACTTAGGGCTGAAAAGGCTTCATTGTGAAACTTTTTTTTAAAAAGCTGATTGCTGTTGGCCTTTAGGCAGACAGAAAAGCCCTCTCTATTTATATGGGTACTGGGGAAGGCTGGGGGTGTGGTTGCTGGGGAAGCCATGATGGATATGTTTGGTTAGATTTGTGATGGGCTGTTTTTTTAAATTAGATGGGATTGTCCACTCATCTGAGACTGTTGCTTCTAATCCTGGACTATGTTCTTAACTATTTGTCAGGCCCCTGGATTCTAACACTGGCACCTCTCCTTTGTTTAAAGTGAAATAAACACAATAAAATGTCTGCTTAATTATAAGTCCCTACTCCAATGACAAAAATACTTTCAGTGTGTGTCATGGGAACACACAAAAATGTATTTGTAAAATAAAAATACATCTGATCAGAGAGACTTGAAATAAATTGCACAAAAATTACAGATAACATGGGGGGGGGAACCCCAAAGGCTCACATCTGAAGGTGTCCAAATGTGGTATCTTAGCAGCACTTAAACAAGATAGGAAAGAAAAACAATTCATTTCTGTATAAGTTATCAAATCCTTCTGGTAAGTGACACTCTGGAAACATTTAATAGCAATCATAACCTGCTGATTTCACGTATTACATGCAGGAAAGCTGTCCACATCAGCACTTCTCTGCAGAATAAGCTGGTTTCATAGTCAAGCTTTGGGTAGGTGTTATAAATGGCTGCCCACAGGGTATAAGAGAATTCTGTCTCTTTATTCTGTTGAAAAGATGACTCTCTGCCCTGTGAACTAATAATATTTTCCTTTCCTTTACAACACTTTCAAATCAATTCATCATATCATATTCTATGATTAGTTTCCTTTACTTTGAAGTACTGGATTATTCAGGTGGGATATTTTTGGGCTATTCTTGCTCTTAATCTCTCTAATATAATATGAACTAATTACATTTAGAAGTGGTTTCAGAGTAGCAGCCGTGTCAGTCTGTATCCGCAAAAAGAAAAGGAGTACTTGTGGCACCTTAGAGACTAACAAATTTATCAGAGCATAAGCTTTCGTGACCTACAGCTCACTTCATCGGATGCATGTAGTGTTTTTCCACTGCATGCATCGATGAAGTGAGCTGTAGCTCACGAAAGCTTACGTGCCGATAAATTTGTTAGTCTCTGAGGTGTCACAAGTACTCCTTTTCTTTTTATTTAGAAGTGGATACATTTTACCCAAAGGGTCTAATCAGATGTCACAACACCAGTTCTGGAATTGTGGGACTCGCTTTCCCCTCCACTTTGAAAATCCTTCGTATTCATGGGATCATTTATATTGTAATTTCCTGCTTCACTTCCATTCTGTTTACTCTATTTTTGCCATTTAACATGATGAACTAAGACCAGGCATCCACACTGATATCAGTGAATGTCATCAACAGCTTTGTTGCCTTTGATCATGAGGTGTGGTGGACCTGCCTGTGGACCTTGAAGTGAGTGGACAAAGCTGTTTCTTTTGTCTTTGTCAGATGCCTTGATTCAGAAAAAAAGCATTTGTTTAATGCTTTCCTGAACTGGAGTAGGAAATTACACTGGGTAGCTGTGGGTAATTTCTTCTCTTTCCACAGGCCTCTTTGTGTGAGGTGCTCCAGAGTGCCATTCCATGCTGAACCTGAGAAACTTTTCCTAACTAAAGTCTAATCGCAATGGGTGTGTTCCCACAAAAAGTTTTGGTCATGGTAAATGGGTGTTTTTGGATGAAAACCTGTTTACTCAAAAATTTCACTACTAGCTCTAGTTTTTTGGTGGGGGTGGGGGTGGGGGAAGAAATCTTTGAAGCACGTATTCTGGGGATGAGATTTATTGCTCTGGTGTATTGGCTGATTCAGTTAATTTTTGCTTGCATGTTATTCGTTTGATGCTGCTAGATGGTCACCATGATGTGACTGTAAATCTAATCGAATTCATTCTTTGGTGTCCAGAGCTTTCGGTATGGGTGTTTCTGATTACGGGTTAAATTGAGTCCCTTTTTCTCAATATCTGCCATTTGACTGCAGCCCAGTACGCGGATTGCAGCATTAAACATTGATGATGCAGGTAAATACAACAACCCATATCAAAAATCAGTTTTGTTGCATGAGGCGCCGGAATAAATCACAAAATCTCACCCCATTACATGAACAGGAGGGACTTCACTTCCACAAAGTATGAGGCTCTCTATTGCTTTGGCGTTTTGCTGAGGCCACGTCTACACTAGCCAGCTTGCAGCAGCACAGCTGTCCCGATGCAGCTGCGCCACTGTAAGATCGCTTGTGTAACTGCTCTGTGCTGATGGGACAGCGCTCTCCCGTCAACATAACAAAGCCACCTAAATGAGCGGTGGTAGCTGTTTTGGCGGGACAACCTCTCCCACTGACATGGCACTGTGCACGTGCCACTCATGCCTGCAAAACGTAGGTCGCTCAGGGGTGTGTTTTTTTCACACTCCTGAGCGACGTCAAATTTGCTGGCATAAGTGGTAGTTTGTAGACATGGCCTGAAAGTTACCCCCGCAGCTACATCAGAGAAGCAGCAGCAGAAACTATGGGAAGTCGGTAGTGTTGAGAGATTGGATTCAGGTGGATTAGTTATATACAATGAAAAATAGCTCTGCTTTCAAAATGCAGCTATGTATTGAGTGGTTCTGGTGAGTACACAACTTACTCAGGCTTGGAGCCCATGTTTTATGACAGGTACATCTGCAGAATCTCGTTAGAATTACAGGTCCATAAATCATTTCCCTTAAATACACTGCATTTCATTTGTCTTGACATAGGAACTGCAAAGTGGCTGATAAATGAAATGCTGTCTGGTTTCCCCCTAGTTGCTATAAAAGTCTCTATTCTTTGCTGAAATGTTATTTTCAGGAATTACGACTGAGATGTAAAATTGATCTTTTGTGGTCAATTAAAGAGACCAAGGCACTTTTCATAATTGTGGGGTGTTAAACCAAATGTCCTGGCTGAATTTCAAACCAAGACATATTGCTCACCAATTGTAAGTTACCCTGAGGTTTCAACTGGACATGTTAGTCTTCCATTCCTGTCCTACTTTGTTTAGTGTTGCCGTGCACCATTAAACAGCTGCTACTTTCAGTGGTGGGTGACATGATCTCTATATTAGTCACTTGCCCATGTCACAGAAATGGTGTGGGGTTTAATTCTCTTAATGTTTTAATGCATTTGAGATTCCCAGAGAGGTATGCTCTTGGCGAGATTATACGGTTAAGACAAAGACCTCTGTTTGTTGAGGGATATATTTATCTATCTATCTTGACACATCAATACGATGAACGGTTTGTCAAACACCCGGAAATGTTGGCAAGACACCTCCCTCACACAATAATTCTTTTATGAGAGGACAAATGGACTCTGCAGGATTCAGGAAAGTTAAATACTGCTTTGTTTATGGGTTGACTAACTTGAGTTTTAGGAGGGTAGACTGTGAATGTTTGTATTTTGAAAGCGCAGTACTGACAAACAAGGAAAGAGTCATGGAAGTTTTTGTTTGCATTCGGTTTCTATAGAGAAGAAAGATCTTTCCTCTGAAAAAGCCTATGCAACCGGTATCTGTCATATGGGGGCTCATACCACTAAAGGCAGACAAATTTCTTTTGTATCACCCCAGTGGGGGCTTTGCCTTTGGCTAGAATAGCGCTCAGTCTTTTCCTCACCTTTCAGAGTCACATGGTAGCGTTCAAGACACAGGTTTGTTATTTGTAGCTATTTAGCAGTAAGGCTCTTTTGTAAGCCCCACTTACACAGTCTGGTGCTCTGTCCCCTTCCAGTGGCTAGGCCTGATTAGTGTGCTAATGGCTTTGAGCTAACATGTTGGGTGGTAGAGGGTCATGTCTTTAGATCCAGGGTTGTGGGGTTTGATCCCCACTGATGACAATTTACCCAGCAGGGGACTCAGTCATGCTGAGAACGTGGCGTGTCTGCATGTGCGTGGACGCACATTCTGGCCAAGATTTCTGGATTCATGGTGTTGGGCACCTATCTTGGGACACCTAAAAGGGAGCTGGTTTTCAGAAAGTCTGGCAGTCATGGATCGGGGCTCTGTTGTGCTAGGGGCTGTACAAGCAAGTAAGAAGACGACCGCCCCGTCCCCAGAGAATTCACAATCTAGGTTTGTGACGAAATGCAACAGGAGGAAGAAACATACGAATGGGGGTGGAAGAATGAAGTAACAGTAAAAATGAGCTACCACTACGACAGCCTCTAACACAGTAGGTGCAGCAGAGAGGCCCTTCCCCCTGGGATCTCTGTTGTGGGGCTAATATTTCCCTTGGTGCACAGAATGTGTAAGCTCCAAAACTCAGGCTGCCCACTACAAAGGCACAGAGAGTGTCTTTGTGGAATTCTCACCCTGCACCCTCTCCCCTCACGTGTGCAGCCAGTCAAGCCTGGCCAGGATCCAGCCCTCACTTTACATGTAGGCAGAAATATGTAAGAGAGCTTCACACAATGGGCAAGGCTGGGTTTATACAGGGGATGGTGCAGCATCTGCTGCACTTACTCTAGTAAGGCTGTAATTCCACTCAGGGGCTATCCTCTCCTTGCTGGAACTTTTACATTTAAAAAGTATCTGCAGTCCCAAGGTTTATATTAGGGACTTTACCATACTTTAGGGAACAGTATTGATGCAAACATCCATTTTTCTGGAGAGTTACAGGCTACAATGTATATAATGGAACCCTGATCCACACGGAACAGGTCATCCTTGCTGTGTACTTAACCAACACACACACATTAGGAGAGAATACAACACTACTTTCCAGAAACACCACAGGCTAGTCTGCTCACTGAGCTGCATGACAGTTCTTTTCAAGGCTAGCTTTGCTTTCTCTTTGTACACAGAACCTGCTTCTACTGATAATACCACTGGGGAGGTTATGCGATGCAGGGAGAGCTGACTAGACAGCAAGAGATGTGCCATGTGGATCAAAGAGGAGAGTTCATACTCCCACTCCTGTGCCAGCCACCAAAAGGCAGAGAGAGAGTCCTATTCCTCACAAATAGTAAGATTAATTTGCAGCACTTTACAACCCCAGAAGCTTCAACTGGAGCAAAAAATGCTGAATTTCAAAAGCTTTGACAAAATTGATCAAATAAAATTACAGTCTGCTTCCAAAGTCAATTTCAGTGAATATCAGCTCTTTGGTATTTACAGCAGAGATGGGAGAGCTTCAGAAAACTCAAATGGCTCTTGACTAGCCACTTCCTTTAAAAAGAAAAAAGTTCTCCCAGCTCACTGTTCTTTCAGAGATTATTAAAAACAAAGACAAAAAGCGTCAAACCAAACCCAACCCAGATATCATGCAGACGAGCATGTGATAAACACCTAGACAGAGGGAAGTTCTTTGTACTCCACAAAATGTGTCTGTGGGGGGAAATCTCAGTGGAGATACATTTCCGCATCTTTTATATCCAGCTAAAATACTAACGCTGAATCATCCCTGTTCAAAGAATGCCAAGTAAAGGGAAAAATGTTAATGGTCAGATGAATCCCCCCCCGCCCCCCATCACCACTCCCCAACTACTGCTTCCTTCTTCAAGACAGGACATGCACCAAAATCAGAAGATCAAGAAAACATTAGGGAGCCACCACTGATGTCACTAGAAAACAATTCAAGTCCTATGGAAATAAATGAGACATCAAACAGGATGGAAAGACTGGTCTTCTTTTGTGTTTGTGCAACAGTCACAATCTCAGCCAACACTCAGGTGACTGAACTGGGAATCTCCAGAGCTAAAAGTATGAGTTGCTACAGTTTGAACTAATGAGCCAAGACTCCCTACCTGGAGCTGTAACAAACTCTCATCCTCTGGGATTAGGCACAGAATGAGACTTGTAACACACATTAACTAATAGGTTACATTTGTACAGTGCCTAGTGCATTTTGTGAGCACCACCAAAACTAACAACTGTACCAACAATTAATTATTCCTGGGCTGTAAGAGATGCCCAGGTGTCAGGCCCAGAGATGGCAGCCCATCTGTACTCAGAAGTATGAGACAGACAACAGCAATACAAGCTTCCTCAGTGTTCACTGCCAGCACACCTCACTCCCGACCTGCTCTGCTGGTGAGAGGGTACTTGAGTGTGAAAGAGCAAATGTCAGTTACGATTCTATGAGGCTGTTGTTTGAGATATGGACACCTGTCCTGGAGGGAATGGACAGAGACTACAGAACAGAGGCCATCAACAGTCTTCTGATGGCAAAATCTTGCAGTTGTTACTTACATAGGCTGGACCCAAACCAGTGACAGAAGTAAAAGGATGCACATTTTGTCGTCCCCTCCCCAGATTTGTTCAGTCCCTTGTGTACTGACAAGATTTAAAGTAAAAATATAACAAACGAATATCTGCCAATAACTGGAAAGCTGATAGAGTCAACCCTTTGTGTTGAGTTGAGATAAAAAGATACACAAAATAAGCGTGTGAACATTTTTTAGTAGATTGGGTCTGTTGAAGCTAGTCAAATGACCGGCTACCATTTAAACTATGCTAACTCTAAGATAAAATTCAGGTATAGCCATCATCTGTTTTCCGGGAATGCCTTTGAAAAAAGGCTAGCTCAGATGTAAACCCACTTCTGGATTGGTGGCATCCCACAATCATTAAGATGGCTGTAAAAGTGGAGCTTCCATACAAGAGACTGAAGTTAGCACCATAAACAGCACAATGGGGACCCTGCGGCTGGCCTGTAGGCATTAATACAATATAAATGCTATTTTGTTTAACAACAGAAGTGTCAGCCTTCAGGCTTTCTGTGAGAAGATTAAAAATGCTAAGGCTTGAGATCTATCCAACAAGAGACAATTTGAGACAATGCATACATTCTCCCCTCATATCGATCCATTAATCCAGGCTGAGAGAGATCATTAGGGGCTGATCCTGAAAGATGCAGAGTACTTGAGTTCCTACTGAACTCAATTTGAGAAACAGGTGCTTCCTGGCAAAGAGATGGAAGCAAGCTTGTTAAATTCTGCAAAGCCAGGGATACAAGTGACAGAAGCAAGGGAAACATATTGTGCCTTCTCCAGAACAAAGTATATGTTAGGAA
The DNA here is from genome assembly GCF_965152235.1 of Eretmochelys imbricata. Taxonomy (NCBI): domain Eukaryota; kingdom Metazoa; phylum Chordata; order Testudines; family Cheloniidae; genus Eretmochelys; species Eretmochelys imbricata. The sequence continues at coordinate 61,351,961 of NC_135582.1, forward strand.
ATTGTTAGAAACACCCAGAGATCATCTGCAAAACAGACCAGAAACCCAAGAAGAGGCCAGTTAAACAAAATGTGTGATCCATGTGGTTAAAAGTAATGTTTTATGGTAGTCATTTCAATCATATGCACTCTCTAGAGAAAATACATTATTGATTTCTATGTTTAGTTCATTATGATTCTAATTAATATGCCAAATTCTCTTTATTGCTTACAAAGGGGAAGAATTCACCCTTTGCTTCTGTAAGGCAGCTCCCTACTATGATTTTCTGTACTTCTATAGAATCCTTTTATGGAGACTTTGGATTTTTGGGCTATCATGATAGGACGGAATTATTCTGCCTTGATGAGACGTTACACACGATCCTCTTCACATGTTTCATTTCCTCAGTTCTTAACTTCCCCTTTTCCAAATTAACCTGTGGACAGGGCAATACTACTTACTTGCTTCAACACCTATCTTGCTTTGCATTTGTTTTCAGTCCCTACATCACCTTAGAAATAATATTGACAATGGAAAGGCAAGCATGTGTTTTAGCACCTGTTGTATACCCATCAGTTAACTACCATGTTCCCCGTTTGTAAATCAATTTTAAAAATGGTTTAGAAGATCCGTATACTCTCCTAATATAGATTGTGGGCTATATAGGAACATTTTATCCTGAAAGCCCTCTATTCTTTGTGGGTGAACGCGGTCCTCTTTCCATTAGGATTCTGATTTCACTAATAGCTTAATCCGGTCTTTGTCTTGCATCACAGTCCTCACTTGTTCCCCTCCAGGAGGGGAAAAGTTACATTCAGAATGAAACAATAGTGACGCAATGTCATCTTGAGTAATGACTTTCATTTCAGCTATTCTGTTGTCTCTTGCTCTTTCCCCGTTTTGTAGCATGATTTGATTCAAACGTTTTTAACAAGCTTGTGCTTTGTCATCCAACCAATAAGCCTGGATCAACATAGTGTCGATGCCTGCATAGAGAAATGAGCCTTATGCTCTCCAGTGAGAGTTAGCAAATCTTTCTGAGTATGGTGAACAGTCCCCCACTACCCTCCATTGTCCCAACAGAAACAGTGAGCTTGGAGCCTGACAACAAAGATATTTCACTGATATCTCCAGAGGAGGCTTCAAATTCCATCAGTGAGGCCAAGAGTTTTCTTTAAAATTTGTACACTGCGATTATTTAAACTCAGAGTCCTGGGAAATAACATGCAAAAATCAGGCTTTGAAGGCTATAAAATCTACAGCCAGATTCTGATGTTCATTACATCAGTTACATTCTGTAGTAACCCTACTAAAGGTCATGGGTTATGCTTGGTTTACACTGGTGTAAATGAAATGGGAAACCAGTCCCCAACTTAACTTAGATGGGCAGGAGAGTTACCAATGCACCCTGCCATAGCTCATAAAATAGTTGCATTTCACTGAACTTCTCTTTGTTACAAACAAAACCATAGAACCAATGGAGTATTGTTTCTTACAGGAAGATTGCCTTTCAATAGAACTAGATGGATCAGAAGATGTAAATAGATGAACACAGATGTAAAAAGAGCTGCCTGTAACCTTATCAGTGCATAATCACCGCATTTGAATAAGAGAAGCTTCTGGGGTTTCTTTTGATTGTTCTTGTTTTAAAGGTATCAGGGGGTAGCCGTATTAGTCTGTATCCACAAAAACAAGGAGTCCGGTGGCACCTTAAAGACTTACAGTTTTATTTGGGCATATGCTTTCGTGGCTAAAAACCCACTTCTTCAGATGCATGGAGTGAAATAATTCCCTTCTCTTCATATGTCAGTGCACAATGTCTGCATCTGTAATTTTCACTCCGTACATCTGAAGAAGTGGGTTTTTTAGCCACGAAAACAGATGCCCAAATAAAACTAAGTCTTTAAGGTGCCACCGGACTCCTTATTGTTCTTGTTTTAAAAGGCTTTTACTGGAGACATTTTTCAGACCGTAGCTGCCATCAGGGGGCGAAATCAAGGAACCGATTTCCTGCTGAGCTTTCTAACGAAGAGATAAAGTATAGATCAGCAGCACCCCAATGTGGCAGTTCCAAGCAATTGCATGATGTCATTTATCTTATTTGTTCTGTGTTTGGGAGAACAGAAAGGATGACAATAGTATAACCACAAAAAGAAAAGGAGGACTTGTGACACCTTAGAGAAAAGTACTCCTTTTCTTTTTGTGGATACAGACTAACACGGCTGTTACTCTGAAAATAGCATAACCAGACTCTGTAAAGTCTAAGGAGAACCCTGTGAAGTCACAGCAATCAGTGAACATTTGTTAGTACCCAAAGAAGTTTGATCACCAATTCGCATTAATACATTTGCATATTGATTTGTGATGTTATTCCAGAGGAAAGTGCGTGGCCCACATGTGAAGCTTTGTTCAGTGGGGTACCACAGAGCCCTTAAATAAAGGAGTATCTGAGGAGAGCAGGACAGAGTGCGACAAAAAGTCTCTTTGCAGGTTGGGCAGTGCTGGGAGCTCCTGGTCTTCAGAATGCCTTTACTTTGTGCTGCCCAGGCTGTGAACTGCCCCAGAGGCAGAAGGACCATAATGAATGGATTCTTTAAAAAAACCATCTCCCCTCATTCATCTCTGTTTCTCTTGCTGTCTGAAAAGTTTCACTAGCAAAACTTCCTAGTTTCACTACTCAGCTGAGCCTAGTTCCTATTATAATCAAAATGGGAAACACAGGCTTGTACGTAACGTAGGGCACATGCCTTCTCCCTTACTACATACTGATGAGAAAGGGAACATACAACCTGTATGTTCCTGTGGGAATCCTGTCTAGAACCAGCTTTTTTACCTGTCCAATAAAGTGACAAATCACTGACAGTTATTGAGATCCATGTGACAATGAAGAGAATTTTCTGTGAGCAGCTGGACTGCTCAGAAGCAACTTGGCTTACTCTTCATTAGTCATATATAGCTACACTTTTCTACCCCTTTCATGCCATTCCTTCTAAAAATAAACTTCCCTCCAGTCTACAGCAGCGTCCCAAATCTCTGCAGCATTCTTACTGTTAATGTACAGGATGGATCTGAGGCATTTTTTGCTAAGTTATGAATGGCTCAGCCATGTCAGCCCTGTCTCAGAGGAAGGTTAGCGGGCGGGGGGGGGAGGGGCTCTAGGAGGAATTTTGCATGCCAATGGCTACGCTCCTTTAGCAGGTGCATCATTCACCCAAAAATGTACTCAGTCAGATCTTCCTCACCCAAGGGATAGAGAAAAGGAGCAGGCCCTGAACACTAAGGAGCATGTGTTTTTTAATTTTCTCTGACCTGCAGGTTGGAAGTAGTGTTTTGTACAGCTCCTGGGGTCCTCTGCCTACCCTTTGCACATGTGTAGAGCACAAATAGATCAAATAGTTCTGAACATAATGCATGCAAAGCAAAGCATCGTTGCTTTTATTCTTACATAAGTTGGGGTTCCTCTCTTCTAGGTTTATATGTCACTCCTACAAAAGCAGCATTTGTTTAAGCCTCTCTCTAATGGGAATTGCATAGCAAAGCTCCGTGTAGCCTGTTCAGAAAAAACCCTCCAAATTAAGATGGGCTTTTAAGCTGAGATTTTGAAAAGTGCCTAAGTTCGATGGGGAAAGTCAAAATCACGTGTGCTCCTAAGTCACTCGGGTGCTTTTGAAAATCCAACCCTTGATTTTGCTTTGTTTCATGTCACATTTAAATTTGCCATTTGCAACATTCATCTTAGATCCAGATGAACATGCCATCAGCTTGCTTCTCACTAGAACTTACTACCGTCAGAGACTCCATGTTGAAACCCAGCCTATGCAGTTGTAACTAAAGTTTACCTTTAAACAGTAAACACTAACATGGGTGAGATAAAGCCACACCACAAAACCCACCCACCACGGCAAAAGGCTCTTTCAATCCAAAGTGCTGTTGACCAAATAACCACAGGTGGGCGTTCCCCCCCATACTGACATACACTGAATAATTCTAGTGCAAAGATTTTTGTAGTGCTGTTTAGTTTAGTGTCGTACGGTCACTGTGCTTCTGAGTCCAAAACCCACAAGGGGTTAGATTTTATGGTCACACACTTTATCTGTGTACATCAGTCATCATCCACTGTCTACACAGAGAGCCAGATAAAGGTGAACTGGGTCCCTAGGCATATCCCTGCACGGGGGCTCCACACAGCCTCCACTCAAGCTGAGGCTGGACTGGTGGTGAGAGGGGGCAAGCCACAACAGTGGCAGGCCCCCCAGGGTGACAGGTTAGCCTCCCTGGAGCTGCAGCAGCACCAGGGAGGCCCTGTCCTTCCAGAGCAACAGCGCATGGGGGCAGGCAGCTTCCTCCATGGTTCTGATGGCTACAGCTCTTCCCTCTCCTGGAGGCTGTCTGCAGACTCGGGCAGCGTCCCCGTATCAGGCCACGTTTTAGAGCTTTTCTTCCCAATGATGAGGGGAAGAAGCTTTCCTTTAAATCTATTTTAAAAAAAAAAAAAAAAGCTTAGACATCACAACTCTGGGAGGCAGGACCCAAGGCACGTACCTATTGTGCCTTAACCCAGCTCTGTGTAGACACTAACTACTTAGTATAGGGTAGGATTTTATGGACCACCGGTTTTCTTTCTTAGGGTGCATGACAGGCCTCAATGACTGTGAAATACTCAGGAGGCACTAATCTTACACTTTCAAGAGACTGATTCATCAGATATCTGAGCTAGATAGCATTTACTGAGAAGAAAAGCCACACACGGCCCCCGCCCCACAAACCCAACTCATCCTATCTGTTCTGCAGAGAAGTGCTTCTCCTGCTGCTGAGCTGAGGGGAGCCCTGATTGCTTCCATTACCCTGCAGTGCAGCGTCCCACAGAGTGGGAACAAAAATCAGAGTAATAACAAGAGAGAAACGAGCTGCATTTCAGGCCAAAGGCTCTGCCTCCTTGACTGACTGTCACCTGTTTACACGTTCAACGGGGAGGAAAGGAGTGTTGAAAGCCACAATAAAAATTAAAACTAGCACAGAAGTCAGTGCCCCCCTTCCTTTAGAGGGGGGGGGGGGAAAAACGAGCGGAGGTTTTGTGCTCTGACCCTGAGGGGGCTGGCGTAGAGGCTCCAGAACATAGGCCAGTTATTGAAGCAGAGAATGAGGAGCAGCAGGAGAAAATATAATACAATTTGCATAGACAGGCTTTGGCATCCTCACACAAAGGATCACAAAATGCTTAACAAGAGTGAGAAGACAGAGCACAGCTGTGGGCAGTTGCCCATTTATGGACAGAAGCAGAGAACTGGGAGGTGAATATAGAGTCAGGTAAAAAGAACAGAATGCTGAAATGAAAAATGTATAACTCGGTTAAAAAATGAATAAAGGGTATATGATGGATAACTAGCTGCTTAGGGTAGTAACATAGCTAGAACAGGAATGATGCAATTTAACTGAGCGAAGAAGAAGATCAGAAGCAAAATCCTCACAGTGAGTTCGATTAGGCTGTGCTACCACCATCTGAAATTAGACAGGAGAAAGTAATACACTGTAGAGAACAATCTTGTATTGGCCGAGGGCTGGCGAGGTCATTTCCCAGCTAAACTGCGTGTGTTGTGTTCTATTATTTAGAAGCAGCAAAATCACAAGTAAGGATTTTCCCAGATTATTTATAACCGGGGAGAATGGAAAGATGCAGTAACAGGGAAGGGGCACATGGGGTTTAAATCTCAGTGGTATGGTAGGGTTTATGGTAAGATTTAAAGACAGGATGTGACTTAGTAGCTCAGAGGAAGGGGAGAAGCCCCAAAGAGACAAGTCAGAGCCACCGAAAGAGGATCTGTTTGGTGTGTGGAGGAGCACCAGGGGAAGCCAAGATGGGAGAGGTGGACTGGAACAAGCTGTCAGAGGAATAGCTGGATAGACGACTGGAACATGTCGCTGAAGAATTTTAAAAGATTAAAATGACAGGGGAAGAGAAGTGAGCTGCTGGGCCCAATGTAGGTTGGAAAAAGGAAACACGTGTGAGAGACCAAAAATAGCTACAGATATAGGAAGTGTGCTGTGGAAACAGATTGCTTGCACCAGCTGTCAGCTGGAACCGGCGTTAGCTTTTCTCAGTAAAAATATCCCCATGAGGTGGGAAAGTATTAATCCCATTTTACAGAGGAAGAAAACAAAGGCAGGAAGGTTAGAGGCAATGAAGGATTCTGTATGGGGTTGGATTAGAATATAGGAGCTCCTTGCTTTCAATCCTGTGCTTCATTACCTAGACCAGGCTGCCTCTCACATTAGCAAGTTATACCGCTTGTGATCAGAGGCTGCACTAGCTCATCATCACAGGATCTGGCTCAACTGCAATGAGCCTGTATCCCTCTAAAGTTGCCCGAAAATGGTGCTGGGAGAAAAAGCACTTTTTGAGAAAGGGGCGAGTAAATTAATGGCTAAAACGAGTATTCAGCCAATACAAAATGTGGTGAATTTTGGCTTTGCAAAGCATGTGCAAGCCAGTCCTGTTATTTATAAAATTATTTGATATTTGGTAACATTAGAAGCCCATCCCAAGTGAACCCAGGTCAATCTCTGGAATATCTGCACAGTGTCTGAATGGGTCATCCAAGTATGTCCATGGGTAGATCACACTAATGCCATTCAGATCATCTTTGTAAATTCAGAAATGCTAACAGGCTCCAATACAGCTGAAATTAACCAAATCCCCTAGATTCTTAAGTTGTTTTCCCATCTTCCACCAGCTCTAATAATAAAAATATACATGTATAAATAATCATTTGGATGTGGATGTAGACCTTTTGATCCCAAAGGATCCTAAAGCATTCCCTAGACCACAGATGTGCAGCTGCCTTTGGGACAAAGAACAGCAGCCCAGAGCACAGCAACACAAAAGCAGAGCGAGAAAACGTTGGCTGTGGACACTGCATCACTCCCTCTACTTTTACAGAGAGGCCATGAGGTCTTTAGTGTCCATGCAGACCAAACAGGACCTCGGGTTTGAAGGTCTCATTTGAATGAGCGCCTAGAAAGATAGAGGGCTGAGCTGATCCACCTGGGATTTGACTTTGTGTTTTCATTGAATTCCAGGTGCTTCGATTCCAATGCGTGGACCAGTAAGCCATTCCCTTACTGTATCCACTAACAACTTTAAAACAAAGACAGCAACAAGTTGTTTAAGAGAAACTGATGGTGGACAGTGGCTTGTGAGAAAGTAATTTGACATAAATTTGTTTTGGTTCTTTATCTATGTCAGAACTGGTTTGCTAGCCACTGGTTATTTGCAAGACACATACTAGATAGGTGATGGTGGTGCATGCAGGGGATGGATTAAGCGGGAAGTAGCCACTCGTGAAAGTGAGTATCGAAGGTGGCCTATATTCTATGAGGTAAACTAATGACACAGATACTATCGATGCTGGGAAGATGAAAGTAAGACTGAGCTAGGGGAAAATAAAACCAAAAACAGACACCCCCCCCCACACAGACGCATGTCATAGCAAAACCCCTGCTGACATAGCGATAATGTTGCTATGGGTTATTTTAAATAAAAGAGCCCTTTTATTTATTGTATAATTCCACTCATTGCCCACAAAACCACTTCCTTTTCTACGAAAGGGGCAACAGTGTGAATTCTCCCTCAGTTTTGAAAACTTAAGACAGACGGCTGGGGCTGGTGTCTGTGTCAGACAAGTATGAAGTCAGGAGTTTTAACGTTCTGTCTCCTCTGCTTTCAGTTGGAATCCCTCTATGGTAAGTGGCGTTTGGGGTTTTGCTTCTTACAATAATCATCCATAAGGCATTTAAGACACACAATGACCAGATATGTAAATGGGGAATGACTGTCAGGATGGGGTTGGGGGAAGGGGGGAACAGTTAAGAAAAATAGTCGCCAAGAGGAAAGAGGTCAGCCTCAACCTTACCACCAAAGAGGTTGGTCTGAGCTGAATTTGTCCCAGCACAGAACATTTGCGCGGTCTTTGAGACCCACAAAAATATGTACTTTGCAAGCAGACAAGTGAAAAATGTAAACAGCCAGTTACCTTTCAGATATAGCTAGTGTAGCGGTCTTCCCTTATGGAGCATAATCTATAGAAATGTAAAAGTGCATCAGGTGCCTGTATAAGGAGATCCATACTGAGCTATTGATTTCAAGGAGGAGTCATGTTTAGGTGGGGAATTCTTTTAACTTGGAAAATATATATGGGCTGGAGAAGTGGTTTAGGTCATTTATATTGCAGGATGGAAATGCAGAGTGATTTACAAGGAGCCCTGGGTGATGCCATCGAGCTGACCATGACCATAACGCTGACAAGGCAGTTTATGGGATTCAGCACCCTATCGCAGCATTGTAGTCTGCAAAGTATAATGCCACAACTCGCTTCCTTTTAACTTCTCTGAAACCCACTTTCCATTACATACTAGTCCAGTGCAGAAATTCAGTCAATATTTGATTAAAAGAAGAAATCTCATTAACCTACATACTGTTGTAGGATTTAGTGGGATTTGCCCTAAGTAACAGTACTCTGAAGTTTGGGGATTTGGTGGGTATTATTACTAAGCCCCATTTAAATTTGTTCCTTTGAAGGTCATGCCTAGGGCCATTGGAAATAGATGGTACTGAAATTCCAGTGATATAAAAGTAGGTTTAAAGTCTCTGTGGAATTTTAGTACTTCCAAGGTTTTATGCAGAAATTAAGTTTTTATTTAAGTAAAAAAAACTTCAGAACGTTAGCTAATGTAGTGCCAGCATCCTAGGCCATCAAACTGGCAGATCGAAAGAATGGATGAAGTCCTGACCTTATGGAACGCAATGGCAAAACTCCAATTGACTTCAGTGGAGTGAGGATTTCAATATCCCAAGTAGTGTGTGAGCTGGCCCTTGTCTCAATGAGGAGTTAACTTGAAAAAGCTATTAATGAAAACCAAACATCAATACGAATCACTTCCATTTTAGCAGAAACATCCAGCTAACATGCTTTATCCAGTGTAGCTGGACTCATTGGAAAGGACATTTCATATGAAAAGAAGGAGACTGCAAATGCATGTTCTCTCAGGCACTGGCATTTTTTTGACACTCAATCTGGGAATCAGCGGGAAAGGAGGAGCAAAGGGAGAGAAAAGAGGGTGATTTCAAAAGCTCCTCTGAGGGAAAAAATGAAATCTCACAGGAAATGTTTTTCTACATTGCTTTCAACATATAACACGGTAATTATTTACTATTATTATTAAAAAGGACAAGACTGGGTGAAATAAGGGGCTGTTTGGTTTAGAGTATCTCAACAAGGATGCAAAGAATTTATGGAATATGTTACCTCATAAAATACTATTTCCAAGCATTTTAGCAGAATTTCAGTAGGAAAAAACATAGCAGCATTTTAACAAAAATGCATGCAAAATTTGCAGGCCCTAGCCCTGCTCTATGGATATATTTCCGATCAGAAACTGTGCCATATAAATTAAAATTTATTTTGGTCTTTGCGACTTTGTGGCATAATCTTGACAAAGAAATCACTATGAGAATGTGCAGCCTCAGGCTCCAGTTCCTACCCAGACTTCTATTGACTTCATTTAAATGGAATTTGATCTGCATAAGGCATGCAGGAATAGGCACTAAATGGAGAAAATGAAAACATCAGGCCTTCACTCTGACGTGAGTTTTTTGTATTCATTTAGTTTACCTTGGAAGGGCTTAATATTGGTCCCTTTTGAATTTCTCCCTCAAACAAATTTCCCTTGCACATTTCTCCACAAAATCTCCAAGAGATTCCATATTCGTAAACTGCCTGTCTAAAGGTCATGGTAACACTGCCATAGGGCTGCAGACCAGACAGCGGTGGGGTTCTGGCTGTGGAAAGTTGTCTATTCTATATTTTTCATGTAGCCATTTAAAAAAGTTAACGTTTGCCAATTGTTATCACGGGTTACAACAGAAACCTCCTATTGTCAGTGTAGGGAGAAACCATACTCATCTCAGATACTAGGGTGGAGGTACTGAATGGCAAATGCTGACATTTTAATAGGGACCACCATAATACTTATATTTATCCTATAGCATAGATAGGCAAGTAGTATATCTGTGGCCAACACCTTTTTTCCTGTAGGATAGCTCTGCTCTTTGAGTCTGGGCCCTGATTCTACAAAAACTTGTGCACACACTTAGCTTCAGACATGTGAGTGGCTGAACTCAGTTCAGCGTGCATCGGCTTAGAGTGGCTGGAAGGGTCAGTGCTTCAGTGACTTAAAACTGTAGATATTTTCTTTATGCTACTGGAAGAAAAAAAAATAATCCAAGCTCATCTTCAGCAGCAAACACATGCAGCTGAGATTGCGTTGGTGACTTTCACGAGTATGTTACAAGTAAAGCTCTGTTCTGAGAGTTAAACCGCAGAACAAAAATGCCCTCACCCCCGCCCAACGGTCCAAGACTATTCCCACCCAGCCATCCCACCCTCAACTCCAAGTTTCAAAATGAGGGTTAAACTTTATTTTATTTTTTTAAGTCTGTTATGGCCAGATGCGATTTTACCTGAGCTGTTTGCAAATGGCGTTGAGTCACGGACCAGTCTGAAAGCCAGTAGCAGCTGGTAAATAAAACACCTATTGGGCACTGGCCATCCAACCACCACTGGTGCAGAAATCCATGAGCCCCCACCAAAGAGCCCACTGACTCTACTGAAGATGCTCAGGAAGATGCTCTAACTCAGGAAGCATGTTGGCCGGACTGAGTTAGAAACATAATTTAAAATCTCTTATGGAAGCCAACATAGCTTGTCCACGCATGTGCGCACACACATGCCTGTACCCATCAGTCCCACATTGCAACCAGAAATGTAAGTGGCCAGAGTCTCCTTTTCCTTAAGCCAGGAGAACCTCCACTTAAGTCCAGAGTTACACCTGCTTGTGAGATTTTAACCCCTGCCACAGTCTTCTTATTGCTATTGCATTATGTCAGCCTGATTTTAATGAAAAAAATACAACCTTAAAGATGGCACCATTCCAAATGCTTTAATACAGGATAGAAAGAGGGCGTTTTGCACTCTGTATAAAAAACAGTGCTTATACATCCCACCCTTTACAACATCTATGTGTATGTTAGGGAGCAACATCACAAACGTATCTAGCTAGTTACTATCCAGGATTGATGGGGTCCCAGAAGTAACATCCAGTCTTGAAAGCAGGAAAAGTTATCCATGTGGACACAAAAATCTCCTTGTCTGCCTCACTCCACAATGACTGATGATAATGAAAAAGCTTATGATGTTGTACTGGCCTGTCAGAAGTGTTACACATTCCAGGTGATTGGGTGAATAGGATTTTGCAAAGCTGTATCACTTGTTAAAGCTGCACATTTGGGACAGCGAAGACAGCAGAAGCAACCACTAGCTACTGGCAAGAACTTTAAAGGTTCAGAGGTTTGCACAGTTTGGAATTCATTTCCACCCAATACTACCTAGTAGTTAGAAAATAGTATTCACTACAATTTCTATATTAATCATCTTGCAAATTTCAGAGACATTTTTGCAATACTTCATGACAGTCTCCATTTTGGCAAGGAAAAACACAGCTTTCAGTGGCAAAGCTAACTTGGGCTCATGAAGTATGCTTGTGAAACTGGTGATCTTTTGTTGTTCTCTTATACATCATTAAAACCTCATTCACAGGAGTTGCTCTCTTTATGCTGCGATCATCACAGAATCATTAAGGTAAGGCTGGAAAGGACCTTGAGAGGTCATCTACTCTATGCTGAGGCAGGACCATGTATACCTAGACCATCCCTGGCAGGAATCTGTCTAATCTGTTCTTAAAACCACTCAATGAGAGGGACTCCCTAACCTCCCTTGGTAACCTATTCCAACACCTAACTATCCTTATAAATAGAAAGATTTTCCTAATAGCTAACCTAACTCTTCCTTGCTGCAGATTTAGCTTGTATCTGGTCTACAGAGCATAGGACAAGGAGCAGCATCCTCCCCCTTGTCGTCTTTTCTCAAAACTAAACATGCTCACAGTCTTTCCTCATAGGTCAGGTTTTCTAAACATTTTATCCTTGTTTTTGCCCTCTTCTGGACTCTCTCAAATTTGTCCATGTTTCTTAGTGTGTGGCAACCAAAACTGGACACACTACTCCAGCTGAAGGCTCAGCAGTGCAGAACAATTACTTCTCATGTCTTAGAACACTCCTTTTAAGACACCCCAGTATATTAGCCATTTTTGCAACTGCATCACATTGTTGACTCATTCAATTTACTCAATTTACAGTTGACTCACTCAAACCCCAGAGACTTTTTTGCCGTACTACTGCCTGGCTGCATTTTCACCTGTTACTCCACAGAGACTGATTATTGCATCATATTTACCAAAATGTTTACTCAGTGAAGTGATCTTATTAGTCCTCAGTCTTCTTGAAGGTGGGTGGTTACAATTCTGGGCCCAGGAAGATACAAACCATCCTTCAGTTGGCCACAGTCCCACATGAATTGTACGCTTAATGACCCTCCTCCACCATTTCTATTGCTGGTCAGCAGCAAGGACGACACCTATGCACCTCAGCATAAAAGACAGATCACCACCACTTGAACGAAAAGAATAACTCCATTAGCTTGGAGCAAAATTAGCTTGCTATCCTCGATGTGGACCAGCCACTGGGGAGTTCCCACACTAAGCCAGTGTGCTACATAGGTTTTTAGGGTGAAAGTCACTGCTGTATAAAGCTTGTGGCCCACTTAAGCAAACATAATTGCATAGTCCCATTGACTTCAGTGGGGCTGTTTGTGGAGTGAGATGCGATTAGCGTTAGAAAGTGTAGCAGAATTTGGCCCTATTTAACCAAAGCAATTGAACCACAAATCTAAAGAGCCCCAGACTATTATTAAATACTCCTCAAAAATATTAGATCAGATTTAAAATACGAGGCAAACACTGTAAGCTTTACACCTGATACATTTTCAACTTTTTTCTTCCCTCCACTGATTTGTCCATGTGGTGCCTAATTTTAAAACTAACTATCACACTATAGCTCCTACAATCAGACAGTCTTTACAAAATCGTTACTTAAAATAATTAACAGTACCACAGCAACTTTCCACCCCCATCAAGCAGCAAGAATTATTTTAATGTTCATCCTTTCTCTTGGTGCTGGCACTTTCTGTATTTGTTACTTTATTGTACAACAAGTTTTGGTCTGTAGTTCGTACTCTGGAGCAGACATCTATATTCCAGCTGGGAGTTTTACCTATCTGTCCTATCACCACACCAGTGGGAATGGGACACCAATATCTTGACTGTCAGCATACTTGGCAATAGCCCTGGAAGTGGTACAGACTATTAGAACTATCAAGGATAACAGACTGCATAGTGGACCAGAGGCCGTGTGATAACAGAGGAAGAGTATGACTCAGTCATACAGGGGTGACAGCAATATTTTGTTTCTATAGCACCTGCCAACTGAACACCTCAGAGGATTTTACAAATATTCAACAACATAAAAGTGTCTTTGGGCACCTGCGAGGGATGTACATATTACTAAATGTTATGAGGACACTGAGGAATGGAGGGACTTGCCCAAGGTCACTCAGCATGTCTGTGGAAGAACTTGATATAGAACTCAGATCTCCCTACTCCCTGTACATTCACTAGACTGCACGTTCTTGCTCTCTCTCTTCAGGATGCATTAAGGTCTAATGGAGAGTAAGGTAGCGAGAAGCTTGCAGCCATTTGCTTCTTCAAGTTCTGCCTCAGCCCCCTCCCCACACTTAATACTTTTTACTACTGGGAACGGAGTTAGTTGTCAAAATACAACAATTTTAAAAATAATGTATAAAAGACATGACAAAAAAACCTAACGTTTTCAAGGATTTTTTAGTCTAACAAACAACTGGTATTTTGGATGTCTTTGCTAATAAGGAGGTTTAAGAATACTTGGTGCAGGAGTGCTGAATTGCTTATGGCACTTCTCTGGCCAACAGGCAGCAAGTATGTGAACAAGACTTCAAAGAAGTAAAAAGCATGAATATGAAAGACCGCTCGAGTCCAGAAACAGAGCATACTTGGCCAGACCCTGCAAAGATTGAAGTGTGTAATTATCTACACCTGTGTGTCTGTAGAATCAGGACAAGATTGCAAGCTCTTTGTATTTGTATTTTACAATAGCTTTGAACAGCACCAAGCACAACAGGGGCTAAGACTGGCTGGGGTCTCTAGACAATACTGGAATATCAAAACAACAACATATTGGCTCATTAAAATTCTTAACTATTTTCACTCCATTTCCCTAGCATAGCAAAATAAAGTTGTTTGAAGTGAGTCTTTCAATCCAAGTGACTTTTGAAAGCCTTACTGAAAATATCATCTGATGTGGAAAGTCAGACTTTTCTATCTGGTTGGCTGACATCCTTCTGATCTTAGGAGCCCTGATAAGAGAAATATAAGGCCTTGACTATCATCTGAGTACATGATCCAATAACTTCTGATTTTGAATCCTGTCTAACACACATTCCCTCTGTAGCTTTAGGCAAATTACTTAACTTTCACTTTCAGTTTCTACTTGCAAAATACAGATAATACTTACTTTGTATGGGTGTTATGAGAATTAATGAATGCTACGCAAGTGATTGATGTTAATGCTGGATCAATTAATGCTCTTTAGCTTCTGATGTTAATGTTTTGCAATGATTTTATTGCATTGTAGGATTTTATTTTTTAGCACTAGATAATGATGTCACCATCTTAACATCACATTATGATCCTTTAGTTATTTTAAACAGCAAATTACATTTTATTTTTCAGGAACTGATCACTGTTTGTCACGTCCACTATGCAAAAATTTAGGTAAGAGCCATTTTTAAAACATCTAATATTTCCATAAATTGTCTTAAGAGGGCTGTAAATATTTTTTTGTATCACAATATGGTGGTTCTTGAAATGGAAACATGTCCTTCTTTACAAGGGACATTGCAATTCATTCATCTTCCCAAAGACTCCTACAAAAGCCAAACTGGGAGGTACCAGGAGATCCTCAGTCAGGTGTTTTAATGGACTTCTCAAAAAAAATTTGAGTAATTTTTGCTGCATATGAGATGATGGCTTCTCTTTTCAGGGATTTTTGTGAGCACCTGAGGCCAGAGTGGATGTGGATTTTGGTTGGTGCGAGTGGGCATGGGGTGACATGCCTTCCCCCTACCCCAGCAAGCTTCAAATGATAGGAGATATAACCATGTCAATTATTAGGGTCAAACTTAATAGCAATTGCATAGAGAAAGGATGGTTTTGTGAATAAGCCACTGAACCGGGACATAGGAGATTTGTATTCAATTCTACCGCTTTGCAACCTTGGGTAAATCTTTGTGCCTCACTTACCCATCTGTAATGCTGGGTTCAGTGGGGGTCTCTAGGCACTACCATAATAACTAGTATGCAGTATCTAAAACTAACAGTGACCTACACCAGCTTACCCTGGGTCAGTGCACATGTGTTCCCGCAGCATCTTCACAAGCTATTTTACCCCTTGTTTCAACATCTGAATATTAAATGTGCCCAGCAACAAGACAGAAGAGAATTCAAGGGTGTCCATAAGTGACATAGGATATATTTATCTCTCTTTCCTGCTGTCGAGAGAATGCTCATTGTGGGTTACTCCCCAAAAACACAGTGCTAGAGACCCACGCTTAGTAGATTTAAGTGCTACAGATGAGTTTACCTGGTTTGATAATTACTTGGAGATTATTTTTTTCTCTGCAGAACAACCTACTGTCTCTGATCCCCAGGTGATGGTTGAATTTCACAAGGGGATCTTCAAATTCAACTTCAGCAACCCTAAAAATGTTACTGAATTCAGCATGACACTGCTGAAAGGGCATGAGAAGGAGGCAATCTGTGCAATCCACATGAACAATGGGAAGGCAATACCTGAATCTAAGACCACCTACTGTGAGCCAGTGAACTCGGGGAACAGCACGTCCTTCATTCTCAAAAATTTGGAAAGCAAGCACACGGGCATTTATCTCTGCTGCCTAGAAATCCTTTTACCTGCTCCCTACATAGAATGTAGGGTAAATGAAACCTATTTGTATATCCATGGTAAGTTCACAGCCCCTCTTTCCTTACTCTAGCTTTAAAGATATATAAATGAGAGTCAAGTATCAGGGGGTAGCCATGTTAGTCTGTATCCACAAAAACAAGGAGGCCGGTGGCACCTTAAAGACTAACAGATTTATTTGGGCATAAGCTTTCGGGGGTAAAAAACCACTTCTTCAGATGCATGGAGTGAAAGTTACAGATGCAGACATAAATATACTGACACATAAAAAGAAGGGAGTTAATTCACAAATGGAGAACCAGTGCTGACAGGGCCAATTCAATCAGGTTGGATGTAGTCCACTCCCAATAATTGATAAGGAGGTGTCAATTCCAGGAGAGGCAAAGCTGCTTTTGTAATGAGCTAGCCTCTCCCGAGTGTTTCTCTAAGATACCAGACATAAACCTTGAATTAATTCTAAATTAGCACAAAAATCCATTCTGAGATTTATCTGCATGTGTCGCAGGCAAAGTCTTTGTTATCAGTATCTGTACCAGAAGCAATACATAAATCTAACTTATGGCCTGCTCTAGAGAGGTGCTGAGCACTCACATCTCCCATTGGAGCTAATGGGAATATGCTGCTTACCTCTTTGAATCAGGACCTAGGTCTGTTAAGTAACTTGGGACAGTCTATCAAAATCTAAAGGACATTTTGCTGTCTACCTGAAAGGGGCTATGACCGCACCCCCATGGGTACCGAATGAACATCAATCATCTTCTGAGTTGCCATTCATTGTGTCTGTGATATCTCATCCTGGCTGGTTTGCAAGTGTCTCTCCTCTAGCTGAACAAGTTTATAATCTATCTGTCCAAGCCCTTGCCTTCGTTCTCTGTTAGGATGGATAATAAAACCATCCTCCCATTTTTCCCTCTCTTGTCCTTCTGCACCTTCCACCCTGCAGCATCTGGGGAATACCAGGGTAACCATGAAATTCAATGGCCCATGTTAGGTCAGACCTGATGATCTAGTGGTTCCTTCTGACCTTAAAAATAGATTAATCTATGATCCAAATCCTGTCACTTCTCTTGCGTAACTTTTCCAAAAGCTACCCCTTCCTTGGTGTCTGGGCAGCCAGATTTCCCAGCCATGGCCTAGTCATCTCACGCCTTGACTACTTCACTCTCCTCAGGTCTCTAATTTTGCCTCCCTCCATTTCATCCAAAATGTTGCTTCCAAATTCCTTTCTCTCACCAGTCCTTTGGACCACTGACTCCCCATTTGCGCTACTCATTAAATTAATACGCAGTCTGGTTTGGGCCTTCTAGGCCCACCCATGATGCAGCCCTGGTCTCCTTTCAGATTGTCCTTTGCCCCCTCCACTCGGTCACCAATACTAGCCTCAATGCCTCTTTCACTTCTTCCTCACACGAACTCTGGACCATTGCTGCGTTCTGCCTAATGCTCAGTGTGTCTTCCTTGAGTCCATTCACATCATTTAGAGCCTCTCAAAACACTAACTTCTGCCATTTCCCCCACTACTTAAAATGCATGGGGTTGTGAACCTGGAAAAAAAAAATTTTAAAAGCCAACTGGGTCACTATCTTACTGAAGCTGGAAAATGATTCTCCCTCCCCACCCCAACCCCGGCACACACTTCTTTCAGACCACTCTAAGCACTGATCTCACCTACACAAAGTGTGCGTGTGGGGGCGGGGGGAGAACTTATATTGCTAATCCTCAGTGATTTTTTTGTTTTTTTTTTAATATGGTCAAGACTCAGAAGCCTGCTTTGTATCAGAAATGATGTCATGGATGCTTATTGGGATCACTGCATTTTCCGTGGTTTCCTGTATCTGCTGCATAGTAGCCTGTTGCTTAAGAAAGAAGGTAAGCGATTTCCATACACAGTCCTAGGTCCAAAGTGGATACATCGAGGGCCTCATTTCGTGAGATTTAGGGTATATCTTCATTAGCAACTTTAAAGCCCTTCCGCAGCAGCGCTTTAATGTGGCTACACGTGTAGTCACGACACCAGTGCTAGGAGAGCTCTCCCAGGGCTATTAAAAAAAACAAAAACCAAAACAAAGAAACAAACAAAAACCCAACCACCTCCACGAGGGGAGTGCACTATCTACACTGCCACTTTACAGTGCTGCAACTTTCTCACTCAGGGGTCAGTTACAGACGCACGCACAGCATGTGCCAAGTGTGTTTCAATGACGTGGAATTCAGTCATCAGGGACAGCAGCTCAGATTTAATTTTTCCAAGTCAGACTAGCCTATTGATTAAAGGCCTGGAGCCACAGGAAGAAGGAGCAACTCTGCACAGGTCAGCAAAAATACCTTGAAGAAAATAATCAAGTGAATTGCTTCCAAAGAGGGGAAACAAATTGCTGGAGAATTCCAGCTCTGTTCCAGAGCAGAAACTTCTTAAAAACAAAAAGAAGAGAGTTTTGTTGAACAGCGTCTGCTTTCCTCTTCCAATTTGTGAAGTTTGAAGGCGAACACCAGCTGCCTCTGACTTTATGATCCACTGAAAGCAGAGAGAGATTAAATCACCCTATTAAAAGGAGAAAGGCAAGAGAGAGTGAATGGGGGTGAGAGACTATCAACTAAATTCAGGGCATTTTCTTTGCAGACAACGCAATGTGAATCCAACTCCCATGAGTTCAACAGTGAATATATGCCCATGGCAGCAGTGAATGCAGCTAGAAAACCAGCATTTTAAGGTTGTACTATGTCTTTTTACTGAATCATTCTTACGTTGTTAGCAACAGGCTCTCTGTGGGGAAGGCCTGATCTGCCTCCAACTGACGTTAGGAGGGCTGTATTATAATGTATCTGGGTACATAGTGCCATCCAACAGGAATGGCAAACTAAAAGCAAAATCCCCAAAGAACTTACAGATCAGAACAACAGACCAGTCCCCAGAAATGTTAGTGCTTCAGAATAGGGCAATGTCATAACTTCAAGAATGAGGAACTGATGTGAAGCTTCAATTGATTCAGACTCTTGTGATACCACATCGTTCCCAAAATGACTCTGGGAAAGTGCATCTAGTTCAGCTCTAAGTACATCTGCTTATCACACTTTGGATCATTATAATAAAGGCCAGACTCTGGCTGTTGGCTCAGGTGTGGGAGGGTGTCAGGAGCTTTTGCCTGACTTGGGCCCTTATATAGAAAATCAACCACAAGTTAGAACGGGAGCAGAGCTAGAAGCTGGAGTGATTTAGGCTTGTTTACAACAAATTCTTAATTTCTGTTACAGGTGTGAACTTGCAAGTAGGTCACCTGTGGCACAGGAAGTTCCCTGGCACCTTCAGCCTCCGGCCACGTGAAATGTCAGTTTCACAGCCAAAGAGATTTTCCCAGACCGAACTCACACAATACCGATCTGCTCAACAATGAGATGTTAGCTCTAGAGCTATTTCCAGTTGTGTTTTGCTCTAGATATTCTGTGTTAATTTGGGCATAGCCAAATCTATTGACTGCACATCCAGTGTGACAACATAAACCTCCCCCCCACCCATGTAGTTGAAAGGTATAGAATGTTTCCTTGCCAAGGATTTTGTTGCAGTGCTGCATAGGGCGATTATATTATACCTTCTGCAGAAGGTTTCTTCTGTGATACCTCCCACTGGAAAAAACAAAAAACAAAAAACTAACTACCTCCACAGCCAACTCCAGCAGCGTGGCCAGCACAGCAGCCATTTTACTGCGAATATTACTGCTTTGTTATGGACAGTTTAGCAGGATTGGTCTTCAAACGTCTTAACAGCACCACACTAGGATACTTTAGTGTACACACACTCACACACAGTCTCTGTCCCATGGATTGGGACTCCAGACAATAGAGAAACAATGGAAGGAGAGTGTAATCTACTTTCTAGTGTCATCTAGAATCTCAGTTATTGTGCTTTTTTTTTTTTTTTTTTTTTTTTTTTTTTAAGTTTTTTGGATTCTCACTACATCTTCACAACCCACAGTGTAGGGATCCTCTTTTCTATATAGAGCTAGGGAAATTACAGAATTTTTTCCTAGAAGAACAAAATTCTTCCAGTATACATATTGTATATTAAAATCCCAAGACCGTGGCTCTTAATTACATAAGTAAGGGCTGCAGGATCAGTCTCTACATGAGAAAGCAAGGCAGCGCCTCCTTATTCCATCCCTTTATTTATCTATATTACAGCACATACATGTTAAGGTACAAAAGACCAGAATATTCAAGAGTCCTTCATCACCTAGAATGAGAGGAAGATGAAGTTTCAGTCTTAACTTGGCACTATCTTGCTTTTTTTTTGTGGCTTTGCATCAGACCTTTATTATTTCCCCACAGGGGTCGGAGGTTACTGGTACTTCACATTCCTAGAGCAGTTCAAACCCTGGATCACCTTCAGAGTCTGTCGATACTATGCCTTAAATGGCCCACAGGGAATCAAACCTGAATATCCTGCCAGGCAGTGCACAGCACATTACTGCTCAGTTACTCTAAAATTAGAGCATCATATTAAACCCAGTGTCTAATTCATATACGGAGCAGAAATACTGGTAAGAAATACTTCCGTTCTCTAACGGACGGAAAACCAGCTGGCTTCTGCGATCAGGGACAGTTAACCTTAGCAAGTAGGACAGTTAGCATCTCAGAAGGGCTTCTCCACAACAACAACAGCCCCCGAATGAGGTGGTTTTGCAGACAAGGGCTGAAAGTCCCCAGCTGAGCTGACCTACTTTCAGACCAGCATATGGAGGGAAAGAGAAGCAACAAATAATGAATGAATAATAAAATAGCAAACCGGAACATCTGTGGCTAGAGCGCTACATCAGAAGTCGGGTCTGGGTGTAGTGCTACAGGCTCGGCTACTGGCCTGCTCGGTGACCTACGGACTTCCCCTTTCTGTGCAAAGGGGACAACGATACTGCCTTCCCGGGTAAGCCCCTTGAAGATCTACTGATGAAAGACGCTAAACAACAATCCCAGGTTCTTACATACCTGTGCGATGTGCTGACTATGAGAGCCCTGTATAATACCTGTGAGAGTCCAAAGGAACCTATTACTAGACTGAGAAGGAATCTCATGAAACAGCAAGTTCCCAAAGGAAAGGTACAGAGACCGGAGGTTGTATATCATCAGAAAACACCTCAGAGACAAGGTGCGGGTCTGCCCCAAGTGGCTCAGGTGAAAAAAAAAAAATATAGTCGAGTTCTAGAAATGTCACATTTTCACACCCTGTTACAGAGATGAGCCTCTCTTGATGAGCTTAGCAAAGTTTTAGACTAGACCATTTCTTGGTTTTTTATGAGATCTCTCTGCTCTTAATAAATCTGGTTTTTATTACACCACGTGGCTCTCAGACTGTTTGGGAAACTTCACGCACCATCCTGAGGAAAGAAACCGCTCAACCCATAAGAGGAGGTAGAAAAGGGAAGAGGGTGTTTGCAGTTTATCCCTGCGATGAACTGGGAGATGTGCTTTATTTATGGGTGACAGGTGTAATAGGCCAGGGCCTGGCACTGCTGCTGCTGACCTGCTGCAGGACACCTGGGCCGTGGTGTCCTTGCCTACGCCTGTCTCTTGCTCTCCCCGAGGCCCCCACCCACCATTGCCTGTTGAGTCCCTACTCAGTCCTCTCCACTCCACCCCCGTGACGGGTTCCACCCGGGGTGTCACCTGGAACAGTAGTACCACTGAGCCCCCTGACCCATAGGCCTGGGCTCCCTCTCACACAGTGCTGCTGTGACAAGCTGCCACGCCTTCCAGCCTGCACTTTCACCAGCATTCACACAGCTAGGGACACACCCAGCTGCAGTTACACGCAGGCTCTCTAACCATCAGCTTCCCAGCCTTGGGCCCCTGCCCTGGTCAAATCTGGCCAGTATATGGGTTTAAACACCCGGTCCGCCTCTACCTCAATGTGAAGAGAGCAATGCACACTTGTAGTAAGCAAGTAGAGATTTTCCGCAAGCACTCCAGTCAAAGCTCACTTGGTTTGGATTAAGACATAAAATAAATTAACTATAAAAGATAGATTTTAAGTGATTATAAGGGATAGCAAACACATCTAAGAGGATTACCTAGCAAACAAACAAAAACACAATCTAAACTTAGGGTGAGAATCTGCTATTCATACCAATCTAACTGATGGTACAGGCAGATTTGTAGATTCTTAAGGCACAAGCTACACTTGCTTTGCAGCTTGGAATCCTCAGGTGTTTCATACACAGGCTAGAAATCCCTTTAGCCTGGATCCAACACTTCCCCCAGTTCAGTCTTTGGTCCTCAGGTGTTTCCAGGAGTCTTCTTATGTTGGGAGTGAAGAACCCTGATGTCACTCCCTGCCTTATATAGCTTTAGCATATGGCAGGAACTCTTTGTTTCAAAGCTTGGTTCCCAGACCACTTTGTGGAAAAATACTGACATCACAAGATGGAGTCCAGCATCATGTGGCCTGGTCACATGTCCTTGTAGAGTCATAGCAGCCACTACTAACAGGCTGTCTGTAGCCTTCTCAGGAAAGCTCACCAGGTGGGGGATAAGATTCTCCCAAGGCCTATTGTTTTTCCTAATGGCCCATTACCATGAATAGGCCCTTCACAACCAGCTGTCTAGACTAGAAGCATTTTGTCTAGTGGGCATTACCCAGGTGTAACTACATTTGAAGTACAGATACATAGTCACTATTTATAACTTCAGATACAAAAATGATACATGCATACAAATAGGATAATCATAATCATAACTTCTCCAATGGACACCTCACATGGCTTACCTTGCATAAAATACATAACATAATATCACTATGAATATGGGGTGCAGTGTGTCACATGCCCCTCTCCAGAGGTCCCCATCACTTGCTGCACCCCTCCCTCACCTCCACCCCCCCCACCCCGTGAGGTTGCC
Source organism: Eretmochelys imbricata (assembly GCF_965152235.1). Lineage (NCBI taxonomy): Eukaryota > Metazoa > Chordata > Testudines > Cheloniidae > Eretmochelys > Eretmochelys imbricata. The sequence goes on from NC_135582.1 coordinate 61,374,849, forward strand.
CGCTGTTTCCCTCTTCACTCCCCTTACCCCAGAAGCCAGTGGGGCTCAACTCTGGCTGACGACCTGGAGTTTGGGGCTCGGGCTGACTGGCAGCCCAGGGTGGCCCAGCCAGGGCTCCTCTGGCCGCAGTGGCGGGGGCAGGCTGGGGACACAGCCTTGAGCAGAAGTGGGGGGGGGGCAGGGACCTAGCCTCCCCAAAGGGGGTGTTCACGTGCCTCCCGTGGCTTTATTGTTATGAATATTACATGCGACTCCGTGTCTCTGTTCAATTTTGTATTGCTGCCTACCTGAACTCAAGGAGTTAATTCAAACCACAGCTGGTGGCTGGCCTAGGAAAGGAAGCTAGGATGATGAGAAGAAACAGTCACAGGTATGCACTTTCAAACCAGCTAAGAGAACATTGGGGTGATCACTGGCAGGTGTTACTTCCTGGGGCTAACAACACTGCTAGGACATTTTTTTTTTTTTTTTTTTTAAGTCCAACACACAAAAGATCAAAAGACCATGACTGATTAAAAGGTGCCCTTGGCAGAAAGTCAGCATGCTGGGAGGCTGACACACAAACTGGGGGAAAAGTAAGAGCTGCAGGCCATGTCTTTCTAAGCAATGCCTAGGGCCATGTCTACACTACCCCCTTATGTCGGCCAAACTTCTATTTTTCACACCCCTGAGCAACACATCCCCCGAGCGACATCGTTACGCCAGCATAAGTGGTAGTGTGCACAGCACTAGGCTGGCGGGAGATGCAGCTACAGGAGAGATCTTATAGCAGCGTCCCTGCATCAGTGCAGCTGTAAGCTCTCTAGTGTAGACATAGCCTAGGTATCTAGGCCACGAGCAGCTAAAGGGCTAAGGGCTTGTCTTCATGTGCAGCTGTAGTGCTGAATGAAGATGCTCCTGTGCCTAGTTAGTCCACCTTCCTGAAAGGTGGTAGCTATGTCGACGGGAGAACTCACTGTCTACAATGGGAGGTTGGGGGATTAGGTTGGTGTAACTAGGTCACTCAGGGGGTGAGTTTTTCACCCTGAGTGATGTAGTTGTACCGATGTAAGTCTGTTGTGTAGACCTGGCCTATGTAAGAGCCATATGGTTAGGCCTCTTTTTAAAATGTTACCCAGTGGAGAGAAGTCAAGATTGATCTGCTGAAGTAGTCATGGTTGGTCCCCGGGTTGGGGGGGGGGGGGTTCCTCAGGTGCTAGTCTAAGAGGGAGTGAATTGCAGAATTCCTGCCCCCCTGAGAACTGAAGGACTGAGATCTGACATGTTGGGGTGCACTTGATGAGAATCTCAAATGGTGAATCTTGCCCGGTAATCATGACAATCCCCACACAGGGTCTCAGTCAAAAAAAGAGATGGGCTAAGGAGTAGAGATGGTCAAGATATGTTGAGAGATTACAAACATGTTTCAGAATTTTGAAGTGGTTTCCATTTTATGGAGTTTGAAAAGGAACAATTTTTGTTACTTTGAATTTTTTCATATAATATTTTTGGAAGTGTTTTGAATTTTTGGTTTCCCTCCCACAGACACACACACTTTCCCCTTTTTTCCTGTGAGTCCCATAAAATGAAACAGGGCCACATTTCCTTTTGCCACTAACTTTTCCACAGCTGAGGAAGTTTTGAAAAGTTAGAGTGGCAAGAGGAAAAATGAAAAGATGGAGAAAATAATCCTCTAGACGTCACTTGTTCGATTGTACTCAGTGACAAGAAGGAATCAAAGAAAAAAAAGAAGGAGGGAATTTAACATTTTGGTTTTTATGAAAACCAAAAATTTGAAAGAAGTGGAAGCCTCTCTGTGAAAGTTTTTAGTTTTGGAGAAGAGGCTGAAAAAAAGTGTTGTGAATGAAAAATTTCAACCGGCTCTACTCTGGAATTCTCTTTCAGATCAGATAGGCATTACATATACAGCTAAGTAGCATCCAGGAGGACAGCATTTGAGAGACTGAATATGTCTATTCTGAAATTCCAGCAGAATCAAGCTGAATTTTCCAGCAGTTGCCTCAGTGACAATAGCACTGGTAAAAAACCAAGTCCATTTGTTGTACATGATGAAAGAAGAACTAAAGATCCAGTGTCAGAAAGAAGCTTTATTCTTGCTTTTTACTGAGAACCCCACCCCCATTATTTAAACTCTAAGTTGATACAGGGGTTGCCCTTTACATCTTCCCCTAGATACCTTTAGCTAAGTATTGTCTAGACACAACTAGGACACCGGAAATTAAGTAAACACTTGAAATGGAAATTTAGAACTGGCAAGCAAACTAGGCTGATCTCAATCTTACTAAAGAGGTGGTGTTATGTAACCCTTCTGCCAGGCAGCAGCAGCAAGGGCTGGGGTCAATATCCAGGGGGGTCCCTCTTAATAGTAGAGCACAGAACCAGCTCGAGCCCCCACGCAGTTGTAACGCCGACAGACCCTGGTCATTGGTGGGTGGGATTGAACCTGGGATCTCTGGAGCTTAGTGCATGAGCTTCTACTGCATGAGCTAAAAGCCACTTGGCTATTAGCTAAGGCTGTAGAGCAGTCGGGGTGTGTGTGTGTGTGTCACTCACCCAGGTGGTGTGTGGCTTACACAGTAATCTGGGAGAATTAACCACTCCCCCTCCCGCCCCGGTACCTCTAAGAGGCAATACTTCCCCACTCGCAAGCCTTGAGTCTGTAGATAGCAGAGAAAACTTAATAAAAAGAGGAAAGGAACCTGGCATTAAATTTGGGAAACACACCACAACCATGATTCAAATATGTCTGACCATAAGCAAAACTCCCGCTCCAGAGAACATTGGGCAATGTCCTTTGCCTCTGGGTCTTACCTTACTGTGTGAAAGTCCAAACAAACAAACAAACATCCCTTTAGCATGCCACTCCTCTCCCTGCCATATCCCACTCACAGCCGCTGTCCTTTGTTGGTGGAGACCCAGAGTTCAGAGGTGCCTTCACATGAGTTCACCTCTCACCGGACATTGGGGGGGGGCGGGGGGGGGAAGAAACTTCAAGCCATGCCTACACTGCCACCACCACCGGCTCTCACTTGCCGCTGTTCACTCCATGTTGCCGCTGCTGCGCTGTTGTTCACTCTGCTGCTGTCGTCCCTTGTGCCACTCTGCGCTTCACCGCACCTCCATCTGCTCCGCCACGGGTGGCCCTGCACTGTGACCTTCTGCTGCCACCTGCCTCTCGACTGTGGCCTCTGTGAGTCGCTCTCTTGAGGTGCCACTCAGCTCTCAGTGGGGGAACCTCATTGCCCTGCTTGCACTAGCAATCTCTTCTATGCAGAAATGCTGCCCCCGCAACAGGTCTAAGCACTTAGACCTGATTATCAGTGATTTCAGCTCTAGTGGTCACTTCAAACAAAAGACTCTCAGTGGAGCCTAATCAGCTTTATCTTTAAACAGGGGAGAGGGGGAGCTCAAATGCTATTTATGATGCATAGGCAGAGCCCACACCACCAGGCAGGGACACCTGTCCTCACCCTCTCACTGGGATTTGGCATCTGAACCCCCTGCTTCAGGTCGGTTGAGAGTGACCCCCTCCATCAGGACAGGCAAGTACAGTTCTGCTGCCCTTCACTCAGATAATAAGGACAACATTTCATTACCCCTGTATTCAATAATCAAGTGATTTGTGACCGAACACCAGCCAAAATTGATCCCTTTGGCAACACAGCTCTGTCTGCTGGATACCTAGACAGAGTAAGTGTGTTAAACGTAAATGTAAATGCAGTCTGGTCCTGAAGCCTTTGCCCTCCCCAGTTCCTCACGGGCTGTCAGGGGAGAACTCATTCAGACCTTGCTTACAGTTATGTGAAGCAAACACTGGAAAGACTTTAAGGCTGGCCACTGTAACTGTATAGCTGGTTTGGTAAAAAGTTTAACAATAAATGTGTACAAAAGGATGCATTTGATAAACGATACTAAGAACCTCTCCCCACCCCACCTACCATTTAAACACCAGCATATTTCAAAAGGGCTTGAAACCCAAACCTGGATCCGAATTTTGCAAGTTTTTCCTTCATAATGGGCAAGCCTATGAACTGAAATCTGAACAATCCCACACTTTGTGAGGCTGAGATTCAGGATCTAAAGTTTGCAGCTAATCATGATAAAATGCCAGGGGCCACACTTCCTTAGCACATGCTTTTCATTAACTTCAAAGTTTGAGACATCTTGAATTTCCCTCAGGTTTCCTATCCCTCGAGGTCTTACAATGTGTATTTAAGAGTAGGGGAGAGCAGACTGGAACTAGATTGAAACAAACAAAGGAATCAAGACTGGGATCTACACCAAAAGTATCATCACAGCATGATTTGCAATCAGATTCATATACAGAGATTTCAGCATGCATGTGTCTGTGTATCTTGCTATGGAGCAGTTGTCACAATAATTAAACGTGGCAAAGCCATAGTCTCTCTAGGCAGGTTATTTAAAAAATTCAGTTGTACCCACAAGGGATCCCAGGGGCTGTCCATGTAGGGGGTCACTGGGGAATTGGGACTAAATCACAGAGTTGGGTTAGAGTTGAACTGATGACAATAGAGATGAAAGGTTCTATATACCCATCTCAGTCCCCTGAGCTATCCAGTCCATCATTTTTAAAGTAATCTACCAAAGCTGTCTCTCAATTCAGATTTCCCTGGGAGGTGAAATTTTGAGATTTGTATTTATGCTTTAGGATTAGGAGCTCAGTTCACGAGAGGGGAAGAGAGGCTCAGCCATCTCCTACAGCAAAATGAATTGAGCAGATCAGTACACTGGAGATATGAAAAAGCGGGTGCGGGGAGTCAAACTTCATCTAATGAGCATTTCTATGCTAGTTAGCTCCTTAGCTGAGTAATAAGATCTTATGTGGCTGCAGATCAAGGTTTAATCAAGAGAAAGCAGCTCCGATGATCAAGGAGAAGCATTTAACTGCCGCACGGAGCAAACAATCATGTTTTTTAAAAAATACACCGTTAAAATATTGAAGGATATTTCACACTGTAAATCCTGCATCAGTTCTCTGCATTTCTATACGCCCAAACCAGTAATTCCAATCAGAGATATTCAGGCATGCTGTGTATTTTGACCCCGCTCCCCTGCCCTGCCCCACTCCAATCACTGCATCCTTCCACACATGCAGCAGATGATTTTGCAATAGCCAGTATTGTGCACCCATGTCTCTCAGACTAGAGTTAAGAGCCAGACTGTGCATGGCCCATGCAGGTGGGAACAAAGGAAGGGGGGGTCTCCCCTTTGCACTGGGGCTAGGCACAATTGCTGTTCTTGTATTCTCTTAAGTGTGGCATTGCTCTCTGTTGAGGTACAAGCTATCTCCGAAGGAGTGGAGAGGTGGGGATAAGATAGTGCCATGATCCTGCTCCCACCCCCAACAGAGCTCGCTGTCTATGGATGACGGTGTACATTGCACCTTCCCTAGTGGAAAGGCAACAAAATGCTCCCCTTGTGGGATGCCATGGTTCTGCATGGCCCCCAAAGCAGGTCAATGCCTACTAGGTCCAATCCTTGAGCATAACAGTTATTTGCTTCAGGTTGGGAGGCTGTCTGTAAGCGAGGACTGGTCTGTCTCCCAAGATATGTGAGAGTGAGAGATCATTTTCCAGGATAGGTTGTAAGTCTTTGATGAGGCGCTGGAGAGGTTTTAGTTGGGGGCTGAAGGTGACAGCCCCCAACCTGAAGCAAATACTTTCCAGCAACCACACAACAACAACAAACACAAACCCAGGAACCTATCCTTGCAACAAAACCCAATGCCAACTCTATCCACATATTTATTCAAGTGACCCCATCATAGGACCTAATCACATTAGCCACGACATCAGGGGCTCGTTCACTTGCACATCTACCAATGTGATATATGCCATCATGTGCCAGCAATGCCCCTCTGCCATGTACATTGGCCAAACTGGACAGTCTCTACGCAAAAGAATAAATGGACACAAATCTAACATCAGGAATCATAACATTCAAAAACCGGTAGGAGAACACTTCGGCCTCTCTGGCCACTCAGTAAAAGATTTAAAGGTGGCAATTTTGCAACAGAAAAGCTTCAAAAATAGACTCCAATGAGAAACTGCTGAGCTTGAATTAATATGCAAACTAGATACCATTAACTTGGGTTTGAATAGAGACTGGGAGTGGCTGGGTCATTACACATATTGAATCTATTTCCCTAAGTTAAGTATCCTCACACCTTCTTGTCAACTGTCTAAATGTGTCATCTTGATCATCATCACTACAGAAGTTTTTTTCTCCTGCTGACAATAGCTCATCTTAACTAATTAGCCTCTTACAGACAGACAGAGAGGGTGGAAGTTGCCATACAAACTGTATGTACGTATGTACACACACACACACCCCTACCTATCTCTCCCTCCTTACTATATATTCCATTCTACGCATCCGATGAAGTGGGCTGTAGCCCACGAAAGCTTATGCTGTAATAAATTTGTTAGTCTCTAAGGTGCCACAAGTACTCCTGTTCTTTTTATCATAGACAGGGTTTACAGTTTGGATCAATGGCTCTCAGCACCCCAACTGTACAAATTGTTCCAGCACCCCTGCCAACACACATCCCAGCAGCCCCGACATACATCCCCCCCCACTTACTCCCAAATCCTGGCCCCCACCACCCTACAACATGGACCACTCCCCTCACAACTCCCCCCCACCAATATCCCCCACTCAACTTCAACACCTCACCCCAGTACCCCATCGCTCTCCACTCACCCCAGAGCCCACCAACAACTCACCCACAGCCCCTCATCACCCACCACCCCGGGACCTTCCTGGCCACTCACTAGAGCACCCCTGGCTCTGCACTCCACATCCAGGCCAAATCTGAGTAAGTGGCATTGTAACCTAGCACATAGCCTTGCAGCACCACTCTGCCAAAACAAAACACAATGGGCAGCAAGTCCCAGAACCCAGGTCATCAAACTCAGGCTTGTGCTATGGGGCTAAAAACAGTAGTGTAGACATTCCCACTCCAGCTGGAGTCTGGGCTCTGAAACCTGGCCAAGAGGGGAGGTTGCTCTTTTGACTGGGAGGTCAACAATCAACATTCAGTTGCCGGTTTGATGGTGTTAATCATGGTTTCCTTCATAACTTTGGGGGTGGGGTGCGAGAAGAGCTGCGTGAAGGTCATCATCTACTACTCCGAACAAACCAACCAACTGTTACTGCCTTCCCAGTTTCGACCTGCCATGCAGGCTCTGGATCACTCTGAACTGCCTCCAAACAAACCATGGAAGATGTGGCTAGTTGATACACAAGTGGCGGCGGGAGGGGAGAGAAATCAAAGTGATTCCACTTTGTGCGACTGCGGTGAGAACATCCAAATCATGGAACACAATGTAACATAGTGCCCCAAATATGGATTCAAAGGTGAATTGGATGACAGCAACTGTCACAGAGGAGGGCTGGAAATGGCCTCTGGACGTACAACTTCAGCGATAGAATGTTGCTCTGCAGATGCCATACATGCGAGAGGGGGCACGCCCTGCAGTGACAGCCTGCAAGTCGAGTCAGTTGACCTAAGCTCTGAGACTCACAGCTACGTATTTTCCCCCAGCGTAGATGTACCCTCAGTTTTGGTTTTGGTTTTTCCCTCAGTGGTCCAGGGCCTCCTGCGTTGGGGGCCCTGTGCAAATGCACACTGGTTAATCTGGGCATTCTTAGGGGCCATCCCACCCACTGACACTTGCTTCTTCCAAACCCAGTTTGCAAGAGGTGGGTAACAGTATCTGGGCAATGGAGCTGCTGTTGATTAACATGTTGGCACCTGTAACTCCTTTCCCAGAGTCAGCTTTTCTAAGCAAGCTTTGTTTCTCTTTCATGAGTAGCATTGAGCACTTCCTACCGCAAGCTTCAAAAAGCTCAAAGAAACCACACTTCCACCAGGACTCCGACAAAAGTGAAGCAAACTACAGTTTTCCACCCCCCCATTTTTCAAAGAAAAATATTCTCTTTACTGGAAAAGATGGGCGTATCTGAAAAATCCACTGTTTGTTGCAACTTATGAGTCATAGTTTCCACTGAGGACTTAGGTTGTTTCCTCCTACTATATCTACCCTCAACCCAAGGTAATAAAAATCACATTCTTAATTTTGTCTGGAAACAGAAACCTCTCCTTCACTCTAAATGCGCATGTGTCACTGAGTTCAACTCTTTTCGGTTAAGTCAAAAAGGAGCTCCTTAATTACGTCTGAAGCACCTGCTTAAATGAACATAGCAGATCAGATATATGGCTTCTTGTCAGACTAAGACCAACCAACCAAGAAGCCATTTGCAGACCTGAGCTATGTGCCAGGAAATATAGCCCATTTCCCCTTCCATGCCAACATAACTCACAGCCAATGAGTGGTGATAAGAGCTAATATTAAGAAAAATATGCAGCAGATTTTTTAATTTAGAAACTTAGTCGCGTTGATGTAGTCATTTGGCAGAATCTCATGGTCCCATGGTCACAGGACCATTTTGAATTTTTTTAAGTAAGCACTTCCTTTGTTTTCTCTTCTCCTACTAGCTAGCGTTGCCCATTTTAGTTGGCTGTATTCCTGGAGGTTTCTTCACATGACATCATCTTTAATTAAATATTAATTTTTAATTCCTGGAGACTTCAGGATAATCCTGGAGGGTTGGCAACCCTACTACTTGCTGGAGATGGTCACCGAGTTTCTAGACCATCTAGGATTTAAGGCATGTTTTTTGCCTTCTCCTTTACTACAGAAACCATGCAGACAGTCTTGATCAAACTGCCAATGACATGAAACTCCACGGGTTTAGGGGGTTTGTTACAAAGCTGAGACTCAGATCATGGTTACTGAAGATGTCATAAAAGTTTGTGAACCTTTAGAGCAAGCTTGGCAAAGTTATGATGTTACATCAAAATCATGAAAATGTCAGTTCCCACATTTTTCTTTTCCTTTGACACAGCACCCGGTGAAGCGCTGTCTGTGGTTTTTACTAGGTTGGCTTTGAGAGCCATAATTGGTTCAAATCCCAGTCTCACAGGGGGTGTCTTCACTGCAGAGTTAGCCTGAGGTCTTACTCAGGCGTTACCCCTAGCCCCCTCGACATTTGCATATAAAAAACAGCCCATGGGAGCTTAGTGGTGCTTTCAGCCCAGGCTGGATGGCACAACTTTGGGCATGGGTTAGAATCAACTTCCATTTTGTTTGGGCTGGTACTCTGCCCACTTTGCAGCATGGACCTAGGCTAAGCCACTCGAGTGTGGATAGTCCTCCTTAGCCTTCCCACAATTCCCCCCCACCCATGTACCCAGAAAGGGTAGATGAGTTCTCCCACAATTCACTGGGAAAAGAATCAGAGTAGCTCATCTTACTGTAGCACAGAGAGCCATGGGATATGCCCCCAAAGTCCTAATGACATACACATGAGAGTACAGCACCTGTGAGAACACAATAACTCTGGTGGGCTATGCAGGGTGGCTGCTCACAGTCAAGATAGGCTGACTTGGGTACAGACCACCTGGGTTAATTCTAGAGAGAAGACAAACCCCAAAAGTGAAACTCAGGGGAGGAGGTATCTCATTGGAATGAGCCCAAACAAACAAGAGAGTCAAACTGGGCTCTTTTTGGTTCATGCATGATGACCAGCAGAAGAGGCTATAGGCTGAATCATGCACTTCTACAGCAAAACTCCCACAGATGTCTCCATGTATAGTCCCATCCACTGGTGTTGGGGCGGTGGGGGGCAGGATTTTCCCTTCCATGGAAAAGGCAGTAGGATCCCACCCTCACTATGACAGACCCAAATAATCTGAGTGGAAGCACTGCGCCTCAGCAATGTCTCCCTCTCCACCCTAGTTCCCTGGCTGTACAGTTCCATCAGGGCTGCAGTTGCCCCCAGGACCATTTGGGGGTAGGGGGTGAGACGTTTTAGCAGGACAGAAAAAAAAAAATGTAGGCCTCATCTGTATTATCTTTTCTGGGGATTTGCCATGGAGCTGAAGATGGGTGTGACAACCTGACACCCCAATATTCATGTAATTAGGATATGTTTTGTACAAAGTATGTCTTGCGAGGTATCATTCTAAAAGTCTTGATCTGCTAGACATTAATATCTCGTTGGATGGTATGTGCTATCGTCGTATGTGAAGTTATGGAGTTTGGCTCTGTATGTGTTACTGAAACATGTTCTGAGGTTGAAAGCACCCACAAGCAGCCTTTCAGGTACAACAGTAAAAAGGCCAGACACCGTTAATGGCTTATTGAGGAAATGCACAAAACAAATGACAAATAATGATCATTAGAGCTATGCAGGAACTGGAATTTCCATTTGTGCAGAAAATTCTGCAATTTCAAGTTTTGTTTTCATTCTGAATCAGAACAAAAATGAAAAAAAATGTTTGAAATTCCCTGCAAAAAACAAATTTTCAAAGCTTTTTTTGTTTTGATAAATCAAAATGTTTACTTAAAATATTTTTCTGATTTCAGCCTTATATTTAAATAGAAAATAAAAGTTATACAAATTATAAAATCAAAAATTGAAACAAGTTTTTTCAAATGAAAAATTGAAAATTTTCTGTTCCAAAAATGTGAAAAAAGGTTTTATGAGAATTGAAATGTTCCCATGGAAAGTTTCACGTTCAACAAAATGGTATTTTCTAATGGAAAAACATTTCACCTGGAAATTTGACCAGCTTTATAAGAATAATATGAGTGTGTTTGCAGTGTCAGGCCCTTGACTAACAATTCTCCTAACAGAACCAAAAGAGAAAACAACTAACTGATTCTGCCATTGACCCTGCCATGCAAATGTCCAAGGAGTTCTTAGACTGTATTGGGGACAACTTTTTGTTTCAGAAAGTGGGGGAAGTAAGCAGAGGGATAGCCATTTTAGACTTGATTCTGACCAAGAGAGGAATCTGAAGGTGGAAGCCAATTTGGGTGAAAGTGATCATGAAGTGATAGATTTTGTGATTCTAAGGAAAAGAAGACATGAGAAAAGCAGAAGGACTATGGACTTCAAAAAAGCAGATTAAAAAAAAACAAACTCAGAACTGGTAGGTAAGCTCCTATGGGAAGAGAAGCTAAGGGATAAAGGAGTTTAGGACAGCTGGCAGCTTAAGGTAACAATATTCAAGGAACAACAACTGCCAACTATCCTGATGAGAAGGAAAGACAGAAGAATAGTAAGAGGCCAATATGGCTCCATAAGCTTTTTAGTGACCTGAAAAATCAAAAAGCATGTCATGGCATGTTCCCCTGTGAGCCTCTCACACCTTAGGGCTGGTCTACACTAACACGGTAAGTCACTTAAGTTCCTCCAGTTCAGTTACATAACTGAACTCGACCTAACTTAGGGTGACTTACAGCGGTGTCTACATCATGGTATGTCGACGGGAGAGTGATCTCCCATCGACTTAGCGTGTCTCCACCAGCCCCGCTAAATCGACACGGCTGCATCGATAGCAGTAGTGCAGATTTTGCTGGTAGTGTAGACATGGCCTTAGATTCAGACCACACTCACTATAGGCCACCTTCACCACCACGATGCTTTATTCTAGTGTTCTTTCAGATTCCTGCCTGTGATACTATTTACACATATAGAAGTCCCAGTCAGCTCCCCTCTTATTTCGGGGAAGAGAGAAAGAGCAATACTAACAGCAACTGACTCTGCCTCCCTTCAGGCTCTACACCCTGTTTACCAGGGATAGCTTCCTTTCTATCTGCTCTGAGCTGTTGGGGTTGCTTCTCCCTCTAATTAGCCCTTCAGCTGGTTAGTTGGTCTTCCACTTAGATCCATATTAACCTTGCTGGTGGGGATCTGAGTGGCAGGTTACCAAGTCAGCTCCTAACTCAGAACTCCTGTCACAGAATCCAACAAAAGGTAGAAAAAAAATGGATGAATGGCTAAGGAGGAGTACAGCAACAAGCATGTAAGGACAAAAGTCAGAAAGGCTAAGGCACAAAAGGAGTTACACCTAGCAAGGGACATAAAAGGCTATTAGAAGAGGGTCATTAAAACACATTAGGAGCAACAGAAAGATGAAGGAAAGTGTAGGTCCTCTACTGAGTGGAAGGTGAGCTAATAACTGATGACCTCAAGAAAGCTGAGTTGTTTAATGCCTAGTTTGCATCAATCTCCACTAAAAAGGAGAATGGTGACTAGATAGTCAATATTAACAAGGGTGAAGGAACACAAGACAATATAGGGAAAGAACAGGTTAAAGAATATTTAGATAAGTTAAAGGTATACAAATCAGCAGGGCCTGATGAAATTCATCCTAGGGTATTTAAGGAACTAGCTGAAGTAATCTCAGAATCATTAGCAATTATCTTTAAAAACTCATGAAGAATGGGTGAGGATCCAGAGAAGGGCAACCATAGTACTTATCTTTAAGAAGGGGAGCAAAGACTGGACTGGGAGAATTATAGACCACCCAGCCTAACTTCAATACTCGTAAAGATACAAATTGATTAATACTTTAAGTAAGCACCTAGAGAATAGTAGGCTTATAAAAAGGTACAGCCAGCATGGATTTGTCAAGAACAAATCAGGCCAAACCAGACTAATCTCCTTCTTTCTTTGACAGTGTTACTGGCTGAGTGGATAAGGGGGAAGCAGTAGACCAGATAGATCTTGATTTTAGTAAGGATTTGAGAGAGCCCTGTGGTGCTTAATTTTATAATGAAACAGGTGCTGGGGCTCAAGCAAATTTTTTATTTTCATAACCGACTCGGCAAGCCCAGAGGTGCCGGGACTATGAACTGCCAAGCCTAAAAGTGCAGGGCTCAGCCCTGGCAAGCGTCGGCACAAATTAAGCCCTGGAGTCCCTTATGAGAACATCATGTGGGAAGTGTGGTCTCTAGATGAAATTACTATATGGTGGGTGCACAAATGGTCGAAATACCTTATTTAAACAGGAATTATCAGTGGTTCACTATTAAACCGGAAAGGCATATCTAGTGGCACCCCACAAGAGTCAGTCCTGGCTCTGATATTATTGAATATTTTCATTAAATGACTTGGATAATGGAGTGGAGAGTCTGCTTATAACATTTACAGAGGACACCAAATTGGGAGGGCTTACAAGCACTTTGGAGGACAGGATCAGGATTGCAGACCAATTCTCCAATTCGTCAAGGTTGTTTTCAATCAACAAGATGAAATTCAATAAAGACAAGTGCAAAGCATGTCACTTAGGAAGGAAAAAATTAAAAGCACGAATGCAAAATGGGGAATAACTGGTGAGGTGGTAGTACAGCGAAAGAGGATCTGAAGGTTATAGTGGGCCACAAATTGTGTATGCGAAAAAGCTAGTACCAGTCAGTGTGTGTTAACAGGAGTGTTGTGTGTAGGATAGGGAGGTAATTGTTCTGCTCCACTTGGCACTGGTGAGGCCTCAGCTGGAGTACAGTGTCCAGTTCTGAGGGCCACATTTTAGGAAATGTGGACAAATGGGACAGAGAGAGTCCAGAAGAGAGCAAGAAAAATGATAATGAGAAAAAAGGTTAAAAATTGTTCATGTTTAGTCTTGAGTGGAGGTGGGAGGGACATGATAACAGTCGTCAAGTATGTTCCGGGCCCTTATAAAGAAGATGGTGCTCAATTATTCTCCATGTCCAGTGGAGATAGGACAAATGATTAGATGTTAGGAAAAACTTGTTAACTAGTGGTAGTTAAGCTCTGGAATAGGCTTTCAGGGAGGTTGTAGAATCTCTGATATGAGACGCTTTTAAAAACAGGCTGGACAAACACCTGTCAGGGATGGTCTAGGTTTACTTGGTCCTACCTCAGTGCAGGGGGCTAGACTTGATCTCTGAATGTTCCTTCTACGTCTTACTCCTGAGGGAATTCTGTGCCAAAATTCTGTGCACAGTATGTTAAATTCTGCACATTTTATTTGCCAATAAATAAATGGGGAGGCTCCAGCACTAGCTTAATGGAGGTCTAAAGTCATCCTGAAGTCCTTCCTCCTCCAGGTCATGGACTTGGCAGTGAGGCTGCATCTGACCCTAACACAGTGCAAGGGCTGGGCCTGCCCCAGAAACACCCTAGGCCCCTACCCCTCTGCACCAGGTGTGAGCAGGCAGGCTCAGCTTGGCAGGATCCGAGTGTGGAGGGGCTTAGTGTTGGGGGATCCGGGTTCAAACAGCTCAGTGGGGAGGGGTCCAGGTCGTTGGGACTCAGAGAGGGTTGGGGTGCAGCTGGTTTGGACTCAGTGGGGTGGGGGTCCCAGTGTAGGGGGCTCATGGAGTGGTCCTGGGGCAAGGGCTGGTGCTTGTTAGAGTATGAGGGGGATTGAGTGTCGGAGGCTCATTGGGGGGTTGTCTGGGTGCAGGGGGGTCCAGATGCATCGGGGTTGGGTGGATGGGGGGAGCAGCTCCCCATACAGTGAACACTCCTCCTGCAGCTGAGGAGCAATGGAGGCAGGAAGCTGGCAGGGAAGATGGTGAAGAGCTTCCTGCATCTGGGAGAGGTTTCACGGGGTGGGTCTGACCTGGCCCTGGCTGCTCCTTGTGGGAGAAGAGGAGCTGAGCCCCATCACAGCGTAGGAGCCAGCAGCCAGGCATCCCCATCCCCAACCATGGTGATTTACCTCTCTGGTGGCTGCTCTGGGTACCCGGAACAATGTGGTGGTATGGCTGCTTTTGTGGCTTCCCCATCAGAAAGGGATTTTTCTGTAGGGAAGCAAAGAAATCTGTGGTGGACATGAATTCTGCATGCGTACAGAATTCCCCCAGGAGTAATGTCTGATTCTGTGCTAATAGCATAAGAAATACAGGAAGTACATTTGTCCATATAGAGTAAGGGTATGTCTACACTGTAAAGAAAAACCTGTGGCTCAGAGTCTCAGGGCTCAAAATAGTATTGTAGACCTTCCTTTTAGGGCTGAAGGCCAGAGTCAGACCCTCCCCCTTCATCAGGTTAAACAGATGGAGCAAGGATGTCTACACTGCCAATTTTAGCTCTGCAGTCCAAGCCCAAATCAACGGAGCCAGGCTCTGAGATTTGATGCTACAGATTTTTCTTTCCAGTGTAGACATACCCTAAGTGGCTATAACTTTGAGAGTATCTCTGTTGAGAAAGTGCCATCACCCTATGTATATTCAAAGCAGTCAAGCCACTTTTACCAGTATTCTCTCTCAATAAGCCCAGACAGCTCTTCAGACAACTCCAGGATCAAGATTAGCAGCATCAGCAAGTCCCATCTTCACTGAAGCAATTAGGTCAGGATCTTTTATCAAGATTGAAAGGCTAGCTATATATTGAGGGCATTAATTTCAGTACTAGCAAGATTCAAGTAGATATATTAAAATGAGCGATTAACCACACAGCTTCCAGGAACTGAAACTGTAGAAACTAAGTTAACCAAAAGGAAAAAAAAAAAACAAATAAAAAACCCCCCCACGTCTTGAAAGGAAGATTTTACAAAAGCACATGAAGCTTTTGATCTGCACAGAATGAATCTAAAATATTGAAGTGTTCATCCGTCCATTCCCACCCCCCCCCGCTTCCCCGCACACACATTGTTTAGGGTAGATAGACACTGGAGCCCTCAGAGGGGCTTTAGATGTTTGTTCTCCAACAGTGCCCAGTAGCTGGACCTGAGGACCAGTGCCATGGACTGGAGGTAATTAGACCCAGAAAGTCCACCAAGAGTGAGCTTGCCCAGGAGGAGGGACTCCCATAGGGGACCCAGGGGCAAGAGACTATGGCTGAGCCAACCCTCAGACTGGGAAGACTACATAGGGCTATATAAGCCTCCTAAGACTTTCCTTGTATAACCAAATGTAAACTTCTAGCCTTAGTGAAGATTTGCCAACTCTCCAGGGGACCTCCCTAAATCTGCCTCCTTGGGTTTCATACCCTGATTCTTTCAGCCAGTTCCAGATTTGCCTCCCAGTGGAGTTTTGAAAGTCTACAGGAGCCACAGCTGATAGAAACCAAAGAGCCAGGTGAGCAATTCACTAGGTTACTAAAGACTTCAGACTCTGTGGCAACAGAAGCCAGAGCAAACGGGGAAGGAGAGCAGGAATCAAGCTCTGGAATCTGCGGAGGAAAGGTGGGAAGAAGGTATAGCTGGCAGGGAAACGAGGACCATGCAAGAGTTTCCAAGCTCCATAGGTTTCTCTGCTTCCTACCTTCTCCTGGCTCCAAGCTCCTGTGGCTGCCCCCATTCCTAGTGCTAAGAGGGGCTGAAGAACTGAGTAAGATCTACTACTCCCCATCTTCCACTGTATGTCAGACATTTTAAAAACAAAATATTTGTCAAGCTAGAGTTAAGGATGGGAAGAGATCAGAAAAAAAAAAATCTTAAATGCTTTCTACCGATAAAAATATAGTCATTAGACCTGAAAGCAAATCAACTTTAAGGCTAAACATTAAAGAAACCTACAAATTTGAAAGTAGAGTAGTGTCCGCATTGTAAACATGGGCTCAGATTCAGGTTTGAGCCCAAGTCTCCCTACTGGCCACACACAAGTCTGTCTGATTCAGGATGTGGGTCCAACCCCTATTATTTTGAAGTGTGGCTGCATCTCAAGCCCCAGGCATAAGTCAGAAGATCTGCGTAGTGCAGTAGGGATGTATTAGCATGGTTGTGAGGCCCAGGTTCAGCAATCTTAAACCTAGGTTTACAATGCACTGTTGACGCTCAAGCATGGACTTGGAAACACTGAGAGCATAAGCCTGGGTCCCACAGACTGGTTTACAATGCAATGTAGACATAACCAGGCTTGTTGCTTCTAAAAGTAATAAACCAAGATAACATTTACCCATAAACTCTTTAGACTTTTCACTGACCATGAAACTGCAAAACGCCGACAGTTCTTGTGCTAGCTTTTCCAGGCATATCCAGTCCTCTATGAAAGATGTACATTACAAATTCCTGATTGCCTTCAGCATGCCATTTGTCCAATCATTCCCCATCCTTTATCAAAGTGTAATTGGACACAAAGCTAGTATATCTACATAGACAAACTGCTCAGGTACGGCTTCTAAGAGGCCAAAGGCTAGTGGCAAAGTCACATATCAAGTATTGGAGCTATATTATGAGACCAGTTATAACACCAGCATGCTGAGATGCACAATATACTCCCAGTCCACAAGCTGTACGAGCACAACATCCTCCTCACATTTAAAACCTGTACATAGATTTCAGTTTTCTTAAGAGCCTTATGAAAACAGCAGAATGGAAGATGGGGGGAGAGGGGTGGTGGAGTAAAGCAAGGAAGACTTGGCCCATACTACCTTACCATTTTCCTCTTGGTGTCTTGTCAGACTCATTAAAGCTCCTTCAAAAGGAGAGTATATGTTATGGGCTCAATTTTAAAAATATCCCTAAGGTCCAAGCATGAGGCTGGATATTAGAAGAGGAGAAGGAATCTTCAAGTGACCCCAGGCACTACTTCAGATGGAGCTTAATACGGTGGTGACAACTTTGTAACTCTTCTCCCAGGTGTCATTAGCAGTAGAAAGAGCCAGGATCAAATGCTATCATTTAAAATAAATTCAATGATTGGGTCAAGTGCCCCCCCTCCATGGTTAACTAACATATATGACAGGTTTCAGAGTAGTAGCAAAGTTAGTCTGTATCAGCAAACAAACAAACAAAACACCCAACCCACAATGAGGAGTACTTGTGGCCCCTTATAGACCAACATTTATTTGGGCATAAGCTTTCGTGGGCTAAAACCCACTTCATCCGATGCATGCAGTGGAAAATACACACACACACACAAAAAGAAATGGATGTTGCCATACCAACTGTAACAAGACCAATCAATTAAAGGTGGGCTATTAGCAGGAGGGAAAAAACCTTTTGCAGTGAAATGGGCCATCCCGATTATCAAACAGTTGACAAGAAGGTGTGAGTAACAGTAGGGGAAAAAATTAGCATGGGGAAATAGGTTTTACTTTGTGTAATGACCCATCCACTCCCAGTCTTTATTCAAGCCTAATTTAATGGTGTCCAGTTTGCAAATTAATTCCAATTCAGCAGTCTCTCATTGGAGTCTGTTTCTGAAGTTTTTTTGTTGAAGAATTGCCACTTTTAGGTCTGAAACTGAGTGTCCAGGGAGGTTGAAGTGTTCTCCGACTGGTTTTTGAATGTTATAATTTTTGACATCTGATTTGTGCCCATTTATTCTTTTATGTAGAGACTGTCCGGTTTGGCCAATGTACATGGCAGAGGGGCATTGCTGGCACATGATGGCATATATCACATTGGTAGATGTGCAAGTGAGCGAGCCTCTGATAGTGTGTCTGATGTGATTAGGCCCTATGATGGTGTCCCCTGAATAGATATGTGGACACAGTTGGCAATGGGCTTCATTGCAAGGATAGGTTCCTGGGTAAGTGTTTTTGTTGTGTGGTGGCTGGTGAGTATTTGCTTCAGGTTGGGGGGCTGTCTGCAAGCGAGAACTGACCTGTCTTCCAACGTTTGTGAGAGTGAGGGATCGTCCTTCAGGATAGGTTGTAGATCCTTGATGATGTGTTGGAGAAGTTTTAGTTGGGGCTGAAGGTGATGGCTAGTGGCGTTCTGTTATTATCTTTGTTGGGCCTGTCCTGTAGTAGGTGACTTCTGGGTACTCTTCTGGCTCTGTCAATCTGTTTCTTTACTTCAGCAGGTGTGTATTGTAGTTGTAAGAACGCTTGTAGGTGTTTGTCTGAGGGCTTGGAGCAAATGCAGTTGTATCGTAGAGCTTGGCTGAAGACAATGAATCCCGTGATGTGGTCCTGGATGAAAGCTGGAGGCATGTAGGTAAGTATAGCGGTCAGTAGGTTTCCGGTATAGGGTGTGGGTTTATGTGGCCATTACTTATTAGCACTGTAGTGTCCAGGAAGTGGATCTCTTGTGTGGACTGGTCCAGGCTGAGGTTGATGGTGGGATGGAAATTGTTGAAATCACGGTGGAATTCCTCAAGGGCTTCTTTTCCATGGGTCCACATGATGAAGATGATGTCATCAATGTAGCCTAAGTAGAGTAGGGGTGTTAGCTGAGGAAGCCTTGTTCTCTCGTCCCCTAAGTCAGCCATAAAAATGTTGGCATACTGTGGGGCCATGCGGGTACCCATAGCAGTGCTGCTGAACCTGAAGGTATACATTGTCCACCAATGTGAAATAGTTGTGGGTGAGGACAAAGTCACAAAGTTCAGCCACCAGGTTTGCCGTGACATTAATTGGGGATACTGTTCCTGACAGCTTGTAGTCCATCTTTGTTTGGAATGTTGGTGTGGAGAGCTTTGCATGGCCCCACAGTATGCCAACATTTTTATAATTTCATTATATAATTTATAAATTCATTAACACATTGAGAAGACGGTAAAGGGGACCAGGTCAGAACCTAAAGATAGATTGTTGGGAATATTAGTAGGCACCTTAGAGACTAAGAAATTTGTTTGAGCCTAAGCTTTCATGAACAAGAAGTGAGCTGTAGCTCACAAAAGCTTAGGCTCAAATAAATTGGTTCATCTCTAAGGTGCCACAAGTCCTCCTTTTCTTTTTGCGGGTACAGACTAGCACGGCTGCTCCTCTGAAACCGGTTGTGAATATTGTTTGCCAAGTAAGCAATCAGGTGTCCTATGAGAATGGGTGTGGAATCAAGCATTTTTGTTTTTAAGGGATGTGAGGGTCTGCTGCCTCCAAACCCTTCCTTCCCTCACCCTGCTGCTGTCATCTGACTTTAGGGAACAGCAGTTAGAATGGATGGCCCACTTGGTGTGCTAGATTACTTAAAACAAATGTGGCGAACTTACATTTTAACCAGCTAAAAAGGAAACACTTTTAGATAACTCACCCTGACATGATGTTTGTGCAACAGGAAAATGTGGTATCAAGATTATCAGAACAAGGTAGGCAATCATACCTTTTCCTGTGAGTTGACTCAGAAAGATGACAAGGGAACCACAGGTCACTGATGCAAATGCAATGGCACAAGGCCAGTAACCATGCATTGTGTGCAGGGTAAGTGTTTTACATAAATTTGAATAAGATTCAAGTAAGATCAAAAATAGGTTCAAACTTTTCTAGGTCAATTCATTTCTTTTTGGCATTACACACTGACATTACCCATGGTATGATCTGGACTGTTGAACAGCTGCGTCCCCTCAATTCTCTAATCTGGGGTGTCTTTTATATTGCTTCGCTGTGAAAGCGACCACTCCTGGTCTGCTCAGACAGCCTTCAGCATGTAAATCACTCCAAGCTGTATGATGAGTACTCTAGCCAGCCACTCTTGAATTATCTTACAGAGTGACACCAGCAAATTCCGAATCTTGTCCCTGGAAATGTGTGTCCTGAACTGCCCAGGGTGGTTAGAAGTTCGGCTGTGTGTGCGCTTGCGTGCACTTTCCCTGTGTGCTGCCCCAGCTCTGCGCAGACAGCTAGCACAGCAGACCTCGAGCAAACTGCCCAATGACCACAGGATCCGTTAAGGTACGAAGGCACCAGAACAGGTTTACTGTTGACAAAGCATGGTTATAGCATCTAGCAGACTCTACGAGGAGCCTAAGACATGTATGCCCGTGACAATGGATGCAGCTCACTGAATGGCAGGACTTTCCGTTCCCCCCCTCAGCTGCACAAAGATACTCCCTCTGAGAGACAGCTTTATATCCTGATACAAACAAATTACATACTGCCTCTGACATAGTTACTGCCCCCCTGATGTGGCTAGTTATCACCTTGTACACATTGGTTCAATTAAAACATCTCTATTATGTATGGTCATCCTTATCTTTTTCGAGGGGTCAGTGGGTTCCTCTCTCTCCCCCGGGCCTGCCTGGAGCATCCCCTGGCCGCTGCCACCGCTGTTTCCCCTGGGCCCCACCTGCCACCCCCCCTCCCCCGCACACCTCCCCTGGGCCCCAGAGCATCTCTGCCTGATTGAAAGTGGGCGGCTGCCCTGCCGCACCACACTGCTCTCCCTCACCTGTGCCACTACTGCCTAAGGCGAGGCTACAGCACAAGAGGTGCGCCGGCAGCAGGCTGAGGTGGCAGCCTGAGGAGGGGGAGGAGGTGCACACATGATGGTAGCCTCCACCCCCGCACCCACCATAGGGGAAGCGAGGGGGCTGCCTGGACCTGAGAGAGGCCCTAGGAGCACGTACAGTGACAGTGGGGCAGGGTGAGTGTGCTGCCAGGGGGATGGGGGGTCCTTCCCCCAGAGCTTGCTGCTGCCAGTGGGGAGAGGGGTGGGGGGAGTCTGCACCCCAAGCTCCTCCTCCCCGGAGCCTGCACCTCCAGCCAGAGCCCTCACCCCAACCCTCAGCTCCAGCCCTGAGCCCCTTCCTGCACTGTGAACCCCTCATCCCCAACCCCACTCCAGAGCCCGCAACTGGGGGAAAAAAAAACACACCATTTAAAATTTGGCGGTCAGTTTGGGGGCATGATCTTATCTATCACAATACTTGAATATTTTACACCCTTTAAAAGAAGTATATAATTGGTTGTATACGGGTACAACAAAATATAATGTACTGAAGTAGGCGAATGCTGATGCTGACTTTCCACTTTTAATTGGCCCTTGTAATCTTGTGGCACCGGCTCATTGTAGCTTCATTTTATCCCAGCAACAAGTTCTTGAGTTGTAGGATCCGTATTCATGAACAATGGATAAATTCTCAATAAAGTTACGCAGAGAAAAAGAAAAAGAGTAATTCATCAAGTGACAGCCTGAGTTCGACACCTAGCTTTCAAATGGAAGCTATAGAAAAGAAAGATTTGGCAAATCTACAAGATAAGAAAAGGAGTTTTCAGCAATCTTGGCTCTCAAGATTTATGTGGTTGGAGTATAATAGCAAAGTAAAACAGAGCGTTTTGCTCAGTCTGCAAAAAAAACCAAAAAAACCCCACATTTTTAAAAGAAGATCTTAGTATTTTCTATGAAGGCCAAACCAACGTTTATTTTGTCTGGATTTCAAGATGGGAGAGACACATTGCGTGGTTTTACATCACACAAAAAAATCCTCCTGCCACAGGGAAGTGGTAGTGAAGTCTGCTGCTCTGCAATCACAGGTAAATGTTTCTGCACTAATGTCGGCCAGTTATAGAAAAGAATCACAATCAACTAGGAATGCGCTACACAACATTTTTAACAGTGTTCAGTACCTAGGTCAACAAGGAATAGCATTACGTGGCCATAATGACAGTGATTCAAATTTGATGCAGCTCTTGTTGCCAAGCAGTACAGATTCAGAGGAACCAAGATAGTGGCTTAGTCACACAAAATACAAGTGGCTGTCATATGAGGTTAACAAAATAACCAAAATGGCAATGGTGCTAAGACAAATTGTGCGAAAAAAAAAAAAAAAGGCTTCAAAGTTTTATGCCATTGTAATGAGACTGATTTGTCAAGAACAGAACTAGCAAGTTTTTCCTTTAAGGTTCTTTTCTAGTGAAGACTGGCAGATTTATGAGTTTATTGGGTTTTACCGAACTGACACAATGGATGCTACTTCTCTTTTCAAAATTGTGGAAGACACGCATCTCAGGAGTGATTTGCCCTTTTCTGATTGCCGGCAGCAGTGTTACGAGGAAGCCAGTAATGTCTCTGGCAAATTTACTGGGGTCCAAGCCAGAGTGAAGGATCGAGAGCAGAATTTGTGCACTGTGCTGCACGTTCCTTTAACCTTGCCACACAGGATGCCCTGCATAATATTCAAGAACGTTATGATATGTTTTTGATGGTGAAAGATCTCATCGATGCCTTCAGGGAGTCAAAGTGTATGAGTTTCAGAGTGAGGGGGAGCTTTCTTTACGACCATTGTACCCAACAAGATGGACACTAAGGATCAGTACCATTAAATCACTGCTCCACAGCTACGAGGCCATGATGAACTGCCTACATGAATGTAGGTTTCAGATGAATGTAGTTACTCTTCTGATGAATTTGGCTCAAAATGTAGTGGATTCTTGAAGCAACTTCAATCTTTTTCAATGTACTTTACACTGACAGTTCTTGTGAAAGCCATGGGTCCTGTAGAAGAAGCTAATGCAAAGATTCAAAGCCCAAACATATCATTGGCAAGTGTTATGAAGAAAGTTGGCCTCTTACAAGAGGTGTTGAGCAGGGTGCGCATCGATTTTTCATACAATCATTTCTGGGAATCTGTAGAGAAGGCAAGAAATCTTTAATTAGATGATCCTGCACTCCTGAGAAAATGCAAGCCACTGAGATGGCTTGACCATGGAAGCGTTCCTCATACTCTTTGGGGTCACAGAAGGTATTTTCACCAGATATAGGTCAGGATCATTGATGCTTTCAAAGTTGCCATTGAACAGAGGTTTTCAACAGAAAGCTTTACATTTGCAGTAAAATTGGAGAAGCATATCACTGATGCAGCAAATGGCTCGAAACAGGACATTGTCCCAATAAGTGAATCTTTCCATGGTGACATTAACATGGAGAGGCTATTTCTTCATTTAGAAATGTTGAGTGATCTTTGCAGATCGAGAAAGTGCCAGCTTAATTTGGGGAGCTAAGTGAAGCAATTTCTGAAACAAAACAAAGGCTTGAGTGTCATGTTGTCAGAAGTTACAATTCTCCTGAAATTATTCTTCACAATTCCAACTACAGTCTGCACTGCTGAGCGATCACCCGGTTGCCTGCACAGACTGAAAAATTATTTGCGAACGACAATGGACCAAGAACCTCTAAATCACTTGGCATTTCTGCACATCATAAAAACTCTACCTCTGAACTGGACATTGCAAGTCTCCCGGAGGACTTCATTTCAAGAACCAAACAACGACAAAAGGTATTTGCTGCCTCCTAAAAACATTGCAAAAGAAGGGGGCTATATTTGTTTCCATTTTAGAAATTTGCTTTTGAGGATTATTGACTCAAGAGCGCTTGGTTGTTTCTATATTCAAAAGAGTATTAATAAAGTTGATATTCTTAAATATTTTTTTCTTATGATAGTGAGCAATTAAGGGACATTGTAAATGCTTTCTGTTTCCAGTCTATTTTTACATTATTTTAAAAAAATATATATTGGCTTACAAGGCAGGGATTAGACCCATTCTGGGCCCCACCAAAAATTATACAAACCTGCCGCCTCTGACCCAGTATCCTCCTAGGCAATGTAAGTTCATAGAAAGTCCATCTTTTTATTAATAGAAAGTGTCATGCATAAACCCTGTTGTCTCAAATGGAGGTTCCCAAACAAACACACTGGTTTAGATAAAACAAAACAAGTTAATCAATCTTCTGTAGTTAATTAAGTGATTACAAGTAATGAGGCATAAAAGTCAGAATTTGGTTACAAGAAAATAAAAGCCAAGGCAAAACTACTAATACCTAACTTAACAAGCTAAATGAATTCAAAGCAAAGGTCTCTCTCACCACATGGTTTAGCAGTCTTACTGGCTACATGCCTTTCAGCCAGGACCCCTCTCAGTCCAATACTCCTTTCCTTGTCTTTCAGGTGTTGTGGATGTTGTGCACAGAAAGAAAGGGAAGAGAGAAGGTGTGTCCTCTGTTCTAACCACTTATAGTTATTTTCCTCTTTGAAAATCATCTCCAGCTGAGGTTCAGGAGACAGTCTGTTTGCATGGGAACCCACAGCTGTTCCTTTGCCAAGATGTGAATTTCTCACTCACACCCTTCTTCCTGCTGAAGAATGGCCCCTTAACCCGGTAACGGTCCATTTGATTATGTTGACACCTGGCGGAGGCATCATTTTGCTTTTTGACTCTGAGGAACTGCTTTGTACCTGCTTTTCTAAACTTGGAGCATGTGCTAGCAATATCATGCACTAGAATCTAATCACTTTTACATACAATGTTGTCACATACTTTTCCAGAACAAATAATGATCAGCAAAGGATACCTCTCAAGGCACACTTTTACCAGACTATGATAAATTTCATACAAATTGGTGAACATAAGGGTCCAGACTGTTACACACACCTTGTGACTATGTATGTATCTGAGACAGAACCAGAAGGTAATAGGATAGGGAACAATTGCTTGCGGATTGCTAGTAGCAATTGAACTCAGGCTTGAACAGACATGGAAATTTAACAGCTCTTGTCTCTCTAAAATTAGAGATAAGGCTCATTGGCAGGACTGGCTAGGGAAGATTATATGGCCACTGCCTTAATCATTCATTCAATGAGAAGGTGCTTGCCAGGCTAGCTTGTCTGAGCAAGGTGCTGCAAATATGTAGCCACCAGCTTCTCCTCAGACAAAACCCTGAACACATCCCCCGCAGCCTTTGTGGGCCTCACAAACACCTTTTCCTTCTCACTCCAACCTGCTGGCGGGTCTCACATTTTAGTACCTGTTCCTTTCCCTCCTACACCTCCCCATGTCAGTGTCATCTATCCTCTTGATTTCCACTTCTACCCACTACACCACCGTCCTATCCCAGCAGTTGGGAGATGGTGGCCTGACGCACAGACCTTGAATACTGCAGCGAGATCCCCTGATTACTGTATCAAGCCAATACTGGATCCTCTGGCAAACTGATGCTGCCTCAGTAACTTAAAATGCTCATTCTTCAAACACAGATTTGTGGGAAGTAAGGCCTGTATTCACAAAGGTGCGTAGGCACCTAGAAAGTCACAAAGCCTGAGCTGGGCACCTAGGCTCCATACACAATGAACAGGGAGAGACACACCTTAGAAAGTGATCCACAAAGTCAGCACATTAAACAGGGAGCCACCTAAGCTAGCCAGTGGGAGATGCTGAGAGCAGGGCCATGTCCTAAGCCCTGCCTCTCCCTTGGAGATCGGCACCTAATCCTGGGCTGTAGGGAGGCACCGGTCTCTACTAGTGATCCAAGAGCCTGGGCGTGGGGGAGAAGATAGGTATTCAGCCGCCTAAGTCATGCATGGGACACTGGGACCCAATCAAATAGGCATGCTCGGAGGCCACCTAACTCCAGGCAAAACAATGGGAGAAGGAGCAGCAGTTCCCTCAGAGCCTTTAGCTCAGTGATGAGGGCTCTGAGATGTGAGACAACTCCCCCTTCCGCAGTTGAAGTCCGCCTCGGACAGAGGAAGAGAAGAGATTTAAACAGGTATCTGCCACCTCTCAGGGGAATGTTCTAGCCCCTGGGCTATAGTCACTCACTCTGACCTAATTAGTATTTAATTAAAGTGGAACAACTTCACCGGGAGACACTGAGGGAGCCCTACATCATAATATCCTATAACTGTGGTGAGAGACCAATTTGAGAGGTGACAGATCCCTGTTCAAATCCTCTCTCATCAGACAGAGGAACGATTTGAACCGATGGTCTCTCACATTCCAGGTGGGTGCTCTAACCATTTGACTAAAGGCTAGTCCTTCTTCCTTTGCTGGCTGTTGTGTGTGGAGTTAGGAGGCCTCTAACCATACCTACCAGATTGGGACCCACAAGTGATTTAGGTCAAGGAGCACCTCATACTCAGACTTTAAGGCCAGAAGGGACTGTTATGATCATCTAGTCTGACCTCCTGCACATCGCAGGCCACAGAATCTCAACCACCCACTCCTGCAATAGGCTCATAACCTCTGGCTGAGTTACTGAAGTCCTCAAATCTTGATTTAAAAAGACTTCAGGTTACAGAGAAGCTACCATTTGGTCTAGTTCAAACCAGCAGGTGACCAGTGCTGCACAGAGCAAGATTACAGTTTTGTGGGACCATGGGGCAGAGCAAGTGGGAGCCCCCCCTCACCCCTTCCACCTGCAGTCCTTCCCCCAGTGCTCCTGCCAGGGAGTGGGGGTTGGGGGCTTGCCCCGGCTGGAATGGCGGGTGGGCAGACCAGGGCAGGCCCCCTTGCCTGACCCCACTCCCCAGCAGGAGCACTGGGCAGGTGGAGGGGGTCGGGAAGCGGGGGCGCCCATTTTTCCAGGGCCCCCGGGGGCAGGCCCTATTGGCCCAGTGGCTGATCCACCACTGGTGCTGCAGAGGAAGGTGAAAAACCCCTAGGAACTCGGCTAATCTAACCTAGGGAAAATTCCTTCAAAACCCCAAATATGATGATCAGTTAGTTTCTGCGTATGGGGGCAAGACCCACCATTCGGACACCTGGGAAAGAATTTTCTGTGGTAACTCAGAGCCCTCCCCATCTAGCTCCCCATCTCCAGCCTTTAGAGATATTTACTACTAGCAGCTGCTGATGGGCCATGTGCCACTGTAGGCAATCTCATCATATCATCCCCTTCATAAACTTATCAAGCCCAGTTTTGAAACAAGTTAGGTTTTTTGCCCCCTTTGGAACTCTTCCAGAACTCCAGTCGTCTGATGGTTAGAAACTCATCTAATTTCAAGCCTAAACTGGTTGATGGCCAGTTTATATCCATTTGTTCTTGTGTCACTATTGACCCTTAACTTAAATAACTCCTCTCCCTTCCTGGTGTTTATCATGTGATATATTTATAGAGAGCAATCATATCTTCCCTCAGCCTTTGTTTTGTTAAGCTAAACAAGCCCAGTGACTTTAGTCTTTCTCTGCCCCCCCCTTTCATCTTATCAGTTCTTTTAATGGGTAACACACAGGAGACCATTCTATTCTTGCATCTTTTCAATGGTTTCTTCCTTGTATTTGCCCTTTTCCTTGCCAACTTGGCGACACTTTGCTTTGTAAGGCAGGTTCTTCATTCCTCTCATCCTTTCTCTACACCTGTTCCATGTTTAACAAAGATGAATTCAAACTGGGAGACCAAAATTGCATGCTGTATTCCAGATGAAGTCTCACCAGTGCCTTGAATAAAGGTAATACTTCCCTATCTCTACTAAAAATATCTCACCTAATGAATCCTTTCCTACAATCACTTCACATGGACCAATACATCTAGATCTTTCTCCTCCTCTGTTGCTTCCAGCTGCTAAGTCCCCAGCCCAGGTTACAGCAAAAATTCTTGTTGTTAGTCGCTAAGTGCATGACCTTGCACTCTGCACTATTAAATTTCATCCCTTTTCTATTACTCCAGTTTTCAAGGCTGTCTAAGTCTTCTGTGATATTCCAGTCCTCCTTCATATCAGTAATATCTCCCAACTTTGTGTCACCTGCAGATTTTATTAGCACATTCCCACTTTGTGTGTGCCACGGTCATGAATGAAAATGTTAAATAAGATTGGTCCCAAGATTGATCCTGGAGAACTCCACTACTAACCTTCCTCCAACTAGACAGTACCTGTGGTAGTCTCCCCTTTAGCCAGTTCCCTACCCACCTTCAATTCTCATATGAATCCCCATCTTCTCCAATTTAACTAATAATTTCCCATGTGGAACTAGATCAAATGGTTTAGAGAAATCCAGATTAGATCTACTGCTTTTCCTTGGTCTAGAAATTACTCTTCCCCCAGTTTGCAGATCACATGGACAGGTGGTAGGTACCTAGATACCTAGAGTGAGGGAGCAGTGTACATGCCTAGAGGCAAAAACTTAAGTGATGTGAATGTAGGGGCCAACAAAGTTAGGGCAGCAGCTGAGCAGAAGTTTTGCAGTTCTCAGTTGTTGCTAAACCCAGGATTTTGGCACTTCAGTTTAGGTGTTAGGCACCTAAGCACCTTTGTGGATCTAGGCCTAAAATACACTACCATCAATGCGGTCATAGATAACTAAAGCCTCTCTGGCTTGAGGTTTCTGTACATCTCACTGTTACACAACTCAGGCCTACTGCACTGCAGGGATCAGTAGGCCTGGTTACAGAACTGAGGTGCACAGAGTTGCAGAGTAATTTCTGCCAGTGCAGATTAATTTATGGCTCCTCCATATTTAACTTGTTAACAGCTCTGGGCTTGAGTCACTGCCCACGCACCAGCCATGGAAACCAAGCACCAGACTTGTGTGTCCTGCAATGGGTGTGATAGTTATACTTGGAGTCTCCCAAGATTGCACCCATTCCTGCAGTCCAACTGGAGTCTCGTGGACCCAACGAGAACACAGAGCCTACACAGCTTTTCCTTGAAGCTATTCCTCCAGAGTCCAGTACCAGTGGCTGCTGGATGTGGACGCAGTCAGGATGCTTCTGTGCCTCCTATCTAACGGTCTGCTCCTTTGACTGGACATGTGCTATCACAGAGCCTTTAGCAGCCAGGAGAAGGTAGTGATCATCAACATCAGTGCTCAGCTGAGAGAGGGTTAGGGAGAAATGGTGAATGGCGAGAACAGAGCTAATAGGGAATAGGGCTATTGTGGGATGGAATGGGGGTCAGACGCTAATGAAGTGGTCAGACTGAAGAGTGTGACAGAATAAAGTTAGAGGCTGGACTGGATGGGCACAGTATGGCTAGCTAAATGGGACAGGATCCCCAAGTCATCCAATATGCTCAAGTTCTCTCCTATTCAAAAACCCCCCACCCTTGTCAACCTGCTGCAGGCTCCTTCTCCCAACAATGCTCAGGTCCTTCCCGTCACATAGCAGGTCCACAAGCTCTCCCACCCAGCAGCCCCCTTACCCAATGTCTCCTCTACTTATTCCTGACTCCTCCCCAATCTGCATCAGCTCTCCCCAACCCATCCTGTCACCAGTTCCAAAGGCTGCTGAGCATAGGTGCCAACTCCATGGGTGCTCTGGGGCACAAGCACCCACTGGGAAAAAAAAACCTGATGGGGGTGCTTAGTACCCCCAGGGCCAGATTAATCTTTAGTAGGCCCCAGCGCCCAGATTGTGGTCTCTGCTCCCTGCTCTGCCCACACTCTGCCCAAGGTCCTGCCCCAACTTGGCCTCTTCCCCCAGAGGTCCCACCCCTGCTCGGTCTCATCCCCACCACCTGCGGCCCAACTTGTCACTCACACAGCGGGGAAGGGATGGAGAGGAGCAAGCACCCACCAGCAAAAACAAAAGTCACCGCGTACGCTACTGAGAATAAGGTTCTTGTCTCCCCATTCTATCTGCTCCCATTATTCAGTAAGAGACTTGGTAATTTATCACCAGTGAGAAATGCCATACATGGGTGGGAATGACCGAGACACCAGGCTGCTGATAATCAGAGTGTAGGCTCACATTAAACATTACTTCCGCAGCTTTAAGCGGAGAAGTGAGTGCACATTAAAGAGAAGCCAACAGTTTGAAATTTTGGAAACGGGTTAGTTTTTGAAATATCCAGTTTCTGACTGAGCACCCCTCTCATAAATATAAGGGGAAGGGTAACCACCTTTCTGTATACAGAACTATAAAATCCCCTCCTGGCCAGAGGCAAAACCCTTTCACCTGTAAAGGGTTAAGAAGCTAAGATAACCTCCCTGGCACCTGACCAAAATGACCAATGAGGAGACAAGATACTTTCAAAGCTGGGGGTGGGAAACAAAGGGTCTGTCTGTCTGATGCTTTTGCCGGGAACAGAACAGGAATGGAGTAATAGAACTTGTTAGTACGTAATCTAGCTAGAAATGCGTTAGATTTCCTTTTGTTTAAACGGCTGGTAAATAAGCTGTGCTGAATGGAATGTATATTCCTGTTTTTGTGTCTTTTTGTAACTTAAGATTTTGCCTAGAGGGATTCTCTATGTTTTGAATTGGATTACCCTGTAAGGTATTTACCATCCTGATTTTACAGAGGTGATTCTTTTACTTTTTCTTTAATTAAAATTCTTCTTTTGAGAACCTGATTACTTTTTCATTGTTCTTAATATCCAAGGGTTTGGGTCTGTGTTCACCTATGCAAATTGGTGAGCATTTTTATCAAGCCTTCCCCAGGAAAGGGTGAGTAGGGCTTGGGGGGATTTTTTAGGGGGGGGGGGTGGAGGGGGGAGACATCTCCAAGTGGGCTCTTTCCCTGTTCTTTGTTTAACACGCTTGGTGGTGGCAGCATAGGGTTCAAGGACAAGGCAAAGTTTGTACCTTGAGGAAGTTTTTAACCTAAGCTGGTAAGAACATCTGTACTCTAGAGTTCAGAGTGGGGAAGGAACCTTGACAACCCTTTAAAACAGTCTGACCAAAATTTTATACATGGATAACGTATTTTTGTTTCTGTTAATGGTCTTTACAAAAAGGTGGGGGGGAGAACTGGATTACAGTATGCAGAAGAAACAAGGAAAATACAGTCTTTACAAAGAAAGGTTTGCTGAACCTGGACTTATATTTAAAGTGACAGTATGCTTTTGTTTCACCTACACAGTCCCTTAGTGTCTGTCTCAAGACTCTAGAAGTGTCCCTGTTTATCAGTCAAAATCTTTTTAACAACAAATGTTTGCTCAAGACATTTCTATGCTAAGTAGAATTTGTTCTGTCTTTACAGAGGACCAAACTCATGGCACACCAATGGAACAAATATTCAGTGTGGCAAACAGTGTTTGGACTGAAGGGAAAAGTCAAATGAGTACAGACACTATTAAAGTTGTTCAAAATGAACATTAATGACACTTATTCAGTGTTTCATTATAAACTCAAAAAGAAAAGGAGAACTTGTGGCACCTTAGAGACTAACAAATTTATTTGAGCATAAGTGAGCTACAGCTCACTTCAAAGCTTATGCTCAAATAAATTTGTTAGTCTCTAAGGTGCCACAAGTACTCCTTTTCTTTTTGCGAATACAGACTAACATGGCTGCTACTCTGAAACCTGTCATTATAAACTCAGACACTTAGTTACTGGAAATAAATGCTTCACTCTGAGAAACAAGTGAGTCACTGACTCAGAATTGGCAGAAGCAACTCCAGCACAAAAAGTATACCTTTGCCTTCTGTGTGAGTGTTTTGCAATTCAAGTAAGCATTCAAAATCAAAACAGAGACACTTGTGTGTAGTAAAGTGTGGTCACCTTTCATACTAGGCAATGTGATTTTCAAGCTGAACACATCTCTTTAAATGATACAATTCCAGTATTTGGCCATGTGTATTTAATCTCCCGAGCCACAGTTGTTACGTAATAAAGACACTGGAGATGCCCTTTTTAAGGTAACTCGTTTTATATGTGGGAAACCTGAATTTCCAGAAAAAAGGGATAGATTAATAAAATATTCAGAGGCATTTTGGGAGTCAGGTAAACATTCCTCTCCAACATCCTTCATTTCAGGACATCACTTGTAGTCCAAAGTTCACTTACTTTCCACACAATTTTGTCTCCTTACTTTTATTGTTGAAATGACAATGGAAATAATCTTGAGCTGAGATTAAAGAAAGTTATTTACCCTAAAGAAATTAATCCTACAGTATGTTAGGTTTTCTGTCTGAAAAATTTTTGCTTCTCTCTCTCATTTGGGTCTTGGTAGATTATGAATCTATAAAACCTCTCCCAGTTTAAGTCCAGAAGGGACTACTAGATGATCTAGTCTGACTTCCTGCATGAGAGTCCACAGAATTTCACCCAGTTGCCCATGTACTGAGCCCAGTAATTTATGCTTGACCAAAACATCTTACACAGAAAGGCATCCCGTCTTGATTTGAAGCCACTGAGAATACAACTCTTGAGAGTAAAAAGAAAAGGAGTACTTGTGGCACCTTAGAGACTAACCAATTTATTTGAGCATGAGCTTTCGTGAGCTATAGCTCACTTCATCGGATGCATACCGTGGAAACTGCAGCAGACTTTATATATACACAGAGAATATGAAACAATACCTCCTCCCACCCCACTGTCCTGCTGGTAATAGCTTATCTAAAGTGATCAACAGGTTAGGCCATTTGCTGCAGTTTCCACGGTATGCATCCGATGAAGTGAGCTATAGCTCACGAAAGCTCATGCTCAAATAAATTGGTTAGTCTCTAAGGTGCCACAAGTACTCCTTTTTTTTTTGCGAATACAGACTAACACGGCTGTTACTCTGAAACTCTTGAGAGTGTGTTCCAATGGGTAATTACTCACACCGTTAAAAATGTGTACATTATTTATGTGGGTAAATCATCCTGCAAGGTCACTATGTATAATTTCATTCAGCTATAACTGATACGAAGTCTTTTATATTGCTTTCCAATGTTTTATACAGTTTTTGGAATTATAGCCTGAACTTGGGTTTTACTTGTGTGAATACTTAATTATTTGTATTACCTTAGCACCTAAAGGCTCCAACTGGGATTGGGACCATATGTGTGTGGTAACACATGTCTGCCCTAGCACTAAATAGACAAGACAAGAGGGAGGGAGAAAAATATATCCTCATTTTACAGATGGGGAACAGAGGGTATGTCTACACTTTAAAACGCTACAGTGGTACAAGTATAGCATGGGTTAGTCTCTAAGGTGCCACAAGTCCTCCTTTTCTTTTTGCGAATACAGACTAACACGGCTGCTACTCAAACTTCAGAGTAGACACTACCTACGCCGATGGCATAAGTAATACACATCCATCTCTTCCATCAACCTAGTACAGTTTACACTTGAGATTAGGTCGGCTTAACTAGGCTGCTCAGGGGTCTGGCTTTTTCACACCTCTGAGCTATGTAGTTAAGGTGACAATTTTCTATTATAGACCAAGCCTGAGGCACTGAAGGTGTGATTTTGATCTCGCTTAAGGTATGTTTGCATCAGTGCAAATCCATTGACTAGAACAGAATTACTCCTGATTTACGGCAGTGTAAGTGAATATCAGAATCAGACCCAGCCCGTTCAAGTGACTTGTCTAAAATGACACAGGAAGTCACTGAACCAAGAACGGAGAACATGTATACAGATAACACATTAAAGCTCCTGGTCTGATTGTGTTTGCAGATACACACGTGCTTACTACCACATATCCTGTCAACTCAGTCCCGAGCGAGGTATGCAACGCCAAACCCACATATCCGGGACCAGACCGATACCATTCTGTCTGTCGCGGTTTGAGTTGGCCAATACCTTTTTGGAAGATTTAAAATCATCAGCTAACTGGATAGTTTCACTGTCTTTAATGGACAGAGACTACAGATTGTTGTGCCCCATGATGTGTTTTCTTGCTTTGTTAGTAGAAGTTTTCCTGGGGCGAGACTCTTGGTGATTAGAGGGTGCACAGAGATGGCCTTCCTCAGTCACTTCACTGGCTTCCTGTTTGGCCACAGATTGACTTTAGAACTTTGGCTGGAAGTTTTAGGGCCATTAATAGACTGGATCACAGATCCTTTTCTGAGCTTCAGGCTTGTTCTACCATCACTGCCTCTGTCTCAGAGGATTCAGCTGTTGGCTTGTCAGATGGCTGTCGGTTTGTCTAGCTAGATCTATGAAGCTCTGGGGTTATGGACTGTGGAATTAGTCACTTTGAAACCAGGCTTACAATTTTGACACATTATTAGCTGGAAGTGTCAATTTTTTGTATGTTTCATTGTAAAGTGCCCAGGGCATTTCCCTGGAGAGATGCTATTCTGGTCAAGGAATAGGAAGTCTATTATCCTCTTGTTGTGCAGTGGATTTGTATACATAATGCTTATCAACTCTAGTGGAAGTTACATGTGTCAAATCCCTAGCGTCGGATTGTGATAAGGCAAATTTGATACACATCACTCAAGTATGAAACCCCTGTAGATAAGGAAGCTCCAAGACTTCAACATTTGTGTTGAAATGCTTCAAGGAAGGAGTGTATGACATTGGTAACAGAACACAGATGGTTTAAACAAATTGGGTTACAAGAAGGGACCAACCTTAGAGCCAGGCAGCCTAGATGCTTCCTGGGAGGAAGGACAGAGATAGGAAGTTGTCAGTTTTTGTTCCTCCTTCCTTCCTTGAGAGTCAGTTCCAGTGGAAGTAGAAAGGGGAAAAACCGAAACAATGCCTAGTTTGAAGATTGGACTTCAGCATAAGTTTGGTTTCCCCCTTCTCCCTCTGCCCTTCAGCTTAGCAAACATATTTGACTATTTGAATAGAGCTGGTCAGGAATTGGTTTAAACTTTAAAAAAATAAATTAAAAAAAAAATAAAAAAATGTTGATGAGCTGAAACTGTTTTTCAGATTCAGGATGGAATTTCTGTAGGGGAGGGGGAAGAGAGAGGAGGCCAAAGACCCACCTCGGAGCAGCCCACTGCCTAATTGGTTAGGGTGCTCAGCTGCGATATGGGAGAACTGGGAACAAGTTTCTTTCTTGCCCGATTCAGAGCAAGCATTTGAACCTGGGTTGCCCACAATCCAAGTGAGTGCCCTACGCACCAGACTGTTGAGTATTCTGGGGTTGGTCTCTCACCCATATCTTTTCACAAAGATGTTGAAAGGTCTTGTTTTCGTTCTGATGTAGAACAAAAAAGTTTCAAGACCTTGAAATTGTTCATGAAACAGTTCTTATTTTTTGGCCAGCCCTATATTTGAGTACATTAAAAAGCTCCCTTTTGCTCACCACAATATGTGCATTTACCTGCAGACTTGGAAAGAAAACCAGTTCCCCCCCCCCCCCTCAATGTGAAGGAGACCTTTAACTGAAAGAGAGACAGGATAGAATATTTTAGTCCCTGCTACAGGGATGCAGGTTTCAGGGCTCTGCATGGAAAGGTAGGCTCTTCTGTTCAGTTAATCTGATGTCAAGAGCTTGACACCTGCACAGAGGTACAGCATCATCACATAAGTCAAATCAAATGGCTGTTTGTTAGTGCCAATCCAGGATATTTGTAAGGGTCCAAATGGCCTTCTCAGAAGCAGAGGGAAATTGGAGGTGGGATGGACAGGCA
Organism: Eretmochelys imbricata; assembly: GCF_965152235.1. NCBI lineage: Eukaryota > Metazoa > Chordata > Testudines > Cheloniidae > Eretmochelys > Eretmochelys imbricata. The sequence continues at coordinate 61,410,317 of NC_135582.1, forward strand.
CCACAAGGAAATCTCTAGGAACAGCCAAGCTTAGGAGAAAGCTTTAGGGTCAGGTTTATCGGCTGTAAAATGACACTGAGGTGGTAAGTGCGGACTGTGTCCAGAGTGTGTACCCTAGGGTAGAAACTCCTCCCACTTACAGTCCTCTTCAGTTTTTAAAAGGAGACGGCATCAAATATCCTGCTCCTTTACAAAGACACGGCTGTCTCTCTCCATACACTAAGCTCAGAGACATCCTTTGCAATAGAAGGGTTTCAGCATTTCAGAACCCACAGGCATTTCCTCATATAACTAAAAAAGCAGCACTGTTCAACCGTGCAGACTGAATGAATTTAGCGAAGTCTCACATAGCTGGAGATGAAATGCACATTTTTTTAATAAAAAAAATCGAACACAGTCAAACTGCAGACTACAAAAACTGAACTCTGAAAAAGTCCCTGAATCTAGCAAGAAACATCCCTGGAGTCATTTTCTATGGAAGTTGGTTTAAAGACCTCCACTGGACATCAAAAAGCCGGGGTAAAGGGGACCTGACCTTAGAAGCCATGAATGAAAATTATGGCTAAGAAAAACTGTATGTTAGATCTACAGTATCCAGGTCAAAGATTAAATGTGTTTACAGTGACCAGATATCACCATTTTATAGGGACAGTCCTGATAATTTGGGACTGTGTGTTACATAGGTGCCTATGACCTCCCACCCCCGTCCCGATTTTTCACACTTCCTGTCTGGTCACCCTAAATGCGTTAGTTAATGAACTAGGCATGAGGATACCATCCCAGTCTATACATTCACTTTGACTCTCATTTAGTCAGCACCTTTCATATGCAAGTCAGAAGTAAGTCCTCAAACTTCATTTTTGCTTCACCAAAATCATTTCTCTCTCCACACGCTATCCCAGAATATATTTCTTCCTAATCTGGCTTTATGCACTTCACTTTTTCCCCCCCTCATCCAATTTCTTTTTTTTTTCCCCCAGAAGAGGGCAGCAATGTTGCATCATTTGCAACATTTATTTCATATTAAAAATGGCCTCACCGGAAAACTTAGTAAATGAGACATGAACCAAAGCAGCAAATTTCAGAGCTAGAGTTAAACTTCCCCAAAGTTTTAGAGTGTTTAGATCCTGGGTCTTGGTTCAGGATCACTTCCAGTGACAAACAAACATGGGCTCTGATAAGAGTTTGTAGTTTACTTAAAGGCACAGAACACTGAAAAACCAAGTGAGATAGATCACACAAACAGAGCACATTGCAAGCTGGAAACAATCCTGGATCCTGAGCCAAACCACAGAGAGAGTTGAGAAATCCTGGACACAGAATATCTTTACAAAATTAAAACACAGAAGAGAGCTTATGGCCAAATCTTACTGACAAATTGGATAGAGGTGAGTGACAAGCAGCAAAAATAGCCAGGAGGCTGGAGAAATTAATTTATGAGGAAAGATGACAAAGATAGCTCAATGTGTATAGTCTGGCTAAGTGATATCGAAGGGTGGGACATGGTAACATCCTTTGCATATTCACGTACTGTTAATACCAAGGAAGGAAAAGGAGTCACTAAGAGCTTGCCTATGGGAATGCTACTGCAAAAGAGCTTCCACTTTGGAACTGCACTAAGCTAAACCAGACAGAGGCCTTTTTAGTGCAGCCTAAGAGTGTCCACATGGAGAGCTAGTCTGGAGTGGCTATTTCACCCTGTAGACAAGCCCTTACTGTGGTATAAGGAGCTATAGCTAGGAATATAGAGAGAATACCGAGAAAGGCAACAATTGAGACTGAATACCAGGAAAGGCTTTCTGAGTGAGGAGAGGTATTCAGTTTGTGATTCCAGCCAAGTAACGTACCCCTTTAAAGCACTGATGCGATTCCTTACACCTGGGCCAACTGGGCCAGTCCTGCACGCTAAGATATGGCCATTGTCAGCTTGCAGGTTGCTTTAAAGGGACTATTACAGCAACTGGGGATCAGTGGGGTATAATGACGCCCCAGTGATGTGCTTTCCCTGCCCCTATAACTCCCAGCTGGCATCGGATGTGCTTCCACAAGAGCGGCTGTGCTGGTTCTATGCCCCTGGAAGATCCCTCTAGGGGCTGATACACCATTTTTAAGGCAGCTTTGGTGCAGCACAAAGTGGCCACAACACAGCCCAGGATCTGCACCAGTCTCCCAAGGGATGTGTCAGAAACCTACCTTGCTTGGAGCTGCTAGGGCCAGATTATCAAGTGGCCAGCACCCACAACTGGGGCCCCATTTTCTAAAATGGGAACGGAGCTCTTTAGGCACCCAAATAAGTGACTAGATTTTCAGAAATGTGCAGTACCCAGCAGCTCCCACTGTGATTTATGGCCAGAATGTCAAAGAACTCCCAACGTACTGCGCTTTTAGGAAAACCCAGCCCCAAACGTGGGCACTGAGCTTTTGTGCCGTTAACTAGACTGAAGACAGAGAACATGAGCTAGCAGCTTCCTTTTAATTATCAATAATTTCCAGAAATGTACAGCAATGTGTATTAGGAGAAAGCCACTTGGACTATCCACATCTACCCAACTGCACATAATGCCTTGGTACTTTAACGTGAGGTTTAAAGATTTAATTCAATTATACTTGTTTATTTCACAATGACGTTTTTACATTCTGGACAATTACTCATAGCCCTAGAATTTAAGGCCAAAAAGGACCACCTGATTGTCTCATCTGATCCCCCTGTGTAAATCACAGCTCCCCCTCCACCCCCCGCCCCCCGCCAACACCTGCCCACCAATCCCCAACAACTGAAATGAGACCAAAGGTAATACAGCCCTCAGGAGACTAGACTGTTATGTGCCACAGGCAGAGAATAGGAGGCACTGAGATGCACCACAGCCTGGGACCCCTGCAGTAGCATTAAGCGAGCTGTACCCAGATGATCCTGGCAAGCAACCTGCACCCATTCTGAAGAGGAAGGTACTAAAAACCCTAGGTCACTACCAATCACTCCTGGGGGAAATTCCTTCCTGATCCCACACAGGGCGATCAGTTAGACTGAGCAAGAACCAGCCAGCCAAGCCCCAGTTAGCTGGCATTTCCTTGGTAGTTATGTGAGGACACTGGAAATTATTTAAAAATAGAGATTTCAGGGGCATGGGGAAGGGGAGAAGACTAGTACTGCAACACTAAACCACTTACATGTTACATATGTTAACAGAGTAAATGGTGCAGAAAGAAGATGGTCTAGTGGACTGAACACAGACTCACTGCCAGGAATCCTGGAGTTCTGATCATCGCTCCAGCTGCGTTAGAACTAGATTGACGAGATTATCCCAATAATCCCACTTTACTACTAGAAAGCATCTATTAACTAAAACTGCATTTTATAAGTTCTTTCACAATTGATTCATCGTTTTACTACTATTATTTTCTTAATGGCTTGCTAAGCCATAACTCTTAAAACTTAAAGATGTTCAAAACGTAAAAGCCTGTTTCCCAATCCAGAGTTAAAAGCATCAATTCGCAGATTCCAAGGCCAGAAGGGACCATTTATGATCATCTAGTGAGTCTGACACCCTGTAGAACACAGGCCAGAGAACTTCCTCAAAATAATTCCTAGAGCAGATCTTTTAGGAAAAAGCAGCCAACCTTGATTTAAAAATTGTCAGTGATGGAGAATCCCCCACAACCCGTGGCAACTTGTTCCAATGGTGAATTACTCTCACTGTTAAAATGTTTACTCCTTATTTATCAAGATACCTGGTGTTCAGGATGGACAAAACACTTAATCCCTTGAATGCAAGTTTTACCTATCTAAGCACATTATACAATACTTTTGAGTATAGAGCTAAAATCCTACCAGGATACAGCATAAAATCTCCCACCTAATCCTAGTAGGAGTTTTTTTTCCCCTTTTTTGTTTGTCTTGTTACAAAATGGGATAATATTAGTGAGAGATCACAGATCAAAAGCCTCAAAGTCCACCCTGTTACACTCCAAATACCATGTCAAGAAACATTCCACGCCTCTCCCAGGCATTATTGTTGGCCTCTTGTCTAATAAAATAGCTGAATCCTGCTCCCAACCTCCTCTGTGCTCAGTCACCTCCCTTGCAATTCTCAGGGGCAATGCCCAGCTGTTGACATTTGAACCCACAACTGGAATAGGGGAGGTAAAGCAATTAGTTTAACACGTGTAGAGAGCATGAGCATGCCTGGGTGTGATGCTGGTATTCGGTGCCCTCAACTCCCTTTGACTGAGGACCTCACAGAATAAGGCAACATACATTTGAAGCTGAAGCAACGGATAAATGGGAACATTAATATGGGTTAAAGTTAACAAAAAATAAGGAATGCTAAGAAATTATAGGAGCTGCTGAGACATGATAACTCAATATAAAATTGAAGAGGCATAATGAGGAATGATATAGGTGAGAACCAAAGGAATGAGGAAGGTAATCAAGATTGATATGGAGTAATGTTAAATGACAAGACATCAGGCTTGGTAATTAACTTGCTGCTAGAATACTGGCTCATCAGCAGAGATGAAGCTGCCCTGGATGACTTTGTGGAACCACAAGAGAAGGGGAGGTTTAGAATAGTATATTATCTACCCTGTGGTGTTAAGGGCTGGGCAAGGGCCTGCCATCACCTATAGTGGCTCATCAGGGTAGAGGAAGTAGGTGTAGTCAGCCAGCTATGAGCCTGGAATTAGCCCTTTACAGCTCTTGCCCCTGGGTGACCTCCAAATCCCCACTCCTAGGCAAGCTCACTGTTCCCTGCAGGAGCTGAGCTCACTCCCAGGGTCTTTTCTGGGTCTAATTACCTCCAGTCATTGGTGCTGCTCCTCAGGTCCAGCTACAGGGCACCCACAGAAAGCAGACATCCAGAGCCCCTCTCAGGGCTGCAGTGCCTGTGTCCTAAGCAAAGCAGAGGGAAGGGATGGCTGATGCCTGCCTTGGTCTAGGCCCTCCATCAGCCTCTCCCCTAAGGCAAACTTCCCCCCTGCTCTGTGGCTGGCTTCACCTCTTTAAACTACCCTCTCCTTGAAATGCATGCTCTGCAAGTGTGCCTAATTGTCACTCCCTGAGTGCAGGATGCTCGTTAGGCTTGCTGCCAGGGGGATGTGGGCTTGTCCCATCCCGGTAGGATAGAGGAGGACAGCTGAAGAGGTTTTTAAAAGAAAAGTGCTTGACCAGTTTCTCTTTACCTCAGGGAGAACTGCGTTGTTTGACCACTTAGTGAGTAGGAAGGTCTGTCTGCAACATGTAGGCCCTGATCTTACCCATGTGGGGTTCCTAGCAGGATCCTTCATTACCTCTGAGCATGGCAGGGATGTCCTCCCTGTGACAGGGCTGCCAGCTCTCTGAATGTGCTTCCTCCCTTTTAACTCCTGCCTTATCTCTGACTCTCAAGAGCTGATCCGGGGAATGCAGATTTTCTACTGGCCCTATTACCTGGGAGACTGGCTGTGATCTTTAAAGGCAGCCACCACCAATCCCCTAGATATGCTCCTACCTAATGGCAAATGCACTATTGAGAAACCTAACAGAGTTATATTTTGATCAGAGAAAACAGCTCTTGCTCCAGTAGATAAAGATTTTCTAAAAACAATAGAATGTGAGGAAAGGGGACTTGTGCATTTCAGAGCAGAGTAAAATTCCTCATAGTGAAGTCTCGAGGCAGTCATTGAACAAGAGCTGGACGTACTACATACTTTATCTTGTAGAAGAAATCAAAACAGGGTGGTACTAACCTTTTAACTAAAAGACTAAATACGTTATATTCTCTGCCTCCTTCCCATGAAGCTGGAATGCATTAATAGTCCCATTTAGAAAGGAGGTGACTGTTCTCCTTTCAGAGCCAATCTTCAATCCATCTTCACTTCCTGCCCACGTCAGTGTTTTTAGACATGGCTCTCATCACAGCCAAACAAATTTCCCCAACCCACTCGTGGTTTCGTTTAGCAGTCAATTTGGCATTAGGGGAGGTTTCAGTTCTTTGAGTTGTGGGAATTGCTTGTAGTCTTTTAACTACCCTATTGGGTAAATTCTGACTCCAGCTATAAACCATGCACTGGGTTCATTCTCAGAGTTAATGGGAAATGATTTTTTAAAGAATACCTTTGGAAGATGGTGCCGGCAATCTTTGCTTTGTGTTCTGGTGTATTTTAAGAAGATATTTTGGAGCTTTTTAAAAACAAATAAAAAAGCTGTAGCCCCTGTAAGTGGCATTGGTATGAGATGCTCTTCCAATTAATATGACACACCCTTGTATTTAGATGCACTGGAATCTCAGAGTTCACAGGCATCACTTCACACCCCTGAATTATGAGCCCGGGGATCAGGGGCTGAGCTGCCACAGCAGGAGCTGAGAGCCAGCCCAGAGGTGAAAAGGGGTGGAAGGTAGCAGAGAGTCCCTGAAAAGGCTATAGTCACCGAAATCATTTCATGGGACTAGAGCCCCATAATTGAGATAGCTGCTTACTTGCTATGGGCTCTGAGTAAGGGGCAGCAGGTTGTTGCCCTGCCCTGAAAGCAGCTCAGTAGGGAGCTTGTGACTTTTATTGTCACAATTTGCCTCCTGGTTCTCCCGCTGCTCTGGAGAGGGAGTAAATTGCACTGGGTCTATCCCGGGGGCAGTGTACTTCACCCAGCACAGCGATGCTGCCCACCATGCCGGAGGGGTGGAGCCACAGCATCACCCATTCCCTGCCCCTTCCCACCCTCCTGCATGGCAGGGGAGAAAATGCAGAGGCTCTGCAGAGTCTGCTTTTCCTCCTGCACTGAGGGCAGCAATGGGAGTAGCCAGCACCAGGGGAGGAAAGGGGCGTTATTGTAAATATGGTTCAAGTGAAATTCTGCGGTTCCTGAAAAGGTGTGAAAGACAGCAAAGGCGACATGGAAAGTGCAACTCATTTCCCACGTGCAGCCTGGCCCCCAAGGCTATGTGTATGCTCATATTTTTGGGAGATCTCCCACCACTGCAATCATACTGTAGACAGAGCACAGAAATGTTTACCACTGGGCTGTCTAACACTGCCCGGAGCCGATCCAGACAACAAAGTGGTAAGAATGCCCAGGCCCTGTCTAACTTACACTGTTGCAGCTGAAACAGTGAGAGATCTTCCCCAAAAGCCATGTTTCCATGCAACACCCTCCCCATCCTGTCACACACGCCTCCCACACGGCAGAGGTCCTCAAAGCCCGGCAGCTGCTGTATTAAATGCCAGCTAACTCAGTGCAATCCCTCAGAAATCCCTGCCTCCCTTCATCATGCAAGCTCTGGGATCTTCAGTCGTATAGGCATGACAGGAGCTGGTGCCTATACAGCCACGACTTAGATGCCATCAGCAGGTGGTTTTTGCAGCTCTGGGCCTCACTAGACACAGCCAGGTCTTGAGGACTGTAAAACAGGAAGAAGGGAGCTGGGTGACTGCTGGTGATGAAGAGGCTACATGAAGGTATGGAGAGTAGTCGAGGAGAGTATGGATCCTGTGGGCTGGCATCTGAGGCCCAGACGTCCAGCAGGCTGATTGTACTGAAAGTGGGATAAATATTTTGTTTCAACATAGCCACCAGGATGGTTGGCCTGCAAAACTGGGACAATCCAGGTAAATGTGCACCTCTTATGACCCCACATGCCATTTAAATAATATTTTTCAAATGAAAGCACACAGAGAGATTACAACATTGCAACACACTGCAGCGGGGGTGGGGGGCAAGATCAGGTCCAAATTACATGAAGGCTTAGGCAGGCACAACAGACTATTGTATTTAAATGTAGATGGGGCCTAACGGACAGTTGTGCTGGAGGGAATATAACCATTTACAACTATCCCTCGCTCTTCAGAAATAGCAATAGATTGGTACAAACGTGAAAAAAATATCTTTATGAGATTCTTGTTTATTCAGAGATTTCTAAATTGCCGAGAATAATCGCTGAATATAATTGTGTCACGAGTAGACTTCGGGCTGACATCTCATTTCCTCTCCCTTCTTTTGTGGTGAAGGTATAATCAGGGTTTATTACAAAGTCATCCTTCCGGTGGTAACAGATGGAAGTAACAAAAACAGCACAAATAAAGGATTATTAACATCTATGGCAAGCTCTTCAATACTCTGGCCTTTAATTTCGTGCACGGCAAGCTGGAAGTTATTAACACGTCTGAGGGAACCCGGTATTAAATGCAGGCAAAATAAATAATGTGATGAACTGACATATGTTTGGTAGAATATTGATGTAGAAAGAGGCATAAAATATTTGAAAATGTAAATAGCCATAAAAATGTTATTAGAAACAATAAAGTAAAAATAAGACTGATATAACAATGGTTCATTTGACACGCAAGTGCATGATTTTAACTACATTTTGGTTTTAGCTGTAAAAGGAATAGGTTCTAGTTGAACAATGAGTTTTTACATTAACTGCGGCCTCCTGCAGATAAAGGCTGAAAGCCTGCTTTAGGATATAAAAGAAGAATTTGGTGATACCGGTCTTGTCCCCCCATTTGTGGAGCTTCTAAAACACACATACAAACGGGCTGTCCCATCTCACAATGAGCCCAGCAGGGTTCCAGATTGAGGTGTATTGGCCTAATTACAAGACAAAGTTTGTACAGTGCCTACATTTTATCTCGTTCAAGCCAGAGCAATAAACCATTCACTTTCATGAGTATTAAATGCACTCATGATTAAAATTAAAAAGTGTAAAGTCCATACCATTTTTTCAACTCTCAATTATGAGTAATAAGATTTAATTTTAAGTTTATTTTATCTATTAATTGAGGGTAAAGAGCTGTTATAAATCAGTCAAAGAGGAATGGCTATTGAAGAACTATTACTGAAGAACTGCTGTCGAAGTAAAACTAATTAATATCTGTCACTCAAAATGGTAACTACAGAAGGAGAGTTCCCTGTTCAACTACTAACATTACTAAAGCACCAGCGCTTACATCATCGAAAGGAAGGGTGAAAAAGAACATACTGTCTCTTTTGACAATGGCTTTTGTCAACTCCACTGCTGAGGTTCTGGAGTCTCTTTCATGAAAACTGGCCAGAACCTCTAGTCTGGCTACCCAATTAACCTCCCAGCATAACTGACTGCCTGCTTACTGAATCACATCGTCAAACAAGCCAGCCTTAACTGACAATGTGACACAGATAGAATAAAGGTAAAACCTTTGAAAAGTTGTCACTGTAAATGTCTATGGACTAGATCCTCAGATGTGTCTGGCAGCACAGCTGTGATGGTTGGGGAGAAGGAGAGGATGGTGGTGGTGGTGGCGACCAATTTGGCTCCAAATCACCTTTGTGACTCCTTCATCTTGGAACCAGCTGAGTGGCTGCAGGACTGCTTTAAATTCTGCCCAAATACTCATGACCCCAAGGAGCTGTTTGGGCAGCTCAGGAAGGCTGGAGCCCAGTGGTATTCTAGCCACACTCCTTTTCCCTAGGAATGTCTTCTATGCTGGGAGGGAGCCACAAGCGCTGACAGTGGTATAAAGCAACTATAGACCTTCCATTCCTCTGCCTGGGGGAATCTCCCAGGGGTCAGATCTGCCTGGGTTCTGGCTGCTTTGCGCCACCAGAATGGAGTGAAACAGGCAGAATGAGGCCAAGATTCAGCCCATATACCTACCCAATAATCTCTGTCCCTGCTGATATATGTTTATGCAGATGAAGGCACTTAGGCCTCTCGCTATAGAATAGTGCAGGAACAGCAGCAAGGACTTATGGTCAGTGCCTAGTTACGAATGTGACAGGTGATATTGAAAGGCACACAGAAACATGGTTTAAAACTGGTTTTGTTTGCAGTCTGACGCAGTACTACTGAGTCACTTCCCCAATTTGGGGACAGCTCCTTAAAATCAAGGTTATGAAGACTGGTTAGTGGTGTACACAGACTGTGCACTTGGTTGGTTTCATCTGCACAGAGCCCTGATTGTCCTGTCCAAGCATGCACTTGAGTTCATTATAAAACTGGGCTGGATTGTTCAAGGATGGGCTCTTTAGTTGCTCCACCTCAGAGCTCTAGAAGGGATGTTTCTAGCACGAACCTCATACATGGACGTCCACTGCATATACATAACACAAGATTTCTAATATGTAAAACCAGGATCAGGCCCTAATTATCCATTTACATTTTAAAAATATAGCTTCCTTCTTCTGAGTGTACCATTCTCATATTAGCCACCCCTCGATATCTTATTTAAAAACTGTTCTTGTGGTTTTACTTGTGTATCATACATTCCAACTAGTTTTCTATCATAAATAATCTATTAACACAATTAAGGCTTCATCTCAGTTCACCACAAGACACCCCAATGGAAATTCTTCATCTCTCTTCCTGTCTCTTGTGCTTGATAACAATCATGTTTTCCATACACAAATTTACTCTAGCGCAGTCCTTCTCTATGTGATACCACTGAGAGAAGCAACCATTATACAACGTTCTGTTCTGGGCACTTTACCGCCAGACAGATGTCAACAAATTGGAGGGAATTCAAAGAACAGCAACAAAACTGATTAATGAGCTGGAGAGATTGATTTATGAGGAGAGATTAAAAGACCTCAGGATGAAAAATTTGGCTAAACAATGATTAGGGGCAAGGAATGTTTAACCATGTGGGGGATGTTTTTTTAAGGACGTAGGGATGAAAGTAGCAGAGTAAGTAAAGACCCAAGAAAAGGTTCAAAGTGGTCTAAGGGGTTACAACTGGAAGTGAGAAAAAGACAAAAAAGGGCAGAGTCTCAACTGGTGTAAATTGGTGTCATTCCATGGACTATAATGGCGATACACTGCTTTACACCAATTGGGGATCTGGCCCTAGGTACTAATCAGGATAAATGCATAAGCAGGGAGATCTGTTAGACTGGGTTACCCTGCACTACTCCTCCACTGAGCCTCAAACCCAACTTGGAGGGGTCACCTTTAGAGCGGACAGAGTAGTTCTGTCTCCCTGTCCCTTCACTCTTTGACCTCTCTGCTGAATTGTCTCATGGAGGGCAACAGTTAGGACCATTTGTAGTTGTCGTTTTCTGAGGACAGCCAGCTTCTCCAATGGAAACAGGATGGAGGTCACCTAGGTGATTGCCAGGATCAATGCCTTAGCCAGGAGCTCTGTTAGACATTGTGCAATCACCTCCCCAGGGAAGAGGCGAAGGCCCCACCAATTGGACACTGTACTGGAGAATATTTTCTAGGAAACAATGCAGCACTGGCTCCAGACCTAAATTTCCTGTATAGTTTCTTTTATTTCCCACATCCCAGCTCAGTGCCACCATCGCTAATCTCCAAATAAAATAATAGTAATAATAATAATAATAAAAACCCACTGAGGAAAACATTAAAATCCTTCCACTCTTCTGCCATTTTGCCTGCCTCTCCCTCATGTTAAATTCATTTTTCTGCTTTAGCACGCAGGGGCTTAGACACCTGCTTCTGCCTGCTGGGAGCCACATGGTGCTGATTGACTTAGGGCAAGGGAGTGGCAATGACAAAAGCAGGATAAATTGCTTGGATTTGTTCTTTTGACAGTTTTGGAGAAAGAAAATTGGCCAGGGAGGCAGGGGCTGGGAGAGACTATTTTTATGGAGCGTAAAGACTGTGAGAAACAACGGAGGGTTTTAAATCGGAGTGAATAGAGACCTTTCTTCTATTAGTGAGTTTAGTGCTGGGGAATGGTGCCAGGCAGACAACCCTGGAGACTAACATTCACTACATATACAAGGAACAGGTACTGTGTAAGCAGCTTCCCTGCACTGCCCCTGCTCTGCACTTCAAACCTGACTTGGAAGGATCACTTTTAGTGACGACAGAGTAGTTTCATCTCCATGCCCATTCACCCTTTGACCTCTCTGCTGAATCCTGCCCGCAAAGGGAACAGTTATTGCCAATTGCAGTAGTACTTTTATAATAGCCAGCTGTCCACTGGAAGGCAGGCTGTGCTGTCTTGTCAAACGGACCATCTCTTCTAGCTCGATTATGTACAAAGCCATGCCCTGTCATAAACCGTATTATAGTCGAATGGCTGCACCGTTTAGTTGGTCTGGTGTTTTGGATGAATGTTCCTAAATCCTCTATAAGAGAAAACAGAATATTTTGTTTTTTGGTTTTTAATAAAGGAAGGGGAAATGCTGTACTGTTAGCGGTAACCATTAGCTATTTATTTTTAAAGGGAGAAATGCTCATGTTCTCCTTCTTTACCTAATTTAGTTTTGTTTTCTTAATTTAAAATCCTATATTACACATAAACACGAACAGAAGACCATTGTAATGGCTAACTCAATGATTCAAGATGATTTAGCAGCAGGGAGGGGGGAAACCAAAAGCAAAAAAAAGCATGAAAGAGCTACCTGTATCTAGTTTAAACAGGAATTATCTTGGGGAAGTTCTATGGCCTGTATTATCCAGGAGGTCTATGATGAGATTACTTGTTCTGTGGATGAACGGAAAGCAGTGGATGTATTGTTTCTTGACTTTAGGAAAGCTTTTGACACGGTCTCCCACAGTATTCTTGTCAGCAAGTTAAAGAAGTATGGGCTGGATGAATGCACTATAAGGTGGGTAGAAAGTTGGCTAGATTGTCGGGCTCAACGGGTAGTGATCAATGGCTCCATGTCTAGTTGGCAGCCGGTATCAAGTGGAGTGCCCCAAGGGTTGGTCCTGGGGCCAGTTTTGTTCAATATCTTCATAAATGATCTGGAGGATGGTGTGGATTGCACTCTCAGTAAATTTGCGGATGATACTAAACTAGGAGGAGTGGTAGATACGCTGGAGGGCAGGGATAGGATACAGAGGAACCTAGACAAATTGGAGGATTGGGCCAAAAGAAATCTGATGAGGTTCAACAAGGATAAGTGCAGGGTCCTGCACTTAGGACGGAAGAACCCAATGCACAGCTACAGACTAGGCATGCCGAATGGCTAGGCAGCAGTTCTGCGGAAAAGGACCTAGGGGTAACAGTGGACGAGAAGCTGGATATGAGTCAACAGTGTGCCCTTGTTGCCAAGAAGGCCAATGGCATTTTGGGATATATAAGTAGGGGCATAGCCAGCAGATCGAGGGACGTGATCGTTCCCCTCTATTCGACATTGGTGAGGCCTCATCTGGAGTACTGTGTCCAGTTTTGGGCCCCGCACTACAAGAAGGATGTGGATAAATTGGAGAAAGTCCAGCAAAGGGCAACAAAAATGATTAGGGGTCTGGAACACATGACTTATGAGGAGAGGCTGAGGGAACTGGGATTGTTTAGTCTGCAGAAGAGAAGAATGAGGGGGGATTTGATAGCTGCTTTCAACTACCTGAGAGGTGGTTCCAAAGAGGATGGTTCTAGACTATTCTCAGTGGTAGAAGAGGACAGGACAAGGAGTAATGGTCTCAAGTTGCAGTGGGGGAGGTTTAGGTTGGATATTAGGAAAAACTTTTTCACTAGGAGGGTGGTGAAACACTGGAATGCGTTACCTAGGGAGGTGGTAGAATCTCCTTCCTTAGAAGTTTTTAAGGTCAGGCTTGACAAAGCCCTGGCTGGGATGATTTAATTGGGGATTGGTCCTGCTTTGAGCAGAGGGTTGGACTAGATGACCTCCTGAGGTCCCTTCCAACCCTGATATTCTATGATTCTATGAGAGGATTTAGGTGTATTTAGATGTTGCTGTGCTCAGCATTGCAATGCCTAAATGATTTAGGAGTTTAAATCTCATTTTCAAAAGTGAATTAGGCATTTAGGAGCCAAAATCCCACTGATCTTTAAATATTTGGGCCCAGATGTCCCTTATTGTCCCTTCTAGCCTTAAAAAAATCTATGAATCTATGAAGTTGCACCTCAAGAAAATCAGTTGAATATAACATAGATTTACAGATTCTAAGGCCAACGGGGACCATTGTGATAATCTCATCTGACCTCTGAAGTAACACAGGCCATAGAATTTCAACCAGAATACAAGATCCCTCCAATTTTATTACCTTATGTAGTAAAATACCAATCTGTTTTACTATGAGAACATTTGGTAGCCATTAGCAGTGTAACTGGAGTATCAGAGACAGCCAGTGACAACAAGAACATGAGAGGCCACATAGAGAATCAAGACAAAGAAAAGATACAATGTAAAGTCTTAGTTAAAAAAAAAACCTAACAGGCAAGCATCTTCAAGAGATAATACATGGGAAATAATAGAAACAAGTTCATGAAAGTTCCATAGTTGTTCTTGGAAACCAGACTAAGAATACACAGCCTGGAAATGTACAAAGATAAGAACAATTTGACACTCCAATTCTATTCATAAAAACATTTCTGCTTTAATAAATCAGGCCATTTTAGGAAGTGCTGAGTTTATACATTTGGGCTTTATCAACAGTACTTCAATAATGTTTTGGAAATAAACTTCACAGGAAAACCTCGGGTGTTCAATTTAGTTTGAAATGTTTTAGGGTAGAAATGGAGAAAATGAAATTATAAAGATAATAGTGGCTTAATGTTTTGTGGCTCACAGGAGATTTATGGGCTCCAATATAACCTCAAGCCACACAGATGGCATTTAAAAAAAAACAGAGGGAGAAAATAATAGATTTGTGACTGGAGAAACAGCGTATGAGGGATATGAATGTACAAAAAACTGTATGAGTGCTTTGTCTGGATGGAGTGACTAAGACGTGTTGCTCTTTACAAATGTTATCCCTACCTCTGCGCACCTCTCCAAAACCATGAATGATGTTAAATGACTAGTGTCTAAATAGAGTAGGACTTATTTCATAAGACTCATTTCCTCTCTATGTAAATTATGCTTAGAGGGAATACTGTGCAAACTGCAAGTCTGAAAAAGCCTGTGAAAATGTCTGGCTCCCTCCCAAATTGTATGCACCTTAACAGAGGAGTTTAGTTTTTGTTGTACAAACTCTGGGTGTCAGGCAGAATGGAGTGGGGGGGAGAGAGAATGAGCACATGCTGTGGGGTTTGGAGCTTTGCTGCTCCAGTCTAGCAGCCAACAGTGGCCGTTTGTCCTTCTCGATCTCCGGCTGGAATTCAGTCATGCACTTTTTCCTTGAGGAACGGGGCTTCTTCTTAGTGCACTCCCAGAATCCCACAGGAATGCTCCTGTGAGACCCCCGTGGGCAGACTGGAAAGGCTGACTAAATTGTGATGGAACACTGGAATATTCTGAGATTAAAAATGGGATGTCTTGCCTAAGCGGGACGCAGAATAGAAAAACCACAGGATGAGAGAGGCAGGAGGTTTCAGGTCTGAATACTTTGTGGCAGGAGGATGGATTCGGAGGAGCCCTGCTGAGTTAACTGGATGCATTGGCTTGCTGTTCCCTCTTAACAATAAGTCCAGTTCTGGGCCAGGCAGAATCCACAGTGCGGAGCCCTGGGCAGTAGCCCAGTTCGCCAGAGCCCGCCAGTTTACAAAGGCTTTCAGAGATCACTAGGCAGGAGCCTGCCTGCAGTTCACATGCCCAGCTCAGCTCTGCTGCCTTCCCAGGAGCAGTATGAGAGGCTGGCAGGCAAACTGCATTCAGGCATTGGGGGTGATGTCAAGGGAGACCCTAAGCACACGCAAGTAGATCTTCAAGCTGACAGCTCCAAAATGGACAGAGGATGGAGCCCTGCTGAACTAAAGTAACCTCAAATAGCCATCTGAGGGCAGAGACACCACCCAGAGACAGCCACTCACCCTTTGCCGCAAAGCAAGTTTTATTGTTTAAATAAAAGAATGAGACCCAGGGGTGCTGGAATGGGGGGTGGAGGGCAGGAAGCCATGGTCCCATCACTTTTAAAAGTGGGAGGGCTATGCTCTCCCACTTTTTACAAGCTGTAAGGGTGAGCAGGGGGGTGTAGGGGGCAGAGAGGAGCGAGCGGGGGGGGTGGGGCCTCAGGGGAAGAGGCGGTGCAGGAAGGTGGCCTTGGGGGAAGGGGCAGCATGAGGGCAGGAGCTCGGGGAGAAGGGGCAGTGTGTGGGGTGGGGCCCTGGTACCCGCACTTTTAGAGAGCGTCCATCACTCCTGATGAGAACCTCCATCTGACTTTCTCCCTCCTCTTCCTGAAGCTTTACTAGAGCCCTAGAGGAAGCCAGCTAATCCATTAAAGTCAATGGGAACTGGATTAGGCCCCAAGTTATTAACTGGGGAGTGACTGTGCAAGTAAGATGAGATGATGTGATCTTAGTATGTAACGTCAGGATGCTCAGACCTGTACTAAGCCCCTGATAGTGCCCTTTGTGAACTCAGTGTTTCCACTGAGTAGACTCAGAGCAAGCTGAGTACTCACGCGGTAAATAAAGATTCCTCGCTGTCTCTCCTGACAAACCTGACACCTGCATTCTCATTAACCATCACCCTAATCTATGGCAGAATCCATAGTGTGAGATCTATCAAATTAACATGGACTATAAAATATTCTCCTTCTCATGAGCTCAGGAGATGGATGAAGGAGTCTTGCATGGGAAGGCGGCCTGCCTTGTGGCTAAGGTGCTGGAGTGGGTGTCAGGAGATGTAGGTTTCATTCCCAGCTCTGCTGCAAGCTTCTTGTGACACCTTGGGCAAATGATTTCCCTCTGTATGTTTCAGTTGCCCGTCTCTAAGACGGGCATAAGACTACTTCCTTTCTCCTGCCCTTCGCATATCCTGTGTATTTACACTATAAGGCTTTCAGGGAAGAGACTCTCTCTTACTATGTATTTGTACAGTGGCCAGCTCAGTAAGCCCCCGATTTTGATTGGGCCTTCTAGACACCAAAATAAAATGAATACTAATACTTTAGCTCATTGGTTCAGATTCAGCCATGTCAGCAGTAAACAGTGACAGATGAACCTCAGAGCTTTGTCTACACAGGGACACTCAGGAACATTAGGCTGAATTAAGTAAAGGTGGAAAGTTAAAGTTTAATTAGTTAAAACCCATTAACCCCCTGTGTGGATGCTCCCATTAAGAAGTAAAGTGGCCTCTGCTTGCTTTTGGCTTAATCCCCTTCAAGGAGAATTTTGCCGTTTCTATCGTGGGCCTTGCTAAAACAAAAAAGCACAGATGAGTGAAAAACATTCTAAAGAATTAAACAAACATTTTCAAGCCCCAGTGATAAAGAGGTCTTGGTTGTGTTCACTACATTTTAGCTAAAAGATTTGGCTCAGTTCGTATTTTAATCTATGCTATCTTGACTTTCTTTTGAGCTGGGAATCATTATTATTTGATCAGCTGTTTGATGGCCCATGTGAGATGAACTCTAGTTAAATTCCAAGTGTACCTGTGTTCACATCGACCACCCTAACTAAAATATTTATAAATATCTGTAAAAATTGGCATCCTTTATGGTAATTCTCAGCTGATTTTAACATTATAGGAATGAGCTTTACTCCAGGTCAGGAGCAGATTTTTCTTCCGACGGTACATGGCTGTTAGAGCCAGTCAGAAAGTGATTGCCTTGTATATTTGAAAATAATAGCATGACCCATACATTTTAATAGCTTTATCCCTTACACATGGAGAGCACTCAGCTGAAAATAATGTTATCCCACAACTAATTTCAGTGCTGATATCACCATTCCTGTCTTTTGAAGCATGCTCGTTGTCTCAGAAATTACAGGGCAGTGACTCCTCTTCAATCCATCTACATTCCTACTAGAGATACTCTGCGTTTGGAATAGCAGGTGCAATGGACTAACCCTATTGCTGGTGCATAGGAGCTGTTCACTGGATCAAACCACGGCTACTTGAAGTTTAGGAAACACTTTTGAAGGGCATATTCATTATACTGGAGGCTACTGTACATGGCTGAGTACTAGAGGAGGCCTCCCTGCTCTGACTTAGGGGAATGAGTGATGTATAGGAGAGTCGCAGATTTCATTATATAAAGAGAGTGGCCATAGTGCTGCAAAGGGATCTGTGTAGCCAGATGCTTTTACCTATTCAGAGCCCCAGCAGAATCAATAGGATTTCATTTGAGAAGATTCTGGCATCCACATGGAGGTTATTGCAGCACCAGGGCATAAGCCTGTAGCCTTTTACCCTCTGGTGACAGCTTGGAAAACCAATCTCTAGCTTTGAGAAACTGTCATTGATTTTTCCTTAAAACCATGGGTTATTTACAGGCTCCTTCCCGAGCCCCATGCTGGATGTGAAATATCCTTTTAGTGTTTTATTACACCCTTTCCCTGTAACTAAACCACTGAGCACAACCACCACCACCAATAATCCTAGTAATCCTAGTAAACCAAGTTCAGGCTCCATCCAATGACATTGAATTGAGAGAGAGAGACTGTGAATCTGTGTTCTCTGGTGCATGAGTAATGCTGGGGGAAGGCTAATATTTTTTCAGGCTTATGAGTTAACAATCGATAAAGTTGGAAAAGCTTGAAATGGTGAGGTTTTAAATGATCTAAACACTGTTTGTTATGAGAAATGCATGCTTGAGATTTGGCAGAGTCCAACCAGCACAGCCATGAGGAAGCTGTTAGTAATATTGATATCGTGATGTTCTCCCACTCCAAGATCATTTGAATTTCCAGAGGGTGCCACTGTATTCTTGTGAATTTCATTTTGTAGGTTACAGTATAATTGGTGAGATGCTGGAGCAGGTGCAAGTTTGGCAGCCACCATTATGACTGACACAATGGGGACTGAAATGGGGAACCTCCAGAGCTAAAAGTATCTTACAGCTTGAGTTAAAGAGCTGAGTCTGTAACCTGTAACAGACTCACATCCTCTATGGAGCAGGCCTAGTGTAGAGACACACAACACACACATACACAACCATACCCAGAACCCTCCCAGCAACAATTTATACCCCACTGAAATAAACTCACAAGAACACACTCTTTGTTGTTATTCCAGTCAGTCTGATTCTCCTCTCCATCCACGTAACCCCACTGACGTCAGCAGAAATGCTCCCAATTTATACTGGTATAAGTGATCGAAGAATCATGCCCAAAAAATGGAAGAGTCATAAACTGCCTAGGAAGGAGTCATGTGGAAAGGGATCTGGGGGTCATAGTGGACCATAAGCTAAATACGAGTCAACTGTGTAACACTGTTGCAAAAAAAGCAAACATCATTCTGGGATGTATTAGCAGAAGTGTTGTAAGCAAGACATGAGAGGTAATTCTTCCGCTCTACTCTGCACTGATTAGGCCTCAACTGGAGTATTGTGTCCAGTTCTGGGTGCTGCATTTCAAAAAAGATGTGGACAAACTGGAGAAAGAGAAGAGCAACAAAAATGATTAACGGTCTAGAAAACATGACCTATGGGGGAAGATTGAAAAAATTGGGTTTGTTTAGTGTGGAAAAGAGGAGACTGAGAGGGGACAAGAAACAGTTTTCAAGTACATAAAAGGTTGTTACAGGGAGGAGGGAGAAAAATTGTTCTTCTTAACCTCTGAGGATAGGACAAGAAGCAATGGGCTTAAATTGCAGCAAGGGAGGTTTAGGTTGGCCATTAGGAAAAACGTCCTAACTGTGAGGGTGGTTAAGCACTGAAATAAATTGCCTAGGGAGGTTGTGGAATCTCCATCATCGGCGATTTTTAAGAGCAGGTTAGACAAATACCTGTCAGGGATGGTCTAGATAATACTTAGTCCTGCCATGAGTGCAGGGGACTGGACTAGATGACCTCTCGAGGTCCCTTCCAGGCCTATAATTCTGTGATTCTATGAAAGAGAGGTCTGATTCCATCCATCATCCAATGTAAATCAGATGCACTGGTGTAAATCTAGCCTAAAAATGAGAATATAGGTAGGCCCAACATTTTCCCAGTTGTAGAAGTGAAGTGAAAAATCAGTAAATGGACAGAAGGGGCCAAATCCAGCCCTGTTGTAAACAAGTGCAATCCTACTGATTTCAGTGGGGTTGCACCTGTTTGTACCAGATTTGAATTTGGCCCAAGGAATCAAACAGTGACCAGGAGGAAAGGACTACATATCATTGCAGTCAAGGGAAACAATGTGTAAACAACACACTGTATGAAGACAATGCACTTCAACCCGTAGATACGGGTGGATCTATAATCAACTGTCTTATGAAAAGGGATCCATATATGTAAGGGGATGTGCAAGAAGTCAAAATAGGAACAGATTCCAGACAAGGAAATACTAGGTTCCTCCCATATTATTGAATGCAATTTCCTCAATGTATCAAGGAGGTTCGGCTGGCAGAGTGAGCTATTAATACAGATATAGAGCAAATTAAACCTCTCACAGCAGCTGATGGTCCAGCATTAATTAGACAAGACCCAGCACAGGCTTAGGAATGATCACAGTATGAGAGATAAGCTAACAATGATACCAGCTGCACGCAAGTGGAGCATACCTGCAGCAATTGTAGAGGCAGGCCTCATTCTTCTGAATTCTTGCATTGTTATGGTTTTGAAAGGTGTCAGATGGAGGCTCAGCAGGCTAATGATGTAGCATGTTCTGATGAATTAATTTCAGGTTCCCCACCCCTTGCAAAATAGTAAAAATAGTGAATGGTAGAACTTAATGGGATCATACTGCTCTTTCCTCATGTTGTCAGCTTCACTTAATTTCCTCCTTGCCATTAACATGCCTAATGCATATGTTGGTGGAAGCCTGACACACTAGTGGCAAACAGAATGTTGTATGAAGGCGGCAATGTGTTAAAGCAATCGAGCAAGCAAGCACTAAAGTTTGCTGCCCTGAGCATATGGTAGAGTGTTCAATTTCCCGTAGTGGAAGAACGTGGCTGTCATAGAAAAAGATGATGAATAAATTTACTGAGGGCAACTTATTATAATGAAGAATGACATTCCAGGGGAAGCAAACAGGGAAATTTAGACTCTGATGAGGAGCATATGGGAGGCATTAAGATACAAGCAACAGGAGCAGGGCTGTGTGCTTTAAAAATGATAGACATTTAATCGATGCTTGTTGCTGGTGTTGACATATGCAAGTGAGAAATGGTTTTGATTTGGAAGACAGGAAGAAGGTTAACAGCAGCAGAGGTGCTTGTGGAGTGATTGATACTTGGAATGACTCGGGCTGAAAGAGAGAGCACCTCTTGCAGTCGGGCAATACACTCAGGAGAACAATGTGAGTTAGACAATAAAGAACATGAAAAGATTGTGGGCAGGTCACTTGGCTACAAGGAGAGCTGACAGGCCAAACAAGCAATGATCAAGTGGCAGCCAAGAGAGAGCATGGGAGAGTGAGGCTGGCAGAGGGGAGGGAGACGCCAATGTTTCAGGCTCGATCTGACAAAGGGACCTGTGGCTAGAGAATGGCAGAAAGAGATCGGGTGGAGGAAATGGTGTCAAGCAATGAGTCAAAAGCATCTGCCGCCGTTGCTGCTGTGTGTGTGTGGGTTTATAGTGCATGGGTTGGGGGGAAGTGATTGGTATTTTCCGTCTCCTAACATGCAGAACAAACACTGCAACAACGGCTGGAGAGAAGCTTTTCTGCTCATAAAAGTCATGCAGCTCGTGTGTGTTCTATAGAAAATAAACAATAAAGGCAAGATTGTGCCCAGGCCTGTGCAGATGTGAAGCGGTGGGTGGGAGAGAGGATGCCTGGAGGATGGGTGGGTGGGAGAGAGGATGCCTCCCTTGTTCTTTTGCACATCAGTCTGGCACACTCAGAATCAGTCCTTCTGCTCCCCAGGGAGCTAAAGCCCATGGTGGCGGTAAGCTCCCCAAATGGACTGGGAAAGCAGAGCTGGTCTGTGCACAGAAGTGCCTGCTGCATCCTGTCAAAGGGTGGGGAAGGAGCCCCACTCAGACACAGGGCCCCCATGAGTTTCCACCAGGTGGTGGAACTTTGTATCCCCCCGTCCCAGGAGCTGCGCCCGGAAGGCACGTCAGCCTGCAATACTGTGTTTGGGGTTCCTGGAGGTCAGAAGGCACTGATATTTTAGGCTTGATAAAGAGCAGCATTATGCAAGCTGCAACACCTGCAAGAGCTTACCAATTCTTTTCAGCTGTGTCTCCCCCACTAAAGCAGACTGCCAATTGCCGGGGGGTGTGTGCAGAACTCCAAAGGGGGGGATTTAAGTAACATTTCCCACCCCACCCCCATGGATTTCTATTAAAGCCAGGCTGCCAGAGGTGGAAGGTGAGCTCACGAGCTGCTGTATGATTTAGCATCTCATTCTGTTTCTGTTACTTTCTCTAGATGGCCGTCAACATTCTGACAAGCAGCCATCATTTTTATTTAGCATTTGTTAAGCGGTGGCAAGGTGTTTAGATAATGAACAACAGCTACTAGAAATACATGGCTAACTGCATCAGTGGTCTAGGTCCTAGAACTGGACAGATGATTAAATTAGACCAGCTCAAAGGCTACTGTGACTTACACCGGAGGCCAGGCGGAGCGCTGAACAGCCCCTGAATATGGGGAATATCAATGTGATTGAGAATCACCTAACATCCTCCATTCTTGCCCCATGCGCAGGAGTAGAGTGATTGAGAATCATGGCCACTGTCTGCACAAAACAACTCCTTATAATAGGAAAAAGAAAGCAGATTCACTCATTGGGTCAACACAGCCTGCAGGCCTCTGGAGACAGAGCATCCATCCAAAGAGGTGCTACAGTGGCAAAGGCTGCCCATGACGCTTACTTCATCTGGGGGTGCAGTGCAGAGACTGCATAGGGCTGGCTATAGGTATGGTGAGACCAGACCTATGGGGGCCTGATGCAATTCTGAAACTGCCCTGCCCTAGGGCTCTGACTACAGTGTCCCCTACCCCTGGGCACAATGGTAGGTGTGTTTGTGAGGTTGCACTCCATATGTTTATGGAAATATGCTTATGCGTGTGAATATGATGTAACTGGAATATGCTTTAAGCAAAAGGTCTCTTGTAAGGTATCATTACAAAGCTTATAGTCTACTGAGTGTGTTCATCCTATTTGTATGAATGTATCATTCTTGTATCTGAAGCTAGAAATATGAAGTATTACTCTGAAGTCCTATTGTAATTATGCAAAGTATGGGCCACTAATGGTGGCTTGGAATCTTGATGGCTCCCATTGACTAGGACAATTGGTTGTGAATGGGTCTATTTACCTGCAAGCTTTCTTGTGTACCTGATGTGCGTAATGAAGAACATGATACTAGAATCCATCTTAAACCTGGTGCTTTTCCATTTAGAAGGAGGGGTGGGGACCCAGAGAGACAAAAGATTCCTGCCTTGGGCCAAAGCTATAAAAGGGGATGGAACAGAACAAAAGAGGCTGCAGTCATGAGAACACCCCTAATTTCCACCTAAGCTGTTTGCTGGAACTAACAAGGGCTGTACCTGGGGAAGGGATTGGGTCCAGACTAGGAAGGAGTCTAGTCTGTGAAAGAAGATTATTGGAACATCTCTGAGGGTGAGATATTACCTGTATCAGTTTCTTAATGTATTAGGCTTAGACTTGAGTGTTTTTGGTTTATTTTGCTTGGTGACTTACTTTGTTCTGCCTGTTATTACTTGAAACCACTTAAATCCTACTTTTTATACTTAATAAAATCACTTTTTTTATTAATTAACCCAGAGTAAGTGATTAATACTTGGGGGAGCAAACAGCTGGGCATATCTCTCTATCTGTGTTATAGGGGGCGGACAATTTATGAGTTTACCCTGTATAAGCTTTATAAAGACTAAAACAGATTTATTTGGGGTTTGGATCCCATTGGGAGCTGGGTGTCTGGATGCTGAAGACAGGAGTACTTGCTGAGCTGTTTTCAGTTAAATCTGAAGCTTTGGGGGTGTTGCAGCAGGCTAGTATGTCTGGCTCAACAAGGCAAGGTTCTGGAATCCCAAGCCATCAAAGAAAACGGGCTCAGAAGTACTTTCAGCACATCAGGTGACAGTCCCAAGGGGGTCTCTGTGACCAACTCATCACAGTGCTATTCACGTTCACCCCCATCATGCCCACAACAATAAAGCTAGGCTTGGAATTAGATTCAATATTTAATGAGCTTAGTAGTCAGAGAGATGAAATATTGTATTTAATTTTGAAATAGTACATTTACTTATTAGACTTTTAAAATACTGATTTGGTGCTAAAAAGATAATATTCCTTTAATTTCTCATGAAAACCAGAACTTTAATTAAAAAAAGCTATTTTAAGACTTGAATGAGAGCACTTACATAAAGGAGCTAAGAAGTCACACAAAGCCATCCTCATGCAAGGCCGAAAGAGGTGAAAAGTAGAAGAAATGGAGGGTTTTAACTGTCACATTCTGCCTGATGACAGGATAGGGATCAGCCAAGCCGGTTTGGTAAATTCTGGGCTTTGCCAAATACAGGACACTCATGCACAATACCTACTAGTGAATTGTGAAGATATGTGAGGGGTGAACATCATAGTGTTCAAATACGGGCTAAGGAGAGAGACAGTGAGAGAAAAGAGATGGAGAGAGAGGACCAGATCCTCAGCTACGATAAAAGGGCTCAGCTCCACTGAACTGAAGTCAATTGAATTTTACAACTCTAATGCGTAAACTGAACTGAAATCAATGGAACCACAAGGACTGACACCAGCAAAGGAACTGGCCAAAGAAATCCAATGAATGGACTGGCTGGCAAACCCAGCCTGTGGGCAGGGTGAGCAATGAATACAGAGTGTGTGTGAAAAATAAGCAGAGAAGAGAGAAAAAGAGGGAAAAAGTCACAACAAAACAGAGTGATCCAAATCTTCAGCTGGTGCAAATCCATGTCATGCCTTCAACATAACTGGAGCTTTGCCAATATATTCCAGCTGAGGATCTGGCCCAGTATACAGGGCATCCACTTGTGCCAGCTTGGGGGTGAGTCTTCTATTCTCTGGTATATAGTCAGGGAGACGTATTTCTAGCTCGAATCACCTTTGAACAAAACTCAAAAGCATGAGGCTAAATCACAGAAAGAGCGGTATGCAGCATTGTTGTAGCTGTGTTTGTCCCAGGATGTTAGAGAGACAAGGTGGTAAGGTACATAAGAACGGCCTTACTGGGTCAGACCAAGGGTCCATCTAGCCCAGCATCCTGTCTTCCAACGGTGGCCCGTGCCAGGGGCCCCAGAGGGAATGAACAGAACACGTAATCATTGAGTGATCCATCCCCTGTCGCTCATTTCCAGCTTCTTTATTGGATCAACTTCTGTTGGTGAGAGGTTCACAAACCCAACCTGCTTGTGCAAAGCCAAACAACCTTTCAAGAAGTTCACAAAGCATTGAACTGCATGAGATTCACACTTTCCTAGAAAGGAGGGGTAAGTTGCATAGTCTCATGGCTAGGCCACTGGAACTGGGATTCAGAATGGGGTTCAATTGCTGGCTCAAAGATAGACATCTACTGTAACTTTAGATAGGTCATTTAATTTATCTGGTGCCTCAGTTCCCCAGATAATACAGTCCTCGGTGAGGATAAAATCCATTAATGATCGTGAGGTGCTCAGATACTGTGGTGACATGGGACACCCGAGTAGAAAGATAGAAGTATCTTGGACAGTAAGAAGTATATGATTCATTCACACCTTATCTTGCTACTGATATATTTGGGTGGCTTGGATTAATCATCTAAGTATAAGATCCACAGCATTCCAAAGGAATTAATTACTGAGTGATCCTTACTGACTTTTGACTAGGGCCAGCTGACTTGTATATCCACATGTACAATGTCCACTATGCTATATCTTTGCCCAGCCACCTCAACCATTGCCCATTGGGATGAAGCAATTATGGACCCAGAGCTGTGATCACACCACTCAGAATCGTTTTTTCACCTGTATATGTGCTGTTGCTCTGTTGCAATGGCACAGACGGTATGAGAACAAAACCTTAATAGATCTGGAACCAGCCAGTCAGTGCGCTCTTTATAAGGCAGGAGACATATCTGTTACAGTGAATTACTCTACGAGACAATCATCAGACTATAGCAAGGCAATGCAAATTGTATTTACATATGTTATGTAACTTAGTGTGGGTAAGAGTCAGAGAGGCTTATTATGTGCTCACAGACCCCCTTGCTTTGTAGGTAAATAGCACTCTGGATATGTCTGCACTGCAGTTAAAAACCCATAGCTGGCCTGTGCCAGCTGACTCAGGCTCACAGGACTTGGGCTGCAGGGCCATTTAATTGCACGTAGACATCTGGGCTTGGGCTGCAGCCTAGGCTCTAGGACCCTGTGAGGTGGCCCAAGGCAGCTGGCATGAGCCAGCTGCGGGTGTCTAACTGCAATATAGGCATACTCTCAGAGGCTAAAGTCTTCAGTCTAACTAAATGTGTGCAATAAACTTGAAGGAGATTCCCTTTATCCAGATTTCAGATTTGCCTTCAAGTCCCATGGTGCTATCAGCTCCTGATTTTGTACTTTAAAAGCTGGGAAGGGAATATTAATGGTTTGTAGATTCTGACTGTGTATTTTTAAAGCACCGTTTTTTGAGGCTTTGAAGAAGGAAAGAGAGATTTGAAAAACTCCGATATATTTTCTAGCCAAAGAATGAACAGGAATTCCACACACGCTCTTGGGAAAAGCATCATGCTTCAGTTTCCTTTCCAGATCAGCTACTAAACTCCTGAACAAATTCACTAAAATCTCACTCCTTTCCCTTACTGGATTGAACTGTTGATAACTCTGCAGTGAATTACTTCTCCATGGGCCCATCCAGCTTCCATTTGAAATCAGTGGGAGTTGGATCCAGTACTTCTAGAACAGTTACAAACAACTAATAACTCCAGCTACTAACCCAAAACCATTTTAGCTCACACTGTATGTGTGTAGAATCAATGTGAGTGAAATTGACTTGACTGCAGATGTGCAATGTAGGATTTTAGTCCCACTTAAAATCTTAACATTAGTTTTGATGTCCAAACCCTGACAGTTTTCACATGACACAATCAGTGATACATGTCTGAGAAGGGCCATTGGCCAGTCAATACAAAAGGATGAGAAGGGAATGTAATTCAGAATATCTTGCCTAGACTTGTATGAGGAGACAGTTGGTTTATGCAGTTCCATGTAGGGGAGGTAGGTAAATATGTGGGAGCTCCAAACTAGGGAGATGAAAACAAACAAACTAGGAAAAGGAATGTAACCTCTGTGGCCATGCACTGCAAAATCCTGGGAAACATTAATATAGAGGTATCAAATATAAGTCACAGGAAATTATTATAGCATTGGGTAAGTACTTGTGAGGCCACATTTGGCAGTCTCAATGCAGTTCTGGTCACTTATAAAAGAGAATACTAGAGACAGAACCAGAGGGCAATAAAAATGACTCAGACACCTGTCAATTTTTAGAAAGGTTAGGTAAACCAAATCTGTATTCTTTACAAAACCAGGAGATTAAGATGTTATTAAGGTACAGTGAAGCTTTTGAGAGAGGAAACGAAGCTGCTGTAACTCACTTGAGCTAGGGCTCATGAATGTTATCAGCAAGGGACAGACAAACTAAAAGGATTTAGGAAACATTTCAAGGAATAAATTAGCAGGAGCAGAAAAGAGAGCTGCTAAATAAAAAGTTGAAACAACGTGAAGGTGAGGAAATTATTTAAGGGGAGGGAAGAACACTGTGTGGCAGGATAAGATAGGCCGGTGCCATTCTTTTAAAATGAGAAATAGAATATTAATCTAGTGGGTTTTTTGTGAGTGGTGGAACAGAGAGAAAACCCACTTGGGTGGATGTGTCTCACAGTTTGCGCATGTATGAGTCAGTGACCCAAGTAGCCTTAAACGCTGCATTGCAATAAGTTGACCAAAAGATGGATCTCTCTCTAAATCATAAGGTCAGATCATGCCTGCAGCAGGAAAATCCTGCAAGAGGGTCTGGAAACTCCATGAATTTCCTATGAATTAGACATTCAGTCCCACAGAGCAGAAGAGGTATTAGCCCTCCATTTCCATGAATATGCCAATATGGGTTGGGGGAATCAGACGGATTTCAGAGCATGAGGGCTGGGGCACTGACTTGGTGGCCTAGTACATCCATACTACCATGCCAGGCACACCCCTATGGCCTCTCAGGAGTCACACTCCCATTGGTTGCCTGGGGCGACAGGAGTTATGACCTCATAAGATAATACTGCAGGGAAATCCATGCAGGTCTGAAAGGGGACTGTGCCACTAAGAATGTCTCCTTTAGGTCCTACCAAAACCACACAGAGATCACATGTCACGGCTTGCAGGGAGTCAGATGTGGGGGAGAAGGCCACATTGGCTCCCTTCCAGCAAGAGCTGGTTTCCATGCCCTCCGCAGGACAATATATTGAAGGGAAGATCTGACCCTCAGTGCCTTGATTGGAATCTGCTGATAGCTGGGACCAGGAACAGAATACATGAGGTACAGGGCCAGCTCCTCAGCTGTGGCCAAGGAACACTGAGTGCAGCTGAGAAATAGGGGACACAAAGGTGGCTTTAAGTCACGTGAGTGCTTCACTGATCCTGGGGCTGTGTGCATGTCTGTCTCTTTGCCCTGGACTCAGCAGCGACAGCGGATATACAATTTGAATTTAAAATAGTTACATCTGTTCAAATGAAAACAACATTTAGTGCAGCCTTGCCAAACCCTTTCTCCAATGACAGCATTTGGAGAGGCCCTTTTGTCCTTACTGGAGGCTTAGTGAAATCAGTGGGAGCAGGATGCACCCATCCGAGTGCCAAGACTGGCTTTTTAATGTCCGAGGTATAGTGTGAGGAACTCAGCTGCTTAGATTCATGATGCAGCAATGACTTTACAACACTACAAGGGCAAAGGACCAGGAATATACTCTTTAATGGCAGTGTCTGAGCTGGCAATAATCAATTGGGAAACTTCTGAACTTCTCTTATTACTCTCCCAGGGCTTGTGTTCCTTGACATGCTCAAATATACCATGTGTTCCGCCACACTCTAATAACGTTAGTATGAAGTCCCTTGTTCATTGCAAGGGCCAGTTTCATGATGACATGATCAAAGATGGTGGAAGAACCTAAGGCTAGGAATAGTTATTTACATCATACTGGATAAAGACCCTCAAAGGAGCAATCTCAGAAGCACAGCTTGTGACACTGAAACAAGCAGAAGACGACAAGCGGCAGGAGGTGTTGAGCTGCTTGGACGGTGTTCATTTTTAATGCAGATCTTGAAAATTGTTACCGCTTTAGGAAGAACATAACTAAAAAATGTCTGGGAGGCAAACATATTTGAGTTTAAACAATATGAATTTAAAATACGAATAACCATCTTGGTGGATTAATCAATTCAGTTTTTTTTTCCTGTGCAGCTGCATTTTGCTAAGTAACACATTCTATTTCAAGGCTGTTAATGCGGGAGCAGCTGCAACACGCTCTGGGGATTTTTTAAAATCTTGATGAAATTAAAGGCAAAGACATAAAAACAAATTCTTCACAGCTACCCTGGCTGACGCCGTTATAACACTAACAGTATTTTCAAGTACATCATATACTCGGGTAGTGCTACTTTTAACTAGTATAGTTCATAACAACACTGTATGTGTTGATAGCACTTTCCCTCCAGCAAGTTAAAGGTCATTTACAAATATGAAGGAATTAAGCCTCATGGCTCCCCTGTGAAACTGGGGAATATTATCTTTATTTTACACATGAGGAAACTGAGTCACAAAGTTTTTTTCCCACGTGCCTGGGGTCCAAAACGGAGCTCACATAGTTGCATGAATACCACAGCTGTGATTGCAAGCACAAATTAAGTGTTTGCATATGAAAATGGACAGTGATGGTGTTATTGGCCATTTGTTCTTGGAAGCCTGATTGCAGAAACTGAGTCTGTGATTTAGGCACATAACATAAGAACGGGCATACTGGGTCAGACCAATGGTCCATTTAGTCCAGTATCCTGTCTTCCTATAGTGGCCACTGCCAGATGCTTCAAAGGGAATGAACGGAACAGAGCAATTATGATCCATCCCCGTCATCTAGTCCCAGCATCTGGCAGTCAGAGGCTTAGGGACACCAAGAGCACGGGAGTTGCATCCCTGACCATCTTGGCTATTAGTTATTGATGGACCTCTCCTCCATGACTGCACGCATGTTTTTGCTCACATGCAATTTTTAAAATCAGGTCTTAAGTGACTTGCTCAAAGTACCCTGAACGCCCGTGGCATGACTTGGAGCAGAACTAAGGTCTCCTAACTCCCAGTACTTTGTCTTCTATATCACAATATTGACCTTCCTCCCTACAACACCTCTAGCAAACTCCAGAGTTGTAGGGTCGATTGCTTCAAGGGTTCTTTGAGTGGAATTCAAGCCCCTTTCAAAACATATCAAGTCACATCTAGCCAGAGAGCAGAAGGAAAAAAGACAGTATCTTCTCTCCAGTGCCAAAAGCCTCACCTGACTTCCTGGGCACTAAAAGCCCCATCTGTCCCCTCACCCATTTCCACAATGTCTGGCTCTAGGCTCTCTGCTGGCCTCTGTGCCGCGCAGCTCCCGGGAAGCAGCTGGCATGTCCAGCTCCTAGGCTTAGGGGCGGCCAGGGGGGTCCACGTGCTGCCCTGCCCCCTGCCCGCAGGCGCAGCTCCCATTGGCCGGGTCAGGGCAAAGATGACTTGTGAGCGCTCAGCAGGTAGCTGTGCCTCTCCCGCTGCTGCCGGCCCTCTTCTCCTCCTTGTGCTCCTCCTGTGGCTGGGCTCAAGCTGCGGCGCATCCTCCTAGGGCGACCCCGAGGTCTGTCACCCCATCGCCGGCACCCAGGAATTAGAGGTATGTATCCCTGTCTCCGAGTGCTGGGAATGGGACTGCTGGAGGGGAGGGGAGGAGAACAAGACGAACCCAGTGCCCGGCCCGGCCACCTCAGGGAGTTGGGGGCAGGCCTGGCCCAGCAGCACCACCCTCCTCCCCGGCCCGGGACAGTTCTCCTGAGTCTGTCGCTGGCCCCAGCAGCCTGGACTCTGGGCAACTCCTCCCCTCCCCCTGCCCTGCACCCCTCCCCGTCCCAACTCCCCCCACACTCCCATCCCACTCCCTGCATCCATCCCTGTCCCAAGCCCCATCACCATCACTGCATCCCTCCCCATTCCATGCCTCCCTGCACCCCACATGTCCCCATCCCAGCCCTGTACCCCTTACAGTGCTCTCCCATCCATCCTCTCCACCTCCCAGAGCCACCACCCCCATATCCCTCACCCCCCACAGCCCTGCACCCCATTCATCTCCATACACTGCTGCATGCCCATTATGTCCCTATACACCCCTGCGCCCCCCACATCCTCATGCACCTGTAGCCTTCTGCCTCCTCCTGCATCCCCATCCCCCCCACATACCCCTCACATCCTCTCCTCTCTCCTTCACTGCCCCCTCTCACACCACCCTGCTCTCATCCTTAGCCTCTTTCCCTCCCCATCCTCTCTCCTCCACTCCCCCTTCCCCCATCTTTTCCCCTCTGGCCTACCCTCTTCCCTTCCCGGCGGGGTGATTTAGACAGCCTCTGGAAGAGTGGAGTCCCCCCGGGCACCATCATAATCAGAGAGAGAAAATAAAAAAGCAATAAAACCAGACAATGAAACTCAGCCAGCACCCCAGGGCCAGGCAGAGCAGAGCCCCCTCAGTGCCAGGCGGCCAGTCTCTGGCCCCTTCGTTCTGGGGCCCAGCCTTCATGCCGGGCATGACAGCACTACAGCCTGTGGGCTTGCGAAGTCTCCTGTAGCTAGGATGACCAAGCAATAGAGGGAGGGGGGACGGAGGGAGCGGGAGGCGGGGCCTCGAGGCAGGGGGCGGGGCAAGGGTGTTCGGTTTTCTGGAATTAGAAAGTTGGCAACCCTATCCGGCTCTCAACTTTTCAGCTTCAACAGGGAAAATGGAACATCCAGCATTTGGGGGAGCCTAACACATTCAGTTCAACAGCCCATAACTGCAAAAAGGATGCTGCCCTGGACCGGACACACTAGTCATACCACCATGTCCTTTAATTCACTCGAAGGTGCCACAGAATCCGGACACCCTTGTCACACAGTGTAGGCCCAGTTTCCCACAGAGTACACAGGGCCTTGCCCATAGCACCCTGGGTTAAGGCAGAACCATCAACCAAGGTGTGGCCAGAAGCAAAAGGTTTGCTGAGTTAGGGAGAGTTTCCCTGCTCCTAGGATAAGGGCTGAGAGGGCCTGCTCAGGCTTTCCCCTTAAGTCAGGGGACTGTGGTTAGCATAGCACTGACCAAGAGTGCAGCACGACCAGACAGGCCCAAATTAAAAAATTGTGGGCCCCATGGCCTATGAAAATTCTCTTCCCCCTCCCCTGCCCCGACCTTCCTTGAACTAGACAGAGTATGTGATATACAAGACAAGCTGCCACCCTAGGTACACCTTCAGTGTGCTGCCCTCCTCCTACCACCCAGGGGAGAGGTCCTCAACCAGGGGTGAAGAGGGATGTACCCCTTGGGGGGAGCAACAGACTCTTTTTCAGGGGGAGAGCGTGGTGAGCCTTCTGATGGTTCCGTGGTTATGGTAGAAGTGGGGGGGCCAAGCACCAGCTCACAGCACCACACACTCAGGTTTGGCCTGGCTGTCCTGCATCATAACAGAGGGTTGACCACGCTAACACGTATGAGTGGCGTAGTGACCTGGCGTGCCAGATTGCAGTGCCACTCATGGTTTTGTTGTTTGTTTGGTTATCTGCTGGTTGGGGACAGACTCATGAGCTAGGGGCCCTGTGCAAACGCAGCGAGTGCACACGGGTTAATCCGGGCCTGCCAGCAGGCTGACAGGCACTGGTAAATCTCCACCTCCCAGAAACACACAAGTCTCAGACAGGTTGAGCTCTTTGTCTAATCTCAAATCCACAGTGTGGGCGTACAGGCTAAACCTCTTGACTTGTCTCTACAGTCCATGAATCCATCTTGCTATGCTGGGGACACTCCCAAACGGTACCCATGTTAGAACGTGCTGGAACCACTAAAAATTGTTCCTAGAGCCTGGAAAGAAATAAAAAGCCTACTAATTTCAAGTATTCATCTCGTCTTTTTTGTGAAATGCATTTTACCTACTTCCCCGCAAACGGTTCAAACCCTCAGGTTCTGATGACACCGGGGGAAAAGTGTGCTGACCAAAAAACAGCCCTACCAAAGAATGGTAATGTTCTTGTGGCCTGCCTTTATCACACATCTAAGCTGTGTCAAGCACCTGAGATTTAAGCAAGAGGCAACACTAAAAATAGGCAGAACAATTGCTGCTCATTGGTTTGACTTGTAGGGATTTTTTTATTACAAATTAAGTTAGCTTTGTATTTCATATATGTTGGGGAGCTTCTTGGATAATTGGAAGCATTCAGCCCTTGCCTCGCAAGTGTAACACATCTGAGGCATACATCAGTCGCCTTCTAATGCATACCCTGTTGTAACTTATGGCTTACCTGCCTTCCACACAGTCCTGCCACTAGATCCATGCATGTGGATTGCTGCCCTTGTGCAGATTTCAGTACCTGGACAGATCCAAGCTGCAGGTCTGGAACCTTTGAAGTCACATCCGATTGACTCCAAGAGAGAGAAGGGTTCAGGCCCCTAATCTATCAGTGAACTAAATCATAGAATCATAGAATATCAGGGTTGGAAGGGACCTCAGGAGGTCATCTAGTCCAACCCCCTGCTCAAAGCAGGACCAATCCCCAATTAAATCATCCCAGCCAGGGCTTTTTCAAGCCTGACCTTAAAAACTTCTAAGGAAGGAGATTCCACCACCTCCCTAG
The DNA here is from genome assembly GCF_965152235.1 of Eretmochelys imbricata. Taxonomy (NCBI): domain Eukaryota; kingdom Metazoa; phylum Chordata; order Testudines; family Cheloniidae; genus Eretmochelys; species Eretmochelys imbricata. The sequence goes on from NC_135582.1 coordinate 61,443,882, forward strand.
GTAACGCATTCCAGTGTTTCACCACCCTCCTAGTGAAAAAGTTTTTCCTAATATCCAACCTAAACCTCCCCCACTGCAACTTGAGACCATTACTCCTTGTCCTGTCCTCTTCTACCACTGAGAATAGTCTAGAACCATCCTCTCTGGAACCACCTCTCAGGTAGTTGAAAGCAGCTATCAAATCCCCCCTCATTCTTCTCTTCTGCAGACTAAACAATCCCAGTTCCCTCAGCCTCTCCTCATAAGTCATGTGTTCCAGACCCCTAATCATTTTTGTTGCCCTTCTCTGGACTCTCTCCAATTTATCCACATCCTTCTTGTAGTGTGGGGCCCAAAACTGGACACAGGACTCCAGATGAGGCCTCACAATGTCGAATAGAGGGGAACGATCATGTCCCTCGATCTGCTCACTATGCCCCTACTTATACATCCCAAAATGCCATTGGCCTTCTTGGCAACAAGGGCACACTGCTGACTCATATCCAGCTTCTCGTCCACTGTCACCCCTAGGTCCTTTTCCGCAGAACTGCTGCCTAGCCATTCGGTCCCTAGTCTGTAGCTGTGCATTGGGTTCTTCCGTCCTAAGTGCAGGACCCTGCACTTATCCTTATTGAACCTCATCAGATTTCTTTTGGCCCAATCCTCCAATTTGTCTAGGTCCCTCTGTATCCTATCCCTGCCCTCCAGCGTATCTACCACTCCTCCCAGTTTAGTATCATCCGCAAATTTGCTGAGATGCAATCCACACCATCATCCAGATCATTTATGACTTCTGACCCTGGGTGGTAAACTCCGAACACAACTAGTAACTGGTCAGATCACTCAATTTGCCAACCCGTCTTATTTAAGTGGAGAATGCTGAAAGAGCAGTGGTAGAATGGGTTAATAATAGGTAAAGGATTTTAAAAAACGGTGCTTGAAAAACATCAGTGACTGCTTATTTCATCCACTCAGGAGCCCTGACTATATCTACTGTCCAGCTGGGGAGTGCTGAGCAAATGCTAACTTCCTCCATCAGATGTTCCCATGCATATAACAATTCACTGTCCCCAGCTAGCCCTGGTAAGGTTTTGTAACCTGAAAAACATCAGGTAATCCTAAACCTTTGTTCTTCAAGGAAAATCAGCTTTCAAGGGCACTTCCTTTGTTCCACCCAATCCTCCCACCTAATTGCGCCCTACACAGTCTTCTCCTGCTCTCCTTGTTGTGTTATTTCTTATGCCTTATCCCATCTCTCCGTGTGTTCAATGGGCACCTTCATCATTCAAATCACACATTTCTTCTGTCAAGCCAACACAGAAGCAATAATCCACCATACAACCAAATCTTAAAATCCCCTGCAGCATCTTTGACCAACTCGCATATTTATGTCTCTGCTGTGCTCTCTGAGTGAGCTCTTTGTAGCAATTGTGCAGAACCAGGCACACACTTGGTGCTCAATAGATACTAAATATTATCTAATAATGTGAACACCTACCTTCTTTCACATCAGCGGAGGGGTTAGCCCATACGTTTTAGGTTTTGTGATGCTGGCCATGTCTCTTCAAGATTATATGACTGAAAATGCCAAAAGTTTCTCCATTTATCTATGACCCCGATATATTTTTTCAGGCAATGCTTGCTTCTCTGTTTCACGCTGCCAAAGACCTCAGCCCTTATTTATTGCTGGTTGACCACTCTAACTTTGATTAATCATTCTCTGTGTTAATATCAAACAGCCCCTGGCTTCCTCAAACAGATTATAGCTTCTGTCAAATTATTCCCCCCCCAATACAGAAAACGGATAAATGATAGCCACTCAGTCCAATGGGAATGAAACAGACGCATTGTAATTATAGCTTAAAAAACCCCACTAGTGGGTCAGTTTTCAAAATGAACTTGAAATGACTTGTGAAGTAGAGGATCAAGAACAGTACCTGCTAAAAGCAGAGAAAGCCAGAAAATGGTGTTTTTTGTTGTTGTTACCTTTATGTTGCTTTAGAAACATGGGGCTGAATTTCTTGAGAAGTAAGGAAGAATGCAAAAGATTTTAACCTATTGTAAGTTTTGAGACGGAAAGAAGATTTGTTTTTATAGAATGAATACAAATTTTATCTTATAAGGAACTTGCTGCAGGAGATTAACTAAACTATTAACATTTTCAACCCCCATAAATATCTTTTATTCAAAGGTCTCAAAGCATTGTGTACACATTCAGGAATCAATGAATTCTCATAACTACATGAGAGATGGGTAAGTTTTATTATCCCCATTGCATTGTCTGATCAACTAGGTCCAAATTGTCTCAGGGGCATAATTCTGAACCTCTTACTCTTTCTGATTATTCACAAGTAGGCCATTTAGTTCAATGGGTCTACTGAAGTGATAGCTGCTCGGCAATAAGAGTATGAAAGACAGAGAGCTGGTAACAGAATCTAGGAGTCCTGACTGCCAGTTCCTTAATCTACCAGTAACAGCTCCCTCTCTCCAATGATATACCACCTACTTCTGGTCTACTAACTTGTGATATTAAACGAGTTAAGGAAACAGAACAGCAACAAAGGTTTTAGTGGGTTTCATAAGTAGCGTTTTAGACTTTCAAATTCTCCTCTTCATGAACCCAGAGCCAGAAGTGTTTGAATTGCACTGGGCAAGCTGGAGTCCTTTGTCTAACAGATTTGCAAGAGTGTGCAGTTATTGCCAAGCTCCTAAATCATTACCTTAGTGCTGCACCTGCTTCTGAGGTAATTGGCTCAGTTCTCCACTGCATCCAATAAGCACTGAGCACAGCTAGGTGGGGTCAGTAGCCACAAAGAGTTGGTTGAGGCTCCTTGATCCTGGGGCCAGTCCTATGCCGGCATTGAGCTCTCGGGCTGGGTGAACATTGTCCTTTTTGTGTGTGTGGAAAGTTGGGTTTTCAATTAAACTAACATTTTTGTGGAAATTGTCGGCTTGTCTCAAAAACAACAAAAAATATCTATTTTTCAATCAGAAAATTCAAAAACCTGAAAACCTAAAAGTTTTGGCCAAATTTCAGCTCGAGTTTTTGAGAGTTAAATGTTTGGTTTGGGGGGCTTTTGTTTTTCCATGGAGAGGAAAAAATTCTGATCGGCTGGACTGGTCCCAGTGTTGTTGTTTTTTGTTTGCTTTTTAACAGAAGCCTCAGGGTTGCTCTAAACTTACACCAGATGTCTATGGCCCTAAAAGGCTTGTCTGGAGGCTGGGGATGACTGGCATGCAACAGTGCTTTGGCTATACAATGGATACACTCCAGTGCTGGACTTGTTTGTGGCATAGGAGCTGGGTGCCCAGCTCCATACCACATAAAGAATTCCCCTGTGCCAGGGAAATCTAAAGTGTCTTGAGAGACATAGTCCATTTAATCTGGGTGCAGTCCAGGGATTTAGGAACTCTGTTATCAAATCTCACTTCTAATACTGACCCCATCCTGCCGCCCATGGCCTTGGTAGATATAACGCTTACCTATCTCACAGCAGTATTGTGAGGATCAAACAGTTACTGTCTGTAAAGTGCTTTGAAGGTGAAAAGTAAGGGCTAAGAATTGGTCAAATATGCAAATATTCCTTGCTTCAGTTTTAAAAGCTATTTGTTACAGTATTGTTGTGTACTACAGTAGCACTGACAAGCCCAAACCAAAGCTGAGCCCCCACTGTTTTAGGCACTGCACACCCACACAGTGACAGAGAGTTCCTGTCCCAAAGAGCTTACAGTCTAAATGGGTAAAAGGTGATGGAAGAAGGGAAGTACAATAAGCCTCATTTTACAGGTGGGAAACTGAGGCACTGAGAGATTAAATGATTCGCCCAAGCTCGTGCAGGGAGTCTTTGGCAGAGCCAGGTACTGGACCCAGATCTTCCAAGTCATAGTCCAGTGAACCACCCTTCCTCAACAGCACAGAACATGAGAAATGTGAAGCAAAGCAGGATATATGGGGTATTCCTTTGGAACCTGAACCTGCTTTCAATGAAGTCTGTGGGACTTTTGCCATTGACTTCAATGGAAACAGGATCAGACCCTGTTATATTAATATTCCACATACTCCTAGTTCACAGCAGCCCCGCTGTCTGAACGGTGCATGCAGATCAAAAGCTGTGGGAATGTGTGTGTGTGCGCTGAGTTGTTTCTACAGCATAAAAGACTTTGCCCTCTACATCTTTTAAGTAATGTACACAGACATGTCCTCCTATAATTTAAATAACTCAGTAAGCCAAACCGAGAAACTTCTTTGCTATGGTTCAGAGTCGGTAAACCCTCCACAAACATTGCACAGAGAGTTGTATATTCAACAAAAGATTACACAATCAAAAATAATTATAAAGAACTAGTTGTGGTCTCCCCGAGTCGTTTTAAACCTAACCCATGCAAATAACTCGGTTTGAAAAGTAAAGGTTCACAGTGCAGATTGTATCAGTCTGAAATGCTTGCATGAGTTTATTTTGATTTCTGAAAGCACATTGCTTGAAGCTTTGTATAGAATTAGCGAGTCACTGATTGAGGTTTATGATCTGTCCCCAGATGCACAAAGCCATAAGAAACTCCCATTGGCTCCTAGTATTGTCTTGAAATCAATGGAAGCTGCTGGCACACAATAGATGGCAGAATTTGGCCCTTAGCCAGTAGACAAGTGTGAAAGGCAACAAATAACTGTACAAAGAAAAGAACCCAATGCAATCCAGCAGCAACTTATAAAGCACATTGTCATGCAAATATCCCAACATGCCTTATCAAAAAAACAAAAACGGGGGGAGGGAAACCCAGCTGTGGAATATTGCTCTGCTCTTGGCTGAATCTTTAAAAAAACCTGATCTCTAGACTCAGTGACAATAAAATTAGGGAAGGCACAATGGGCTTGGATAAAGTAAGAAGCAACCAGAGTCAAAACTTCCTCTGAGATTCGGAAATAGCAAGTACCCACCCTAGAAATCCAGCGAGAAAGCCTGCTCTTGAGAGCGTGCTACCCAGTTTTGCCAGAGCATGGGGGTTGGATCATTTGGATAAAGTTCAGATAAGCATCTGAACTACTGGGTGCTCATCCAACCTGAATCACTCAACCTTTAGGGGTTCAACCATGACTAACTAAAACATCTGTTATAAACCTGTCAACCAAACAGAAAGACGATTGGTGCTCAGGGCGTCATTTATGGACATTTTTTTTGGAACCATTAAACTACTGTATGCACGAATGTGTGGTGGGTGAGAGAGGGAGAACTGAAGGAGATGGAAGAGAAGAGCAGAGGTTTTCTGTGTGTGAAGCTTCCTTAAAATCTAGAATGCAGGGCAAGGTATCAAGTGTAGATATATGAGTGAAATTTTCAAAAGCATCTAAGTGACTAGTCCCATTGACTTGACACTTGGGCACTTATGAAAATTCCCCTGTCTCTTTTTTGGCTGGGATTTTCAAATGAGTTTAAGGAAGTTAGTTGCATTGAAATTCAATGGAAGTTGGACACCTAACTCCCTTGCCTGGTTTGACAAATCAAGTATGCACAGGAGCTTTTCCCAGAGCAACAAATCACAAAAGGTAAAAATATTTTAGATGTGTAACTAAACAAAACATTTATATACAGTCATACAGTTATATACAGTAGCCAAATAGATTTTGAATGTGTGGGGTTTTTATAAAAATGTACTGAAACCCAAACCAAAAACCTTATAACTTGAGACATAGATATAGGCTGAGATTTTCAGATGTGGGTGCCCAAACATAAGCTTCTAAATTCATATTTAAACTCCTAAATAATTGGCCTAGTTTTCAAATATGCTGAGGAAGGAGAATTTGCCAGACTTCAAAGTAAACTGTTCTGGGCAGTTTCAAACTCAGGCCAGCTGTTTAGGTGTTTAAATACGGACACAGCTCCTAAATTTAAGCATCCTTTTTGTTCACGCAATTTATAAGCAATCCAAAGTGAGCATTCAGCAAACTGCTACAACTCATTCCTCTCTTTGATACCACTGAAAGCTAAATAAAAACACAGGGCAAACAAAAATAGCAAATTTGTTTAAATCGGAAATTGCATGTAAATAATAATACTTTTATGATTTTCATCTCAAAGAACCACTAATTATTGTTGACAACTGTATTTTGTGGCCAAGACTACATTCAGTCTATTACGAAGTGGGCTTGATTTACTAAAATGTGTGCATGCAGTTGTGCATTTCCACCTCTAAAATGAATGCACGACTGCCGCATTTGTGCTGCACACTGGGAAACTGCACATGCAAATGAGACTTTGTTGCTGTTTGCATGTACAATCATGGCTGTTAAGGTGAATTAGCTACTCAGTTACTTGCGTACATGCGATGACACACAGACACCTTAAAAATGTCACCATACATGACCCAACACTGCAAGGTCCATTTGTTCTTCCTGGCAGCTAAGGCCAGGGAGAATCTGTGCGATCCTGTAGGTAAGGCATTGGACTAGGACTTGAGAGAGTGGGGTTCTGGCATCTGGATCTGCCCCTTATCTGCTGGGTAGTGTAAGGCAAGTCACTTTCTCTCTGTAATGTTTTGCCTCCTCCCTCTGTGTGTCTTGTCTAGTTACATTATAAACTCCTCAGGGCAGGAATTCTCTTGTAGTAATTACCTAGCACAATGGTAACCCAATATCAGTTAGGTGCTTTTGTAATAAAACTAAATAATACTATGGTGGGAGAAAATAAAGATTTAAATATGGTTTATGGGGCTGGGTTGTTGGATGACCAATAATTAATGTAAAGAGGATTAACTGGAGCAGTTCGTTTACATAATTGTATTTTTAAAGTGTCCCACGGAAGGGCTACAGCAAAGGAAAGGTGCTTCTTTTTTACCGAATTGGTGTAGAAATAAAAACAAACAAAAACAGATTCATGTTAGACCCCGACCCCTCATTTTTCAAAGATGTGCCGTCTTTTTTCGTTACTTCCTACTGGAGCAAAAACATTTGTCCAAAACATTTTTTCTGCAAAAAAGGGCCAGCTTTCCATTGAAAACGTGGACTTCTTGTCCAAAAACGGAAGCCGAGAAACTTTTCTGCCAAACGACAAAAGACTCGTTTCTAGTTGAAAATGTTCAGTTTTTCAATGGAAAAAAAAGTCAGATTTCTGACCAGCTCCCCTGCTTACCTCTGCCTGTGTTTGTTGGCCAGACTGAATGTGCCAGCAGGATAAGGTCAGGGGTGGGATCAATATTTCCCTCATCTCCCCCTTCCAGAATTCTAGGGAAGCTACTTCCACTGTGAATGAGTAAAATTCAAACACTAACACAGCAGAAAGAGGGGGGGAAATCCCAGCAGGCAAAACCCATCCTCAGTGTAACTCTGCTGAAGTCAGTGGAGTTACATCAGAGACGGATTTAGCCCCATAGTCCCATCTCTCTCCTCCAGATGTCAGCACAGGACTATATAATATCTTCCCCTCCCCCCAGCACCCATTCGTAAAGTAGAAGCTGATTTGTGGCCTTTCTGTGATTGTGAGGAAGAGCAGGCATCTTTGCTTGTCTCTCTACTGGATTTGTTTTTGTAATTTCTTTTTACTTGAAGGTTTACCAGCTGCTTTATTACCAGACTGAGCTTCCCTCGCAGTCTCTCTCCCTTTCCCTCCTTTTTGTTCCTAGACACAATCAGTGTCTCTGGTCCCAGCTGCCACTGCTGATTTTTCATTACAGTTTAATTTAAAGCTGGGATTGGAATGGAAATGTCTTTTTGCCATTTGGGGTTTGTGAGGCCTGTGGTTTTATTGCCAAAAGCACAAATGTTAGTTACTACTGTTTTTCCAGTGTATAAGTGTTAGGTGCCTGTAGAGAGGGGTGTGTGGGAAAGTGGTGCGGAAGCTTGTGGGGAGCTGGGGAAACGAAATAAATCCACCTCGCATAGAGAAGATAACCCAATTCTGTGCCTCATTTGAGTATTGATGCTGGTGTACATGTTGGTGTGTTTGCTGTTTTGAGGGATGGGGGACGTCGAAGAGCCTGGGGGGAGGTTAATATGTTCCAGGGCATCAGGTCTGTGCAGGTCACTCCTCAGGTGGATGTAAAGATACTCTAAAGGCCTGGTATTTTGCTTCCCCTGGAAAAAAAACGCTTTCATTTAATACCTACAACCGCTCTCGTTCCACACTGCAAATAGAACTTTAATGGGAGCCAAACAGTGCTTCTGAACCCCTGCTTGGTCATAGCGCTTCCGGGGAGATAAACAAATCAACAGCAAAGCTGGTCTCCCAGAGAGAGGAAACTCTGTAATCGGCCCTCCTGTCTCCCTCTTGTGTCTGCCCCAGTGTGCGGGAGGATTAAGAAGAGCCCACCAGGCATGCCTTACAGTGCAACGATGAACCCCCAAGGAGGGCAAATGAGTGAGCTTTCCACAGGCGTTCACTGCTGAATACTCCATATGGGGGGGTGTTGTTGTTCTTGGCCACTCTATATAGAAATGATCAGATGAAGAAGGCAAAATTGTCAATGTCTACGTCTCTAATTTCAAAATTAAATTACGCTGAGAGGAAATTCAGGCCTTCCCCTGAGGGATGGACGGAGGAGAGAGGCTGGACAGTTACATTCTTCAATTTAAATATTTAGCATCGGCACAGGAAGCTACTGTTTCCAGCGTGGCAGATTGCAAAAGGGAGGCCTAATCTCTTATCTGTCATGCTAAAAACAATTACTGTCTCCCCTCCCAGCCAGACCCTTATCTTTTCCTGGCTACATCATTTCAGATGTCAGACGGAACTCTCCATTACTTCCTTGGATCATGCTGACTCTTCACACATCCTCCATGTCAACCTCTTCCCCAGCTGGCCTCAGGCTGCTCCGGAACTTGAGCTTGACTGGTACTGATTCATTGTCAGTGTGCCAGCCTGGGAGCACATGGGGCTTTGTTTTGAATAGAGCAGATTTTCTCCATTTCTCAAGCATCTCCACTGGTAAATAGTCCCTCAGTTACACACAGGCAACACCATTGGCTTCATGGCTCTGACTGAATGGGGTTTTGCCTGTATTCTTAATTCCTAGCTTGATGCCGAGCACTTTCTTCAAAGCACTGACCTTCCTCAATTTCCATTGCACTGAATGGGAGTTGAGGCTCCTCGGCATCTTGAAGGATTGAGGCTTTTTAAATTAGCTATAATTCTACAGTTCCGAGTGTAGGTCACGCTCAAGGGAGTTGAAAATGAAATCCACTGATCGGTGTATCTAGGTGTTCATATCATGCTCAACATCATGCTAACTGAGCTGAGATGTAGACTGGGGCAGAGTTGCGTGAAGAGCCTTGAAGAGGAGGAGGAGGAAGATTTTGGATTTGATGCAGAAGGACCCAGTGAAGGCATTTGAGAAGCAGGAGAGATTGTTAGACTCAGCCAGGATGGAAGATGATATTAACTATGGCATTTTGGATAGACTAGAAAGGAGAGGCCTTCTGGTAGTACTGAAGTGTAGTACCGAAGACAAGACATCTACAGAGGTGATGGAGGGAGCAATAGGAGAAGGATGAAGGGTAAGTTGACCGAGCCTTGAACCAGGGCTTCCGCAGTCAGGATCAGGAAGGAAAGGATGTATTTTAGAGTTACTGTAAATGAGGAGGCAATACATTTGGCAAGAGCATAATGATGTAGTAAAAGCAGAATAAAGAAGGGTCAAAGATAGACAGTTGTAGCCTCTCCTTTAGGGGTCTAGATGTCCCAGTTTACTGGCACTATTCTCTTAGAAGTGATGATCCTCGTGTGTTGGCCAATTATTGGGGAGCAGCACGTCTACCCAGTGTGGCTCTGGGCCTGTCCAGTGCCTCAGTTTCCCTCTCTATATCACACCACACTTTCCCTCTCTCCAGTCAGTCATTGGCATCCAGTGGCCTAGGTCACTGAGGTGACTTGGTCCTCTGGCCAAGTCAACCTCCCCCCCACCCTTTAGAGTATAAACCAAATCCAAACAAACACAAGACAAGTTTTCTTTCCCAAGAGTCTGTCTGCTCTTCCACAATACACTCTTCCAAGACTGCCCCTCTTCTGGGCTCTTGTCAGCGCTTTCACCCTCCCCTTCTTCACAGGGGTTCCTGCATCACTTCACTAGCTAGCAGCCTAAACAGTCTCTGTTCTCCCCTTCACAGAAGAGCTGCAGGGTTTGCTGCACCCCCTGACTATGTGGCAATATAGAGGGATCCCATGCCCACCTTCTTCACTGGTTCACAGTCCTGAAGCCCTGAAGCCCTGCCCTTGTTACTCCCAGCCCTCCTGGCTGCCCAGGTCTCCTCTCCCTGAAGTCTTCCACCAGTCTCCCAGGTCTTCTCTTCCTCCTAGAACTCCTCTGTCCCTGTTCATCTCCCCCTTACTGAATTACAGGCTGCTCTGATTCTTCCAGCAGCCTGCTCTTAGTCACCTGTCCCTTTGTCACTCATTTCCTACACCTGGAGAGGTAAGCTAAGTCATTGTCTACACCAGCATTTAGTTCATGGCAGCTGCAGTGTAACTCTACCCCTCACTAGTTGCCTCGGATTAACTGTCTGTGTGGATCCTGCTGACACACTTTAAGATTTCATGAATGCACTTTTAAAGAGGACTCGATCAAAGCACATTGACGAACTGTTAAAGTGCATCAGCAGGGTCCATGCAGACAGTCTGCAGCAGGCGTGAGTGTGGGTTAGAGTCACACCTCAGTTTCCTGCGACCTGTTCTAACCCCTTAGTCTGGCACAGACACAGCTGAGCCCCAGCATTCTTAAAGGGACAGCTCACCCTGTGACACAGGGAAACAGAGATTTTGTCCGTTTCAGCGTAATTGGCTAGATAAATGGTTTGACAGTGTCATTCTGTTTCCCCACATATGCACCTGCAATGCTTGTCCTCCCACCTTCCTCTGCTTCTTACCTGATTCCCATCCTCTCCGTTGTCCTTCTCTACCTTAATATTAATGATACTTTGCACTTCTATAGCGCTTCCATCAGAAGATTACAAAGTGCATTATAAACAATGAATTGAGCCTCCCAGTATCCCTGTAAGATAAGGGAAATTGAGTTAGTATGACTAAGTGACAAATTAGCTGTTAGTATTTCCAAAGTACCTATCCCTTATAGTATCTGGGTGCCACAAAAAGCTTAAAGAGGACAGTGGGATCTGTCCCAAAAGGAGAGCAATTATCTGTCCTGCTCTTTGATTTCATTGTTGGGTCCTACACTGGAGTGCACTGCTGGATTTTCTTAAGGAATGTTTTATTGAAGAGGTGAATTTTGCAATGAGGTCTGAAGGTGGACAGGGCAGGACCCTTCCTAATCTCCTTTGGGACAGAGATCTCATTAGTGGGTATAACACTCTAATGAGACGGCTCTGTACTCCAGCTCCCTTGAGTTCCCGTAGTGGTAGCTGCCTCGTGGATTCTGAAAGAGAGGTGGTCCTTCAGAGAGCTTGAATCTATGCTACTGAATCCTCTATACTGCGTGTCCAGTGACATGAGAGCCAACTCAAATTCTTTAAATACTACCCCCACAAGGATAAGGGCCCCTAATCCTTTCTATCCAAGCTAGAAAAACCTGCCTTCACATCAGCACCCCAGAGAATCCATATGAAATGCATCCTTGGTTGGTTTTTTTTACTCTCTCCAGCAGTGCTAACTAACATTCCAGTGGTTTGACCTTTTTCAGAGAAGCAATGCCAGAAAATGAAAATAGTGATGTTTCTTGTCTCTGGTGTTCAGAACACAGTTATAAAGAAAAAAACAGCTCTCTTCACTCTGTGTGTGGTTAGATGGTCAGATATCACATGTATCCACTGCCAGTAACCATTCTGAAATCCTAGTGCAGTGGTGAAACTGGAATGTCTGATGACTGCATCACCAGTCAAGTTAATTGAGTTGATCTGAACAATTGATGAGCTGGAAACAAGGTATGAGAGATTATTTGAAAGGCACAATGTTTCTGGAATAGACAAATATCTCACCAGACAGTTAACATTTAGACCTCTCTCTAAGATGCACTCAAATTTAAGTAGTATCTAATGCCATGGCCTAATCTTCCTCAGAGGAAACTGTTTAAATCTTCAAATAGATTATTGCTGAGGGGCACTAAATGTTAAGATCTACTCTTTACAGAGTGGGAATCATATCCAAGTTTTTCTCCAGTTTTTACAGACATAAATGTAGGAGAAAATGTGACCTGAACGTTAGTTGTCCTGGAATGTTAGTTGTCCTGTTTGACAGGAAAATGGGTTTTTGATCTCATTTGCTGCTACAGAAATCTTTTCAGAAATCTCTTGGAAAACCTCATAAAACCCAGGTTAGCTGCCACATATGGGACCCATTAACTCCTCATTTCTGCTGGTTCTTAGCAAATTTTTGTCTGGTGACAACACATGAACTTTTGTGTGTTTTTGTTTTGCTTCATACTGCAGAGAAACCGGTGGTCTCGGTTTGGTTTTGGAAAGCACTTAATGTAAAGCGCAGCCCTGACATACCCAAAGAATCAGTTAGTTCTGTTAAATCATGTGGAACCACATTCAGGCTCTTTGGCAGGAACTGGAGGTTGGCCTACTTTCCCTTTCTTGAGTTTCTAGAGCAGCAACCATTATTCCAGTGAAGCCGCAGGTAGAGCAATGCAGAAGCACATCTGAGACATGTGCTCACTGGACACAAATCTTATGACATACTCCAGGGGCAAATGAGTTCGGCAAAATGTCATTAACAAACGTTAAAAGCCTCACACAGAACAAGCATCTGAGCATGTCAAACATGGCCTCTGAAATGGGAACATGACATGTGTGTGTTGAAAGGGGAAACTCACTGAGCTGCCTCATTAGAATTAGTAATATACTAGGCCAGATCCTCAGATGGTGTAAATTGTCATAACTCCACTGACTTTGATCATTCATTGACACCAGCTGAGTAGCTGGCCACTGTCCTGACAAAAAGATACCACCAGACACTGCACAGACTACATCTCTCAGAATCTGAAACCCAGAACTTCTGGGGTCCGAGGCAGATCACACATCTGACTTCAGGCCTGGAGTCACCTTTCCTACTTTCAACCAAGCCTGCTTTCATCTCTAAAAACCTGAGTCCAAACCAAAGCTGAGTTTGTTAGCCTCAACCTAGCAATTTGTGGACAATTGTCCCCTTCACAAACCCTTACCTGCCCACTTTATAACACCCACCATACATTACATTGCAAGCCTCCGCTCGGGAGAGGACCAGCACTGGAATAGCAGGCCTGTTGTAGAAATGGACGGAGGGGCCTTAACTAAGAAGAATAGAGAAACTTGCACAGCTCTCGGCAGCCGTGAACTTATTTCTAGCTGGTGTTATTAGCACTTCACTTGCTTCATCCATTTTTCAAAAATGTGACTTATAAGAGTTTTGTGCCTTTGGGTGAAGGAAGGGGTTGGTGGATTGAACGTGCTCAGCATGCAGAGATATAACCTTGTATATATGTTTATGGTGCAGGTATGTTCAGCCGTCTACAGTTAGAAAAAGGGTTTGCGTACTTAGCCTCACTCCCGAGAAACTGAACAGACAACTAGAAGGCAAAGCAAAACCTGCCAGATATTGAAGGTCTGTCCGTATTAACCCAGGGCTATTTTTAGTTTTCTAATGTAAAAAGTGGGTGAGATGAAGAGTGAAGTGATCCGTTTCCAGCAAAAAAACTAGCTGAATCTTCATTAATAATTCCTTATAGAAAGCTGTGTGCCTTTATCTGACAGCCTGACAAGCCATACTAAACAACAGTTACTGCAGGGATGTAAGAGATATAATCTCAACACCAAGCCTTGCGGAGGTGCCATTGTCATGTTACATTAAGATGAGAAAAGCCTCACTCTTAGTAGAGAGAGATTGCAAGAGGGTTATTTTATCAGGACACTAGGAAAATGTATCTGTGACATTCCACTTTGGTATTTTGATTTGGGGATGCATTGGAAATTAGATCTGATAACTGGTGTGATGGGAAGAAAGAAGAAGAAAACAAAAACAAAACAAAAAAACCCCAAACCAAAACAAAAAAAACCCCCGATCTTGTCCTGGATCTGCCAGTCACTGATAATGAGAAATAGCCCACATCAAAATCCTAGCTGCGAACAGCTCAGAGCTGTGGGGAAAGTAAGGTCCCCAGCTGGCTGCCCGGAGGCAGCGTGGTCTGGTGGATAGGTCATTGGACTGGGAATTGGGTAGTATGGGTTCCCATTCCTGGCTTTGCTATTGACCTATTGCATAATATGTGGCAAGTCACTTCTCCACTCTGTGCTTCAGTTTGCCCATCTATAGAAATAATGGAGATGCTTTGAAATCTGTGGCTGGAAAGAGCTTGGTATTATTATTTTCTGGACCAAGAACCTGAATCCAAACACCTTTGACAAATTCAGATCTGAATCTGAACTGAAGGGCTTGGGGTCTATGTCCGCTGCTAATGAAAATTATGTGATCCAGTGCCCATTTTGTGCACGTGACAATGGAGGGAAAGGGCAATTTTTAAAGCTGTGTGTCTAGGCCAATTTCAAAATGGTCCATATGCCTGGAGCTATTGGCTTATTTGCTTTCCTCCCTCTTCCTGATCTTATCTGCATTTCCCAAACCCTGCCTGTCAGGCCGTGCCCTTGTTAATAACCCTCCAGTCCTCTCAGAGCAAAGGTTGCCCCACAGCTTTCTCTTCTTCCTGCCGCCTGTCAGGAGAGGAAATCACAACTGTCAGGAGACTCTGACACAGAGGGAACTGGGTAGCACACCGGGGTCAAGGGTAAGAATGTACGAAGAAGTGAGAAACCACAGACGCTGCAGCCGGTGCTGCACAGGAAAGGCCCTGGGCCTGCTTTTCCTTGTTTACTACCTTGGGATGTTCCAGGAAGAAATACAGCCGGTTTTAGATCTGATCCACACAGCAAAGCACAAATAACTGCTGATGAACAATTCACCACTATAGACTGAATTGACACCTAATAAACTTGGCCAATGGAAAAAAGCCTTTGAAATGGCTCCACTCCTTCTTCTCAGACAGAAACAAAAAAGGTGATATGGACAACCATGCCTGCATTGACAGGGTCAGTTCTCTCCCCTCCTCACCCAAGGTTTATATGGAGATGTTGGAAGCTCTGGTGAGACAGCAAGGGCTGAAGTGCCAGCAGTACGCAGGTGATGTTCAGCTAGACATCTCGTTTTCATCCTGCAATAGAAGTACCATTTCACAGCTTCTCTCATGCCTAGCTGAGATCAGTGCCTGAGGAAGCTGGACCTGGACAAGACTGAAGTGACGCTGGTAGGAAGAAGGAAGTGTTTTGAAGAAATCTCCTCCCTAAAAACCCCATCTATTGGCAAGACCTGCCCTCAGACTGAGGACCCAAAGGCTTCTGACTAATTTAACAGACTCTGCAGTGCACGCTGACAAGTGTGCTTTAGTGGCAGAAAGAAAATGTCCATTCCCACCTGTGGCTAGCTAGAAGATTGCACTCAAACCTGTTGGACTCAGATCTGGTCACAAAGGTCCATGCATTTGTAAAATCTAGGCTTGGCTACTGCAATTCTCTATATATATCTAGAAATGAAGCCCCATGCCCTGAAAAGGCTCCAGATAGTTCAGAATGCAGCAGCCCAGTAACACAGGTCACTAGGAACATGTCACTCCCTATTCACTGCTCTCTGTATTATTGAGCACAGGGAGTTCCTGATTTTCAAAGACCTGTATGGAATATGACCTGGCTACTGCAGAGAATGACTCTTCTCATGATCATGACCCTCCCCTACCAGCATTGTTCCACCAGAACAATGACAGTGTGGGACGACGGAGGTGGTGAGGATATTGTGGGAGACATAATGTCAAAGGGGTTGGAGCCAGACAAAGTAAGCATGACCACTAGCCTTGCTGAAAGTTTTGGGGTTTTGGTTTTCTGAGGAAAAGTCACAAATTTTTGACCAAAGAAGCCACTTTCCTTGAAAACTGTCATTTAGTTGAAAACCCAATTTGTCATGGATAAAGTTTATGGCCCAAAATTTTCAACCAGCCCTACAAAATACAAAACCTTCCAGCTGTCACTAAGAAACAAATTAACAATGTAAAATGGTCTTTCTAGTTTGTGTAAAATTCTCCAGTCACTGGATTGTAACCCATTCAGCATAATGATTATAATAAATAATAACACTACCTCACAGTGCTACAATAAGGCTTTTATCAGGAGCTGTCTGAGAGACTTCCAAAGGATGTCATTACCATTTTGCAGCTCAAGAAACTGAGGCACCGATTACTGAAATGATGTGTCACCAACAGGCCAATGGCAGAGCTGGGAATAGAAGCTAAGAGCACCGGATGCTATCAGCTAGGCCACTCTGCCTGCAAGTCAAATATAGAGCCACCGATCAGTGACTATGAAAAAGAGAGTTGGAAGAAGGTGTGGAGTGTGTAAGAGGCAAATTCTGCCTTAAGTAAATTCTAAAAATGTATATCTCGATTTTGGAGTTAAATTAGTGTTGTTGTGGCAAAAACAGGCCTTTGTGGGACAGAGGGAAATTAGAATCCAGAAAAAGGGACCACTGGGAGGTAGCCAAATGCCAAACAGAACCCCTCTGGGATACTGAAAGTAGTGAGAACATTTCCTATTTTCCTGTTAATAGTTTCATATTTGTTTTTCAGATCACACAGAGAAGCCAAGTCAATACCCTGGGCTGTGGCTGGCAGCCATTCACAGATCTGTGTCTGGAATATCAGACAATGTTTTGCACAAGTGTCCTGGAAAAAGAAAAAAGAAGGTTACATAGGGAGAGGTCTATAGAGAAGCAAGCAACAAAAGAAAGAAAAACAGAACTACGCTGAAAGACATACTGAGCATGTCTTCCAAGAACCATCCAAAAAACCTTTCCTTAACTGTTGAACTTATCTTTCCTATTCAAGGATGACTACTGCTAATAGAAGCCTGGTGGAAAAGCTGCCAGTTACACAAACCAAGACAATGCTATGAACATGCATGAGCAGATATCTACAGATCAAGACAAATATAAACAGCGCTTGAAAACTAATTAGAAATGTACATGGATAATCACAATGGGAAATGCAAGCCAAAAAAAGCGATCAAGAGAGAGAAACAAATAAATACAAAATACAAAACCTTCCAGAAGAAGCGAATGCCATGAAAAAAGCAATTGACCGGGGCAGGAGAAAGAATTTCAAAATTATTTTCAAATTGCAGTGATTTGGGGGAAATACTTTTTCAGAAGGTACGATATTTGGATTAGAAAATTGTATTATGTTATAACTCAAGATGCTGAACTCAAGGAAAGAGTAAAATATTAGCATAACAGCACGTAATTCAGAGATAAAACTGACATGGTAAATAATAAAATACTAAACTGCTAGACACTGCTGCCACTGAAGTTAACGGCAAAACTCCTGCTGATTGCAATGAGGCAGAATAGGCCCCATGAGAGATTAGTTTAATTCATAACTCCTCAAGGGTTCAATCACAAGTCCTGCTGCATCCTGTGCAGGGGAGCAAGGAGCTGAGATCTGGGATTGGGACAAGTGCAAAGGTGAGCTGCTTTCCTTGGCAGGGAGCTGAGAATCAGGGCCATAAATCTGCATTTGCCAATGGTGGAGATATTTAAGTGAGCCCATTGGAATGGAAAGAGAGGAGCAGATCAGAAGGGCGGGCCTGAGCAAATATATCTGGCTGGAACAAAGGAGAGGAATTCCCAGGGATCTTTTTACTCCGGATCTTACAGGTCTAGATATGGAAGTGTTACTTTAATTGCACATCTTTCCCCAAGTCTCAGCGGGAACGAACAAACACAACAATTGTGTATGATGAAGAATACTGAAGTATTAAAAACTCTTCCGCGTTTTTGGTTGCAATTTCTAAGCCCTTTGATTGGTTCACTTATAGGTGGATTTCTACACACTGGCCTGTATACAATAGTGATATCAACATACTGGTAGCTAAATTTATGAGCAGCTTAAAATCAACAATTTTAATGTTGTGTGAAGTACTTGCAGCAAGCAATTTATTTGATGAATTTAGTCCCTTTTCTTATGTGGGAATGACTACATAGATTTAGACTTTATTAATTTGTTTGAAATTATTTACCAGATTGGTTAGGCAAACATATTTCAGCTCATGTGTTAGCCTGAAAATTGTTTGCCACAGCTAGTGCTTAAAATATTCATTATTCATGCTGTGTGATTGGTCACTGATTTCATGTGGTATTTCTTCCTTACTAGCTGACTCCCAAATCCACTATGTTGGCCACTAAGAACTTCCTGTGTAAATACATATTTGGCTAAATATTCAAGACGTCCCCTCTTTGCATGGACATTCTTGCAAACAAAAATTTGCCCAGGCATGCATGGAAAGTGAATAAAAAGAGCCACAAAAGCCTGCACAGTGAATTGACTGAGTGTTGTTCAGATGAACATTCGCTACCACTTCTTAGCAGTATTCAGCCATCTATTGCCACAGTATTCACAGAGACATGGAGGAGGATGGGCAAACCATTTCTGGCAAAAGGCTCATCCTGGATCTTCACCCATCCCCACACTGAGCCTATCTTCAGGTTCACCTACTTGCTCACCTCCAGGGGAAGCAGGCAGATCCTGCTGGTTGCCTTCTTTTCTTTTACCGAACTTCTGCCTGGGGGTCTTGTTTTCAGAGGAAGATTGGCAGCCCCACACTGTTCCAGTGGCAGGTCTTATTCTGGGGGGCAGGGAAGGGAAGGCGGGGTGGACTGATTCTCCTATCATCTCCAGCAGCAATAGTCCCCTGCATTACTAATTATTATTATTATTTGTATTATGCTAACACCTAGAGACCCCATCTGGGACCCCATTGTGCTAGGTGCTGTACATGCATAAAACAAGAGACACCTCCTGCCCCAAAGAGCTACCAGGCAAAATAGACAAGGGGTGGGAGAAAGGAAAGATTACTGTCTCCATTTCACACAGAGAGGCACCGATATAATGACTTGCCCAGGGTCACAGAGGAAGTCTGGGGCCCAGGCAGGAATTGAGCCCAGGTCTCTGACTTGCTAATCTCTAGGCATTGCTGCAGAATCTCTACCCAAATGTGGCTACGCTCTGGAACTTCCCTAAGAGTTATGCACCAGATGGCATGACAGCTTCTGACAGGCTGACTCTCTTTTAGTTCTCACACTGCAAACTTTCGGACTGATTTCTTTTCAATGACAGGAGCACCCAGATGAGGAAGCCATGTGCTAGGCACTGTACACACACATAGTGAGAGACAAGCCTGCTCCAAAGACCTTACCATTTAAATTAAGCCAAAACAACAAATTGATGGAACAAACTAGAGAGGGGAGGGGGGATGAGTGTCACAGTGACAGGAAGGTGTAGTTATGCAGACTGGCTCCGTGCACAGTTTGCAGGTTGGAAGATTTTTTTTTGATATCAAGATATAAACAAACAAGAGACACGGTGTCAGAAGTCCCTGCTGCCTACCAGCCTAGCTGTTTCTGGAGCAAAAGTTCAAGAGAAGCCCCAAAATTCCAGCTGATGTGTGGATAAGTGTAGCAGAAGGGCTTCACAGGGGGAGGTATTGGGTTCTCCCGGCAGTGGAGAAGATCACATAGTCTATCCCCAAGCCAAGAACCAGAGGGGAGAGAGAACTGTGTCACCTACATCTACATGATAGGAAAGGGCTGCTAGCCTCCCCTGAGAAGAGAAGGGAGAGTTCTTGCAACAGGGTAGAGGGTGGCAGCACATGCTGCAGCAAGGGTATTTTGTGCAAGGATTTAGAAAGGTGATGAGACAAGGGAGCAGCTGTACTTTCTAAGAAGGGTTTGAGACCCTGGATACTTTACTGCATGTATACTACCTAGCAGCAGCAGCCCCAGCCCCTTGTTCTGTCTGCCACATGGAGTCTGGGCAATCACACTCCAAGTGAGTGGCCAGCACAAATTCTTCTTTTGGCTGGTGTCTCTCCAGCACCCTCCAAGGTACATGAAGGTTGACTCTGAACTCATCTTATTCAAGAGTTTCCTCTACAATACTCCACTTGAAGGTGTTAACTTAACTGGGTAGGGTGGCAAATCACAGATGCCCTGTTCTAGATGTTACCCACAACTATGAGCACAACTATGTTACCCACAACTATGGTCTTGCACAGGGCAAGGTACAAGCTGCTATAGCCATGTACAACACACACTTTGCTTCTCTACAGAGGAAAAAGGACTACCAAACTATCTAAACTCCTACATGCCACAAGAGGCCACAGCAGTGGTTCCCTTAATTTACCCAACAATATTGTTAATCTATCCAGCTATATACTCTTAGCCCGGCAGAAGAGTCTGTCCTATCTCAGGACCTCTCCTTCTGCCCCACCACTCCCACGAACATGATACAGTTCTGCGGTGACCTAAAATCCTACTTTCGCCATCTCCGACTCAAGGAATATTTTCAACACACCTCTGAACAGCACATAACACACAGAAACCTTCCTACCAATGCTACAAAAAGAAGGATTCTGCGTGGACTCCTCCTGAAGGTCAAAACAACAGACTGGACTTCTACATAGAGTGCTTCTGCCGATGTGCACAGGCTGAAATTGTGGAAAAGCAGCATCACTTGCCCCATAACCTCAGCCGTGCAGAACACAATGCCATCCACAGCCTCAGCAAAAACTCTGACATCATAATCAAAAAGGCTGACAAAGGAGGTGCTGTCGTCATCATGAATAGGTTGGAATATGAAGGAGAGGCTGCTAGACAACTCTCTGACTCCACATTCTACAGGCCATTACCCCCTGATCCCACTGAGGGTTATCAAAAGAAAATACATCATCTGCTCAAGAAACTCCCTGAAGAAGCACAGGAACAAATCTACACAGACACACCCCTAGAGCCCCGACTAGGGGTATTCTATCTGCTACCCAAGATCCATAAACCTGGAGATCCTGGACGCCCCATCTTCTCATGCACTGGCACCCTGACAGCAGGATTGCCTGGCTATGTTGACTCTGTCCTCAGGCCTTACACTTAGGGTGACCAGACAGCAAGTATGAAAAATTGGGACAGGGGGTGGGGGATAATAGGAGCCTATATAAGAAAAAGCCCCAAATATCGGGACTGTCCCTATAAAATAGAGACATCTGGTCACCCTACTTACACTGCCAGCACTCCCAGCTATCTTTGAGACACCACTGACTTCCTGAGGAAACTACAATTCATTGGTGATCTTCCAGGAAACACCATCCTGGCCACTATGGATGTAGAAACCCTCTACACCAACATTCCACACAAAGATGGACTACAAGCCGTCAGGAACATTATCCCCGATAATGTCACGGCAAACCTGGTGGCTGAACTTTGTGACTTTGTCCTCACCAACAACTATTTCAGAGTTGGGGACAATTTATACCTTCAACTCAGCGGCACTGCTATGGATACCCTCATGGCCCCACATTATGCGAACATTTTTATGGCTGACTTAGAACAACGCTTCCTCGGTTCTCGTCCCTAGCACCCCTGCTCTACTTGCACTACATTGGTGGCATCTTCATCATCTGGACCCATGGGAAGGAGGCACTTGGGGAATTCCACCATGATTTCAACAATTTCCACCCCACTATCAACCTCAGCCTAGACCAATCCACACAAGAGATCCACTTCCTGGACACTACGGTGCTAATAAGCAATGGTCACATAAACACCACCCTATACCGGAAACCTACTGATCCTCTACTTACCTACATGTCTCCAGCTCACATCACTCGATCCATTGTCTACAGCCAAGCTCTAAGATACAACCGCATTTGCTCCAATCCCTCAGACAGAGACAAACATCTACAGGATCTCTATCAAGCATTCTTACAACTACAGTACCCACCTGCTGAAGTGAAGAAAGAGATTGACAAAACCAGAATAGTACCCAGAAGTCACCTACTGCAGGACAGGCCCAACAAAGAAAATAGCAGAACGCCACTAGCCATCACCTACAGCTCCCAACTAAAACCTCTCCAGGGCATCATCAAAGATCTACAACCTATCCTGAAGGACGATCCCTCACTCTCACAAATCTTGGGAGACAGGCCAGTCCTCACTTACAGGCAGCCCCCCAACCTGAAGCAAATACTCACCAGCAACTACATACCACACAACAAAAACACTAACCCAGGAACCAATCCCTGCAACCAACCCCGTTGCCAACTCTGTCCGCATACCTATTCAAGGAACACCATCAGAGGACCCAACCACATCAGCCACACCATCAGGGCTGTGATATATGCCATCCAATATACCAATGTGATATATACAATATACCAATGTGATATATGCCATCATGTGCCAGCAATGCCCCTCTGCCATGTACACTAGCCAAACCAGACAGTCTCTACACAAAAGAATAAATGGACACAAATCAGACATCAAGAATTGTAACATTCAAAAACCAGTAAGAGAGCACTTCAATCTTAAAAGTGGCAATTCTTCAACCAAAAAAACTTCAAAAACAGACTTCAACGAGGAACTGCAGAACTGGAATTAATTTGCAAACTGGACACCATCAAATTAGGTCTGAATAAAGACTGGGAGTGGATGGGTCACTACAAAAGTAATTTTCGCTCTACTGATACTCACACCTTCTTGTCAACTGATGGAAATGGGCAACGTCCATCTTGATTGCATTGGCCTCGTCAGCACTACAAAAGTAATTTTCCCACTCTTGATATTCACCCCTTCTTGTCAACTGTTGAGAATAGGCCACTTCCACCTTAATTGAATTGGCCTCGTTAGCACTGACCCCACACTTGGTAAGGCAACTCCCATCTTTTCATATATATACTGCTTACTGTATTTTTCACTCCATGCATCTGATGAAGTGGGTTTTAGCCCATGAAAGCTTATGCCCAAATAAATTTGTTAGTCTCTAAGGTGCCACAAGGACTCCTCGCGGTTTTTGCTGACACAGACTAACACTGCTACCTCTCTGAAACCTGTAGCAATATGGAAGAATCAAAGTAAACTGTGGCTGCAGGGACTCCCCCTCTCCAATGATGGAAATAGCCCACTCCCAGAATAAAAGACAAAAGGACCTAATTCCTTTCCTTCCTGGGGTCCAAATAAGAGTCCTGCCTTGCTGGGATATAAACAGGTTTCAGAATAAAAGTTCTCACTGCTCGGCAGGCCATCAAAGTACCTTCCTGCGTTGCATACAGCCTTTCCACCAGAGGCCCATGCCTTTCCTCTTCCTCTTTTTACACATGTCAGCTGGGCCTCATAGGTTAACAAACTCCAGCTGCATCCACTCCCCAGACACTTAACCCCTTGCTGTCTGCTTCCAAACCTGGCAGACCTGACCGGAAAATGGGGGTTTGGCCTTGGCTGGATGCTATGGTGCTAAGGGCTATGTAAATATTTTTACCAAAATAGACTAGAGTGGATCAGTTGTTCTCAGCCTTTCCCATACTGTGACCCCATGTTACCAAAGCTTCAGGACCCCGCTCCTCTCTAACCATAAACAAAGATGGGGGAGGGAGGGGTCAAACCCCCTGAAACCTGGTCACAACCAACCTGGGCGGTTGGTTGAGAATTGAAGGATTAGATACATTATTTCGATAGCGTGGCCACCAGCTAGCTGCCCCAAGGCCTCTTGGGACCCAGCAGGTGTTATGACTACGTACAACCAAGAGCTTGCCTCTGTGTGTGTGTTTTTGGGATACACAGATAGACTGTTGAGTTAGGACAGCATTCAGTTTACTTCCCAAGAGGACTCATTGTGGGTGTTAATACACATTTTAGGGGCTGTCATTTTAACAACCCAGGATACCCTTTGGGACTGCCCCTTAGTTAAGCAAAACATGCCCAGGCCGCAGTAGCAAGTATCGTACGATCTTATCATGTGCGCATATACCCAAGCTGCTCAGGAATGGCACTGATTTCTGCTTTCCTCTAAAGTGGTGAATGACAGCTGTGGACAGATGAAAGCAAAGGGAGACATGAAACACTCTGATTTCAAAACACTCTCTCCTCCCCCTCGTCTTGGAAAAAATGCACATCAGTGGGTAGTTTTTGTGATGTCCTCATCAACAGGACTGACAAAATCATTTGTCATTCTTTGGTCTGCTGGAAAACCAGAGTGTAGGGAACATGGCCCCCGCTGACCATGGTTTTCATTCCACCCGAGCTGTCAAGTCGCTTAACTGAAGTCAGCCAGGAGGTACACAGATCAGCACATAACAGTTTCTGCAGAAACCTACAGTAAACTCTCCTGTATGGCTCAGCGCATTGGGAGCAGTTTGGCTGTGTAACTTAGGATGTGTGTCATGTTCCCATGCAGACGGATACAAATATATCATTTAAAATCTGCAACGAGGATAATGAAAGCTGATAAATATGTAAGTGCATCTGGGTGGACCTGTATTGACTCAAAACAAAATGCGTCTCCAGCCTAATCATACTAAATGAATCCCCTGAAAAGGGTGATACAGATTGCAATGGAAGAGAGGCACTGTTTTCATATTTACTAACATGATAGCGGCATTTTACACAGCCATTAGGGATGATTGAAAAAATTTAATTTGCTTCCAGCTTTGCTAAGGTTTCACCCTTTCTCAGCCGTTCGAGAGAGTGTCTCTCTTCTGGTAGCGTGTTTCCCCATGGAAAGGTGGGAACATACCACATTCGAGCAGCACGTTGAGCAGTATGTAGCTGTCTGTCGAGCGTGCCTCATACTGTATGTTAATCAGCTAAGGGGAGCATGGGCTCAAATCCTGCACCAGGAAAGTCAATAGGAGTTTTACCATTGTCTCCAATGGGAGCAGGACAAGGGCCCAAATAAACTGACCAGGTGCTCAATCTTGCAAACACTTAAAACATATGAGTAACTTTAGTCATGTAAGTAATCCCATAGAATGTTCACATGAGTAAAGTAACTTCAAAGGGTTGCAAGACTGGGACCTATAATGATGCCTGATTTCAGCCTCTTGGTCGGAAAAGAGGCTGGATGGCTCAAAGGTTTGGCAAGGGCTTAAAGAAGAACGACATTGATACGTGAACTCATGTTTCATGAGTCAATGTGAACTAATCTAAAACCTTCACTAAGTTATAAGTCACACTCACAGCTTTCACTAATTAGTGCTATAGAGGTGTAAGGTGCGGTAAATAAATCTCACAGTGATGTACAACGGTTGGGTGATTTTGGACAAACATTACATTTATTATTTTCACTATTTCTGGTGAATTGTCTATGTACAGGGAGTAAGGAAGCTCAGGGAATGGTCACTCAATTCTAGAAAGGCAAAGGGTTTTCCTCCCTCCAATGTGAGCCTCCCCCATGAGATTTGCAAAGTACAAAGACAAGGTATGTTATTGTTACGCAAACAATCTCTGTTATTTTATTGCCATCTACTTTTGGCCTCCTGAGACTTCTAAGCAGCCCAACCATGTTCTGAGATTTATAAATACAACAAAGTTAAGGCCTACAACACACTTTTATTCCAAAGGCTACTCACTAGCATCTTGAAGCTTCAATGTGGCCCAATAGGCTCTGCTTCAGTCACTTTTCAGACCATGAGTATCTGTCTCACTTAGACATGGATTTAAGCCACAAGATTTGGAAGCAGATGGTGAACCCCGAAGCTCTAGAACTGGAATTTTGGTTTAGCCCATGATAAAGTTAGGGGCCATTTGCAAATTACAGACCCAGTTTTGGAATTATGATGCATCTAATATAGGGATCAGAGTAGCAGCCGTGTCAGTCTGTATTCGTAAAAAGAAAAGGAGAACTTGTGGCACCTTAGAGACTAACAAATTTATTTGAGCATAAGCTTTCGTGAGCTACAGCGGAGATGTTTGAATCTGGAATTCTGCTTCAGGTCCAACCTTAATACTCTCCTTCCTAAATACAGAGGCAGCTTTCTTTTTTATTTTATGTGTGTATGTATGTATGTATGTATGTATTTATTTTTGGCCATTGATTCTCTGAGACTTGTTGGTGAGGTCTCTGCTTTGTCCTGGCTTCCACCTTCCTGGCACTTTCCTTGGGGAAGTTAACCATTATGACAGTCCCTGCTTTTATTCTGAAGGTTAATAGCAATTTTCTTAGGACTGCAGAAACTGTGTTGCCATTTTTTTGTGCTAATCCTAAATGTGATAAAGGGACGAGTTTTCAAACACTAGATTTCCAAAGAACTTTGAAGATTTAACTTCACAGAACAAGTAATTTTAGAGCTTCTGACAGACTGGGTTTATGCGGTCCAAGGAAGAAAGGGCAGACAGAAGGCAGCAAAGGGTATAGTAGATAGATGGATATCCAGCTGTGTTGATGAAATATATAAAGTAAGGGTGGAGCTGGGTACGGGGAGCGGTCTATCGGGGTTAAGGCTGAGAATGGATCAACATTGTGGGCAGAATGCCGAAAGGAACAATAAAGGATATATGTTTGGCTGCAAAATGGAGCTCAGTAAATACATTTTCTGAGCATTATCAAGTAGCTGTTTGTTCATCAAAGGATGCTGTGTCAAAGGATACTACCTTTTGTCACAGTTTTAAAAGCAGCAGTAACAGGGGAATGTGCAGAGTCAACATTTCGGGGCCTCACCCTGCAGTCACTGAATGCTCAAAACTCCGAATCCAGTGAGAGGTTTAAAAAATAACAATAATCTCAAGATCAGACCATTGTGGGTAAAATGATGACAAAGTATGGGTGGGACATAGTTTGTGCATTTATAATACATCCTGAACATCTGTTCCTCTATATGACAGACCTGCCTCATGATGTAAATGTAATCCAGATTGTTCAAGCAAGTCTAAAAGACACAGAGCCCTTTGTTATGAGAAAGAGGGTGTGACAACAAAAAGTGAACTGGTTTTCAAAACATAACTCCCAAAGTCCAGGGTGTTGGCGTCTAGAGGTTTGATTCAGCCCATTCTAAAGAAATGGACAAGCCACGAAATCCAGATCTGAGTTTGGACTCCAAGAACACCCCAAGTTCCCTCAGGTTTGGGCCAATATATGAATTGTTATTAAAATGTTTGCTTTGGTTTGGTTTACTGTATTTGTTTGTTACCTAAGCTTTCAGGTTTTTATTCAAATGAAGGGGATTGCCCTCTCCCCCACACCCTCTATCCTGAATTCTCCCTTAATTCAAGCCAGGCTGGATCCCATACACAAAGGACACACACATTGGTAGAGAAGATGCAATGCTTTCCAGGAACAACACTGGTGCATAAGCCATCACTGAGTCGACTGCTGCTGCTCCTGTTGTTTTATTCCCTAGAATATTGTCTCAGAGAGGCAGCTCTTCTGGGAGCAACGTAAGATGATGTGCCTCTCTCCTGCACCAGATGAGGTCATTAGTAAGCCAGGCAGTGGTGCGAGGAAGACCTGCAGACGCCTCAATGAGATCAGAGACACTGTTATTCTTTAAAGGGGGAAAAAAACCGTATTGGGCTGCAGGCTTCCTTACGGTAGTCCCAGTGGCGAGGGGACAATCTGTGCCAGCTGTCAGGAGCATTGAGGTGTCCAAAATCCATGGATGATAACAGTGCACAATGACACAAATATTGCGGTGATTAAGTGTTGCATCAGATGATTATATGATGCCTTCCCAAACAGGAGACTATATCCAGATCTACTGTAGTGGGCATTACCAGTCTCCGATTATAACAGTGCTTCAAACAGTATTGCTGCATTGATTTTTTTTTTTTTTTTTTGGTAAAGTTTTCTCACTTTCACCCACTGCCATTTGACTCGCCGCTGGTGGCAAAGGGCAAATGTTTGGTCATTCTGAAAATCCAGCTTCAAATTACAACTGGGAAGTAAAAGGAAAATATTACCTTCTTGGTCACCATAGAAGCATGACTTAAGGATCAAACCAACAAAGGAGTGTGGAGGGTTGAGGGCTGACGGATGCAGAGAGAACCCTTTTCCCCTTTCAAAAATGAAGTAATTAGTTTAGTAAAAACAGACCGAGGACGGGGAGGTCCTTTTGTTCGGCATTTATAATGGGATCCTCGCTCCCAGTCAGACATAGTGGCAAGATGGTACCAGATTGTACACACTGTTGAAAGCAGGGAGTTGGGCAATACTAAATTACTTTCAAAGGGCTCCATCTGGGGAATCGTAATTTTTGAAAGCAGGCAATATTTCCTTTGTGTGCAGCACGCTTCTGCTAGCACGGTACCACATACTTATCAGGGACCATCGGAGATAATGGACATGAACAGATTCCCCACAGCAAACGTGTTTTTCCTCCGGTTTCAAGTATTGGATGGAAACTTTGGTTATAATGGACAGTTTCCCAGATATTTATGGGCATTGTGACTAAGGAGAGGGAGCTGGGCTGGGCAGCTGGCAAGCATTGGCATGAACTGAAAGAGCTACAGAGATTTCATTTCCTACAAAATAATTCTTTGCAAGCTAGATAATCTTTAGTTAAATAAATCCTCTGTGAAAAGAAAGATTTTATATATTCCGTGAAATACTTGGAACAACAATTGCCTACGTTCTTACTGTCCAGGAGCATAAAACAAAAAACAAGCAACTGATTTACATTTCCCCATATTACTTTCAGAAGAAACCTTTTCTAAAACTAAATCTCCTAGTCCATGATTGCAGACTGCATTTAAATATATAGGAGAGAGACAGACTATGGGAAAGGAGTTTTGAGTAACTATTTTATAAGCTCCTGTCCTTTGAACCCTGGCTCACACACCATTCACCATCCATATACCCCTACCCTTCTTTGTCTGAATATAATGGGCAGAAGATGGAAGCACAGCTCAGTTCATTGGAAACAGTGTAAACCTTCAAGATAATTGAAATTATACATATTGCAGGAGTTGTTTGACTAAAACAACACCAGGAAGAGAAGCGCCAGCAGAAAGAAACGACTCTGGTAGCAAGGGTGAGTTTGCCATCATAAAGCCTTGAAATCTGAAAGGGGAAGAGATTCAGCTGGATGGAAAGTTTAAAAACCTCTTGAGAAACTGTCTTACTGGTCCCACACCACAGAGTTGGAGCAGATTGGGACGCCAGACACAAGAACTCATTGATAAGTGTAATGTAGATGCACAGCGGCACCAGGAAATGTTTAAGCCAAAGACAGAGATTTGTGCAGTGGGAGGAAGGCCGAGAGGGAAAACAGGGATCAAATAGAAAAGGAGTACTTGTGGCACCTTAGAGAGTAACAAATAAGGCTGCTATTCTGAAACCTCTCAGGGACCAAATAAGTTGTTATTTCTGGAAAGGGGAAGGACAGGGGCACAAGTGACTTCTGGTACTTGGGGGAGGATAGGAGCAATGAGAAGAAAGGGGAAGGCTTCTGGGAGACAAGGGCTTCATCTTCCTCTTAGCCTCTTTTCACTCCTACAACTCTCTCCTCCTTCTCCCCTATCACAGGTGCAGAAGTTTCTCATCTTCTCTTCTCCTCTAACCCCTCCACTTTCCCCAGTAACCCCATCCCATCCTGTCTCCCTGGGACCCACCCTTATCACTTCCTGTAGTCTTCTGCTGAACCTCTCATTCTCCTCTTGCTCTTCCCCATCCGATTACAAACATGGTGTAGTCACTTCCATCCTAACAAAAATCCACCCTTGAACCCACTTGCCTCTCCAAATGCTGCCCCATCTCCCTTCTCCCTCTCATCTCTAAACTCATTACACCCGCTGGTTACAACTGCTGTCTGGAGTTCCACTCCTCCAACTCCATCCTAGACCCTTTCCAAAGCTCAGAAGCAGTACTTCATCCTCATCCTCCTTCACCTGTCAGCTGCTATTGACAGCATCGACCATACTCTTCTTTTTGAAATCTTGGCAACCAGCACTCTGTCCTCTTGTGGTTCTCCTCCTACCTCTCTAAATGCTCCTTCAGTGGGTCCTTTGGCGGATCCTGCTCATTCCCCCCTTCCAACTTTCTGTTGTGGGGTTCCCACAGGGCTCTGTCCTTGGCCCCTTTCTCTTCTCCCTCTACACCTTATCTCTGGGCAATCTGATGCTCAAACACTAATTCAACTACCTTTTCTATGTTCATGACTCACAGATCTACCTCAACAGACCTGCTGCCCAGACTAAAATCTCCGCCTTTCTTTCAGACATCTAGTCACGGATATCTACCCACCAGCTCAAGCTCAATGTGGCTAAAACACAAATCTTAATCTCCCCCTCCAACACCTCGCTGCTATCTCCTTTCTTGATCACTGTGGACTGAACTTCCTGTCAGTCAGGCCTGTAACTTGGGCATCATCTTTGTCGCAGAGCTCACTGTGTGTATCCGTACACTGCACACCAAGCTCAGGCCCAAGCCCCCCTCCCATGCACATACAAATCTGTCTGATTTGCATCAGTAATCACTCTGGACCCAGGTCCCAGGAGGTGGGTCAGAGCCTAAATCCCACCCTCATTTTGCAGTGTGGACGCAGCCAAAAACCTGCATTCAAACAACTTTGAATTCTGGATTCAAATTTTGCATCTTGTCTAAATGTCATGCACATAGGCTATCCAATGACAAGCAGGATTTCTCTCCATCCTGCACTTTGCTTTCATGAACACGTACCCATGCAATTATGCTCTTTCAGGAGGAAGTTAATGATTTGCCTCTAGGTTAACTTTACATGTTCGATGAACTTTAAATCAATTAAACATTTTCATTTCCCTTTAAAAGCATGGGGAAGGTATTTTTGCCATTTTGATTTTGGAGGTCAGCTGATCACACATTTACTTCATCAAAAATATATTGCATGTCTCCAGGTCAATGGCTTTCACATGATACCAACACATAAAGTCTTTCTGGGAAATTAATTCAGACAGAGACTTAGGAAATAATAATACACATTGAACTTTAAAAGTACATTAAGTGTTCACGAAAGCTGCTGGGTTGACAGCCCTGGAGACAGATGTCCTCCACCCTCAGCATAGGTGGGGTATCCAAAGTGGCTGTGCAAGTCTCCTTCATGCTTCAAACCTTATACCGCCTGGGGGGCCACGGGTAATTCCATCTCCAACCCTGTTCAGGGCTTGATCTTACAACATGCTGAGCATTCTGATCCCAGTCTAGCAATGCACTTAAATGTGTTTAGCTTTATGCAAGTGAGTCGTTCCATTGAAGTCGATGGGACGACACACCTGCTTAAGTTTAAGCGTGTGCTTAAGTGCTTTTCTGGATCGGGGCCAGCCTCTAGCCCAATCGAGCCCTTAGTCTCTGGCCTCTCTGCTGATGATATTTCAGATGTGGATGTTAGGAAATGGACCAAACCCACCATAAGTCCCCAAAGTGCCTTCTTGTGGTAGTAATTACTTGGTTGCAACAAGAGGTGTGATGTTCCCTATTTCTAATTCCTTCAACCACTTGCTGTCTCTCATGCACCCTTTTGTCTTGACAGCTCTCAACATACATGAGTAACTACACCCAGGCACTCTCCCCTGGTAGGGTAATGGCTAAACATTGTTCCCTATGCTTGGGGTGATTTCTCCAAACTGTTGTCGCCCCATATCCGTGTTGCATCCTTCCCTGTCGCTGCACTCCCCTCCCATGGCTCAGCTCTCAAGTTGTTAATAATGCATTGGCGGGTGCCCTTGTGTCGTTCTGGGAAGCCAAGCACAATGTCTTTAGAGCCTCAGCTAAATATTTTATGGGTTCCACTGCAATCTCTTCTCGAAACATTGCTTCCCAAAGTCCTTTGGACTGCAGCTGAGTCTCCGGTGGTGTTTTTAATGGCAAAACCCTTTAAGATTGCTATTTATGTCACACGCTGCTTAAAAATAAATTCGGCTGCTGTGCTGTCTGCTTCGCATAACAGAAGTGACAAGCTTTCCTGTTAGCAGCGAGTAGATAATCACACTTCGTGCATTTGGTTTGAGCTCTAATGATTTCTTAAACATTTTAAAATGATCTAAATGAGAGTATTTGGGCATATTGACAGGCTTGTAATACTGTTTGTTCTCAATACATCACTGCTCCCTGGTATCTACAGGCCTAGCCTCCAATTGCAATTATAGCCTATATAAGGCTATAATTGTCCAACAAAGGGAATCCATTCAGGTCAAAACAGTATTTGAAAACCATTAAGGCTAGGCTGGTCTGCTCGGGGGTGCTGCAGCAACTCACTGCTGTGTTAATTGGTAGTCACAGATGTGGGCATAGAAAAAGAAGCAACTGGAGGTTGGGTGAAAACCAAGCTAACATAATTAGTGTGAGTTGGTGGAGAGATGGACACAGCCTTCCATGCAAAAGAAGCTGCTTGCTTGCCAGCTAAAAAGCATCGCTGTTTCTGACTGCAGGGGCCGGAGACAGTGTCCCGCTTCCATCTGGTCGGAGGATGTAACTCCGAGGTGGCAGACCAAATCCCCAGACCAGACAAAACACGTCTTCCATAGCACAATAGGGAAGTGCTTAACAAACAGGGGGAGGAAATCACTGTGAAATCAAACCTAACTGAGCACAAATGCTTCATCCAGGAGAACCCTCTTAATTGAGGCACCCCCGTGGACAGCTCGTTAAAGCAACTTTGCTGATTAAGAGAAGAGTTGGTTCACTGTCATCGAGCTTAATCTGTTCCCTGGGAGACATCCCAATAAAGTTCCATCTCTGTAGTCCTTGCAGGCAGCCTGGTGAACTGGGCTTCCCTGCATATTAAACACAGTGGTGACCAGATCAAGTTCTGATGCAGTGTGGCTAGCTCGTGTGGATGGAGCCAACACATGAGATGGATCTCTCTCTCTCCTGGGAAAACCCACAGCAGGGGGGTTCCTCACAGAGATTCCCACCCATCACTTCACCAGAGGGGTTTAGAGTCTGTCCCACTGCAGACCAGGCTACAGAACCTCCCTAGAACCACCACAGTATCACAGGGAACCCCTCGGAGGCTCTTATTCCTTTGCAGAGGATCTAGCCCCTAGAGACCTCCTTCCAGTGGAACTAAGCTACTTGAGATTCCCCTGGATCAGAGCTGGGCAAACTACGGCCCGTGGGCCACATCCAGCCCATGGGACCGTCCTGCGTGGCCCCTGAGCAACTCGCCCGGGAGGCTAGTCCCCCCTTCCCTGCACCTCAGTGTGCTGCGCGATGCAATGCTCTGGGTGGTGGGGCTGCAGAGCCCAGCCTAACCTGGTGCTCCATGCTGCGTGGTAAGGGGGCACGGAGGCGTTGGATAGAGGGCAGGGCAGTTCAGGGGGTGGTCAGGGGCATGGATAGGGGTCAGGGTGGTCAGAGGGCAGGGAACGGGGGGGTTGAATGGGGGCGGCGTCCCGGGGGGCAATCAGGAAGGAGAGGAGAGGTTGGATGGGGCGACGGGGGGCGGTCAGGGGATAGGGAGGGTGGATGGGGCAGGGGTCCCGGGGGGGCAGTCAGGAAGGAGAGGGAGGGTTGAATGGGGGAAGTGGGGGGCATTTAGGGGCAAGGGGCAGTTAGGGCCGACGGGTCCGGGAGCGATCAGGGAGAAGGGGTGGTTGGATGGGGCAGGGATTCCGGGGGGGCAGTCAGGAAGGAGGGGGGGTTGGATGGGGCAGCAGGGGGCATTTAGGAGCAGGGGTCTGGAGGCGGTCAGGGAACAGGGGGGTTGGATGGAGCAGGAGTCCCCGGGGGGCCATCAGGGGGGAGAAGCAGGGGGCGTCAGATTGGAGGCGGGGGGACAGGCTATGCCTGGCTGTTTGGGGAGGCACAGTCTCCCCTAACCAGCCCTCCATACAATTTCAGAAACCCGTTGCGGCCCTCAGGCCAAAAAGTTTGCCTGCCCCTGCCCTAGATGTTCCTTCGGTTCCCTCCCAAAGAGAACTTTGCAGAAAGGTTATAGACCTAGGCTGGATTCTTTTTTTCTTTGGCAGCTTTGTGGTGCTGTGTTCCCTCCACTCAGCCTGTCCATTTCTCCTCAGCCTGCTGCCTGCCTCACTAAGGTGGATCATCACAGCCAAGGAGAGGCCTTAGCTGGGTTCACGGTAGTGCTGCAAGTGTAACCCACACACCTCCTGCGTGTGGTGTTCTGTCCCATCTAGTGGCACCGAGACCACTTAGAGTTAAATGAGTGTGATAACAGCTAGTTGGCTTTTAGGTCATGCGATAGAGGTTCATACACTAAGCTCCAGAGGTCCCCAGTTTGGTCCTGCCCACCAGCATCTGTTGGTGTTACACAAGGGCAACTGACCCCGCTATTTCTGCACAGGACTGAGAGATCCCTGCACCAAAGGGCCTCTCCATGCGTGGAGCGGGGAGGTGCCAAGACACCAAAATGAGAGCTAGGGCTGGGTTGACCTTGTGGTGTTTGAGTGTTTGCGGACCTCTTAGCCTAATAGTCAAGACAAAGAGTTTGCTAAACTAACTGGAGTTTGTTCAATTTTATAATCTGTCATTAAGCAGTGTGGTTCTTTTCAGTCAGATTTAATTTAAAAACGCCTCCATCTTGTTAGTTAGAAGAAAGCCCTTATAATTCCTCAAGAGCTAAGGTGGCCCAATATAGTGCCCTCTATTCAGCATACACACACCATTTTTCAATGAGTCTCTCTCTCCCCTTCTCAGAGCTCCATTTTTCACCTATGAATTTTTCTCTCTTCTTTTGCCAGCATCTCACCTTGGAGAAAAGTAAACCCAATAACAGAGTCTGAGTCAAGCTTTCATATCTAGGAAGTTTGAGTGGGTGCACAATTAGACAAAATAAGGTCTTATTATTTGTATTGCAGAAGAGCCTAAGATCTCTAGTCGTGGATCAGGATCCCATTGTACTCAGAGCTGTACAAACACAGAACAAAAGGATGGTCCTTATCCAAAGAGCTTACAAGCAAAGTAACCATCCCCAGTTGCAACCTTAGTTTTATACACTATTTTATACAGACACACACACCTTCTTCTATGCTAGAAATCATTAATAGAGATCTGACATAGAATCCCATGGGCGTGCAAACCCTGTTTCCCATGCTGAGTTCCATTTACTTTGAAGGGGCCCCGCCTGCCAAATCAGGATAGAATCTCATTTGGCCCCATTCAGCAAATGTGTCAAACTTAATTAAAGGTCCCAATTAAGTGAAGTATACTCACTCTATACAGTTTGGTCTTTCTGAATGCTGAACTACATAAACTCCTAAACTATTTGGCGTTGAAGGTCACCATGTGATAGGTCATTGGAAAAGTATATTTCCCTTTATTTTACAGTATAGTGAGGTCTTGGATTTCATCTGTGACCTAGATATCATAAAGAACTAATGATCTCCATACAGATTACATACAGACAAATAATTTATGTTGTGCATTTGGTAAAATTTTATCAATTTGCCGCAATCAAATTAATTAGCTGAATTAATTAATTCCTGTTAATTTATTTACACTGCATAGAAACATTCCTTGGATGGATAGCTTTGCTAATTGTTTCAAAAATGTGCCAAGGAGGCAGTGTTCAGATGCAGATCATGTTTAGGCCAGGATCTGAGGCCAAATCAGCACTGGCCAGCACAGAAATCCTGGGAGCTGCAATCTCACAAGTGAGTTGCTCTAACGAGATTTCTGCCATCTCAAGCAAATTGCTGTGCTTGAGAGATCTGGCCAAAATCAGATTTGAACAGGAAAACAGGCCCCTTCTGTTCTTTGATCCAGCTTGGAACTCAAATGGTAGGAGCATATTCAGACCTGGTGATTTTAACCTACCCCTTGAAATTTGAAGGGGGAGATTAAGGGTCCTAATTTTGGCTCTTCTCCAATTCATATATTTATAATTGGCTCCACCTGGTATGGTCCAGCAAAGCAAATACATGAAATAAACACTTTTACCAGCCCCAGACTGACATACTAGTTTTCCTTTTAACTGTAAGGGTCACAGAATGCCTCCTCCAATAAAGGGAAAATGGCTGAACAATGGCAGTCTTGGCTTTATAAAAGTGCTTCCTTCCCCTCCCTTCCTCTTATTTTCTTTGAGTGCTTCATGGCACCTTTTATAAATAACTGGGCATATTCATTCTAACAAGCATTTGGGCCATTTAGTTCATTTCTGTATAACCCCTTGCAGTGCTATTCAATAAAACAGGAGTAATTACCATAGCAACTGCAGCATGTGATACACATGGTGCCGCTGAGAAACAAAGCTTTTTTTTTGTTGTTAAAAAAGCCACATACATTAGTTTGTAATTATGAAATGATCTTTTGCAGTGTTTATAAGAGGAAAAAATGTTTACCAGTGAACAGTCATCTCTCTCTCTCTCTCTCTCTCTCTCTCTCTCTGTGTTTTGAAGCTTGGACATTCAGTTCTTTCTACAGCAGCATCTCTTCTCCTCTCATTTCCTCCTACCGGTTTGTTTATTATCAAAGTATACATTTCTGTACAATGAAACTTATAGATTTTAGAGGCTTTATTCAGACAGGAATGCTAAGCGACATTGTGCACTCCCCCATGGGTCAGCTGATTTTTTCTGAGCTGTTATTATTGGCTCGCAATTAAAAAAAATCTACAAAGCAGGGCTTTTCTAGAAAACTGACATTATGGGGCTATTAAGATATAGCACCAGGATGCAGGTATAATCCACTGGTTTAATGCTTGGGATCAGGTAACTCTCTAGTAGTTGGGCCTTGCAGCTCTAATTGCCAGTTTCTTACAGCCAGTTTTTTAGGTTCAAACCTTGCTGATGACCTATGATTTCTGTAGGTAAGTAACCACAAGTGTTCCACTGGTCTGAAGTTCTGCAGGAGTTTTAAATGATGGGGCGTCCAATGGAGATAAGACAAACCAGAGCAATTGTGTGTGCTTACAGCTCAAAAGGTGGAGGTAGAATTGTGTTTTGGGGCTTAGAACTCATGGAAGGAGTGATAGAGTGAAGTTCTAGCATTCATCCATGTGATAGAAGGAGAGTTGGAGAAGGGGAGAGGGTGAGTGCTCAGTGCTGACATGGTATGGAGAAAATGAAGAGTTAATCTCTTTGCTCAAGCAGTTACTTAGACAAGGGTAAAAATGAAGCCACATTTTCCTAGAATACTAGTGGTTATTATTTCCAATTTATGTACATTGTTTCTTGTTTTCCTATTGAAATAGTGTTCCCAAATTTTAAATTGTTTCCCACTTTTTTTTAGCTTGCATATATAAATTGTTTCACCAGATCCTTGTGACAGGGCACATTTAGTTACAATGAGATGGCACAGAGGGAACAACCAGCCTAACTTTGATCTCTCCTCAAAATGGTGGGACACTGGAAGGATCCATGAGAGATCGAGGTGTTTCCATTCTGCCCTGAGCAGCTTCACCCCTAGCAGTGTAATCTTCTATGATAGACCTCTGAGGAATCCCCTTGTCACATGCAGAGGGCTAAATTCTGCTCTTCGGTATAAGCATTGTGACCTAATTGACTTCAGTGGGGCCGAAGGACTTCACCCTAGATCGAGGAGGTGCTGCAAACCAGATCATCCTCCATGCAGCAAAATCTGGGGGGATCCTCTTGCCCAGATCACAATACACAGTCCCATATGGGGTTGTCTCTTCCCACCCACAAAGAGGCCATGGGAGCAACCCTGAAGCCTGACAGATCCTAGGCGAGTTGCAGGATGCTAGGGCCATCCATGTAAAGGCCTTGTGCTTCTACATCAGCTCTGTCCAACAAAGCTCCTCATTCCCCCCGCCCCCCACACACATTGGTCCTGAAGGGCAGTGTGGCCGGGGGAAGGGGGTGAGGGGATCAGGGGGAAACTCCCTGTACTGCCAGGGACTCACCCCCCTGGCCACACTGCCCTTCAGGACCAATGTGTGAGGAGGGGTTTCCACAGAAAAAGAGAATACATCCCCAGACCCTAGTCAGCCTCTTTGGACTAAGCTCTGTAAAGTGAGAAGGGGGCAATATGTATCCTCCCACCGTAGCTCTGCTCAATCTACTCACTCCTTCCTCCAGCAGGCCAGTTTCCCTCTCCTTGCCTAGCACAGGCTCTGGACCTGAAGTGAGGCCTACACTGGACCAGACACTGGCTGTCACGAACCTGGCTGAGTACTCTTGTTGTGTTGGAGGAGGGAGAACCATGCACAGAGCATCTCTTCCTCCTCTCACCCACCGGGCTCAGATATTGTTTCATGACATTTACTATTAGATAACCCCAAGGATCAGTATTCAGATAGAGATCCTCATAAATCTGCACTGAATTATGGGCATGTCCATTGACAAATTCTGGCATAGAGGATACGTTTGCTTAAATCGATGGGTGTGTGCGTGTGTGTGTGTACATGTTGATACAAACAGAGACATGGACATGTGGTGCTTGAATGTAGAGCGTGTTTACTGGTTTACTTCATGCAGTGTATTACAGTGCTTTGTTTTAGTTCATTATTCAATTTCAGCTGTTAAAGATCCAGTAGGCAACTGGCTACACAAATTAATTCTGCAATCTTCAAAGCATCAAGCCCTGCTGAAGAAAATGGGGCTCTAAAAGAACTGATGCTGCTACATGTTTATTTGAATCACTTGATGCAAGCAGAAGATTAAATGAATGTATCATTACCCCTCAGAAATGGAATTTCTGGCTAGTACTTTATCCCAGCTGGAATACAGCTGAAAACACCACAAACGTCAGATCATATTTTAAGGTTAATAATGTATTAAATAAATAGGAGAGATATTTAGCATGTGAGTCTCCTATTACTTAGATCAGTGTAAATCAGGAGTAACTTCATTGATCTCAATAGTATTACACACAGCTGGATTTAGGGGCAGGCGATCGAGGCAATGGCCTAGGGTACTGGGTTTGGGGGGACTCTGGACTTGAGGTGCTGTTGTTTTTAGTGATAAAAGGGAAAACAGAAAATCTGAAGTAGCATGTTTCAGGTGTTCCATACGTGGATTCATTTTTCGCTAACCTCCTAGAATGTTTTAGT
This sequence comes from Eretmochelys imbricata, assembly GCF_965152235.1. NCBI lineage: Eukaryota > Metazoa > Chordata > Testudines > Cheloniidae > Eretmochelys > Eretmochelys imbricata. Next base: position 61,482,574 of record NC_135582.1, read on the forward strand.
CCTTTGTAGAATCTCGTGGAACCTTCCAGACTTTCTGAGAACTACATTTTGCTTATATATGGCATGAATAAATACAGATTTACAGATTCTAGTGTGTAAATTTATCATCTTATATGACAAGGATAAATTATGCATGCAAATCGTGCATGAAAAGTCATGAAATAGGACGCCGTTTGGTCTAGGGACAGCCCTGGTATAACATCAGTGTAAAACTGATGTGTCAGAAAAGTCAGACCCAGAGTTGTCTTCAGAGCACATGATGTTGCCTTTAACACAATAATAAGTCTAGAACTGAGGTAATATGATCCATCTGAACATGTCTTCCCTTCATAATACCCCACTCCTATTTACATCTATCCATTTCTAGCTGTTCCTCCCCCCCACCCAGCAGTTCTTTTGCAGATCATAGCCACTAGATAGCGCCTTTTCCACAGTGATAATGCCAGGACTGGAAACCTGTTTGTGGGAGAGAACGTTTTTCTGAGAAGCAGGGAAATCAGTGACACAGGGAATTATTATGCACCCTTCATTTCCTTGTAATTTAACTCTCAGTGTAACAAAAGCATAATGTATTGTCTGGTTTACTGGGCTGATTTACAATAGTTTAGACAAAAAGACCATTTCCTTCTCTTCCTTCAGTGCTGACATCAGCAGATAAGAATTGTTCATCTCATCTGATGTGACATCACCGTCAATAGAGCAATGCAGAGTAAAATGCTAAGAGGTCTGCTACAAACAGCAGCAACTAGGGAACAGGCAAACTAGAGGAGAGGTGAATGCAGGAGAGTCAGCAGGCCCATGATTTTCATTTCCCACCCTATGCAGCCCCAGTAAAGGAGCAGAGTGGCCTTTAATGGCACCTCAGCAGGAGCAATAGGAGAGAGAAGCAGGAAACCCACCCTCTGCTCACATTGTGCGGTTTGGCACCTTCCCACATGGGTGGGCAGCTACAGCTCTGTGGCCAGCATGTGAGAGCAAATCCCAGTTACCTGCCGAAACAACATCCTCGGTATATTTTTCTTGTGATATTTTTCGACCCACGTAGTGCTTGAAAATTCATGGCAAAGCTCCTTTTCTATTCTGGGCAAGAAAGGGAGGACTGAGAAATACTGTACTTGATTTGGTAGCAGAGGTCCTGCAACTGGAGGTGCTGGGCTAATCATGGTGCCTCATGCCCCTCCTAGGCCAGATCTGAACAAAGGAGCAGCCAAAGGACTCCCTGGAGAATTCCCCACACATAGGGGGTCTATACACAGTTGGCAAAACCAGCTCTTTGCTAACCCTTACAGGAGCACCAGTGCAAGAGGCAAAATTGGGGACATGCCAGGGACAACTCCTGGGTTCTGGAACAGACCAGAGGGCCCATGAGCACTCAGGTTCAAGTTGGAGCAACCCAAGGGCTGCTCCAGACTGCACCAGGTCCAAACTGGCCCCGGCAGCACCTCCAATGCTTGGTGCACCAATGACTTTGGCCCAATCTATGCAAGCGGGAAAGATGAAACCATAATGCTATTTCTATTTACACTTCAAGACTTGTGTCCTTACCCAACTTAGGGGCATCAGTGGCTTACTGCCATTTTTATTGCCACTGCAGAGAGAGAAACATGGTTATTACAGCCTAATTCAGAGGGGTCTCTTCCCTGCCTGCAAATGGAAAGCTGAAAGGTGCACACAGCTGCAAATGGAGCTTGAAAGCTCATGGGAATGAGCTCTCTCTCCAGACTTTTGAGCATCCTTAACCGTTTTGGCGAAGTCAAAAATCCTACAAGGAACATACCAGAAGACCAGCGTTTCCCCCCAGTATTTCAGAGCGAGGCTGGAAACTCTGCTTCATAACTACTGTAAACGTGCACACTGATGACAAAGCAACTGTTCTAATGGAAAAGGAGTACTTGTGGCACCTTAGAGACTAACCAATTTATTTGAGCTCAAATAAATTGGTTAGTCTCTAAGGTGCCACAAGTACTCCTTTTCTTTTTGCGAATACAGACTAACGCAGCTGTTACTCTGAAACCTGTTCTAATGGAGATACTTTAACCCTGGCCAAAAGCTGTGATCTAGGGCTAGGGTCTGTTCATACTGTAGGTGGGCCATAGATGGGAAATAGGGATACTGTCATTTTCATCTGAGAGATATGGGCAGAGTAAGCATGATAAAAGGAGACAGAACAGACTTTGCTTAAAGGACAGCAGGCAGCAAAGCCTGTGGAAGGGGGAGAAATCACTGCTTATGCCCCAAGGCGGCCAGTTATTTATTAGCAGTAGTTTTTTGTGGGGCATGGGAGCAGGCAGGCAGAACTCCGTTTCTGAGCCAGTTCTGTTCAGAGCAATAAACATGCTACTACCTGACAAAGATGGGGTGCCTCTCAGCATCCAGGTGCCCATTGTCTTGGAGTGAGGGAGTGGAGAGTGACACACTGGTGACACTGTGAAACTCCACCAACTGGCCTGGCAAACAGAAGCAGTGGTAGCACGTGTAGTAGGGACCCTAAGCCACATGGGGAAATTCCCTCAAGTTGTTCTGGAGCAAGCACCCAGTCTCCTTCTACTTGCCTCCTGTGCACACACAAAACCAAGCTCCTCCCCTGTCTCCACAGAGCCAGCAGTCTTTCTCTGAAGGAGGCACACTCGTGCCCTGGGATGATCTCTCTCGTGGGGTTTGTTCACTGCAATACACACACACATCCTGAAGGGAAAGGGGGTAACTCTGGGTAGTGCACAGCTATGAGGAGACACTCACATGATCCAGCCCAAAGCTTGGGGTCTGCTTCTTTACAAGCAATGCAGGCAACCCTGGTGATCAACAGAGGAGTAGCACCAGCAGCTAAGGAAAGAGGGCTGCCTTCTGCTTTGATTCAGGCCGCAACATCTATCTCTGCTATGCCACTGGTATCAGCATGCTGAGCCACGTTATTTCTTCCTTGACAGGAACATGTACTCGTTGGACAGAGACATGGCCCTGCCACTGAGCAGGGGTGGGAGGGGGAGCAATACAATTTAACCATTTCCAAGGTATACTCACTTATTGACTACAGCTAGACTGTTCCATAAGGCTCAATTGGATGATGGGGTGGCCATGGGCTTTCAAAATGTCATCCTTCTCAGCTAGGTAACCAGAAAAACGGGGGAAAGAAAGAAGGCAGGAGAAGGCTAGAATGAAGCCAGCTCTGGAGTAGATTGAGCGATGGTGCTGCCCTCTGATTGGCTGCCTGCAAGCCAGCCAATACTTTTACAGGGCTCTGAACAACAGCTGAGTAGAGTGCAGGCTAACCGCGCTGAGAGGGACGCTGGTAAAAGAGATCCTAAAGTGAGGGCCAGATATTAAAAGTAACTTCTATCCAGAACCCACGTGGGTCTGCCAGCGGCGCACCAACACATTTGGTGAACAAAACAGTGTGCTTTAAAGACTTTTAAACCCAGACTCCAGAGCCTGCCACCCCCTCCCTAGCAGAACCCTTGGCTCCATCGTCGCGGCCTTGTGCTTCGCGAACGTGTCAGCGATGTGCTAAACCAATGCCAAGGAGAAACGTACCAGGCTTCCAGCTGGCTTGTGGAGAAGCCACCAACAATGAAAGGGTCTCTCTCGAACGGCGCACGGGGCGAGTCGGAAACCGGTGGGAGCGGTCGCTTTTTGGCAGAGCTCCTGCACCTGGTTTCAGCATTTGGGGCACCAGGGCCTCAGCAACTAGGCAAAGCTGGGCAAGCAGCGCTTTAGAGAAGATGGCTGCGTTTCAGAGTAACCCATTTACCGTAAATGAACATTATTGCGGCCATTCAAAAGCATCTGGAGCATCTGGCTCATGTTATGATCACCTCATTGGGGCCCCCATGTCGCTTCTTCCTTGCAGAGGAGGGCAGGTACATAACTAACAGACTCAGGGATTCCAGGTTTCCTAGCCTCTGCTGCTAAAGGCATGGGGTCAGATTCAGATCTGCTGAAAGCAGGTATGAACTTCATTGCTGTCGGTATTTTGCATACAAGAGTCAAAAAGGAGCTTCTTCACCGCGTTCTGCTGGTGCTCTCAGTATCGTTCTATTTAGGTTTTTATACTGTGCAAATCACTATAGTGCAGACACAGCTGTTAGTCTATCTGAACCATGGGAAATCGGAGTCTTTTTAAAATCCTGCTACCTGGGGGACAATTAATCTCCAGGAGGGCCATGCCAGGATAATTTCAAACTGCTGTGAGCCCACTGGGCTACAATGATGGACTATACGGCTACAGTGAGCAGTGGAATGCGAGTTTTAACACAGTTAGCTCCACAGTTTATGTTGGTGGTGCTCATAACTTCACTGAAGCCTCAGGTGGTATTCTGCTGACACTGAAGAGAGTGCGCAGTTTCTTTGAGAGCTACATTTGAGACTTCATGGAAGTTATAAACTCTTCCAGCACCACTGATGAAATATGCCCTTACTAAGGATACAAGCAAAATAAATTCTGCAATTTTTTAAGAGTTAGGAGCATGAACAAATATTACCACCCTACCAAACAGGAAGTTTAATGAATTCCTGTTTGAAAAACATGATAAAGATAGAGCGGAGGTTGAGAATTGTTTTCCTTTGAAACCATTACTGTATGTGGTACTAAGGGGGGAGGGATAGCTCAGTGGTTTGAGCATTGGCCCCCTCAACCCCGGGTTTGTGAGTTCAATCCTTGAGGGGGGCCACTTAGGGATCTGGGCCAAAAATTGGGGATTGGCCCTGCTTTGAGCAGGGGGTTGGACTAGATCACCTCCTGAGGTCCCTTCCAACCCTGAGATTCTATGATTCTTATGTTTTACCAAAACTGAGGTATGCAAGAAATTCCAGCACCATTTTACATTGTTATTACAAGCATTTATCTGGCAGTCATCATAGCCTCTAGGTATGTTTGGCATAGTTTAAATTGGGTCTTTAACATCCCAGTTAAAATCCACATGATAGCTGTGAGTTACATAAGTCATGGTGTTATATCTCAGATCCCTGACTGGGTGACTTATGAAACTAATATCCACTGCACAGAATGCAAATATTAAAATGAAGCATGCAATTCAACTTTTTCATGATGTTGATTTGTTAAGTGTTACTTAAGTTATATCAGTTACTTTACAATGTGTATTGCAGTTGTAATATTCAGAGATCAAACAAGCTGAAGTCGAACGATTATCCCATGAACTAATTCAAAAGTAATTTTAATAATGAATCAATGTGAGATTATTTTTGATCAGAAAAAAGGCAAAATTTGAATAAAATATTTGTTGAGCTCTATTTACTTCTCTCTCCCCCCAACCAAAAAAAGCATGCTAATGGTATTGTATTCATCAGGGGAGACTCTGAAAAGTGTTTGTAAAAAATGCCACATAGGTTCTGTGTTTGTTTGGTGTTGTTTTTGTTTTTGTTTTTAAGCAATCAAATCTGTTCAAGTGATAAGTAGAGAGATTATTGTGTTCCTAACTACCAGCCTTGCAAATTTCACCTGAGATCTGTTCACTATCAAAAGTAATAAAGGTTCTGCAGCCTAAATTATGGTCTCAGTAACGTGGGTGGCTGGATACTGGATTTGTACAAGTGCAAATGACTCAAAATTCACAAAATATTTTGTTGGCAATGCAGAAGCAGCAACAGAATCCAACTCACTCTCCAATAACTGTTCTGGCTCCTCATTGCTGACGGGGATACTTAGCAGTAAAATGTGTTTTTGTCACTAAAGACAGCAGATACACACAGGGAACTAATCTACTAAGCAAGGCTTCAGATTCACTAAAACACTTTTCAGAGGAGGACCACATTTTAAGTTTCATGTGACATCTGGTAAGTTTAATCAATTTCATGTTTTAGGATCTTTTAAATTATACATTTAATTTCATTAAAAGACAATATATTCTTCACTCAGAAAAGTTTGCCTGTGAATCATTTAAAACACTTCTAGATCAAAGAATTCAAGTTTTATTTTATTTGTGACATACTAAGAATTTCTTCAGTAACTGACAACTTTAATGTCCCCACAGGGTGAAATTTATACCATGCAAATTTGTGGCTAGTAAAATCTATTTACCCAGGTTTTTATTAAAAGGGTAGACTGATTGGGACAAATCTTAGCACTAGCAGGTTTTAGATTCAATTTTGTCATCTGTGTTCAATATTGATTGTTCATGCACCTAAAATTTTATTATAGGTGTATTGTATAAATTGAAAAATAAATAAGTAAATAGGTATGAGTAGGTACTGGAGTTAACACAGGGATCAGAAACCTGTGGGTGAAACAGAATTCAATACTAAACTCTTTAGAGGATAAAGAAGTCCTCCCACAGCTCAATTGCATAGTGGGCTTTTCAAAACCGTTACTGTACTGGGTCAAGGGTTTCCTGGTAACACTGTTTAGAGAAGAAATGGGCAGAGCAGAACAAGCAGACTGGATTATTGTTCCATGTACTATGAGGGGGTCTCTCTGTCTATGTTCTTATATTATTTCTATGAGTTTTACTTCAGCTAAAAAGAATTGGGGGGGGGGGGGAAGGGAAGAACTGGAAGAGAAAATTAAAGCAATCCTCCAGAATTCATGAATGGTACTGGTTGTACACATTCCTCTCTTACTATTAGCTTGGAGTAGTTTGGCCACCCAAACCTCTTTGTTCCCACGTTTTTTCCTACTGAATACTTGTGTGTTTCAACACTTGTGTCTCAGTGTGTGCCTCATAGGCACTTGTGTGCAAAGATATTTTCACCATCTTCCATACATTTGCTGGATCAGTGCTAAAAATGGATAAACACGCCTGACTTGAGTGCCGGCTAGCTTCATTTGGTGCCATCCCTTTAACTATTTAGCCAAATGCTGACATGTATGCTTTTCTACCACCTCATTCAGTATAGGTGACAATTTTTACTGGAATTACCCTAAATTACATACACTTATTGCTTATGGCAGTGGAGGCCACAGAATGAAGAGACACTCAAAACTAGAAGCCATTGGAAACTTGAAAACACTGCTGAGTTTAGGGCTGAGTGAATTACAGTGCAGCTCAAATAAAAATATCCCCTACTTTAGCCTCACTGCAAATTTTCACCGTGATTTTGGACTCAATCTGAATTGAACTTTTGGAGGTTCACATTTTCTCACTGCGTTTTGTTTGTGATCATCTCTGCGCTTCTGGTTCTGTCACGTTCTGGAACAGAAAGTGCTCCTCCCCCACAAAAAAAAACACATTTCCATGAGGCTTCAGGTGCAGTTTTGCAGATCCCAGAGGTTCAAATAGTTCAGGCGTGGTTTGGATAAGCACCCTGAGTTTTGCAATGCTTTACTGGAACCAAACCTTTGAGGTTCATCTATCATCATTGTGCTTCGTACTTATACAGTTCTTTACATATACAACACGTTTTATTATTATCTAATTAATCCTCACAACAGCCCTGTTTTAAACAGGGGAAAACTGAGGCAATGAAGTCATTTGTCTCACTACACAGGGGTCTGACTCTTGCATCCTTTACATCACCTGATCCTGGGCCCACAGAAAGACAGACTATGCCTCAGGGCTACTTTAAATTGTACCTAGCTATGCACCACACCAAGATGCTGTTCCAGCACCTGGAAATAGCTGATGTATATTGGGGCTCTGGCTACATCCCCCCTACAGAAGGGCTATGAGGGGTGATAGCACAGGATCTTTGGGAAGCCAATCAAGCCAGTCTTATGTCCCCTTTGTGCCCATGGAGAGTACAGCACAGTGCCAAAGCCAGAATTGGACAACTGCTCTTCCTGATTTCTCGTCCCAGTCTTATACCACAAGCCCACTAGTCATCTGTTTATCTTTGGTGCAGGTAGCAGTTATACTGCGAATTCAAATCAAATGTGTGCACGCAAAAATGTGAGCAACCTGGTTCTTCTTTGCTTTGTTTTCAGAAGACATGATTTTTCTATCAGCATCCAAAGTTGAAACCTGCTGTTTTGGTTTATACATTCCATGTAATTACATAAGCACATAGCATCTTTACCAACTTGCATTTGGAGCTTTTGCTAATAAACATAACAAATAAATTCAAACCCAACTGTCCCCACCAATGCTCTCATTCCAGTTCCAATCTATCACTATCCTGACACATTCACAGAAGACATCAGTGCCTTAGCCCTGTTCCTAAAGGTCACAAAAGCCACCACATAACCAGCACCTTTGTCAGCATATTGTCAATGAGGTCACAGGTTGGAAGGGCAGAATCACGCCTACAGGTAGTCCCTCCAGTCCCGGACAGATGTTACATGGAAAGAAGGATGATGGTATTGTAGTTCAGACACTGGATTAGGATTTCACAGTAAGCACGTTAGTAGTCTAAAGACTCTGCACATGCTTAAAAGTTACTCAAGTGCTTCAGGAAAGAGGACCTTAGACTGTCAGCTCTTTGGGGCAGGGACCGTCTCGTTGTGACAATGCAGAATACCTGAGACCAAGGTAGGTGCTACTGTAATAATAAGGGTATGGAGAAGCTTGGTCCTGATGTATGGATAAACTCTTTCCCATGCTGCTAGTCTGAGAACATTCATGATCACTAAACAATTAAAAAAAAACAAAAAAAACTCAGGCTGAATTCAGCTCAGTAAAACTGGGCTGGACTTATTCCATTGACTTTGGGGAGTAATCCCATTGCTCTACTGGTTGAACCAGGAGGATTTAGCCTATAACCTTCTGAAAAGTGATCCCTTTCTACTTAAACAAATGAAAACTTTAGGGTCCCCCCCCCAAAAAAGTAAGTAAACAAAAAAAAGGAGATGAGAACATTCAGGGTAAGAGAGCAGGAAAGGGATGAAAGAAAATGGAGGCTTGTGAAAAGACTTCCAACTGGATTAAAATGATGATAAATGGAGGTGCAGCGCAAGGGTCAGGCTCCTCTCGATAACAGGATCTGAGAGTTCTCAAACAGTTGGTGTCTGTCAGTCATGTGGGAGCCCCTTTGCTCTCTTGTGACTCGGGTTTTTCATCGTGGCTTTCTGACAGGATAAAGCAGAGCGGCTAAACAGGATAATTCCCACGTTCGGCCGGGTGAGTCATTTCCCTCATGCTTTTGAAACTCTTGCAGGCGAAGAGGAGCCGTGCTGACAAAGCAGAGGAAGTGCACATTTTCGGATTTCACAGGGCGCCTGGTTCAAACATGTGTCGTCGTCACGGCGAACACCTGCAGCACAGTTCAGCAGCAGTCTGGCAAACACAGCCGGCTGGCTCTGCTGGTCTCTGCACACGTTGGCTATAGGGATTTCTAACCGTCCGGGCAGTGGGATGAAACCTTTGACTGCCTCCCAGCCTGGTGCATTCTTCTCTCTCTCATATTATACAGCAAGAAGTGGTGATTGAATTAATGAAGCTGTTAAATGCAGCAATGGTCGTTTACATGGTAAAAAGCCCCTCAGCGTGAAGGGGCAGAGATACAGAATAATACCGCTGAGCTGAGGCGGTAGCTGAAATGTTAATGCTCCTCAATGCCAGGCTATCATTACCGCTGTAAAAGGGCTTGCATTAAGAGAGCAACCTGAGTGGCTGGTGAGGATTCTGAGCCTTGTGAGTAAGAGACTTAAACCCCCACAGGCCACAACTTAATCAAGCATTACGATAGTCATTTACAAGTGTGAGGTCTCATTCTCAGGCACATGATGAGAACAAGACTGGGCTATTTGGCCCTTGGCGGTTCTGCGTGCTCTGCCCCATTGTGGTCCCCCATTTCCAAGGGTGAACTTGGGGACCAGGTGAATTAGGGTTGCATTTCAGCAAGGCACAGTCCCTCTGAACTGTTGAGTGGCTGGCCCATAATTAAAGTCCATACAAAAGACTCCAAACCCTGCTTCCATCTGATCTCGTCTCCTAACAAACACCCTCCTCTGATGGCCCCTCCCAGCCACCAAACCTTCCCACACAGCGCAGGGACAGTGATCCCAAATAGCTCCCCCAGCTGCCAAACTTCCCTGCCCTCATGACAAATGCCCCTTTACTTTGGCTGCCACCCTCCTGATTGCAAAACAGTGATCTGGGACCCAGTGTTCATCACCATATCCTGTAGTGCCAGCCGCCAACAACAGCTGTATTGGAGTGCTGTATGGTCCTGAGCTCACGCACTGCCAAAAGAGAACTCCTGTACATTTGCCCTTCACACGAGCTGCCTGGCATAGGTCCATCTAGGAACACCAAACCCTAAAGAGAAAAAAATGCCAAGTACCGCAACCCTGCCCTGCTTGAACTGACAGCCAATAGCACTGACAGCCAAAATTCCCCAGCAGTCCTCGGCTGTGGTGAAGGGAAGGAGACCATGGCAGGAGACCTATCCCATCTTACCTGTCAACTCATTTTACTGAGCCTTAGACTCCTGGGCCCACTTTGTCCAGAATGCCAGCCTTTATCACCCTTTAGTCCAACTTTTCCTCAAAGGCCTGTGTGCGGTCACCCATGCGGCCCCTCTGCTTGGGAAGAGTTCCCTGTAAAAGTCAGCAGAGCCCAATGTTGTCTTCTTTCAAAGCCCTCCTAAAAACTCACCTCTGCCAGGGTACTGACACACCACTTGACATAGGCGCTGACTCTGTGGGTATTCCAGGGCTAGAGCACCTCTGGGAAAAAAAAAAGTGGGTGCTCAGCACCCACATTTGATTGGGGATGCCACCAAACAGTGGCTCAGGGAGAGGCTTGGGAGAGGGTTGAGAGCAGCAAATGGGTTGGGGCCTTGGGGGAGGGTTGGGCAGCGGGGGAGGAGCACACCCGGGAAAAAGTAAAAGTAAGAGTGAAAGTCAGTGCCTATGCCACTTGTTAACAGCCAGGCAGCGGGTGTGCTGACACTTCTAGCTGTTAAGTTAATAAGCTATGTTTCACGGTGTACCTTGACATCCCCATTAATTTGTCTTACCCACCTGTTGTCTCATTGTATGGGTGGACAGTAAGCTCCTTGGGGCAGGGACTGTCTTATGTGCACACAGTGCCTAGCAGAATGGGGTCCTGTTCCCGGAATGGGGCACTTCTGTAACAATACCTGGTTGCTGCAAAGGGAAGGATGCGGTCTTTTAACTTGTCACCATACCATATTGTTGGTTGCTATGCTAACTTTTTGAATTTCCTGACAAGCTAAAGAGTCAGCCCATTTAGCGGGAGAGGGAGGCACAGGTATTATGCGCTCACATCACTCCTCCCCATTCAAGACCAACCATTGGCTTTTTCACCAGCTGAAGCTTCCCGGTCTTCTCCAGGTTTACATGATAGTAAGCCGGGCTGGAGAAGACAGAGGGATCACATCTGCTGGTTAATTGTGGACAGAAACAAGCACTATGAGCTGCTGGTACTGTCTGCACATCTAGAAGCAAGAAAGCATGGAAGAGGATATGGACTGAAAATCATACTGGGAAAGAAGGACGCTGTACCGTCTGAAGGTGCAGACATTATTCTGTTCCATTCTTCTTGCTGCCTCTTCCATCTGCCAGTCTGCTGATGCTTGGGGACAAGAGTTATTTCATCTCACTCAACTATTAACGAGTAGTCCAGTGGTTATGTAACACAATTCCTCAATCTGGAATCCCTTGTAGGCCGTCAATCTGTGAGGGTGGATCATCAGAGCAGGTCCATCTCTGCAAAAGGAGTGGGGATAGGTTCTGCTGTCACAGTGGAGTTAATGAGCTGCCCAGGGCAATGGTATATTGTTTAGCTCCTCAATCTCTAGACTACTTCCAAAGATAAGATCCAGAGTGTGCCTTTCTGAATGAGCTGAATCTGAAAATCCCTGGGATAATCCCCTGATTGCCATAAGATTCTGAGCCAGTGTATTTTTGGCATAAAGCGTGAAGCTCTTCAGGCCAGTGAGTCTGGAGGAGGCAGCCCATTGCCAAGGCCAACACTATCTCAGATATGTCAGGCAATAATCCTGCAGGAGAAGCAAAGTGATCTGTAAACTACAGAGATTCCCATCTCACTTCTTATCCTAAGATTAAAATATTGGATGATTTGATCTTTGGGAGAGAAATCTTCCTGACCTTGAGGTCCAATGCCAAGTGCACAGCTGGCTCCCTTCAGCTCATGCTTAACAGAACACTGGACAAACGCTGGCCAGAGCCGAACCAGCTGTATCATGCAGGCAGCTCTCAGTGACATGTGTGCTTATGCCTTCTAATCCATAAAACAATGAACGAGAGAGTTCTTCAGCTTTGCACAATGTGTAGCCTTCTCCCCTTTTGAAAGTGAGAGCAAAGTGGATGTACAATGTGATCATTCGAGTGTGCTGGCATTTTACATCCACTTTGCCCAGGTGTAAACAACCACACAAGGCAGGAGAGTCTTTAGTCTTGTATACAGCTTAGCCAGGCATTGAACAGCAAGAGATGAAGGTTGGGGTCATTCCAGAGTTAAAATGACAAAAGCAACATTCAGTTTTGCTTCAGCCACTACTGTTTAGCTCGTGTTTCTCATGAGAGAGGTGTGCGCATCTGTACAGTCAAACTGCATTCCCTTTCCCACACGATTGCCTACATATCCTCTTTTTACATTCTTCTGGTGTAGCTGCGGTTCTAAGTCACTACTGATAGGTACAGGCTAGAAACCTGACCTGTGATGTATGAGAGGATTGCTAAGTGTGACTTACATAGCAGTACACTTGGCTTTTTTCCGGGAGCCATTTCATCTCAAGATGTGATCTTGTCAGATCTTATGAGTAAAGTAGGGTTGAGCTTGGTTAGTACTTAGATAGCAGACTTTAAAAGAATACCCAGAGGTTTCAGGAAGCAGAGCTGGAGACTCAATCAAATTCTCAGCATGGTGACAGAAGCTCAGGTCACTCTGAAACAAAGCCATTTTTCCTCAGAAATATATGCCTGACTAGAGCTGGTTAGAATGATTTCCTGAAAAAAAGTACAGTTTCTGCAAAAAATCAAATATTTCTGTGGTAAAATTGCAATTTTGATTTTCCATTGGAAAATCTAAAATAAATATTTTGGTTTACATCTGATTTGGGTTTCATTTTTATTCAGAAGATTTCATTTTGCTTAACTGACCCAAAAAGTTTAGCATCAAATCAGTTCAACAAAACATTAAACAAAACAAACTGCATTCCCCTATCAGCACATTGCTTTATGGGAGTTGTGAGTCTCTTCTCTGGATTGGGCTCCCCGGAGGACTACTCCTATTACGCAATATGGATAACTTGCCTGACCAAGCTGTGTAGTGCATTATGGGAATCATCTCTGAGTGCACCATGGGAGATGCAGTCTTTGCCAGAGAGCCTGGTCCATAGGGTAGAAGGGAGCATCAGGACTGTACTTTCTGTCCCTTTTAAGTTTTATACACTTTGTGACCAATAGTGTATCTTTCAAGGTCAGCCACTATTTGAGCTGTGTGTGTGAGAGGGAGTGAGATAAAGAGAGGCTTCAGAAATGCCACAGGAGCACGCAGAGAAGGCAGCAAAGAAGCCCCACGTAAAAGACATCCAGGGAGGCCTTTGTAGTGTGGACCCTGAGGGGAAAAAAGCTAAGAAAGAGCTCTTCTTGGTAGAGTACTAGTGGGAAAGAGGCTTGGCAACGTGATCAAAGAAATTGTCTTCTCCTGTTTGATTCCTACTGTGATCAGGGAAACAAAAGCTTTAAATGAACGTGATTGCACCAAAGAAATACCTGACTCCATCAATTTCTCCTCCTAACAGAAACAGTCCACAAGACTCCAAATTTTGGCTAGTTGCTCAGCTCAAAAGAGGTAACAGTAACAAAGATGGAACTCCAGAACAGTCAAGATCCATATGACCTAAGAGTCCAGAAACTAGCAGACAAGTCATTTATATAAACAAGGTAGCCAAAGGCTTCACAAGCAATAGTCACATCATTCAGATCCAGGTTCAGATGGATGGATTTTCTGCATCTCCAACCTTAAGGATTGTTTGGGTTTGAGGTTCCAGTTTGGGCCCTTCTCTTCTTTACAAGCTGATTATTATTATTGCCACGAACCACCACCACAAACAGAACACTTAGAAGGAGCATGCACTTTCTGCTGGCTCAATAAAACAGACACAGTCTGAAGCTCTCAAAGCCTAGCACCACAAGTGGATGGAGATAGGTATCAAGCTACTTGTATGGGAGGGACTATGCAAATAGGGCCACGCAGTGTTGCGATGGGATGGCTATGCGAATAACTAGGTTAAGTCCCCCGGTTTTGTCTCTTTGGAACTAGATGTTTTGAAAAGCCTGTGTGGACTCAGGCTGAGCCAAATGCTTGTGCAGTTACTAAAAGCACCGTGCCTTCTCTCTTAACAAACCTGGCTCCTGAGTGCTTCTGGAACACTAGAGCTACACTGCAATACAAGTCATTACAACACAAACAAGTGCCAAATAGGCATTCGCAGAGGGTTATGTGGTCACTGTAGCTGGAATGCTTCCCAGACTAGGTAGGTTTTCAGGAGCTTCTTAAACGAGCAGAGAAAGGGGGCTCCTCAGGTAAAGCTCCGCATTTTATTATTGATGCACTGACGAATTGGGAGTCAGTCCAGGGAACACGGTACAGGCGTCTAATTGATTTAATCCTCGCAGTAGGAAGTCTGGCTGATGCATTTTGGTTCTGCTGATGGGGAGGCAGAGCATTTGTAGAAACAGCACTGCAATAATCAAGCCTGCTTGCGATTACTGCATGAACAAGGGTGGCAGAATCAGCAGCGTGCGAGTGAAGGGAACACCTCATTCCGGCAATATTTTTAAGCTCATAAAAAGCTGGTGGAGTAATAGCTGCGGTATAGTGGGGTATGGGCTCAGGATCAAACATAACCCTGAACGACTTTCCAGATGCATCCCACTGTCCTGGAAACTTGTAAAGCTCAACTAACTCTTTCGGCACTTAGGATGGGCTCACAAATATATCATTGTCATTATATACTTTGCTGCATTCAGACTAGCCACACAGGGAGGAGGGGAGGAGGTGATGCTTCGCATGGCTGGGAAGGAGGGCCAGCTTCAAAAGCAGGCTGAGCATGCCAGCTGTGGAAGGAGGAGGATTGTGGCACAAAGGTGAAGCACTCAGCCCCCTGACTGGGGTGGCAATGCCAGCTGAACTGCAGCAGCAGCCTTCTAGCCTGCTTATTCTGCCCTCTTATCGAAAGGCAAAGTTGGCCTGGGGAGAAGAAGAGAGGTTAGAAGAAGTGTGTGGAGTGCATAATAACAGAAGCAGAGAAATAGCCAACCCTCCTCCCCACCATGGGCCTTTGTTCCTGCTGAAGGGGAGACCTGGCTGACTGCTCCCACTGCACAGGATGGAAAGGGAAGGCAAGAAAACCCATGACAGGCTGTAGAGAATGCTAATAAAGTTATACAACAGGTGCTCAGAGAAACTTCTCTTTTGCAGCACAGTCTAGAGTTTGCAAAGAGTTAAGTTTCATCACAGCCCATACTTGCCTTGACAGAAGTTATTTATCAAATCAGAATATCTAATCTAAGCCCTGGAGAGAGATTTTTTTTTTAAAAGCATGTTGAAGAAGAAATTATTTGAAAGAATCTTGACCGTTTATAGGTCACTTCTCTTTTTCTAGCCAATGAGATTCCATCGTTCCCTGAGGTTCTAATCAATTACCAGCCCATTTATTTCATTTGATGAGGACAGTGCCCAATTAATTCAAAGATGCATTAAAGTTTACAATTGAAATGAAAGTATTTTACTTTCAGTCATGTCTTGGTCTGGGAAATTAAATTTAAATAAATGTTAACGGAATTGTCAATAACGCATTGCATAAAGGTCAGAATGGTCAGGCTTTAATAAAAGGGATGTTTTTACTTTATTATTAGAATGTATTTTCTTTGTCTGTCTTGTGGAAAGGATCAAAGCAGAGCTCTCTCTCATTTAGCATGTCTGTGGCACTGGCCAAATGACACATCATGGCATTGTATCACACGTTAATACCTTCGCAACCAGGACTGGGGTTTGATTTTCTGTCCCCAATCTGTGATCATAATTAATGTAAAGTTAAGCAGACTCTCCATCTGACATTACATCACATAGGCTGAACTTTGCAGTGGAGGAGTAGCTCCTCAGAATGATTTGACTCTGCAGCACTGAGATTTCTGATCCTTCAACAAAAGTCTTTACCCATTCGAAAGTTGGATTGTGTCTAGGGGGTTATGCCCCATACCCCCAATAATCTTTAAACAGTATGGTATTTTTCCCTGGTTGTGAAGCCTCTCTCTAATAGGCAGTTCTCTTGCTGTGCTTTGCACTGACGCAGTCTAGAAGGGATAGCACTGCTGTACATGGAGATCAGACTACAGAAGCATTCTGCATTGGCCTCGCTGTCTTCCCATTGAAGTCGGTGGTAAAACTCCAATATTCAGCGCTTTGGTGAAACCCATCCTGGATTGCAGAATAGCTTTTAAAATAACAACCTGTCCATTGTGCCCACCTTACCTATTGTGAATGTCCCTCAACTTTGTCTTCTATTCTTCACTTCCACCCTGGGCAGGTCGCTGTATGCTCTTGAAAAGTTGCAGTGTTTACACTACTAGTGGACAGATCCTATAGAAGCCCCAGTTCAGCAGCTGGATATGCATGGGGGCCCAAGGCTCTGCCCACGTGGACGGTAAAGCACGATCGGTTACTTTTTGTTCTCCTGGTGGACATTAAAAATAAACAGCAGCGGGCAGTGGACAGCACTCCTACGAAGAGGCCACTTGGTCAGGTGCCGCTGGTGTTCGCGCAGCTACTTACCTGTTTTCTGAGTTTCGGCAAGTCTCCCATCCTGCCAGACACTGAGCCCTGCCGCATGGCATTGGCCTATGCTAGAGCTATTTGCTGCACATTGGCCAAGAATGGCTGGAAGGACACTGAGAGAGGGCTATATATTTTGGCAGAGCTAACATATTTAGAAGGGCTTTACTGAGCAGAACCGTACTGTGTTCACACTCTACAGTAACATTCCTTCCTGAACAGCATACAGTCAGAGAAAGCAGAGTTACAAGACAGGGAGGGTTTAAAAAAACCTGGATGGAAATTAGTTCCAAGCACAGGCGAGACACATGCTTTTTGTGTGAACTACCCTCCCCAGAAGAGAGCCTGAATGTTTGTTTGTATTCAAAAAGTGCGAGTTGAGCCAATAGAAAGCATCATGTTCTCTGCCTTGACAGCTCAGAACAGGCTGACTGTCAAGCAGCATGCCAGCCAATTGCACAGTAAGTGACCTCAGGTCGAATTTTCTTTTCTGGAGTTAGATGGTCGTGTTTTACAATGCAGCTGCAGTTATGGACTTCTCATTTTCAGTGCCTAGAATAAGAGTCCCGTCCGGTTTCAAAGAGTATGGGGCATGCAGACACAAGGTTCTGTGCGGTGGGTACAGAAAGGTAAACTGCAGCTTCGTAAGAAAACCTCTGATGCACAATTTAGTTCCCTTCTCTTATTTTAGTAGCAGCATTCTCCAACTATAAAACCCTTTACTGAATACGGGCTGCTGAAGTCAGAGGTCATTACTTTAAAGGGGAAGCAGTAGTGTGTTATCCCATATAAAAGAGGTTCTTAGGGCTTGGCTACACTTGCGAGTTAGAGTGCATTAAAGCAGCCCCGGGCGCCCTAACTCACCACCCGTCCACACTGGCAAGGCACTTAGCGTGCCTGGACTCCGTAGCTGGAGCGCTCCTGGTAATCCACCTCCATGAGAAGCATAACGTTTGATGCACCTCAGCTGAAACGCCCAGGCATCAGTGTGGACGAGGTGCTGCATTACTGCACTCTGATCGGCCTCCAGAAACATCCCATAATCCCCTTAAGTCAAGTGGTCACTCTTGCCATTGTTTTGAACTCGGCTGTAGGAATGCGGATATCAAAGCTCCGTTTCTGACAGCCGGCTGCTTATCTGCTCCAGGACCAAGCAACCATTAGTGTGGAATGTTGCTTGAGAGGCGGAGGGAGGGGGGTCTGCTGCTGTCTGAATTTACAAGACAGCATGCTGACATGCTCTCAGCCCCCCAAAAACCCACTCTCCCCCCACATACACACAACACACTCCCTGTCACACTCCACCCCACCCCCGCCCCCCTGCATTTGAAAAGCGTGTTGCAGCCACTTGAATGCTGGGATAGCTACCACAATGCACTGCTCTTTGTGGCATTGCAAGAGCTGCTAATGTGGCCATGCCAGTGTGCTTCCAGCTGAGAGTGTAAACACTTGGTAGCATTTTCTTTGTTGCGGTCTCCGAAGGCTGGTTTAACTCCCAGCGCTCGACATCTGCAAGTGTATCCATGCTGTTAATCATGGTCCCACTGAAATCAGAGAGAAAACTCCTATTGACTTCAATGGGAACCAGTAATTGGCTGTAAAACAATAAACCAGCCTTTTCCTAAGTGCGGGGCATGTCTCCTTTGGAGGGGTAGGAAGGATTAACCACTCCCTAGAACATCAGTTTCCATTCTTTAAAGTAAATCGCTAGCTGGTATGTTTGTGGAAAGAACTTTGAAAGCTTGCCCTGAATGTAACAATGCAATGTGAGGCTGAGCTCTGAGGTGTGAGCTGGCCATTCATTTTAATGGAACTCAGATACTTTACAAGCCAAAATTGTTAACCTTTTCAGAGCTCACTGAAGCATGAGGGAGGAGAGGAGGTGTTGTATTATGAAGATCTAAAATACAGATAGGCCTTTAATTGCATACGGCAGGGCTGAAGCAGCAATGTGAAGGATTTTCCTGAATTGGGGGAGGAGCTCAGCTTTCAAAAATTGGGGAAAAGGTGGTGCTGCTATAAGGTGCTGAGTATCTCAATCCCTGTTGAACGCTGAGTACTCAGGTGATGAAGGCTATTTTGAATCTTGATCTGGCACACTTCTTGAGGCTTAGGCCAGAATACATCGCCCCCCCATTCCAAGCCGCTTCCCACCCTCGCAGTACTCTGAAGCTGAATCAGCATTTAGAACTAAACCTGCCTCAATCACATCAGCCACACTCTCAGAGGCTCGTTCACCTGCACATCCACCAATGTGATATATGCCATCATGTGCCAGCAATGCCCCTCTGCCATGTACATTGGCCAAACTGGACAGTCTCTACGTAAAAGAATAAATGGACACAAATCAGACGTCAAGAATTATAACATTCAAAACCAGTCGGAGAACACTTCAATCTCTCTGGTCACTCGATTACAGACCTAAAAGTTGCAATTCTTCAACAAAAAAACTTCAAAAACAGACTCCAACGAGAGACTGCTGAATTGGAATTAATTTGCAAACTGGAGTGATCACTCTGGTTACAGTGTGTATGATAACACCCATTGTTTCATGTTCTCTATGTATATAAATCTCCCCACTGAATGCATCCGATGAAATGAGCTGTAGCTCATTAAAGCTTATGCTCAAATAAATTTGTTAGTCTCTAAGGTGCCACAAGTACTCCTTTTCTTTTTGCGAATACAGACTAACACGGCTGCTACTCTGAAACCTGCCTCAAGTTTGTAACACCATGGCTAGTATCACACCAGGAACAAGAGCTGTAGGTTTATAAAGATTTATTTAGGAGTCCAGATAAAACTAGATTTGCTAAAGCCATCTGTATGCAAAAAAATCACTCATTACTCTAACTACATTTATTTTAAAATAAAATAAAATTACTGGAAGTTTGGGGAAATATGGTTTCAATCAACAATCCTTGGCTATTTTTGCCCTGCTTCAGTTATGAAAGGAGATGAGGTGTTTCAATTACTAGCTTTCACATGTGGAAGGAATAAGTCTGAAGGAAACAGCATAGGATTCTTTCCAAGTTTGAATTACATGTTATTCCAGGAGCCAGCAGAGGAGCAGGGTAGAAAACAAGATTTCAGGATATTCTTTGTCAAGTCAGTCTCTCAGTCTTGAAAGGCACCTTGAGAACCCAATTTCTTCCTTATGTTGCATTCACCAACTGGAGAAAGCTTAAGGACTCTAGTTGGTACCACTCTTGCTGACTGCTGATATGATGTGCTGAAGTATTTATCTGGTAATAATGCATGTTAATGTCAACTTTGTAAGAAGAATGAACTAACAGATGAACCATTTTCCCTGAAGATCTTCCTCATTCGCATGAGCCCTGCAGATATACAGTATGCACTACTCACCTACAGGCCCACAGGGTTTCTTTACAAAGCCTGATACATTTGATGTGTGGCTATTACTGATCATATATCTAATCTATGGGAATTCACAGCTCTCTTATTTCAATCCTTTTCTGTAAAGGAAGTCTCTCCCTCTTCTTATTCTTCTGGTCTGAATTTTCATCTTTAGCTCGGA
Source organism: Eretmochelys imbricata (assembly GCF_965152235.1). Lineage (NCBI taxonomy): Eukaryota > Metazoa > Chordata > Testudines > Cheloniidae > Eretmochelys > Eretmochelys imbricata. The sequence goes on from NC_135582.1 coordinate 61,502,767, forward strand.
AATCAAACACACACACACACACAGATCTCTCAGGTATTTGGATTGCAGAAAACACAAGGCTGCTCATGCTACTGCTGTTAGCAGTGGTCCTACTACTGGCTGTGTTCCAGGAGGTAGCAGCCCTTCTCTGAACACCTACAAAGCAGGAGAGTGATCTCTGCCTGCAGATTACTTTCCCTCTGGCATCAAGATAGTTTCTCTCTGGTGCAATGCAGTTTCCATGTCAATCCGTGCCAAGAGCCCCTGCAGAGAAACAGCAGTAAAAGGAAAACTAGTGGCCAAGTTACTGTATCATTTTTTTTTCTTTTTACTAATTGACCTTGTCAGGATAATTACTGCGGATTGTGAGACACTGTCTCTGGCAGGTTGGATGGAAAACTTCACGGTTCTAGTGAAAAAAGTATTACAAAAGGGTTTGCTGCACACAGTGGAAAGCAAGCTCACGCTGACTTTAAAGGCAAATACTTCCTTTTCTGAGAGGTAAAAATCCAGTGGCATAGAAGCTTGCTTTGTAGAGGCTGCTGGGTGAAATTAACAAGAGTAGACTTTTCTAGGATATTATTGCTCTGCAGCACACCCTTTTATTGACATTGACAAGCATTGGATGATAATGCCCTGTCCTGCATTATTTAGTATACCGTTTGTAGTGTCTTAATCATGGAGGTTTGTTCCAGTTGTCTGGTTTTCTCCTGCTCTCAAGGTGGTTTGTTTACATTCTGCTCCCTTCCCCCCCTCAAATGCTCTTTAGGGACAATGCGCTAATCATTTCTGCAAGGCCTTCAGCAGCGGCCTGTTGCAAATTCAAGCCATTAACAGGACAGCACACCTGATCTCAACAGCACAAAACTGTTGCTGTTCACTGCTACCTCGTTCCCACATAGGAACAACTGCTTTCAACTGGCAACTACCAATGCCCAGCACATACAGATGCAAAAGCTCGGCGCGCCGTGCTCTGTGCAGTGGCTCCTGAAATTTAAACTGCCGCTTCATGAGGAAGATGCTGATGCACTATTTAGCTCCCTTTCTTATTTTAATGGCAGCACTGACCAAACTATAAAATCCTTAATATTGAATATGAGGCACTGAAGTCACCATTTTACAGGGGAAGCAGCAGTATTTTATCCAATACAAAAGAAGCCCTAAATCATGGTCTCACTAAAATCAATGAGAAAAAACTCTTATTGGTCTCCTAGGATCAGAAATTGGCTCTAGAACACTACACCTGCATTTTCCAAATTGTGGGCATATTTGCTGGGGCAGGAGATGAAGAACTAATGGTTAAACATTCTCCAGTTTCTGCTTCCATTTTTTTAAAGTAAGCCTCTAGCTGTCCTGATTGTGAAGAGAACTTTGAAGCGTGTCTTGAGCATAACTCATGCAATATATGCCTGAGCTTAACAGAAAGTCAAACAACAGCTGAGAGATGTGAACTATCCATTCATTTCAATAGGTGCTAACTCAGCTGCCAGTGATGATAGTTACAAGCTTTCAAGATGCCCACTGCTCTTTTTCAGGGCTGGGAAAGGTACTCAGAGTGGCACAACTAAATGCAAGGTGGAACCCATTGTTTAGCATAAGTAGTTAACACATATCCCAAGACACCATTCAAGGTGAAGTGTCTCATCAACACCTCTCCAGTCCTAGGACCAAAAAGGGGGAGTGGGAGGGGAGGATTAGCCGGTTATAGATTGTTGCAATGAGTGACAAAAAACAATTTCTTTATTAAGACCAGCAAATGTATGAATTTAAGTTCCCACTACCCACACCATCAGGGGCTCATTCATCTGCACAGCTACTAATGTGATATATGCCATCATGTGCCAGCAATGCCCCTCTGCCATGTACATTGGCCAAACCGGACCGTCTCTACACAAAAGAATAAATGGACACAAGTCAGACATGGAATGGTAACATACAAAAGCCAGTAGGATAACACGTCAATCTCCCTGGACATTCAACAACAGATTTAAAAGTAGCCATCCTTCAACAAAAAAACTTCAAAACCAGACTTCAAAGAGAAACTGCAGAGCTACAATTCATTTGCAAACTTAACACCATTAATTTGGACTTGACTAGGGACTGGGAGAGGCTGGCTCACTAAAAAAGTAATTTTCCCTCTCTTGGTATTGAAACCTCCTCATCAATTATTGGGAGTGGACCACATCCACCCTGACTGAATTGGCCCTGTCAACACTGGTTCTCTGCTTGTAAGGTAACTCCCGTCTCTTCATGTGCCAGTATATTTATGCCTTCATCTGTAATTTTCACCCCCTGCATCTGAAGAAGCGGGTTTTTTTTAACCCACGAAAGTTTATGCCCCAATAAATCTGTTAGTCTTTAAGGTGCCACCGGACTCCTCATTGTTTTTGTGGATACAGAGTAACACGGCTACCCCTCTGATACTTCCCAGTCTAGTCTTTGGAAGGTCTTGTGCAGGTTTCCTTTGAGGATGAGGACTGAGAGGTCAGCTATGGGGGTGTTCGCTTCATGAAAAGTGTTTGCCCACAGATGACAGGGTGTTTTGGTCTTTATCATTTTTCTGTGAGACACAATAGTGCAGTTAATGTTAACATTTAAAGCAGTTCACTGCTCAAAATTTGTAAGAAAGGAGAGGAAGCATCATATTGTGAAGATATACACAATCTACTCTAAATCACCACTTATTTTGGGTAAGCCACTAACATCACATGCTGGGGCTGGAGGGGAGGTCAGGATGTTTTCATTTTTGTGATGTGAGGGTCAACTTTCAAACATTAGGGAAACACTGCCCTAAAACAAACACCACATACATTTACAATGCAGCTGGGAGGTGTACTTTCCAGCTCAGGCAGACAAATGCTAGTTTTGATTGAGCTAGCATGCTAAAAATAGCAGTGTGGTGTGGTCTAGTCACCTGAGTACTTACCTAGGGCCTTGGACGGGAGTGTCCTTCGATGATTAGTCCACGCTGGTGCGGCTATACTGCTACGTTTACGTTATACATGAACTCTCGTAGAGCTAGGAGGTATACCTCTATATGAACAGGAAATTACACTCCCAACTGTATGCAGATGTACCCAAGATTGGCTAGCATTGGACTCATCCTTCCTTAGTTTAATAGCTAGCATAGAACTGGGTAGGGATGTGCAAGATGGGAAGGATGGAGGGACGAATTGTTCCCTACACACTGCATCATCCATGCATTCTCCTAGAAGGTGGCATGCACGGGAGACTAAGACCAGCCTTTGACCGTTCCGAGTTGACCACGCCGGCGCAAGTGTCACGTGTGAAATCGCTGAGGAAGAAGGAAAATTTTGCCTGTTCGTAATAAAAATGTGTGGTAATAATACCACAGCTCTGCTGGGACTGATTTAGCATGATCAGAGACAAGAAAAGCCCCTTTGTCATGACCCTGTAGATCACATTAAAGGAGTGAAGAAGAGTTCCAATGCTGGCGTGATTTCAGCTGTTCTCTCTGTACTGTGTTCCTTTTGTGCACTGTCCCTTCTAACATCACATCCCAGCTCTTGCTGATAAACCGTGCTAGAGGTTACTGGTAGCTGGTAAACTCTCCTGCTGGAGAGTGGTGCTTTACTGGTGCACAGCCCATTGAAGCTTTGTCATACCTGTAATAAAGTTCTTCAGAACCCAAATTCCATTGCAGGTGGAATGGGAATTGATCTGTGCCCAGTCTCAATTATAATGTCAGATTTCCAGCACACTGAAAATTGCCATGAGATGTTCCCAGCAGGAGCTGGTGACCAGAAATGACCAAGCAGCAGTGACTGCCTTATTTGAGAAGCTATATAAATACAGAAGCACCACTTAACACTGGAAAAAACTGCTTTTCTCTTGCCTTTGCTTTTCACATAACCACTCAACATTAAAAAGGAGGCTCTTTACGAAGCTCTCATTCCTTTCTTTAGGAAGCACTGAATGATCAAGACCAAACATGACCAGAGGAGGCCAGCCTTGGTGACAAGTGCAGATGTTGAAACGGTAGGCAATTTACGCTCAAGAGTGCATTCATTGTTTAGGCAGGAAGACATCTAGGAGGCAAGGAGTGAGGCCAGAGGCTAGAGATACAGTTTCACATTCATTGTCCACAGCTCCTCACTTGGAGGTTTTAGGGATAAAAACCTGGCGACGGCCTTTTATTTCTGCAGGTCTTTTATATTTCACGTGCACAAAGGTTTATCTGGGTCTTTTGTATTGGAAGGTGAGGGATGGCGTGGGGGGTGTGGGGTTCAGAGGGAAGTTTCCACCTGCTGTCTCCTCAGGATTTGTTTTCCTGTTAAAATAAAACACTTAGACTATAAACTGTTCAGGGCCGGGGCCATGGCTTCCTGTATATTTGTGCAGTGCCTAGCACAATCATTAATCATTATTAAGGCTTTTGGGCACTACCATGATACAATAACTTACACTGAGGAGCCAAGAATATTCATGTGCTTTAAAGTGAGTTAATTTCAGCCCCGTTGGAGATAGAGACGTGTCCTCGCTCCTACTGTACGGGACAGGAAACGTAGGCAGGCAAAAGTTAAATGAGCTTGCCTGAAGTCACACAGCAAGTCTGGAACAGAAGTGAGAATAGAACCCGGTCTCCCGCCTTGTTCCTTTACCACACGACCAGCATTCCTTCCTCGAAATGTACTGAAGAGAACGTGATGTCACCAGAACTCTTGAATTGGCTGTCTATTTATGGGCAACAGATTACTGGAAGAATCAGTCTGAGGGCTGACTGGCTAAACTGGCAGCTAATTTAAAAATCAGACTTTCACCTGGGAAAGGAACGAGATGCCATCAGCTCCGTTACTCAGAACTTAAGAGGCCAGCTGATGTCATATCTTTCCCAGTTGCGCTATGACTTGGGTGCAGCAGAAGTCTCCCTTGTTACACCAATATGTCCCTACTGACAGATTCATTCCAGTGCGGGATGCTCCCTGCACTGGATTGCTTGGTAACAAAATTGGAATTCCAGTAGCAAAAAAAGCACCAGGCCTGCTGCTCTAACAAAAACGAGCCAGCAGCTACATTAGTAAGCATGGCAGACCCATAAGTGCCATTTTATTGTGAATCATAGATGATGAAATAATATATTTGATGTGGAAAGGATGTTCCCCCCTTATTACCTTTGATTTATTTCTCCAGTCTCTGCTGTTTCATCGATAGTAAACATCTTCCTTGAGAGGCAAGCAGGTTCAGCTGTAGCCCCAGGCAGCTTGATGCGGGTTTTCCTTCTCTCCTAGAAAGCACCCAGCCCTCCTTATCTCTAAGGACAGGGTAATCCCCCATAAGAGCAGAGAGCTGGAAGCCTGCCAGGGATGACTGGCGCATCAGTTTAATTTTACTGGTAACATTAAAGAGGGTCAGCTCCTAATTCTAGAGACAGCGGCGCGCATGCTGAAACTGCTAATTTTCCCATCCCCCCACCTTCTAGTAGAGAGCTGAAGCAGTGCAGCCCTCTGCAATACATTTGCAGTCAGCTGTTTGCCAGAGAACCAAATAGCAGACAAACTCCTGCAGCTTCTGGCTGGTTAGACTTGAGATGGGAAACCAGACTAAGCAGCACCCAGAATCGGATATTCAAGGTGTTGTTAAGTGGAGGAACCCTACATAACATTTAAATCCCCAGTGGATCTCCTTTGCCATAGGTGAAAATCAGAAGAAAGGTACTTTAAAAAAAAAACCCACACATATATTTATGTAGAGATATGGGAGGTGTGTAATGGACGCTGGGGGAGGCTAAGCCTCCCCTAACGTCATGCCACCAGTGGGCAGGGCACAGTGGCAGATTACTGGCCCATGCCAAGGGGTCCTGGCCAATTTGGGGCCCCTAGAAAAATCTCCTCCTGCCACAGCCCCAGGGCTGGAGGAACAGAACGGGTGAAGGACTCCGGCCAGGGCCCAGAGGTCTGCTGTGTTCCTGGCTGGGGCCAAGCTCTCAACCCCCTTCCACCTACGTGGCCCCAACTGAGCTCTCAGGTCTGTCCTGCCCCCCCCCCCACACACCCCCTGGCCAGGGCCACAGTGGGGCAGAGAGCAGTGAGCGGATGTGGGGCCTCAGTTGGAAGAGGCGGGGCAGGGAACTAGCCTCCCCAAGGGAAGCTTCACCCCCAGCCTATGTGTAGAGCGCACCTCTTTCTTTAGTAGTATATTTACCATGTTCCCATTCAATTTCCTGTCCCAAAGACTCTCCTAGTCCCATGTGTTTCAATTGAGTTAAAAGATGGATCTCTATTTTTCTCCCCAAACATCCCTGGTTAGTTTTGCAAGCACCCACAAGTCTACTGAAAACCAGGGGGGAAGACTTCACAGCAAAATGTTCTCATTTACATAACCCCCTGCGCGTGCTTATGTCACACTCTGCAACCCAAGCCCCCGCAGCAGACCCTTCAGAATCCTGCCAACGCTCCAACAATGGCATAGATCTGTGCACTAACTGGGAGCTGATAGGGTATTCTGGGGATCATCAACATGCAAATGAGCACAAGTGTAAATAAGTTCTCAGCAACCAGGTTTTTTGCAAACATCACACAATTTTAGACGTGTTATCTTCTTACCAGCCCCCAAAGAGCACTGCTTCTTCTAAGGTTTACTCCAACCCAGCCCTACAGGGGGAAAAGTCAGCTTGAGTTCAGAACAGAAACGTGTATTTGTACCCGCTCATTCATTCCCCATCACCTCTCTGCTCTCTTTACTTGACTTTACTGGGGGGTGGGGAGCCATGGTGATGGCATGTACATATCCCACACTAGCCCAACAACCCAAGGGTTAATATAGACACTGCCAGCTGGGAGGATAGAAGGACTGGGAAGCAGAAGGGCAGGATGGCTAACACAGTAGTGAGCAGGCCGCAGAAAGTCCTGTCAGCAGACTGCTCGAGGGCTGCCCAGAGACAACACCCCAGAAAGGGGCAAACAGGCCAGCAGACTGAAGAGCCTAAAGTGGAACTCAGGGCAAGGTCAGAATCAACAAACCCCGACTCTCCTTGTCTAGCTTGAGGGCCCTGAACTGGAACCCTGTGGAGGAGGCAGGCAGGCCTGGGTTCCCCTATCAACCCCCTGACAGACCTGAGAACACAGGGTTTCCAGACTCCTGGATGCCAGGAGTGGACTGACAGCCCCACTGAGCTGAGCAAGCCAGAGGCAAACACACACCTTTGGCTTTGCACTGATGCTCCACCTCACGGGGGGGGTGGGGTAGGGGGGTGTTCAATAAGTCTGGTTTGTTATGAACACCCAAAACGGTATTTCTGAAGGCCCATTTCAGCTGAAAACATGGATAGGCTTCTAAAGATGCACATGCCTTGAAAGGCAACAGATGCCACCTGCTTGACCTAGGCTGACAGATCCATGTGTAAGCATGGCCTACCAGAATAGCCAAGAAATCCAAACCTCTGTCTATTGGAGTAGAAGAGCTGCTGGAAAGAGAAGGACTCATTTATAGGAGCCTCACCATCTGCTCTGCTTCTCCCATCATACTTTTCATGATGGCGATTTCCCTTTCTTGGGTCAAGCAACCCACAGGAGTTACAAATACCTTAGGGCTGGAGGAGTAATTCCCTTTGCATGGTCCCAAACAGGGGAGATAAACTGGCTTTAGCCCTGGTCTCCGATCAGCCAAGTTAATCTTATTTTTAATAAGTTCATTACACAATGGGAGGAATCATTTGAACTACTCATACACATTTTGATCATCACATTTGGGTTTTGGCAGCTAGATTAACTATAACCGACAAGGGAAAGACAGTCATCCTTGAGGAGATCTCACTGGAAAACATCTAGTCAAAGAAGCAAACACAATTAATAGATGATGCCTAGGATAGAAAATATTGAAAACGTTAGTGTCACCATGTAAATCACTGGCATGTTCCCATTCAGAACACTGTTCATTTCTCACTACCCCACCGCAAAGAGAGATCACATAAATAGAGGGTTCCAGTCCTGGGACATACACACACCTTCCCATGAGCTTTCCCTTGTGTTTGACAGCACTGACATTCATCTGCCATCATACGGTTCTTTTACCTGCCTTAAACACGTATGACGTCTCATGAAGCCCTTCCCTAACTCTTTAGGGTCTTTTTGTCTAGTTTTCTCATTTCATGGCAGTCCTCCTTTCTAAAATGTAATGTCACTGTGCTAGTTTTTGGTACCCCCGGGACCTGAATGGAAATTATATTGAGATACTATTACAGAATGGCTTAAGTATCATTATATTTGAACCAACTCCTGTTGCAGCTCCTTAGGATTCATTTGAGTTACTTCACCACCTGGGTGCTCCAGAACCCAGTGGAGCTGGAACACTTTTAATAGTGGGGCTGCTGAAAGCCAGTCCCCTTACCCCTGTCTGCGTCTCACCCCACTCCCCAGAGCTGGGGCCAGGAGCAGGGCCATGTCTTCAGCAGGGGTAAGGGGGGCCAGCAGCTGGGGCCCTGGGCCAGCAGCCAGGACCCCACGTAAAACCTGGGGGTGCTGCAGCACCCCCTGCACCGCTAGTTCCCACACCTCTGCTAGAACCAGCTGTTCCAAGAAGCATTATTTAATGTGTTGAGAAATTGCTGCTCTAGACCATGTTCCTTTGCAATACTTGAAATCCCCCATTATTATTACTATTTTATTGGACTTATAGTAGAACCTCAGAGTTATGAACACCAGAGTTACAAACTGACCAGTTAACACCCCCCCCCCCCCGCCAACACCCCTCCCACCTCATTTGGTACCGAAAGTACACAATCAGGTAACAGCAGTACAGTACTGTGTTAAAATACTAAAAAAAAAAGGGGGGGGAGAAGCAGCATTTGTTTCTGCACAGTAAAGTTTCAAAGCTGCATTAAGTCAATATTCAGTTGTGAACTTCTGAAAGAACAACCATGACATTTTGTTCAGAGCTATGAACATTCCAGAGTTAGAAACAACCTCCATTCCCGAGGTGTTCATATCGGAGGTTCTTCTGTAGTTCCCTGTGACCTCCCTTAATGTGCATACTGTATCCTTTTTCTGAACAGAAAGCTGTTACCATAATCCTGCTGATATATTTATGATTTAGGATTTGTATCCATACAGAGACTTCGTTGTGTGAGCCTCTCTACTTAAATTTTACCTTTTTAGAGTCTATGGAGTCTAACAGGTGTATTGCTACTTTCCCACCTCTGTGACCTAAGTTGTCTTATGGGCATAGTTTGTAGCCAAGAATTACAGTATCTTATTGATTTTTGTCATTCTACCATGTTTCAGTAATGCCTATTATACCAAGGTCCTCTCCCCCTACTAGGTAGGAGTTTCTAGGGCTGTCAATCTGACTGCCATTCACGAGCACTAAAGCCACACAAAAAATATTGGAACAAAAGGAATCTGACACTGAAAAGCTCTAATTTGAAGATATTAAAGATGGGTGCTTTCATCAAACGTGACTCATTAGGAATGTGTCGTATAACATGACCCAAACTGTTTGACAAGAACAAATTATCACCACCACACGCGCCCCCCCCCCCATCAAAATAAACCAAGCCCTTTTAAAGGTACACAAATAAATCCCAGCTGAAGAAGAGGAACGGTGCACTGTATTACAGGAAATAATGTTCAACGGATAACAGTGGTGAATTACAAAAAGAAATGGAGTGAATCAGCTAATCAATAATTTATCAACTGCTCTTTATTTTTTCATAAAGGAGGAATTTTTTAAAGCCTTGATTTAAAAATCAGCCTGTATGGTAGATTCTGTAATTCCACAGGGCTAGTACCATAGATAACAAACCAGAGGCAGAACAGCGCAAAAACTCTGGCACAAACAAAATGTAGATGAACTGAAGGAACAGACAAAAGGCCGCAGTAGCTGATCAAAGAGAGCAGCTTGGCTAAGTATGATGGAGCATTACCATAATGAATGTTGTGAGCAAGCAACATACTTTAAAATCATTCTTTCTGATCTCTTAAGAAGGCATTTGCTATAATCAAAAAAGAGTTTACTTAGCCAAAAATAAAATTGGACTATTTTTGGATTAATTTTAACCCATTTTCACCACCTCCCCAACAATTTTCATGGATTTTAAGCCCAGAAGAGACCATTATGAGCCTCTGGTATAACCTCCTGCATAACAGACCATGGACCCTCAACCAGCAATTCCAGCATCGTACCTTCCAACAGTAATTTCTGCTGTTTCTTAGTCCCCTTGGACACAACTAGGTAACGTCCTGTTCAACTAGATGCTCAGCTGAAATACCAGAACCATCATTTACAGAATAATTATATACCAATCCAGGCAAAAATCAAGTGGAGTCATGGATGTCCTGAGATCTAATGCAATGAAGATTTTAGGTAGGGTGCTGGTGTGATTATTTGGTGTGGGAATCCCTTGTTTTCAGAAGCTTGCAGGGCTCTGCTTATACACTAGGAAATTAAGTCAAAGGGTACATCTACACTGCAATTAGAAACCCAGGTCTGTCCCGTGCCAGCTGACTCAGGCTCACAGGGCTCGGGCTAAGGAGCTGTTTATTTGCAGTGTAGACATTTGGTCTCGGGCTGGAGCCCAAATGCTAGGACCCTGTGTGATGGGAGGGTCCCAGAACTCTGGCTGCACCCCAAGCCCAGACATCTACACCACAATTAGACAGCCCCTTAGCCCAAGCCAGCTGGCACAGTCCAGCCACGGATGTCTAATTGTAGTTAAAGATGCCCTGAGATGCCCAGGGCTGCTAACAATTATTCTCTGTACTATTCTAGCCACCTTTCCTCCCACTCTGCCCACCCCTGATTCTGCATCTGATTAGGTGACGCATGGCTAGTGGAGCGCTCTGTGGGGTGAGAAGCCATTACACCCTATTACGTTTGAGTGACTAAACCTTTTGTGTGTTAGCTAAACCATAATTAAAGCACACTTTCACTGCAAGGCTCTTCAGAGACAGGTAGGGGAAAAAACCCAACATGACCGGAGCTGCTAAAAGTAGCAAGTTTGGGGAGGTGAAATTAATCCAGTAATTGGCAGTTGTCCACAAATGGCATTGAACAATGGCTGCACGTTATTTAATGCAACTAGGCATCCCATGCAAGAGACAGGATGCATGGAATGAGCGGAGCAAAGTGGCTCTCTTCTCACAAAAAGAGCAGACTTGCTTGATGCGTGGAGCCAGCCGTGCAGACGCGCTCTTTCACATGTAAGGCAGCTGTTGACTCTGAGCGACTCCATGTTTGAGCCCTGCCCTGAGCTTCAGAAACTACCTGAGTCATCCCAAATTGCTTAAAAGAACCTGCAACAAGCTGGAAATCCCTTCCACCCTTGGGGGAATTCCTGCAAGAAATTGAGCAGACTGAAATAAGCCAAAAAACTAATGTTTGGCATGTGCAAGTGATTGGGGCTGCTGCAGCAGCAGCAGTAATTTCAGACAGGCAGCAGCTGGGAAAGGCAGTTTCTCATGGTAACCTTTTCCATGTGTCTCCCCCAACCAGATGCAAAGTCAAAGACCCTCTTCTCAAAGGAGCTGCTTTGAAGTTCTTAAGTGATATTTAACCCCTAGAACTCAACCCCTTTTCTTGTTATACAGCAACCAGTAAAACAAAACACCCGGTAGTCTCCAGGACTTTGAAGAGGGAAGTTAAAGGGAAGGAAAGAGATGCAACCTTGCCTTGCTCAGGAATCTTAAGAATTTTGCTCTGTTTTAATAGCATTGTTTGAAGTCAGAAAATACAAAGCCACTTAATGAGATTGTTCTCTGTTAAATTAAAAAAAAAACCCAAAGAACCCAGGAGTAATACAGCTCTGCTTCATGAGCCAGCCTGTGACCTGAGTTTTGGCTGCTGCTCTGAGATACAGTTTGGATTCATATGCTTTTAATTTTGAAAGAAAGTGTGTTTGGGAAAGGAAGCAGGTATGAAAAAATCTCTCAGTATCCTGGGAGCTATACTTAAGAGAAGGGCACTGAATGGTTTTTACTTAGCTGATGGAGAAATCTAGTCATAGGTCAGACTTAAGAACTTTCAGGTTGCAGTGCAAAAGGCAGCTCCCATGGGCTCATTTTAGGGCTTTCGTCAACTACAGATTGTCACTACATGGCATTCTTTAGCGAAAACTAGTCTGACAGACAGCAGAATGCTTTTGCTATGAGTGTCGGGTTTAATATTTACTTTAACTACATGAACATCATATTTGGCAAGTATCAGAATTTCCAACGTCTTATACTCTTTAGTTATGCATGCTGTGTCCCTGTACTTCATAAGTAGATTTGGGCCACGAAAAGAGATTTGCGCCAACAAAATTTGAGGAGCAACTAGCCAAAACACTCAAACTAACCACAAAAAATTTTAAGTACATCAGAAGCAGGAAGCCTACCAAACAATCAGTGGGACCACTAGACAATCAAGGTGCTAAAGGAGCACTCAAGAAAGATAAGGCCATCACGGAGAAACTACATGAATTCTTTGCATCAGTCTTCACTGCAAAGGATGTGAGGGAGATTCCCACACAAGCCATTCTTTTTAGGTGACAAATCTGAGGAACTGTCCCAGACTAATGTGTAAATAGAGGAGGTTTTGAAACAAATTGATAAATTGAATAGTAATAAGTCACTAGGACCAGATGATATTCACCCAAGAGTTGTGCAATTTCATATTTAAGTTTCTTCAACCCTACTAATTATGATATGTAACCTACCATTTATATCAGCTTCTGTACCAGATGACTGGAGGATAGCTAAATGTGACAAGTCTCCACAGGTGATCCTGGCAATTACAGGCCAGTAAGCCTAACTTCAGTACCAGGCAAACTGATTAAAACTACAGTAAAGAACAGAATGATCGGACACACATGAACACAGTATGTTGGGTAGCAACAGAGTAGCAGCCGTGTTAGTCTGTATTCGCAAAAATAAAAGGAGTACTTGTGGCACCTTAGAGACTAACCAATTTATTTGAGCATAAGTTTTCGTGAGCTACAGCTCACTTCATCAGATGCATTCAGTGGAAAATACAGTGTGGAGATTTATATACATAGAGAACATGAAACAATGGGTGTTACCATACACACTGTAACAAGAGTGATCACTTAAGGTGAGTTATTACCAGCAGGAGAGCTGGGGGTGGGGAGGAATCTTTTGTAGTGATAATCAAGGTGAGCCATTTCCAGCAGTTGGCAAGAATGTCTAAGGAACAGTGAGGGGTGGGGGTGGGAGGGAATAAACATGGGGAAATAGTTTTACTTTGTGTAATGACACATCCACTCCCAGTCTTTATTCAAGCCTAAATTAATTGTATCCAGTTTGCAAATTAAATTCCAATTCAGCAATCTCTCGTTGAAGTCTGTTTTTGAAGTTTTTTTGTTGAAGAATTGCAACTTTTAGGTCTCTAATCGAGTGACCAAAGAGATTGAAGTGTTCTCCGACTGGTTTTTGAATGTTATGTTATAATTCTTGACCTCTGATTTGTGTCCATTTATTCTTTTACGTAGAGACTGTCCAGTCTGACCAATGTATATGGCAGAGGGGCATTGCTGGCACATGATGGCATATATCACATTGGTAGATGTGCAGATGAACGAGCCTCTGATAGTGTGGCTGATATGATTAGGCCCTATGATGGTGTCCCCTGAACAGATATGTGGACACAGTTGGCAACGGGCTTTGTTGCAAGGATAGTTTTCTGGGTTAGTGTTTTTGTTGTGTGGTGTGTGGTTGCTGGTGATATTTGCTTCAGGTTGGGGGGCTGTCTGTAAGCAAGGACTGGCCTGTCTCCCAAGATCTGTGAGAGTGATGGTTCGTTCTTCAGGATAGGTTGTAGATCCTTGATGATGCGTTGGAGAGGTTTTAGTTTGGGGCTGAAGGTGATGGCTAGTGGCGTTCTGTTATTTTCTTTGTTGGGCCTGTCCTGTAGTAGGTGACTTCTGGGTACTCTTCTGGCTCTGTCAATCTGTTTCTTCACTTCAGCAGGTGGGTATTGTAAGAATGCTTGATAGAGATCTTGTTGGTGTTTGTCTCTGTCTGAGGGGTTGGAGCAAATGCGGTTGTATCGTAGAGCTTGGCTGTAGACAATGGATCGTGTGGTGTGGTCTGGATGAAAGCTGGAGGCATGTAGGTAGGAATAGCGGTCAGTAGGTTTCTGATATAGGGTGGTGTTTATGTGACCATCGCTTATTAGCAAAATAGTGTCAAGGAAGTGGATCTCTTGTGTGGACTGGTCCAGGCTGAGGTTGATGGTGGGATGGAAATTGTTGAAATCATGGTGGAATTCCTCAAGTGCCTTCTTCCCATGGGTCCAGATGATGAAGATGCCATCAATGTAGTGCAAGTAGAGCAGGGGTGCTAGGGGATGAGAGCTGAGGAAGCGCTGTTCTAAGTCAGCCATAAAAATGTTGGCACACTGTGGGGCCATGCGAGTACCCATAGCAGTGCCGCTGATTTGAAGGTATACATTGTCCCCAAATCTGAAATAGTTGTTGATGAGGACAAAGTCACAAAGTTCAGCCACCAGGTTTGCCGTGACATTATCGGGGATAGTGTTCCTGACAGCTCGTAGTCCATCTTTGTGTGGAATGTTGGTGTAGAGGGCTTCTACATCCATAGTGGCCAGGATGGTGTTTTCAGGAAGATCACCGATGGATTGTAGTTTCCTCAGGAAGTCAATGGTGTCTCAAAGATAGCTGGGAGTGCTGGTAGCGTAGGGCCTGAGGAGGGAGTCTACATAGCCAGACAATCCTGCTGTCAGGATGCCAATGCCTGAGACGATGGGACGTCCAGGATTTCCAGGTTTATGGATCTTGGGTAGCAGATAGAATACCCCAGGTTGGGGTTCCAGGGGTGTGTCTGTGCAGATTTGTTCTTGTATGTTGATATGTTGGGGAAGAGTCAACTCTGCTTTTGTAAAGGGAAATCATGTCTCAATCTATTAGAATTCTTTGAGGGGGTCAACAAGCATGTGGACAAGGGTGATCCAGTGGATATAATGTACTTGGACTTTCAGAAAGCCTTTTCAGCTTGGAAAACAGATAACTAAGAGGGGATATGATAGAGGTCTACACAATTTTGACTGGTGTGGAGAAAGTGAATAAGGAAGTGCTATTTACTCCTTCCCATAACACAAGAACTAGGGGTCACCCAATGAAATTAATAGGCTGCAGCTTTAAAAACAAATCAAAGGAGATACTTTTTCCACACAATGCAGTCAACCCGTGGAACTTGTTGCCAGAGGATGTTCTGAAGGCCAAAACTATAACAGGGTTCATAAAAGAACTAGATAATAGCCATTGATGGACCTATACCCCATGAAATTAACTAAGATGGTCAGGGATGCAACCCCATGCTCTGAATGTTCCTAGCCATTGTTTGCTTCAAGTTGGGAGCGGCCGACAGAGGATGGATCACTTAATGATTGCCTGTCCTGTTCATTTCCTTCTGAAGCACATTGGCCACTTCTGGAAGACAGGCTATTGGGCTAGACGGACCATTGGCCTGATGCGGTATGGCTGTTCCTCTGTTCTAAGAATGGATTTGTTTTGATAGTGGATGGTTGCTCTCTTTCAGTCACTTTATGCAAATACTCATAATTCATTTTTAGCATGAGAGAGAAAGTTGCAAATACTCATGCAAATATTGAGCCACATGAGTATTTTTGTAGAAGTGTTCATGCTGCCATCTTGGAATTAATCCATTCAGGGTTCAGCAATGTGACTCAGGTGATCAATCACAGCACAAATAGAAAATTAAAGCAGTGAATATTCAAAGTAGAAAGTAGCAGCTAATAATTAATGAGAAATCCATAGACTGATTAAATTAGTCAGTGACTAATTTCAAATATATTTGTTAAAATCTATGTAGGGTCAAGGACAGTTCGCAAAAAGAAAATGGGGCTAAGTTGGTGAAACAAATGGATTCCTTTCAATAATTTACCCACTTCTCATAAATCATGCTATGAAACGTCATCCCTAACTTCAGACGTACTTCTCATATCACACCATCCACTCGAGTTTTTTCATTTACTATATAGTGAACATTCTATTTTAGGTAAATTGCAACAGCGCCAACACTTAATGGGTCTCTTCTCTCAACAATTTCTGAAGGATTTACAACAACATTAAAAAGGGAGCCTTCCATCTGAATCCCCAGAAAAATCAATGAGCAAAAAGACACTCCCGTCTCTTGACACAGTTTATGTAAAAGATGTTATTTCTTTAAACCAGCTTTCTCCCCCTCTTCAAAACAAAAATGTGTGTGTGTGAATTTAGGACTCATGAAAGATGCCAGACTGACTGCCCTGTAGAGTGAAGCTTTTTCTTTATATAGTCCATGCTCTGCTATTCCATAGTGCAACAGTCACCGTGACACCGCTTAGTTGGCCTTTCTAATCTCCTTTCTGCATTCAGTGTTGCCAGAGGCTACTTGCCTGTAAAAAACAGCACTGTACATCCCATGGAGTTCATTTTACATGCTGTTTTCCCAGTGATCAACTTCTTTAGCAGCAAATACATTCTGCATCAGTCACTAGAATGTCTTCCTATGGCTGGTGACCTTCCTATGAGCATGCTGCCAGATGGTCTGAGGCCAACATACAGACACCGGTGGCCATCTGGGGAGATGAGGAGGTCCAAGCACGGGTGTAGTTTGGGGGAAGGTCAGGGGGCATTGCCCCCAAACTGCAAGCCTCAGGCAGGTGCATAATTTGTTTCCCCCTCCCCCCTCACACAGAGCCCCATTGGCCTGACTGGAGCTGTCCCCACAAATATAAGTGTCAAACTACGTCTATGGGTCCAAGGCCAGCTGACAGGAATCATAAAGAACATTGCTATTTATCACCATGTGTCCCTGCGACATGGGGTACCAGTGGGAGCAGTAAGCAGGGTCAGGAAGAGAAAGTGGCATAAGGTCCTATGAAGCAAGGCCTGAGATAATAGGTAGATCTGATTCAAGATGGAAACTTGCCCATTCTACAACGTGCTGAGTTGAATCTTCAATATCAGTCCTTACCCATCCATGCAGCTAAGTGTGATGTGGGATGACAAGGAGACTTCTGGTAATGCAGCAGTGACTAGCATGTTGGATAGTGAGAGGAATAACAATGAGTACTTCTGGCACCTTATAGACTAACAAATAAATGTGTTAGTCTATAAGGTCCACAAGGACTTCTTGTTGTTTTTGCTGATACAGGCTAACATGGCTACCACTCTGAAACCAGTGAGAGGAATGCCACTTTCATGAGCTGGGACCAGAGGGATGAGGAGGTGCACTGGGAGACACTGGCAGTGGCTCTGCATCTGTACAGAAAAGATCCACAGAAGGCAGCAGAGATTATAGATGGTGGCATATTAAAAGCGGTATTAAAACGATCCCCCAGTCTCACTTGCAGGCCAGGAGAATCTGTAGGGACTTGTATGATCTGGATCTTCAGTCAGTCTGCAAAGAGCCAGCCTAGAGAAAGGTGGGTTGAGCGTTCCCCTCGGGAACTTAGGGAACAACCTGCTTTGTCTCACTTTGCTTTAGGGTTCTAGATTCTAAGAAAGAAAGCAGCATTGCATTGCAACTTTGCAGAAAGTATTTTATTTAGGTTTTTTATCCAACTTCTACTCGTGTATATTGTGAACATAACACAGACAAGCAGATTTGTTGGGAGGAGGAATCAGGTCCCATGAGGACTTCTGTGTGAAGCGTTGATAGTGTAAGATATACCTATGGGAAATGGCTGTAGAGGCTTGGAAGTTGGGAGGGAGAGCTTCCTGGGTTATGAAGATCACCACCATTATTGTCTGCAAAAGGAAAAATGTAGCTTGATACAATTGCAGAAGTGTCCACCTTTCCCCTGCCCACCACATGTCTAATAATGGGCTCCACAGAAAACTCGAAGCTGGACAGAAAGTCTTAGGGCTACGCCAATACATAAGGAATAGCTTCAGGTGCAATGGCATGTCTGTGTCCAGGCATAGGTTGTTGCAAGCCCTGATGCCTCCTCATTACACTCAGGGCACTGGAGAGATTACCTTTGCTTTTTCATGTAATAGGCGGAACACAGCAGACAGATATGATAATAGCTACCTCAGTCATTGATCTGCCATGGCAGGGGGGTTGAGAGAGGCCAGGGCCATTCAGCAACTTTGTATGCAGAGAAGTTCTGGCTCCAGTCTCTGGACCCTGTGCAGTGGGAGGCAGCTAATGTTGGAGGGTGGAATTTACAATACGGGGGATTCTGCAGGGTAGATATTGCAGCCAGGCTGCATCACCCTTTCTTGGCAATCTCCAGAGAATGCAGGGGGGTGGACAGTGTGTTTCTGCCAATCTCTCCCTGGCCCTCACCTCCGCCCCAATCTCTGAACTGGAGGAGAGGCCTCTACC